>NW_006921646.1:5535788-5693761 GCF_000298275.1 Orycteropus afer afer
ATTTCACTGTACATAAAGTATATTTCAATAAAATGCATTAAAACACATCACAGAGTTTAGTACAATACAGAGTAGATGGCTTATACTGAGTTTAAGGAAGCCAGGGAAGTAGATAAATGAGTTTACTTAGTTAAATTTAACTTCTTAGATGATTAAAGGACCAGGAAGGAAGATACTTAATGAACTGATTCCTTATTTTATTTAAAGTTAGTCCTATATTATTACAGTGCAAGGCAAAACAATGTTGTTCTAACATAGCAGAAACCAGGTACAGTATATCTAAATAGATATAAACGGAAACATTCTAATAATCATTTCAAGATCACAGTATTGATGTTTTCTTCAAAAGAGGGAAGAGTTTCAAACTCATTTTGAATGAACAGCTTAGAAAGAAAAGTTTTTATTTTTCATAAAGTGTCTAATTATAACTAAGTCAACATATACATTTATAATACAATAAAAGATTCTTAATTAAGTATGTTTTAAAGTAGAAGACAGCTTACCTAACCTTAAAACAAACAAACAATAAAACCCCTGTATTACCCTGGGAATCAATAACTGTGCAATCAGTGTCTAAATGTAATCAAACCAGTTTGATTAAACTGCCATGTTAAACAAAACAAAACACTTTGAATTCTCTGGATTTCCTACTTCCAGTTTCTAACTTGAACATCTTCAAATGACCTGTTAAAAAGATGACAGCACTAAGTAACAGTTTAGAATAGAAAGAAGTTACTTAAAAAAAAAAAAAATGGGACTATTAAAGTATTTCTATTTCAAATAATTCCCTTAAAAAATGTTATATTGATTTAAACAACTTTATAGAGTTGCTATCCCTTCAAAATTTTATGCTAGTGTACAAATACACACAATTTTAAGCAGCAAGGGCTGCAGGGATGACTGCCAGTGGTCTATGACTAGGAAGGGAAACAGCAAGGAGACAACCTGAGCTGTTGACTTTCCACTGCCCGCTGTCCAGAGGGTGCAGCCATTTCGAATGTTTACAAGCGGCGGCCATTTTGGATAATAAAGTGACCGAGGGTGCAGCCATTTTGAATGCATACTGTATTATGCATTCTTAATGTATAAAACATTTTAATGTATGAACACATGCAGAATATTGCATTAATACCTATTTTGATATTTTCGGTGTTATCTCTTTAAAACGACATTTTAAGTGTATCTGAAATTCATGGGGAAGAAGTGTAGTACACATATTCATTGAAATTTCCCCACCCTGTACCACTAAAAAGGAGCTTTGGTGGTATAGTACCTAAAGCATTTGACTGCTAACCAAAAGGCTGGTGGTTCAAACTCACCACTCCTCAGAAGGAAGACTGGGCAACCTACTTCCATGGTGATACTGCCTTGGAAACCCAAGGAGGGGTTGCTGTGAGTCAGAACTGACTTGATGGCAGTGAGTTTGTTTTTTGTTTTTGGTTTGAGTATCACTAAAATGATACTTTGCGGATGTCATTTTGTATCTGGTCTGTCTTGTCCTTTCCTGTGATCCACTACTGTTCACTATTCTTACCAAGAAAAGCCCTAAAATGCTTTAAAGCACCTGTAGCTACCCTTGGAAGCCTGCCAAGTTTATCAGCCTCACAACTCACAGAAAGTACTGGTCTTCCTGGGTTTTTAATTGACTCATAATACTCAAGACGTCTACAATTCATGAAGAAGAATGGATTGGCTTCTTATTTTAAATGAATGCAATGCAAATACTGTTTTCAATTCACAGTTTAGTTTATATTGTTCTACAGAAAGGGGGCAAGTGATGTAGGTGTATAACTGATAATGATATTGTGGAAATTTCATTTTTATACTAGTAATTCAAGTACTAGTAGTTTTGAAGCTGAAATCCTGACAAATGTTTTTAATCAAAAATGCAATGAGCTGGGAAGGGAGTACGAGCCTTTTCTAATAAGCACACCATATGTTACACTACAAAACTAGCTTTAGTTCAAGCCAATATCCTGTGCTTTGTCATAGTGAAGTAGGGCTTATGCTGAGCCTCAAAGAAATTGTTTTGACTAAAACGTGTAATTACCTCAAATTCTACTTACTGATACTTATAGATATGCATGGTGATTTCATCTCAGCCTTTATTAAGCAAATAAACTTTAATATATGCAAAAGAAAAAAAAACTGCATCTGAAACAAAATTTAAGGCCCTGAGAAAGAGACAGACAGACAGATCAAACAGACACAGAGAAACAATGTACTTCACTCTGAGGTTCTGGGCCTCCCCGAGGTGAGGAATTGCTTCATCTAAGTCCTATGCAACCTGCAGGAGGGAACTTGCTCAAGGAAGGGCTGGCCCAGTGGCTCCATCTCCCCTGAATGAGCCTGTCACCCTTAAACCAGAGCCCCCTGAGCCCTCTGCTCAGATTGTCTGTGGCCTTTGGTTCAGCAGAGCCTCAAGCAGTATATTTCCTTCCTCTCCTGGGCACAGGCCTTGCTCTCTGCTGCCTTAGTTCCTTCACACATATTGTTCACTACTTCTAAATCCTATCCATCTCCTTTACAGCGTGGCTTAAGACCTCCTGCCCAGAGAAGCTTGCCGTGACTATCGGAACATTGACCCCTCACCTCTCCATCCCCTACAGTTGTATATGGACTGAATTTGTTTTCTCCAGACCCTACCTGTCTTTCCCCTGCCCTGGGGACTCGCCTGGACCAATCAATATGCATTGAAATCTTTATTGACTGATCTAGTGACCTAAGACTTCAGCAAGAATGAAGGGATCCTAATTTGACAACCTCTACTTGAGCACCTATCATATACTAAGGATCTGTGGATGAATGTGGACCAAGGTGCACAATGAAATCCACAGGGGGGGCCTAGGACATCATGGGGTGACAGGATCCATCTTGAAGTGGCTTCAGGAAGGAGGTGGCTTCTAAGGTGAGGCAGAGGAATTAACTAAGCAAGGAAGTGAGAGTTGGGGAAGACATGGGACAAAGGGTGAGAAGGAACTTGACATTTTGAACAAATGAAAACCTCAAGGGTGTTAGGGCATGGAGGGATAAGGCAGAGGCCACTACGTTCAGGGTATGAGCCCTGTGAGGGAGCTACTGACTCCCTGGTGCATTTGGTGAAAAACAACCAAACGAAATCAAACTCACTGTCATTGAGTCGATTCCAACCATTGAGTGATCCCTTTGGGTTTCCAAGGCGGTAAATCTTTATGAAAGTAGATTGCCCAGTCTTCCTTCCACTGAGTGACTGGTGGGTTTGAAGCACCAACCTTCTGGTTAACAATCAAATGCCTTAGGCACTACACCACCAAAGCATGTGGTGAAGGAATTGAGAAATGGTGTTAAGGACAAAAACACTGGAGGGCTGGAGGAATGAGAGGGCTGGAGGGCTGTGAGGGATGAGAGAGGCAGGAGGTAATGGGGGAGAGATTCCTTGCAGGAGGGCCAGAATCCATAGTTTTCATGCAGCCAGTATGTGAGAAAATGTGCTGAATGGACAATAGGAGAGAGCTCCCAGGAAGCAGTTTCTGGTTCTTCACACAGCAAGATCCTGACTACCTTCCTAACCACCCTCACCCCCACCCCCAGGGGAGAAATAGAACATCTCCTGCAGTGGAACTATTTTATTTAATGATCAGAAAAGGCTTTGGGCATTTGAGCAGAGACCTGAAGGAGGTGAGGGCATGAGTCATGTGCATTTCAAGCAGAAGGAACACAAAGGACAAAGACCTGGAGCAGAGTGGGCTGGAGGTTGGTGTGCTGGGGTAGGAGATGATGTCAGAGGCCAGAGGCGGGTGATCAGGCAGAGCTTCACTGATGAAGGTGGATTTTTTTCTAGGGTTTATGGGGAGTTACGGAGGGTTTTAAGAAGGGAATGACTATGTTCAGTGGTCCAGTGCCCCCTCACCACTCCTTTGTCCTCAGGGCCAAGGCACCATGGAGAATGGACAGAGAGTGTCCCGGAAGAGTCGGAAGTTGGGCTCCAGCCGCCGGCGGCAAATACGAGAGGCAGCTGATGCCCAGGATGCCCCTGTAGCCTCAGAGCCAGAAGCATGGTCCTTTCAAGCAGCTGCAGAACTACAGGACTTCTTCCAAGACTGTGGTGCCAAGGAGAGGGGCTTCATTACTCGCGAGGACATGGCGGTGAGCCCAGGACCCCATCTCACCCCTGTGTCCCCTTACGTAGCCTTCTGAGACTCCCTATTCCAAGGAAGGCAGGATTTACCTGCCTTCTCTCCTTTATCTTGTATAAAACCCCCTCTCAACAAAGGCCAATAACTTGTTTATACTAACATGTAAATGACTGACAAGGCTTTCTGTGTTACCATTCCAGAAACATTCACATTTTAACAATGGAAAGGACACTGAATCAAAGAAGTAACTTGCTAATAGTAACATTTCAGGCCCATTGAGCAAAGAAGTTTATCTGGGGAGCAATCAGAGCCCTGAAAATCAAACCATGTTAATGACTATCAACTTCACTGAAACACCAAGACCAATTTTTCCTTCATCCCTCCTCATTCCCTGTGAAGGGGCCTATGTAGGCTGCTGGGGTCTCATGGACCTGCTGTCTCCTCCTGACACGGCTCTGTGCTCCAGACTTTGTTCTTCCCACCATCAAAATTGACCCTTCATTTAGTCTGTCCCTCAGGGCCCTATCTGTGAAATCCACAACAAGGTGCTAATGTTAGATATATAAATTAACATTATATATATGTTAAAATATAATATTAAATATACATTAAGATATAATTTTTAAAAAAAGTAAAATAATGACTCTGAAGTAAATATGAAGGGAACACATATCAAAGTTATTAAGTAGTTAATTAATTAATTGAATGATGGAACCAGTAAGGTGTTATGACTTGTTCAAAGGCCATTTCAGAAGCTATGATATTTATAGGCAATTTGACAAAGAAGTATTAGGATAAGATTATTGAGCTAAATTTTAAAAAGTTGTTAATGCCTAGTACAGTAAAAAGGAGCTCTGGTGGCGCAGTGCCTAAGGCATTTGACTGCTAACCAAATAGCAGTTCAAACCCACCAGTTGCTCCATGGAAGGAATATGGGGCAATCTACTTCCATAAAGATCTACCACCTTAGAAACCCAATGAGGGTTGCTATGAGTTGAAATCCATTTGATGGCAATGGGTTTGAGGTTTTTTTTTTTTTTTTTTTGGTTTTAGTACAGTAAAACCCGTAAAAGCTGGAACCTGTGTAACAAGGAAACCTGTCAGAGAAGAAAAATGTAACTATTTTCCATTAAGCTAAAACAAGTGGTAGAAAAGTGGTAAGACTGCATCCTTTCGAAGGCAGAAAACTTTGGAGACCCAGAAAAACAAGGCAGTGCCCTCAAGTTCCAGCTCTCAGAGGTTTCACTGCAAAGTTTATGGAGTGGTTATCAGGGCTGGGCAGAAGGGAGTGAGGAAGGTGAACTAACTGTTTAGGGCAAACTAACCTTCTGCTGGGTGATGGGGAAATTTGGAAATGGGCAATGGTGATGGTTGAACAGCATAATAAACATACTAATGTCATTGAATTGGACATGTGAAAAATGTTAAAGAAGCAAATAAATTGTTATATATATTTTCTCCACAATGAAAAAAAAAATGATTACTGCCCAGGAGGTCATAAATCTTTGGAGTGATCTGTTCTACTAGACAAGAATTACTTTAATCTCTCACAGACAAAAACTCTGTAAATTATGAAGTAACATCAGTAAATCTGGGACTTTTAATTAAATGATGAGATGAACTAAGTCCATTCCTCCAGTCTAGACAATGCTTGGATGGTTTCTGTATAACATTGGAATTGTGTACTCTCTACCCTTCTGCCTGGGAGCTCTGGTAGCATAGTGGCTAAGCCACTTGACTGCTAACCAGAAGGCTGGCAGTTCAAATCCACCAGCCACTCCTCAGAAGGAAGATGGGGCAATCTACTTCCGTAGTGATACTGCCTTGAAAACCCAAGGAGGGGTCGCTATGAGTCAGATCCGACTCGACGACACATTACAACAACCCTTCTGCCTTACTGATAAGTTTCAAATAATTTTTCTATCATCATAAATAATCTCCAAAGTTTATTCTTGATATAAAGAAAAGGCTGGTCTGATTTGGTTTGGCTAGATTATTTCTGTAAGTACAGTGAAATTAAACATATGGCCCAGATTAAGCATATGGGCTTGAGTTTGCTCTGCAAATACACTTTTACAGTGTTGAGCCACTTCAGCTTCTGTCCAGAAGTTTTCATATGGAATTATGTAACTTGGGATTAAATTGGAGTTTTTCTTTTAATATAATTTTTTTTTTGTAAAATATATCTAACATAAAATTTCCCATTTTAATCATGTTTACATGTATGATTCAGTGGCATTAAGTTCAACCACGATGCTGTGCAGCCGTCACCACCATCTATTTTCAAAACTTTATCATCATCTCAAACAGAAACTCTGCATCCATGTAAGCAATAACACCCCATTTCCCTCTCCTCCAGCCTCTGTTAACTTCTAACCTATTTTCTGTCTCTATGAATTTGCCTATGCTAGATATTTCATATAGGTGGAATCATAAAATAGTTGTCCTTTTGTATCTGGCTTCTTTCACTTAGCAGGTGTTTAAGGTTCATCCATGTTGTAGCATGTACCAGAAGTTCATTCCTTTTCATGGTTGAATAATATTTCACTGTATGTGTTTACCACATTTTGTTTATCCATTCATCTGTTGACGGACACTTGGGTTGCTTCAACTTTTTGGCTTTGTGAATAATGCTGCTGTGAACATTGGTGTACAAGAGTCTACTTAAGTCCTTGTTTTCAATTCTTTTGAGTATGTAATTAGGAGTGGAACTGTTAGATCATATGGTAATTTTATGTAATAACATTGTAAGAAATCATCAAACTGCTTTCTATAGCGGTTGTACCATTTTATATTCCCACCGGCAATGGACAAGGGTTCCAATTTCTCCAATCCTTGCCAACACTTATTATATTCCATTTTTTAATAACTATCTCATAGGTGTGAAGTAATATCTTATTATGGTTTTAATTTGTGCTTTCTTGATAACTAATGACGTTGAGCATATTTTTATGTGCTTATCGGCCATTTGTATATCTTCTTGGAGAAATGTTTATTCAAGTTCTCTGCCCATTTTAAAATTCGTTTCTTTGTCTTTTTGTTGTTGATTTGTAGTAGTCCTTTACACATTCTGGAAATTAAAGCCTTGTCAATGTATGATGTGATATGCTTTCTCCCATTCTGTAGATTGTCTTTTCACACTCTTGATAATGGCTTTTGAGATACAAAATTAGGTTAGACTTTTAAAACCTCTGTTATTTGCTCTTCTATCTAGAGTGAACAACTATCCTGGTTTGCCCAGGACTGAAGGGGTTTCCAGGATGTAGGACTTTCAGTGCTAAAGCCAGGAGGGTCCTGGGCAAACTGGGACAAGTTGGTTATCCTAACTCTATACTAAGACTGGGAGCTCTGGTGGCGTGGTGCCTAAGGCATTTGACTACTAACCAGAAGGCTGGTGGTTCAAATCCACCACCTACTCTTCAAAGGAAGATTGGGCAATCTACTTTCATAGTGATACCACCTCAGAAACCCAAGGAAGGGTCGCTATGAGTCGGATCCCACTCAACAACAGTGTGTTTGGTTTTGGTTTTTATCCTAAGACTAGGGCACTTTCTCCACCAGATTTCACCTGAAATGTCTATAAATTCTTCTTAAGATCCCAATTTTTCTAAAGTCCCTCTCCCGCCAGGAAATGACTTTCTTTATCAACTTATTCCAAGCTGGCCTCCTAGAAGGACTTTATAGACATTGGTTCCACATGTGTTCCTTATTATGTGGGGTTGGCATACCTGATTAAGCAAGAATCATTCTCCAATATGACACTCTCAGTAGGAACTTAGTTGTACAATTGATTTATCCAATTATATCCCAGTAAAAAGGTAGACACCAATAGAAGCAGCAGTCGGGACATCAGATGACGTATAGTGCTGGACAAATCAGCTGCAAAGAACCTCTTTTAAGTGCTGAAAAGCAAAGATGTCTCCTTGAGGATTAAGGTGTGCCTGACACAATCCATAGTGTTTTCAATCGTCTCATATGCATGTGAGAGATGGGCAATGAATAAGGAAGGCCGAAGAATAATTGATGCTTTTGAGCTGTGGTGTTGGTGAGGAATGGTGAAAGTACCATGGACTGCTAAAAGAAGAACTAACTCTGTCCTGGAGGAAGTGCAGCCAGAATGCTCCTTGGAGGTGATAATGGCCAGACTTTGTCTCACATACTATGGTCATGTTGTCAGATGGGACCATTCCCTGGAGAAGGATATCATGCTTGGTAAGGCAGAGAGTTGACAAAAGAGAGGAAGGCCCTCAACGAGATGGATTGACATGGTGGCAGCGGCGATGAGCTCAAATATAGCAAGAATCATGGAGCTGGCTCAGGACTGGGCAGTGTTTTGTTCTGCTGTGCATAGCGTCACTATGAGTCGGAGACGACTCAATGGCACGTAACAACAACAACAAAAAAGGTAGACAGATTCATATTAAATCTGTGCAGATAACTATATTGCCATAGAAAAATAAGACTCCATGAAAGTATTAGTTTCTGAATTCTGAGGTGTACTGTGAGGTTCAGAGACCATTTCAAATGTTTAAATTCAGTTTACAAAAGTATAAACAACTTTAAGCAAAAGCATAAACTGAGGATTAGAGACAGCTCAAGAAGACAGAGAAAGGACTTCCTCATATACCCATAAAATAAAACAGTAAAAAATTATACTAAACACAGCCAAACAACCAACCACAGCGTTTATTAGCTGTTAATTCAGTCCCGTGTAGTCAGTTCTTGCTTCATTGGATTGTGGGCAATCTGTCTGTGTTTGGTCTTGAAGCTCCTGGAAATCCTGAGTCAGTCTACTAGCTCAGTCTAGAGGGGCCTGAGCAATGTCAGCTTGGAAGTCCATACCCAAGTGAGGCATCAATAATTCAGGAAATCTCGAACAGTCCTTTCCCATCAGGCTTCGAGTTTGTCCTTTATTGTTGAAGACACAGACTCTGACCTGCAGCTTATAACAGCATGTTGCTGTTGGGTGCTGTCAAGTTGTTTCTGATGCATAGCCATCCCATGTGACAGAGTAGAACTGCCCCATAGGGTTTCCTAGGCTGCAACCTTCATGGAAGCAGATTGCCAGATTGTTCTACAGAGCCACTGGGTGGGTTCCAACCACCAACCTTTGGGCTAGCAATCAAGAGCTTAACCATTGTGCTACCAGGGCTCCTTTCAGGTGGTACAGGAAACACAAACCTGTTTAACAATGGGACTGAAAGGCTATGGTTACTTATTACAGTAGTGAATAATATCAGAATGGAGGAGAGAAAAAACCTCCATTGGGATACAGTACAAAAACCAAAAATCAAACTCACAAATCAAGTTGACTCTGACTATGGTGACTCTATAGGGCAAAGTAGAGCTGCCCCACAGGGTTTCCAAAGCTATAATCTTTTCAGAAGCAGACTACCACATCTTTCTCATGTGGAGCCACAGTGGGTTTGAACTGCCAACATTTTGGTTAGCAGCCAAGTACTTTAACCACTTTGCCACCAGGGCATTCTGGGATATAGTACCTAACTATTAATAAGCATTAGATCAGTGTATCCCTTGAAGATAAGAAAGAATATTATGGATAGCAAAGGCAATGAGAAATTTCCAGGCCCTTCCCAGAAAGCATATGATTGCTGAAATATTTATATGATAGCGATTTTACCTAGATAAACAGCCTCAGAAAGGCTGAGCATCTCAACTCATTGGACAGTTCTTCCCGTGGTGCTCTTATAATGTTGGTGAACATTTAATAAATATAGAGAAAGATGTCCTGGAAATTTTCTTTTATTTTTTTTTTAAATTTAATATTTGATCTTAGGTTGCTAACTGAAATGTTGGTGGTTCGAACCTACCAGCTGTTCTTTGGGAGAAAGATGTGGCAGTCTTCTGTAAAGGTTTACAGCCTTGGAAACCCTATAGGGCAGTTTTACTCTGTCCTACAGAGTGGCTAGGAGTCAGAACTGACTCAACGGCCATGGGTTTGCTTTTGGAAGAATCTTAAAAGATGTTTTTAAAACGACTATAAAATTATAGTTACACAATTATAAAATACAGTTATGGTTAATATAAAATGTATTTGTCAGAATAATGACTCAATTTAGTTGAACACAAATGGATATTTTTATAATCTTAAACATTTTATCAGAATATTATTAGCTTATTTGGGCAGTAAACCAAAAGCAGAAGTGTAGGAAAAGCAGATTAACTAGTTTCTTTACCAAAAACAGATCTTATTTTAAAAATAGAATGTATACTTGCATTATACCGAGAGACAGCATAACTCACTCACTCACTGCCATGGAACTGAATCAACTCATAGTGACTCCTCCTTAAGTTTCTAAGGCAGTATCTCTACGGAAGTAGATTGCCCCATCTCCCTTCTGAGGAGTGGCTGGTGGGTTTGAACCACCAGCTTTCTGGTTAGCAGTCAAATGTCTTAGGCACTACACCACCAGAGCTCCCAAATAGATGGGTTGTTGTTGTTGTTGTTGTTGTGTGCCATCGAGTAGGACTCAATTCATAGCGACCCCTCCTTGGGTTTCCGAGGCAGTATCACTATGGAAGTAGATTGCCCCATCTCACTTCTGAGGAGTGGCTGGTGGGTTTGAACCACCAGCCTTCTGGTTAGCAGTCAAATGCCTTAGGCACTATGCTACCAGAGCTCCCAGAGACAGCATAGATAGTAATTATTTATTTTTGTAATCCAAAATTATTAAACCAGTTTAATTACGTGAACTTAAAGCCTTAAAAGTTTTCCGAACTAGTAATTTCTGTAAGAAAGATTTTTCTTAAATGTCTAGCACACTTAAAGCATTAGAAGTTCAGTTTCTTTATTTGCTGTGATTTTAGGGAACACTGGATTTCTATAAACACTTATTTGTCTCTATAAACCAAACAGAGACTCTAAGAGACATAGTACTCTAATGGCACAGTGTTTAAGGCATTCAGCTGCTAACCAAAAGGTTGATGGTTTAAACTCACTAGAGGTTCCGTGGGAGAAAGATGAAGCAGTCTGCTTCCGTAAAGATTTGCAGCCTTGGAAACATTTACTATGGGGCAGTTCTACTCTGCCCTATAGGCTGGATGGCAGTGGGCTTGTTTTCTTTTGGTTAATGTAGAAAAATATTTTAAACTCACAAGAGTTAAAGGCCTTTCTGAATTACAAACTCATAGAGAACATACAGCTTCATTTCTACAACTTCAACCACCAATCAAAAGTAAATGCAAAAATCTACCAGTTCAGATCTCAAGGAGCTGTTCTCCTTCCCAAACCCAAACCAAAACTGTTGCCATAGGAGAAACAAAACTCACTGCCATCAAGTCAATTCAACTCATAGCGACCCCTCCTTGGGTTTCCGAGGCAATATCACTATGGAAGTAGATTGCCCAATCTTCCTTTCAGGAGTGGCTAGGGGGTTTGAACCACAAGCCTTCTGGTTAGCAGTCAAATGCCTTAGGCACTATGCTACCAGAGCTCCTCATTGTTGTACCGTTGATTGCAATTCATAGTGACCCTATAGGACAGAGTAGAGCCGCCCCACGGGTTTTTCAATGTTGTAATCTTCACGGAAGCAGATTGCTCCATCTTTCTCCCACGGTGCAGCTGGTGGATTCAAACCACTAACTTTTCAGTTAGCAGCTGAGTGCTTAAACACTGCACCACCAGGGTTTCTGTTCTTCCCAGTTAGTATGACATTTTTAACAGATTTGAAGTCACAAATAGATCAACAACAAACACAACAGATAAGATTAGCAAACCAGACCAGTTGCTGTCTCTCGACCAATAAGCCCTAGTTCTCTGTCACCTTTCCCACAAAGATCACCAATGGTCAGATCATAAAATCAAATTTCTCATCACTGCTGCCACCAGTGAGGAATAACTTTTCAGTCATGTATGAACCAAAACCAAAAAAACAAAATCAATAAAAAGAATCAAACAAACAGAAACCCTAGAGAAAGAGAAAGCCAGCAAAGTTGAAGTGGTGTAACACTTGGGATTCCCTCTGAGAGTCAAGAAAGGGAGTGCTTGGACTTAAAGACTGTCCCTGGGTGATGCAAACAGTTTGCTCTTGGCTATTAACCTAAAGGGTGGTAGTTTGAACCCACCCAATGGCACCACAAAAGAAAGGCCTGTGATCTGCTCTTGTAAAGATTACAGCCAAGACTCAGGACAATGGTCACAGGGGACATCAAGCTCAATTGGAATTATTCTATATCCTACTTTGGTGAGTAGATACTGGGGTCTTAAAAGCTTGCAAGTAGCTATCTAGATGCAACCATGGGTCTCTCCTTGCCCAGAGCAAAGAAGAATGAAGAAAACCAAAGATGCACGGAAATAATTAGTCCAAGGGACTAGTGGACCATGTGAACCTCAGCCTGTATGATCATGAGATCAGAAGAACTAGATGGTGCTTGGCTACCACTGCCAATCACTCTGAAAGGGATCAGTACAGGAGATCCTGGATAGAGTGGGAGAACAATGTGGAACAAAATTCAAATTCATAAAAATGACCAGGGTTTCTGTTCTGATGGAACCTGGTAAGATCCCTGAGACTATATATAGCCCCTAGTTAGCCTTCAGGTCTGGAATTGAACTCACTCCTGTGGCTTCCAGCCAAACAACAGACAGGCATATAGGGTGAACATTTACATCAAGTAGATACACTCCTTAGAACGATCAATCATGGGAGAATAGAAGGGCAGTGTTTGAACAGGGAGATAGCTCAGAAAGCAGGAATGCATAGTAAAGAAGGGCACAGGGAAGAGGTAACTACAGGGAGGAGATGGAAATAGAGCTGTTACATTGTGTGGAAGTGCAGTCAATGTCATGAAATAAAATGTGTATGAACTGGTGTATGAAAGATGAATTTGCTCTGTAAACTTTCAACCAGATCACAATAAAAATTACAAAAACAAAGAAAAGATTACAGCCAAGAAAACCCCATGGAGCAGTTGTGACACACAGGGTCACTTTGAGTCTGAATCTATTCTATGGCAACAGGGTTTGGTTTTAGTTCCGGGCTTGAAGAGCTCACCAGGTACACTCCTCCTGCAGAGGTTTTCTTGGCTTTGTTGTGTGAATCCACTGGGGCATCTCAATGGAACCTCTGAAACTGTCAAAGGATAATTTTCAGAAAGGTAAAATCATGACTCTTAGACAAACGGAGAATGAACACATATCGAAGATTTTATTTAAGTCGTTAATCAATGAGAGATATTATAGACGTGAGAGAATTTTATTTTTTTAAATTGTGATTTGGGTGAAAGTTTACAGGGGAAATTCACTTTCCATACAGCAGTTCACATATACTTTGTCTCATGACATTGACCACAATTTACCACAATGCAACAGCTCCCCTCCCACTTTCTCCCCATAGTTCTCTCTTCCCTGTGTCCATCCCTCCATGCACTCTTGCCCCCTGAGTTGTCTCCCTGTGCATACACAGCCCTTCTTTCTCCCATGATTGTTCAGATTTTAGAGAATTTTTAAGCTAAGGCATATAGAGCATATTTCACAAAGATGTTAGAATCAGATTGCTGAGTTAGATTTTATAAAGCTAGTTAATGTCCAACAGGACTTATATCTTTTCAGCTACGTAAAAAAAAATCCATCTGTCCTGGACAAAAATCTTTATGTTGACATGTGACTTCATTTAGTCTGGGACCTTTAATTGGTAGTAAATAATAAGGTGAACTAAGTATACTCAGATTGTCTAGAAAATGTTTGCGTAGCCTTTGGCCCTGTATAATGTTCAAAGGATGTGCTGTCCAACTTTTTCCCTTATTTTCAAATTTCAGGTAACTTTTGGATACTGACAAACACATTCTGGGGAGTATTAGCTACTGGGCTTTATCAGCATCCTAAAGGGAGGGGACTCAGAACAGATACATTTTGATGTTGGATCAGGGAAGGGAAAGGTTTGTGGCCAGTTCAGGGCTCTGCTGAGAGGGCTGTCTGGATAATGCTGGGGAGTCTCAAGGGTAGACCCCAGGTCAGATTATGCAGATAATTCCAAAACTGGGGAGAGGAGAAGTGAGGAAGTTTGAAGAAAAACACCTCCCCCTTTTTTAAGTGTACCCCAAAGCTGTCCCACTGAGCACAGCCACTCAATTCACCCTTTCCTTCCAGGTGGCAAAGTTCAGCTTCCTGGGCAGAGAAGAGGAGCTGGAGATGATCTTCGATTGGATAGACGTGGAGAGGAAGGGACACCTCTCCTTTGAAGAATTCAGCTCTGGGCTCAGTATGTCTGTCCTGGGAGGGCCTCTAGGGACTTCCTGCACAGCCAGGTGTCCCACAAAGTGTACCCACTCTGGAACTTGACTAGGCTGGCAGGAAAGGCAACAATAACAGCCAGGGACCTTCTTCACATCCCAGAGAGCAGGTCAGGGCGTGGGTGATAATAACGATTCTTGTGGCTATGAGGAAACAGCCTGGACTAGGAAGGCAGAACTGGGCCTTGAGACTACCAGCCCAGCAGATCTACTCTCTTCCATTCCCACCAGCCAGTGTTGTTTATCAGCTGGGGCCTCCCTTGAGAGGAGGCCCCTTCTCCAGAGAGGCCTCCAGGCTTATTTTTTTAGTTTTTATTATTATTATTTTTAATTGGGACTTGGGTGAAAATTTACAGAGAAAATTCACTTTCCATACAGTAGTTCACATACACTTTGTCTCATGACATTGACCACAATTTACCACAATGCAACAGCTCCCCTCCCACTTCCTCCCAATAGTTACCTCTTCCCAATGTCCATCCCTCTATGCGCTCCTGCCCCCTGAGCTGTCTCCCTGTGCATAAATAAGCCTTCTTTCTCCCATGATTGTTCTCTCCAAGGAATGTATCTACCTCAGATAAATGTTCAACTCATATGCCTCTCTTTTGTTTGGCTGGAAGCCACAGGTGTGGGTTCAATTCCAGACCTCAAGGGCAACTAGGGGCCATAGTCTCAGTGGTTCTACCAGGCTCTATCAGACCAGCAAACCTGGTCCCCCCCTCCCTTTTTTTTTTTCAAATGATTTTGAGTTTTGTTCCACATTGTTTCTCCCTCTCTAACCAGGATCTCCTACATAGACCCCACACCGAGTGGTTGACAGTGGTAGCCGGGCACCATCTAGTTCTTCTGGTCTCATAGTCATATAGCTCCAGGTTTATTTTATGACACTTCTCTTGTCTTTTCCTTAACAAAAGTCTTCTCTATGGTGAAAGGTTAAAGACATCCTATTCTTAGACTGTTGCTCTTGTTTCTGCCTGAGGAGGGTCACATCCTGCCTTTGCTTAAGGGAATTTCCAGCCCCAGGGAGCAGCAGGGGAGTGATAGTTAGAAGGTAGGGACTTCCCCCAAAGTCAGGTGCCCTCAGTCATTCCAACTAATGGGGAGTTCCCTAGGGGTACAGTTAATGATTTCTCCTGTTAACCAAAAGGCTAGAGGTTCATATCCATCCAGGAATGCATCAGGAGAAAGGCCTAGAGTTTTGCTTCTGAAAAATTAGCCATTGAAAACCCTGTGGGGCACAGTTCTACTTTGACACATCTGGGGGATCACCATGATTTGGAATTGACTCCATGGCAACTGGTACTGATTTTAGGGGGTCCTTAGGCCCTGAGCACCACTGGGCAGGGCCACCCAGCACCCACCTCTCAAGACAGACCAGATAGGACCTAGAGAGACCAAGGCCAAGAGGCGTGGTTCTCACTGGGAGAAGAACTTTCGATCTGGGAACTGAGGTGTGGTGTCCTCAGTAGGGGCCCTATAAAGCACAGCTCAGCCTTCAATGCCCCAAAAAACAACTGGAGTCCTCAGGTCTGTTGAGTCTCCAAAAGCTTGGGGGCCAGCAGACAAGGAAGCCCGAAACCTGCATTTACAGATTAGGGTAACCACAGGAGGTAGCTGCTCCAGCTCTGGCGGGTGAGAAGCTGAGAGTGAGGCACACGGGAAGAAGGGATCAGGAATTGAGAACGGGGGGCTGGGGAGCAGAGGAAACATCTGTTATCCTTACAACCCCACTAGGCCACTTTCACATCAAAATCCTGTCATGTCCACCATACCAGGGACTTTCCATTGGCTATAGAACAAAATCCAAACCCTTTTCCAAGGCCTACAGGGCCTGCACTGTCTGGACTCTTCCAACCTCTTGGTCTCACTCAGTGCCATTTGTTCCTTCTGTCATACCAGCCTGGTTCTCACTCAGGGTCTTTGCATGTACTGTTCTCTCTGCCTGGAATGTACTTCATTCCACCCCCATGTGACTTGCTCCTTCTTGTTACCCACAACTCATCACATCCTCAAGGATACCTCCTGACCACCACCTCATCTAAAGTAGGCCCCTCTCCCAGTCTCTTGATGGCAATTAACCTGTTCATCCCTTTAGCTCACTCAGCAAATGTACCTCCTTTTAGAAAAAGGATCTTGTTCCTCAACTCTCACTAGAATGTCAACTCCACCAGGGCGGGGATTAGTGCCAATTTTGTCCCCAGCACTTAAAACTATTACTATGTGCCCAAATATAGTAGATGCTCAATTAATATTCCTTGAGTGAGTGAATGAAGGATCTTTTGGCCACCATGGATCTGCTATGTGACTTTTGGCAAGTTTCTTGGCCTCTCTGGGCCTCTGATTCTCATCTGTAAAATGGGCATAGTGTCTATCTTGAGTAGACACCCAAGGTGGATATGAAGAATGAATGAATGTGACCCTGTATAAATGTGACCAACACAGGTATAATTACTTTTCCCAAGGGCTGGAGCAGGGCAGGATGGAAGGTATAGGGTGCTTCCCTCTGTCTCCCTCTGTCCACAGAGAGCATCTTTGGCTCCGACCTGAGCACCCACAAGCTCCACAGAAGGAGGCCACTGCCCCCCAAGCGGAGATCTGCAGCTGTCACCTTCCCAGCACTGGAGGAGGCCAACACCGAGGAGAAGGAGGCATTCCTTGCCTTCATGGAGCAGCTGGGGGCCAGCCACTTACTTCCTGAGTAAGAACAGCAGTGTCTGTAGGGTAGGGGCTCGCACAGGCACAGTGTCAAGATGGGAGGCTTCTGGGTAGAGCAAGGTACAAATCCTGGATTGGCTACTTGCTAGTAGTGCAACTTCAACAGATGGTCTTATCTCTCTGCCTTTGTTCCTTTTCCAGCTGCAGAATGAGCATAAGGGGTGTTGTGGGATTAAATGGGAGTCCCTGGGTGGTACACTTAAAGTGCTCTGCTGATAACCAAAAGGTTGGTGGTTTGAGTCCACCCAGAAATGCCATGGAAGAAAGGTCTGGTGACTTATTTCTGAAAAATGAGCTCACTCTATGGAGCATAGTTGGACTCTGCCACACATGGGGTCTCCATGAGTCAGAGCCAACTTGTTGACACCTGGTGGTAGTGGGATTAAATGAGACCACGTGTGAAGGAAGTTCTCAAGGGAAGTTCCACACACTCCTATACTCTCTTGTGTCCTGCCCTACAGGACTACTCCCCAGCAGGATTAGTGAATTGAGCTATCAGTCTCCCAAGGGCTCTTCCATTCTTAAAAACATGAGACTCCCTGAAGGTGCCTTTCTTAACACAAAGAGAGGGTTCTCCAATGGGGTGACTTCAGGCACTGTGATGCTCAGGGTTAAGGAGCCCTGGTGGTGTAGTGGTTAGGGCATTTGGCTGCTAACCAAAAGGTCCATGGTTTAAACCACCAGCTGCCCCATGGAAGAAAGATGAGGCAGTCTTCTTCCATAAAGATATGTAGTCTTGGAAGCCTAGTGGGGGTTGCACTGAGTCAGAATCAACTTAATGGTGATGAGTTTAGTTTGGTTTTGGGTTGGATGCCCAGGATTGGGTAATTGTGAAGACAGAAAGGCATTTCCTTCAAATTGTCTCAGGCTTATAGGGCTCCCTCGTGCTCAGAGAAGAGAAGCTGCCTGAAAGTGCCCCTCTCACAACCCCAGGCCCCACGAGGGTCCCTTAGAGTCAGTGAGGGACTCACCTTTGCCCATTTGCTCTGGCTTGCTCACCCCACTGATGGGGGACAAGATCCCTCACGTCTAGCTCCTGGGGGGTGTGGCCCAGTGTTGTGGGGTCGGTGGGGTGGGACTTAGAATGCAGGCTGGCAGGGCAGGTGGGGTGGGAACCATTTACCCACTTGGCAGCATGACCTGGCTCAGCCCTCTGGCATTTGTCTTCATGACTTAATTAAGTCTGTGTGAAAGCAGCATTTATCGAATGCCAACCAGGTGCCAGGCCCCAAGCTGGTGCTTTCATCAGGCATGTCTCTCGTTCTCCAGCCACCTTGCCAGGCAGGTAGCAGCTTCCCCATTTGACAAATGAACCCAGAGAGGGCATTAGACTTGCCAAAGGTCACACAGCTACAGAGTGTGTGAGAAGGGAGAAGGAAGCTAGAAGCCCCCAAGGCCCACCACTCCATGTTTAATCATTAAATCAAAGAGAGACACAGTGTTGTGGGGTTCAAGGAGGGAGAGGACATATGTGGGAAAGGATCCTGGAGGAGGTAGCATTTGATTTTCACCTTATAGTGTGTGAGTAGACTTTTGGAGCCCAGGTGCCCAAGTCTTCTGGAGCAATACAATTATAACCAAGGAGTGGGTCCCTCTTGCTCCAGTCCCATCTCTTACCTAACCTCTGGCTTCCCTCTCTCTTGTAGGCAAACAGAGATCTGGCAGCTGTGGGTGAAGCTGCGGCAGGAGGAGCCCCACCTGGCAGGCAACCTGGAGGGCTTTCTGGCCAAGATGACCAGTCGCCTTCAAGAGGTGCGAGCTGACAAGGAGGCTCTGGAGCTGACCCTGAGGAAGTGAGTGGAGGTGGTGAGAGCATGAGCAGAAAGTGCCCTTAGCTGGCATGGCACCTAGTAGGTGTTCTTTATATTTTAGTTGAATCCAAATGGAATTCCCCCAGCACAGCAGGGCCTGGGGACTGGATGGGGCAGAGATGAGCTGGAGGCAGCTGTGATGCAAGAGACTGTTCACATAATTAGCATATGTATGGTGACCCCCGGAGCTGGCAAAGGTTACAGCCCTGCTAGAGGCTTTGAGTTATGGGAGCAGAGGGATGGTGATAGAGGGAGGCGGGGACAGAGTGAGGGGGTAATGGGGACTATGTGACAGGGTCAAGGTGACCGATATCAAAGTCATATGGGTCAAGATGACTGTTCTCAGGGTGACAGGGTCAGTGACTGCTGCCAGGGAGAAGTGAGCAGCAGAGTGGACTCCAAACCCAGGTCCAGACCAACCCTGCCAGCAGCTTGGCCCCAGAGGGCCTGGTGGGCTGTGTGCCCCCCACTCCCATCCCACCATCTTTGATCCCTTACAGACGTGACTCTGACCATCACCGTGAGGTCCAGGAGCTCTATCAGGAGATGGAACAGCAGATCCACCGGGAGAAACAGCAGCTGCAAGCCGAGGTGCGCTCCCTTCCAGCAGCTGCCCCTTGCCCCTGCCCCTTACCCCCTGTGCTGGACTCCTGTGCTGGCTAAGTCATGGGGCCAAGACTGGACAGTGAGGGCAGTAGGAGGCTGCCGGGAGTAGGTCCCCTCACAGATCTGACCAGAACGTGTTACCCAAAGACATGGGGTGGTGAGTCCCAATCCTGGGCTCCTTCCCATTTCTATGAGGCCTTGCTATGCACCCCACAGCCAGTCCCAACCCTCTCTGGGCCTCATTCTCCTTGTTGCCACAATCTAGGCCTGAGCTGGGGAGTCGCCCACAGAACCCTCCCTGCCAAGACATCCTGATCCCTGCACCCCAGGCCTGGGTGGAGATGTGAGCATGGGGAGGGCCAGCCCAGCTGGCTGGGTCATGGAGCCTGCAATGCAGGAGCTGAGGCCTCTCTGCTCCCCAGAGCAACTCCCGGGGCCTGGCCCTCAGCTTGCAGATGCAAGAAGTTCTGGAGACAAAGGAGCGTGAGGTGCAGCAGCTGGCTGAGGGCCAGAGGGAGGTGAGCCACAGGGCTTCTTTGGAAGCCTGATTTCAGAGAGTTCACGGACTTTGACAACCATCCTTGGACCTGCCATAAATATTAGCAGATCTGGAGGCCTCGTTGGACTGGTTGGGCTCATATATGAGAATAGGCCTCTGAGAGAAAGGAGTCTTGAGCCCTTTTCTTAGATGAGGTTAGAAAGTGCTGTGGATGCAAATGGGGCATGATTTCAAAGCCTGCTGTTCCACTTAAGAGTCATGCAAACTTGAGGAAATCACTTTGCTTGGCCTGGCCCCAGTTTCTCCATCTGTAAAATGGGGATAATTGCATCCACTGCATCTTGGAGGCTTGTTAGGTCAAATGAAGTAATACATGGGAAAGCACTTGGAGACAGGAGAGCACTGGACAAACATGAGGTCTTAATATGGCAGAGGTTTGGTGACAGGGTGACATTCAACTCTGTCTTCACTGTTGGCTGAGTGACCTTGGAAACGTTCTTAACCTCTGAGACTCGGTTATGTCATCGGACAAATGGGGGTCAGAACTCCATCTGGGCATTGTGTGATCTGCTACGGGGCTCAGAGATGAGTAGCCCTGGAGGCTGTGAGCAGAAGAGGGCGTGGTCTCATTTATGTGTTGGCCCTTGTGTAGAGGCCCTTTTCCTCTCTCCTCCCTGCCCCTACAAAGAACATTTCTCTCCTGGGTAGGAGGTAATGGAGCTAATTAAGCCGATGGGGGTAACCTTTCCAACCCCAAACCTATATTTTTTGAGCTAGGTCCCTAGGAGCCTCAAAGGGAGAGGGTGGTCTATGCTCTAGGGTGGCTTTGGGAGGCTTTGCCTTGACCAGAGGGCAACTGGTCAAGTTCTCTCTTCCTCACCCTCCACCCCCTGCAGCTGGAGGCCCAGCTCCACTGCCTTAGTAGCACCCACCAGGAGGCCAGCTCAGAGAACCAGCAACTCCGAGAGGTAGAGCGAGAACTGGCCGGACAGCTGGAGGAGGTGCGGGGACAGCTGCAGGTGACCAGGGGGCACCTGGAAGCTGCCAAGGGCCGTGTATCTTGGCAGGTGGAGGAGGAGGAACCAAGGTCAGTGGCTACCAGGCCTGGGCTGCTGGGGTAGAGGTCAGAGACTTTCTGGAAGAGGGGAGGAACGTTCTAAGTTCTCCGAGGCTCTGCTTAGCACCCAGTGCACATACAGTCTCCCTCCTTTAATTCTCTCAAAAGCCCTGCCAGGCTGGGATTTTCATGCTCATTTCACAGATGAGGAAAGGGAGGCACAGAGAGGGAAAATTTACATTCTGAAAAAAGGGCATGGAGGCAGAATTTTCTAACCTCCTCTAACTTCACAAGAGGAAGACAGAATCACCATCAGCAGCCCAAGGTTTATTCCTATGAGGCCAGACATACTGCCGGCCTCTAGCCTTTTACCAATTCTGACACCAACCACCCCTCCCATGGCACTCACTACTTCTTTGCTGAGTTTGATGATTCGTTGCAATGGCCACACAGAACTCACAGATAATACTCATGATTATGGGATTTATTAGGGAAGTAACAAGGTACAATTCAGTTTCAGGAATGCACTCAGGATACAATTCTTCAATCAGGAGAGTCTCCCCTCTGCTGTGCCCTAGGCTCACCTCTCTGGCCCTTGGCCTCTTGGCCTGGCCTCTGCCCTGGTTGGGTCAATGTTACAAAGCTCTTTTAGCTCTGCTGATAGGTACACCTAGGTGAACCCCACTCCGCCAGCAAGCCTCCTGGGCAAAGGCACTCAGCTTTTTCACTCGGTGGGCCAGGTAAGCCCACCTCTCTGTCACGTGCCTCTTGGTTCCACTGTGACTGTCACTCTCTGCTGGGGTATCTCTCTCTGCTGGGGCATCTCTCTCTGCTATGCATCTCTGCCAAGGAAGTCCAGTGCAGGGATCTCGGGTCCAAGTACACACCCTACTTCATCTCCAGCTCTGCTCTTCTCTCTTGATGACAGTAAGATCCCTTCTCTCCCTCTAGGAGGGCTCATTTTAAGCCTAGCAGAGTGACAAAACTGACCAGAGTTTGACACACCTTATTTGCATGGTCCCACCCAGTAATCCAGTGGGAGTTTACAAAGACTGTGGCCATACCAAGTAATTCACTGCATTGCAAGATCTTCGATGCAAGTTACAAAGACTATGGCTAGAAAAGCCATAACAAGTAATTCACTGCACTGCACATGCCCAATGACACATAACTGGGACACACATACACACACATAGGGCCTCCTGGGGTGCTGCTTCCCTGGAAGGCCCTTGCTTTACTTATCATAGCTTGGAGGAGGGGTATGGGTTAGAAAGCTTCCTAGAGGAAGTGAAGCTTCATGTGGTCCTTGAAGGATAAGTAGGATTGGCTGAGGGAGAAGACTAGGAAGGCATGCTAGGTGAAGACTGCCCTAGCAAAGCCTGGGAGGGAGGACCAGGTGTGAAACGTACAAAGGATGGTGAGGGATGCTTGTGGGGTTGGTGTGACATCATCCTCCTGCCTGCCCCTCCCCTGACCATCACCTCCTCTCATCCTTTTCAGCTCCCCCAGAGCAGAGGAAGAGAAGGCCCCAGCTGCCCAGGCCATCTCCCCTGAGGAGACACCCTTGCCTGGGCTGTTTGGGGACAATGATGACTGGGACAAGCTCCTGAGTGGCTTTAGCAGCCCCCCACTCAGAGCCCTCCAGCTCTACTGGAGCCCACCCCCGACTCCGAGAGCCTCCTCGGCCCCCGAGACGCCCCGAGTGGTCAGGCAGATCTCCATCTCAGAACCACGCTCTCTGTCCTTTGGTCAGGAGCCAGCTTCAGATCTGGATGGTGTTCTAAGGAGCCCCTCTGGGGGGCCTTCCAGGGCCAAGGAGGAGAAAGAAGGGGACTCAGATGGGCAGGACATCAGGTCAGAGCAGCCCGTGCAGCCTCCTGGCCTGGAAGCCAAGGACAAGCCAAGGCCTGATTCTGAGACCCACTTCCACTGGGATCTCCCAGGGGCCACAGTTGGGCAGGCAGGGAGCCTGGTGGAAGCCACACTTAAAATGCTCATCCCTCTGGAGGATAAGTTCCCTCCTCATGTGGAATCTCCCCCTCCCCAGGCCCCAGGTGGGCCCAATGAGCTGTTCCAGACCTCAGACCCAGATGACGAAGGCCCTAGGTCTGAGCCTGCTTCAATCAAGCTGCCCAAGCAAAGAGAGATCCTTCTTCAGGACCCACATATTGTAGGCCTTGAGCCAGGGTCAGGCTCCTTGGGGGCTGGGACCTTCATACAAGGGCCAGCTGAGCCTTCCCAGGGTCTGGAGTCTGTGGCTCCCAAAGAGGGGCTGGAGACAGGCAAGCTGGGCTCAGAGGAGCAGGAGGGCCACTCTGGGGCACAAAGAGGGGCTCATGGCCAGGTCCTCAGGCCAGATGGTCTGCCTGCCCTCCACCACTGGAATCTGGCAGAAGAGCCCCAGGCTGAGGAAGGAAAACAAGAGGACCAAGGTGGGCAGGACATGGGTTCAGAGCAGTCAGAACCTCATCTGCAAGATGCTTTGTCTGCTACGCCCCCTCACGGCCCACTCCAGGTTCAGTCTGAAGCAGAGGCCCCCATTCCTGGGAAACGATCAGCCCCAGGCAGCTCTTTCTCCATGGGGGCTCAGCCTGGTGATGGAGCAGGGCCCCAGGAGCCCATACAAACCCTCCCCACAGTGGTAGAGCTGGAAGCTCAATCTGGGCTCCCACTCATGCATGCTCAGGCAAAAGGAGAGCAAAGTCCTGCTCGATCCAGGGAGCCGAGGGCAGAGAACAGATCTGAAGACCCAGGAACGGACTCCTGGGAGGCTGGGCAGTCTTTGTTCCCAGGGAACATCCTGGGCAGCAAGCCTCAGGCTGACCCTGATTACGTCTTCCATGTCATCTTCCTGGGGGACTCAAATGTGGGCAAAACCTCCTTCCTGCACCTGCTGCACCACGACTCATTTGCCACTGGGCTAACAGCTACTGTGGGTAAGTGTCCCGCCCAGGGATGGCGGCAGAGAGGGAGGGGAGACCCAGGGGCCTGGGCCAACAAGCCACAGCAGGCCCAAAGCAAGCTGTCTCTGAGGACGCAGGCAGGTTCTGCCCTGGCCGTGGGCCCCACATGAGACATTATTTTATATGGGTATATTTTACTAATCATCTCTAATTACAGGTAATTTGCTTTTTCAGCATTGATCTGATTAGCTTATAATGTGTCACATCAACAAAGCACCCTGCAATTTAGGTGCCAGCCCTGGGTGATGGTAAAAACAAGCAAGTCTCCACACACGTGGCCCACTGGCAAGCCACTGCAGGGCCCGTGGTGGCTGGATTTGCTCATGACTGGCTCCGGGCCAGAGAGCCATGCTCTAGCAGGAAGTCATCTTGAACAAATTGAGTATCTTACACAGAATGTATTTGAAGAGTGAGGTGTTAGGAACTTAGGTGCCTGAGTTCAAATTCCAGCTCTGCCATTTTCTAGTGGTATGAACTTGGGCAAATTATTTAATCCCTCTGAGCTCCTAAATCCTCATCTAAATCATGGGGGCAGCAATGGTACTGACTTCCTACAGTACTAGAGTCAGGATTAGTTAATACATAGCAAGCACTTAGAATAATGTCTGGCACCTAGTAAGAGCTCAGTAAATATTAGTTATTATTATTTTAAGCAAATATTTGATAATGTCTAATTCAGTGGCTCCTGCAAATGAAATACCCTAAAGCACAAAGCCTCTCCTCCCTAGAAATATCTGGATCTATGGCCACTCCTTGGGTGGTGCAAACAGTTAACAAGGTCAATTGCTAATGAAATGTTGAAGGCTTGAGTGCACCAGATGCACCTTGGAAGAATCTACTTCTGAAAAATCAACTGTTGAAAACTCTATGGAACCCAGATGTACTCTGACATACATAGAGTCACCACAAGCCAGAATTGACTCAATGGCAACTCTTTTTTTGTTTTTTTGAATGGGCACTTGAATGTATAGAGCTACAGAAAAGTAAACTGATGGGGATGAAGGGGAAACCCATTTAGAGGCAAAGATGGAAGGATTCACATCCTTGTGTCAGCCAGGGCATGTGCTGACAGGGGACCAGTGCCAGGCTGGTGGATAAATGACAGCCCTTGCACAAGAGGGACCCAGCACAGGTTCTCAAACTTTGCTCTAAGAATCCGCACCTGGGATGCTTGTTAAAAATGGAGTCCCCTTGGGGAGGGGAGCTCATAATAGGCCTTCCCTGATGTTGGGTAGAGTCACAGTGTCTGCAGGGCCACCATTATTAATTATCTTAGCTACTATTTACTGAACGCCTACAATGTACCAGGCATCTTATCTACATGTCTTACTCCTTACAACAACACTCCTTATAATTAAGCCTTCCCATTATTATGTGGTAAGAAGATTCTACAACATTCAATCAAGAAAAGAAAGGGAAAAAAAAAAAAAAAAACCCACATTGTAAAAAGATGGGGCAAGGCTGCATGCACTGCTAACAATTGGGAGAACTTGAGATCCAGGTGCAGAGCAAAAATCTGTCCCAGGCCCAGCTGTGATTTGGTGCCACCTGGTGGCTATTGTCCATTCAGGCTTTAATATCACTGGGGACCATTCTGGCTTCACCAGTCACAAACATTTCCCACTGAGTTCGCCTCTCTCCATTCATTCCCCCTTCTCTCAGAGGCAAGAACCATAGCCTGCTTGTGTTTGAGAACAGGGCCAGGTGGAAGACCAGAGCCAATTGAATTATATCCAAATGTGCGTTTTTTGTGTGTGTGTGTGTGAGATCTTTCCTTATTTACCCGTTTTAAAGATAAGGAAATTGATTTGAAGACCTGGTCAAGTTTCTTCCCCTAGCTGGGCTCCAAAGCTAGAGCTCATATCCAGCATAACCTGCCTTCAAAGCTCATATCCCCACACCAGAAGTTTTACTCTCTTTTGGGTTCAGCATTGCCTTCTCCTGGGGCTGCTCATTTAAAATAGTAGAGTCCCTGCAAAAGAGAAAACATTATACCCCTAACAGATTATATGATTACATTGTAACATATTTTAAAGAAAAGCACAGGAACACGTGGGTGGATTGAAGAAGGGGATGGCAAAAAAACAAAACAAACCCTGTTGCCTTGAGTCAACCCTGACTCATGGTAACCCCATGTGATACAGAGTATAACAGGTTCATAGGGTTTTCTTGGCTGTAATCTTTATGAGAGCAGATTGCCAGGCCTTTCTTCCACCTCCACAGTGCTGCTGGGTGGATTCAAACCAGCCTTGGGGTTAGCAGCCAATCATAAACAGCTGGTGCCACTCAGAAAACGTTATAACCCTAACAGTTTATGTGGTTAAGCTGTAATATGTTTTGGGGGAGGATAGAGACACATGGGTGAATTGAAGAAGGGAATTGGCAAGAAGGTGGAAAAGTAGGAGTCATCACTCCTAGACTAGAGAGTTATAGAATCCCAGGAAGAATTGTTAGTGCTAGTTGATAGAAGCAGTGAGTCCTTCATCACTGTGGGTATTTCAGTGCAGTTTGGATATTATCACAGGGGCATTGGATAACTTCAGAGTTACCTACAGACCCTGGGCTTCCTAAGAACTTCAGGAAAAAGGGCATCAAAGAGAAGCATATGCTAAGGGTAAACTTCTTCCACTTCACCATTTTGCTAAGGAGCTGCCACTTTTCCCAGCCTCCTTAGAGAGCAGGCAGGGAGGTAGCTATGCTATCAACCACCACCAGGGGGCAGCAGCAGGTTCTATTGGGGGTGGCTATTGAGAAAGGTGGTAATAGCTGAAGGCTGAGTCTGGCACAGCCAATAGGAATTGGTGCATCTTTCCTGAGATGGCCTGGGGACCTACATGTGTTCTTCAGCCTCAGGGCTCCGTTATGAAAGAGGGTGGGGAATGAGGACAAAGCAGCCTCTCCCCATGATACCCTCAATCCAGGCATGGTTTCCTGAGGAAGTGAGGGTTAGCAGCAAGGTGTACCCTAAAGATTCCAAGCCTCCCTGGGATTTCACTCTGACCTACATATATCCAGGACAGAAAAGGTCTGGAAATATGACCAGAGGAAGAGGTAGGGCTTTGAAATTTGGGGGACTGGGGTTTAGGAAGATGAGACTTAATAGTAATAATAAAAATGATCAATTTTTACTATTTTTAATTATTTATCTTTTAGTTGATAAATTTTCTGATGATTGAAAAAATTTTAATTGTCATTTAAAATAAAATTATTTAAAATAATAAAAATTACCACCTCCCAAATTACTTTCCTCCATTGGAAACCAGGGCAAATCTTTGAAATAGGTTTCTCATTGAACCCTCTCACTCACTCTGAAGTTCAGGTCTTTTTAAATTGCCACCTTACAGATGAGGAAATGAAGGCTCAGAGAGGTGAAGTGACTTCTGCAAGGTCACATAGCCTGCATAGGCAGAAGGTGGACGACTCACAGCCAGATTGAGTCCTGAAGTCAGTGCTCCTTACACTCCCCTCTCTACATTGCTGTCTAGTTGAAAGGAGAAGATGCATACAGCTATTAAGAGATAAAAGAAGGAGTCTTATAAAAATAAAATAATGAGACTAGTTTTTCTGGGTGGCCTGAAGAGGAAACAATACAAGGTGCCTTGTCTTGGCACCAACTGTCAGGGTATGGGAGCAGAGCAGGCACAGTGAACTCTGTGGGGTGAGTGGTCAGGGAAGGCTTCTTGGAGGAAGTGGGCTCTAAAGTATGGATAGGACTTGGAGAGCAGAGAGGAAGCACACCAGCCAACAGCTATCACCTCACCATGACTGGTGTTGGGGATAGGCATATATCTGGGCATGTTTTGGCTAAAGGAGTCTGCTGTTGTTGTTGTTGTTGTTATGTGCTGTCGAGTTAGACCCGACTCATAGTGACCCCTCCTTGGGTTGCCCGAGGCAGTATCACTACGGAAGTAGATTGCCCAACCTTCCTTCCGAGGAGCGGCTGGTGGGTTTGAACTGCCAGCCTTTAAGTGCCTTAGGCACTATGCTACCAGAGCTCCCAAAGGAGTCTTGGGTGATGCAAATGGTTAATACACTAGGCTGCTAACCAAAAGTTTGGGGGTTTGAGTCCACCCAGAGGGGCCTCAGAAGAAAGGCCTGGTGACCTACTTCTGAAAGCTTAGCCACCAAAAACCTCATAGAGCACAGTTCTACTCTGACACACATGGGATTGCCATGAATCAAACTCATGAGTTAACTCAGCGGCAACTGGTTTGGTTTGGGCTGGAAGTCCTGGATGGTAACTTGAAGTGAGCCTTACCCCCTCTGTGTCCTAGGAGTGGATTTTCGGGTCAAAACCCTGCTGGTGGACAACAAGCACTTTGCACTGCAGCTCTGGGACACGGCTGGCCAGGAGAGGTGAGGGGCATAGTCGACAGGCTTCACCATCAATGGTGTTGGGGACCTGGGCTGAGCCTGGGGGTGGAAAGGCGCCAAAGGCAGCCCCAACCTTGAGAAGTCCAACATGGGCAGGAGGCCAAGTATAGATGAGACATCCATCTCCTAAGGATTCAAGGTGTCAGGGAAGGACATCCGGGAAAGAGCAATGAGCCGGACCCCCTCTCCAGCCGGGCAGGGCACAGGTTAAGGTCATCCCAATCACCTGTCCTTGTGAAAACTCTGGCCTTCCATTTCCAGCTAAGCACTACTGATCAAAATTTTAAAAAGTATTATTCTTTGACCTAGTAGTTCTATTTCTAGTCATACATGACTATAATAACTTAGGGACAAGGACCATACATAGAAAAATCACTTATATTATGAAACATTGGAAACAACCTAAATATCCACCAGTAGAAGCCTAGCTAAATGCATGAAGGTCTATTCATACAATAGAATATGATGAAACCATAAAAAAGACTGGGGACTCTCTTTATGCACCAACGGAGAAATATTTCCAAGATGTTTTGTTAACTGGAAATAACGAAGTACAGGAAAGTGAGTATTGATGAATGCAATGAATGTTTTATACTGTATTTGTGTGAAATGGAAGGGGAGACATCTGTGTGTGTATATGTGTGCATCTATATCTGTATCTAGGAGCTCTGGTCACTCAGTGCCTAAGGCACTTGACTGCTAACCAGAAGGCTGGCAGTTCAAACCCACCAGCCACTCCTGGGAAGGAAGGTTGGGCAATCTACTTCTGTAGTAATACCACCTCAGAAACCCAAGGAAGGGTTGCTATGAGTCGGGGCCGACTCAATGGCACATAACAACAACAACATATTTGTATCTATCTATATATACACACTCACACATATGTTTATATAGAAACATAAAATACCTCTGGAAAGACAGTTAAGAAACTGGTACACTGGTTGCCTTTGGGAAGGGAGATTGGGTGGCTGTGGGAAAGAGGAGGAGACTTTTCATCAAAGGATGCCCTTTGGTACCTTTTGAAATTTGAGCCATGAGAACTTATTACCTATTTAACAAAGTCTCCATGGTAAAAAGGAATGCATATGCAGACTCTATTTGGGAAGCAATTAGAGGCAGGACAGGTTCACTCTCCCCACTTTGCAGATGGAGTGGCTGAGGCCTAGAGAGGCCAGGGCCTGGGATCAGGGCACCTGGGGGGGGGGGGGCTCATGTAAACTCTATGGGCAGGTACCACAGCATGACTCGGCAGCTTCTCCGCAAGGCTGATGGGGTGGTGCTCATGTATGACATCACAGACCAGAAGAGCTTCACCAACGTGCGCTACTGGATGGACTGTCTCCAGGTGAGCCGATGGCTGCCAGGGGTGGGCCCAGTTTTTGTAGTCCGGAGGAAGCTTGTGTCTTGCCCACTCCCTCTTCTTTTTCCCAGAATCACAAATGACACAACAGACATACGGTGACACCACTCACTGAGAGCCTCTGGCTGGATGAACAGTGAACAGTCGTACAAAGAAACTATAACCACACAGTACAGCCCCCAAACCAAACTACTTCCTTTATCCTGTGGACATTTTTTTCCTACTCATAGCCATCTTATACCTGTTTGTCATATCTTCTTCTTAACATCTGGGAATAATGTAATTCTAGTGTCATTGTAAGTGATAAAGCCCTCTGTTCATGCATCCCATTCCCCCACGTATTTGATTGATACCTATACACTGAAATTCTGCATATGTACTAGTAGTAGCATAGCAGAGAGGTTTGAAGACATGCTGTCTTCTCTCCAGAAGTTTCTAGTGTAGTTGAAGAGATGCAAAGAAAGCAGGATAAGGTAATGATTGAGGAGAAGAATTGGGCTCTGAGTTATGACAGGACCTGGGTTTGAATCTCAACTACCCTGCCTACTAACTCTGTCACCTTAGACAAGGGACTTAACCTCTCTGAACTTTAATCTTCCCATTTCTCTTAGAGCAGAGTTGTAAGGATTAACTGATTCAATGGCTTTCAGCATAGCACCTGGCGTGTAGCAACCACTCAGAAGCTATTTTATTATAAGCACCCAGAGCTGTTCATAGACGCAAACAGAAGCTATTGTGATTATTACACACAAAACCATTAAGAAATGAACCAAGGCATTCTGGGTAATCAAGTATGATGCTGTACTGTTCAGCATAGACAGGAAGAGAGGGCTATGGGCAGGAGCCACCCCCAAAGGCTTCCTGGGGAGCTGCCCTTGAGGCTGGCCTTGGAAAGCGGGTAAGATGTTTGCAGGCAGAGAGGAGAGGCAGACTCACTGTGAATGGGAGATGGTGGTAAGATGGAAAGAGTGTGGAGGGGTGGAACAAGCAGAGGCAGCCCCCTAACCCTGGGCATGTGTCAAGGAGGGGACACACTCTTAGTTCCCAGGAAGGCAGGATCAAATCTGCCCCAGGCCTGACATAAGTACTCAGCACCTGTGGTTGAGATAATGTGTTCTGTGTATAGGACTCAGGGTCTGACAATGTGGTCACCCTTCTCCTGGGAAACAAGATGGACTGTGAGGAGGAACGGCAGGTGCCCACTGAGGCTGGACGACAACTGGCCAAGGTGAGCACCTGGGCATTGGCCCTTATCCCAGCATGCACTGGGCTACCACCACTCTGGAGGGCACTGAATAAGGGTCACCTAACCTGGGCAACTGAGAAGGAACATTCTTCTGCCCATGTCTGACTCTGCCCCAGCCAAAGAGCAGGTCAGAGCAGATAGCAGCCTGGGTCCTCTGCCCTCACCCGCCCAGTCCATGGAGACCAGCCTTGACCCAAACACAAGACTGTAATAACGGACATAACATTGATCCTTATTTTTAAATTAGCAAATTCCCACACAAGATCCCAACCTACATAAAAAATATGTTTAGAGTTAAAGGGTTTTTAAAAGCTTCATTTAAAGTTCCCAATCAAATCTTAATTTTATCTCTGGTCTCTAATTAACATTCTCCCTTCTAATTTATTCTATCTTAAGACTCAAATTCTTCCCCGGGAAGATGACATCAAAAGCCCCATCACTAGACAGTGAATACTACTTAATTATGAACAGAATTCAACCACATTACAGAAAATCTGGGAATAGTAAAGGAGACAAAAAAAAGCTCCTCCACATCCCACCTCTGACACAATCTTTCTTAATAGTTCCACATTGTATTTTCTTCCCGTTTCTCCTCTCACTTCTCAGAATCATAAGGTCATCATGTGGTTCCTGGTTTGTGGGAATTTTTTCATCTTAAAAGTCGTAGCTCACCTCTTTGAGTAATTTCTCCTCTAGCAGTTTATCCTCAGGGAAGAATCAGAAATAATAATCTCTAAGAGAATAACCTAATGGATACCTGTGTTTAATACATAATCGAACTTGCTTATATGAGAATGTTCTTTACAGTGTTATTTGTAAGAACAAACATTTGGCTGAAGTTGATAGTCAAACTGTGGCATGTTCTTATGAGGAGTTAATTATTTGCCATTCAGAATTCTGTCCTGGAAGCATATTTAAGGGTGTGGAAGAAATGCTTACAGTAAAATGTGAAGTCAGAGACCCAAACCAAACCCACTGCCATTGAGTTGATTTTAACTCATAGCAACCCTATAGGACAGAGTAGAACTGCCCCTATAGGGTTCCCAAGGCTGTAAATCTTTACAGAAGCAGACTGCCTCGTCTTTCTCTCTTGGAATGGCTGGTGAGTTGGAACTGCTGACTTTTTTGGTTAGTAGCTGACTGCTTTAACCACTGCACCACCAGCACTCCTTGTAGTCAGAGAAACCAGCTGTACAGCTGGATATAGGTTAGGTTGAACAATATGGAATTGCTGATATTTGACTGTTTGGGGCTTACTCAAACAGCAGTTTCATTCTGGTTAACCTAACAGTAGTGAGGGGATGGGGAACTCTGGTAGCGTAATGGCTAAGGCACTTGACTGCTAACCAGAAGGCTGGCGGTTCAAACTCACCAGCCACTCCTCAGAAGGAAGATGAGGCAATCTACTTCCGTAGTGATACTGCCTTGGAAACCCAAGGGGGGGGGGTCGCTATGAGTGGAGTCTGACTCAAAGGCACATAACAATAACAACAAGTGAGGGGATGTAGCTCAGTGGTAACAAATGTGCTTTGCATGGACAAGGCCAAAGTTTCGACTCCTAGTACCTCCAGCTCTTATTTGGAGTCCCTGTGCGTCGCAAATGGTTAATGTACTTGGCTGCTAATGGAAAGGTTGGAGTTTCAAGTCCAACTACAGATGCCTCAGAAGATAGGCCTGGCATTTTACTTTTTAAAAAGTAGCCATTGAAACCCTACAGAGAGTACAGTTCTCCTTTGACCCACAAGGGGTTGCCATAAGTTAGAGTTGAAACTATGGCAACTGGTTACCTAACAGCATGATGATGTTTAGTCCATTCTTCCCAAGTGAAAGGGTTATATAGAACGGAATGGAAATAGATTGCCCAAATGCTAACAGGAGTGGCTTATATTTTATTATTTTACTTTTTTTTATACTACTTTTCCAATGTTTCCCCCAATGAAGTATTTTGAAATCAGAAAACATAACTAATGGTTATAAAATGTCCCCAAAGACGTTTTTTTCCAAGTTGAGACTCTGAAGACTAGGAATATTTCTAGTGTTGCATCCTCGACACCTTGATCAGCCTGGATGGAGCGGAGTGGGCACCGGAGCCCAGCTGGGGACCACACCAAAATGGGGCTGCCTGTTGGCACTGGCACTGTGGATGGACAGGCTTTTGTTTGATGGACCCAAAGGCTGCCACCTGGGTCCATCTCCTCAAGGCACCTGTGCCCCCTGTGTGTCTGGCCTACAGGAACTGGGAGTCTCCTTTGAAGAGTGCAGCGCAGCCCTGGGTCACAACATCCTGGAGCCTGTGGTAAAACTGGCTCGGTGAGTGTCACCTCATCCCTATCCACCCAGAATCCTCTAGGGCAGCCTTCAGCCCAGACTCATGGAAAATCAAGACTCATTCTGAGGAAACGGGCAAGGAAACTGTATTTAAATAACAGGGCTATTAGACAAATACTGGACAAATAGAGTGATCACAGCACTGAGTCTCCTGACCCCAGTTCCAGAATTCTCATGAGCTATATCACTTCCAGTGAGTCACTTCCCCTCTTTGAGCCTCAGTTTTTTCATCTGTAAAGTGGAGTTGGGAGAGGAAGTGTCACTGTCCTGGTCTCAACCTTCTAGTGACTTCCACTGGATTTAGAATAAAATCCCAATGCCTCCCAATAGCCTACGTCATCTCCAGTGCTGTCTCCTCAGCCCCTACACACACACACCCTCCCCCAGCACCAGCTTCGGTGGCCACCCTTTGGTTCCTTCACAGGATTTCCTACCTCAGAGCCTTTGCACCTGCTCTGTTGTTGTTGTTATCTGCCGTCGAGTCGGACCTGACTCATAGTGACCCCTCCTTGGGTTACCGAGGCAATATCACTACGGAAGTAGATTGCCCAACCTTCCTTCCTTCCTTCTGAGGAGTGGCTGGTGGGTTTGAACCGCCAGCCTCCTGGTTAGCAGTCAAGTGCCTTAGGCGCTATGCTACCAGAGCTCCTGCTCTATCCTCTGCCAAGAACGTCCTCTCCCCCCTCATAATTGGCTCCCTGCCATCCTTCAGAAAGGAGTGCTGGTGGTTCAATGGTTAAGCACTCAGCTGCTAACCAAAAGGTTAGTGGTTTGAACCCACCAGCCACTCCACAGAAGAAATACGTGGCATCTGCTTCCGTAAAAATTTATAGCCTTGGAAACTCTATGGGGCGGGCAGTTCTACTTTGTCCTGTAGAGTTGCTATGATAGCACAAAACAACACCTTTTAGATTTCAATTCTGAGAAGTCCCTTCTGACCACTGCCCCCCATTGCTATTCTCCATCACAGCATCCTCAACAAATTGTAATTATATGTGCATTTCTCTGTTTTTTTTTTTTTTTTTAATCATTTGTTGTCTGCCTCTCACACTACACTAGACTGTAGTTCTGAAAGGGCAAGCCCATGCCTGTTTTATACCCCTGCCAATCCTCAATGCCCCCATACTAAGGACCTGGCACAGAGTAGGTGCTCAATAAATGAATGAAATGAGTAAGGGTGGGGTGTGTTAGACCTGATGAGCTTTGAGGCTCCATCTCTGACAAAGTAGCCGGGGTGAGCTTGCTAGACTGCAAACTTGGTCCTACCACCATGCCCTCCTGGTAAAACTGCTCAATTACTTCCCTTCGCTTTAGGATAAAAGCCCAAGTTCCCGAATGTGGCTTCTGAGGCCCACCGAGGCCTGGGCTCCTGCTGCTACCTCTAAGGCTCCTCTCAGACCACTCAGCCCTTATGTTCTGTGGTCTAGGGCAGACCACACAGAGATATATGGCCTGGCACATAGTAAATATATTGTGAATAATGAATGAACGGACTTCTTTTAATTCCCCAGTCCCCCCAACCTCTCTGTTGACACTGAGCCTTTGCCCTCTGCCTGTTAACACACATCCTTTTCTGCCAGCAAACTCTTGTCCGTCCCTTAGGCTGCTCAGACACCACCTCCTTCCTCCCTGGGAAGTCCCTCTGTGTGCTCCCCAATCTATCATTCAATCCTAGGGTGCAGTTGCTTCCTTTCCTACCTGTCATCCTCCCTACTCAAGGCAGGGATGTATTGGCGTCTTGTCATACCAGAGTCCCTGGCACAGTGCCTGGCACACAGTAGGCCTGAAAGAGTGTCAACAAAGAGATAGAATGCCAATGTCTCCTGTGGTTCCATTTTCCCGGTGCCACAGGAATGCAAGGCAGGGGCAGAGCAGGTGGGAAGGGAAAGTTTCAGGGAGCAGCCCCTCAATCCCTTACCCATGCTTGAGAAGCCTCCCGTTGGACCCTCTATACTGACCCTGGGAGGTGAGAGGGAGGACTGAAGCTTCAGTGTTGCCATGCAGGTCACTCAAGATGCAAGATGACCGCCTGAAGAGCTCGTTAGTGGAGGTGGCCCCTGAGAGGCCACGAAAGAGAACTGGCTGCTGCTCCTGACCACCCGGGCTTGCCAGGGTAGGAGGGCCACTCCCTGGGTTTCTTAGCCCTCAGCTTCTATCCTGCCTGCCTGGCCGCAGCTTGGACCCTTTGCACACTGAAGAAGGACTTTGGTGGGTAAATAAGGCCGAGGGTATGAGGTGGGGAAGGAAGTTAAAAACCTTCAAAGAAAGAAAAACTCTGTAAAACAGACTTAAGGAAAATACACCAAAATATTGGCCACATATCTCTGGGTGGTAAAATTATAGGGTAAATGTGTGGGGGTGTTATTTTCTTTTTTCTATATATTTTCAGATGTTCTACAATGGCTGGGTTTAAAAAAAAAAAAAAAAAAACTTCCATCAAGTCCATTCAACTCAAAGGGACCCCTCCTTGGGTTTCTGAAGCGATATCTCTACGGAAGTAGACTGCCCAGTCTTACTTTCGAGGACTGGCTGGTGGGTTTGAACCTCCAGCCTTCTGGTTAGCAGTCAAATGCCTTAGGTACTACACCACCAGAGCTCCCATTGGCTCAGTAGAATGACTGGGTAGTCTTTCTATAATCAGAAAAAAAAAAAAAAAAAAACCGTTGCCAGGGAGGAAAACGTTTTAAATGAGCTTGCCTTGGTGCTGATAAAGAATTAATGAAGTCTGCTGTTATGGACTGAATTGTATCCCAAAAAAAATATGTGCTGTAAATCCTAACCTCTATGCCTGGGGTTCTAGTACCATTTGAGAATGAGTTTTCTGTTAAGTTAATGAGACGGGATTAGTGTAGGGTGTATTTTGAGTTAATTTCTTACAAGAGATAAATAGAGCAGATTAGGCAAGCTCCAAGAATTCGAGAAGAGAGATGACAAACCACATGAAGATCACCCAGGAGCCGAACCTCAGAAGAGACAAGGACTTCCCTCCAAGAGCCGACCGAGAGAAAGCCTTCCCTTAGAGCTGGCACCCTGAATTTGGACTTGTAGCCTCGTAACTATGAAAAAATAAATTTCTGTTCCTTAAAGCTACCACTTGCGGTTTCTGTTACTGCAGCACAAGATAACTGAGACGTCTGTTAATTACAAATTGCTCTGTTTATTGAAGCAGTCCCTTGGTTCCGCACCTGGCTGTTGCTAGCTGCTGTGGCATGAGCTCCTGACTCACCGCAACCCCACGCAGAAAGGAATGATAATGATGCCCAGCCCTGAGGGTCAGACTGTTGTGATGGATGGATTTTTGGAAGTAGATCGCCAGCTAAGCTGAAACCTGTCCAGCTTCTTAGCAACATGCAAGCCTCCACTAACGGACGAGCGGTGGCCATGCATGAGGTCCATTGGCCAGGATTTGAACCTAGCTCTCCTACGTGGAGGACAAGAATTCCACCACCGAACCATCTCTACCCACTTTGTGCCTGGCAGAGCGGTGTTAACCTTGTCTTGTGAACTGTATTTATCTGCAAGTGTAAGGTTTCTTCTGAAAGAATCTGATCCCAGGGCAAGAACCAGGTTCTGATGTGTCCCCATGTCTCCTATCTCCCTGAGCCCCAACTCCACTGCCTTTTACCGTGATCCACATTGAAGGGGTCAAATTCAGGGATACCCCTTCCCCCCTGCAACTGTGATGGCTCAGCTTTCCCTGATCCAGCCCTTTGCCTTGAAGTGTCAGCCTCTGGATCCACATGTGTGGGATGTGACTGGCAGGCCTGGGGAGTGGCTGGGGAAACTCAGTCAGAATGGCTCATAGGCTCCATTTTGGAGCTCTGTAGGAGTTCCTGGAACAGTCCCCAAAATTCACCCCCTGAAGCATTGCTGTGCATTATAACCCAGGGCTGGGGTTTCCAGTGCCCTCTGAGATCTTGCTTTGGGAGCCTTCAGGAAATCACCCTCAGTGCTAAACTGTCTCCCATCACTTGTGTTTGCTGCCAAAGTTGTCCTTCATATATTACAATTAACCACATCATGCTCACCGTGCAGTGTCTGCTGTGTGCAAGCGCTGAGTTTGGTACTTCTTAATCATTTTGTGTGCTGGTGAATTCTCCAGCTGATGCAAAGGAAACCCCAGTTTCATAGTGAGACAAATGAAGATGATCCAAGAGATAGAGTTGAAGAGAGAGAGAATGTCGGAGAAAGGAGAGTGGGAAATGGAGGACAAAGCCTTGTTCCTGTGTGTTTATCAGTCTCTGCAGCTCCTGGCTCCTATCCCTCTTCTCAGCTCTAAAAGGGATGCTGCAGTAGCAGTGACCTTTCTGTGACTTAGAGGCATACAAGCAGAAGCCAGGTGACACTTGGCGAGAGGTGGGGTAGAGAAGACTCAGCATCAGAAGCCACAAAGAGTTGGATGAGATGCTCTTAACAGACTCCACCTAACCTCTAGACTTTTTGTGGGATGATTCCTGTGACTCAGCCTACTCTCTTCCTAGGCCCCTCACTGATTTTTTTCTTACCCCAATGTCTTCTCCATTCTCTGACCCATCCCACAAGCCTCCCCTGCTCCAAGCAGCCGCTTCTAGGTTGCAGTGTGTAGAAAGAGAGAGAGAAAGGCTGGAGTGAGTGATGCTCAGCTCTGGGCGAGGGGGAGAGGCAGGGCCTACTGTTGCCAGTGACTCTCTCTCTGAGGTCCAGGAGGCCAGGCAGGCATCAACATCTCTGTCCAGGGGCCAGGGAGTTAATAAGGCAGGTAGGTAAGGTGTGATTCCTAGGGGAGCCCAGAGGGGTGGACAGAGTCCCTGTCCTTGGGATTCAGTGTAGGAGTGGCGCTTTGGGCTGCCCCTCCCATCTCTACTCTGCTCCAGCCTCCAGGCAGCCACCTCAGGTCCCTAGAAGCAAGATTGTGGAAGGGACTGCACGTTGCCCAGACCCTCTCTCTTAGCCTTCTCTGGAGGAGCACAGCAGTGGAGCGGCCACCAGACTACTTCCAAGTGTCAAGGGGTTTACAAGTCAGCAAATGAGGCCAAGAATCTCAAAGAAGCACAAGGCTTGTGAGAACAGCAGCAGGCAGGACTCAAGGTAGACTACAAAGTGAACTTCCAAACAAGTGGTGAGTTCTCAGGGCATGCCAGCTAAAGGGCTCTGGTCATAATTTAGCTTGAGGCTGATTAAGAAAAGGAGGATGGGACTGGGCTGACGGGACTCATGGGTGGATTGAGGAGGGGAGGGCAGGGAGACAGAACACAGACAGGTTGGCCAAGGGTGTTAGCAAAGAGCATTTTGGAACTGAGAGTGAGCTGGGGCAAAACAATAGCCTTCATTTACTGAGCCTACTATGGGCCAGGCACAGTTCTGAGCACTTAATGCTTTAATCCTCACATCAACGTTATGAAGTTAGATTTGTTATTATCCCCATTTTACAGAAGAGGAAAGTGATACATAAAGGGACTGAATAACTTATCCACAGTCATATACTAGTAAGTGGTGGAGCCGGTTTTGAACCCAGGCTCCAGTGATCACAAACTTAACCGTTAAGTTATGGAGCTTCCTATAGCAAGGTGTGGACACTTAGGTGGAGCAGGGGCCAAGGCCCTGAAGCCTTTCACTCTCCCCCTTTCTTCCTCTCCAGTCGTCTTCCATAATGTCCTTGGCATGAAGGTCTGGAGCAAGGGGTAGAAATGAAGAGGTAACGATAAACGCCAGGAGCGTGGAGCCACTATGGGATTCATTGGGGAAGTTAAGGCATCTGGGCTGGTCCCTCATTTCCTCCCCCTCCTACACTCCAAGGAACCATTTTGAAACCCTGGAGGGGTGTTGCCATCAGAAGTCAAAGAAGCCCCCTCTCCAGGCTCCTCTCAAGCAAATTACATGAGAGACCAAGCAAGGCCCCCAGGGAGGGCCTCTGCAGAGAGGCTTTGGAAGCCCTCAGGCCTGGCTTTGGGCAGCTCGAGAGACCCTCCAGCTCCCAACCCCAGTGTAGAAGGAAAGGCGACAGAAACTCAGTCAGAACCCTACTGGTCTGTCTTGTTTGCTGCTGTATCCCCAATGTCTAGCCCAGTGTAAATGCTCAGGAAATAGTAACCGAGCCAGTAAGCAAAACTCTAAGGGGGCTGCCTCTCCCCATCTTATGCTTGGGGGTTCTGGCTTGGTCTGCAGAGTTGATGTTTTATTCCAGCTCCTAGACTGACTCTAAGAAAACCAAACCCACTGCCATCAAGTCGATTCTGACTCATAGTGACCCTATAGGACAGAGAACTCCCTCACAGGGTTTCCAAGACTGCAAATCTTTACGGAAACAGACTGCTTCATCCTCATCTTTCTCTGATAGAACAGCTGGTTGGTTTGAACCAGTAACCTTTTTGTTACTAGCGGAATGCTTTTACCATCACACCACCAGAGCTCCTTGGGACTGACTATGTTGTTGTTATTTGCTGTGAAGTCAGACTCGACTCACAGCGACCCCTCCTTGGGTTTCCGAGGCAGTATCACTATGGAAGTAGATTGCCCAACCTTCCTTCCGAGGGGTGGCTGGTGGGTTTGAACCGCCAGCCTTCTAGTTAGTGGTCAAGTTCCTTAGGCATTATGCCACCAGAGCTCTTGGGACTGACTATGTTGTTGTTGTTGTTATATGCCGTCGAGTCGGCCCCGACTCATAGCGACCCCTCCTTGGGTTTCCGAGGCAGTATCACTACGGAAGTAGGATTGCCCAACCTTCCTTCCGAGGAGTGGCTGGTGGGTTTGAACCGCCAGCCTTCTGGTTAGCAGTCAAGTGCCTTAGCCACTATGCTACCAGAGCTCCCGGGACTGACTATAGGATGCCTAAACCCCATCTCCCAACTTGAGTTCTCTAAATCAGGGGCTCAGCATGTGGTATGGAGTGGGAGTGAGGGCTTTCCCCGACTTCTACCAAGCAACCACAGAATACAACTCACAGACAAGTGGTGAGTTTTCAGGGCCTGTCAGCAAATGGGCAGTGAGTGCTTCATGTTAGAACCATCTAGGAATCTTGGAAAACTGCCAAAGCCCAGACCAATTAAATCACACCTGTGGGGGTGGGCCCCAACATTGTTTTTTCAAGCACTCCAGGTGACCCCAGTGTGTAAGGCTTTATACCTTCTCAAAGTCTTTTCACGTCTGCTTTTTCATTTGAGTCTCAAATCTGCCTGTGAAACAGGTAGGACAGGGTTTTGTTTTAAATACCCATAGCATTTACTTACCAGATTATAAAAGTATTCACTCTAATTTTTAATGATTTTTTATCAGATTGTAAAATTAAGAAAATAAAAAATTATAAGGAAGAAAATGAAAATTACCTAACTCTCACCCCTTAGTAACTATTAAAGAGCTCTGGTGGTATAGTGGTTAAGGTATTAGGCCTTAACCAAAAGGTCAAACCCACCAGCTGCTCCACAGAAGAAAGATAAGGTGGTCTGTTTCTGTAAAGATTTACAGCCTTGGAAACCCAATGGGGGTCACTATGAGTCAGAATCAACTCCATGGCAGTGGTTTTTGTTGTTGTTGTTGTTGTTATTATTGTTTGTTTAGTGATGATTACTATTGACACCTGTTTCATTTCTACTATTTCCTCATTTCCCTATATTTGAGAACACTGGGTAGGAAAACATTAAGTAATTTTCCCAAGGTAACAGTGCTACTAAACAGCAGAGTCAGGATTTGAACCCAGACAGTCCCCAGAGCCCATTGTGTCAGGCTGCTGTGAGGTCTAAAGGGCCTCCTATGTGGATGTGTCTGGGCCCACTATAAGCAGAGCCCTGTGAAAAGTTGTTGTTAGGTGCCATTGAGTCAATTTCAACTCATAGCAACACCATGTGACATAGTAGAACTGCCCATAGGGTTTCTTCTTTGGCTGTAATCTTTAAGGGAGAAAACTGCCAGGTCTTTCTCCCTCAGAACTGTGGGTTGTGTTCAAATTGCCAACCTTCTGGTTAGCAGCCAAGTGCTTAACCATTGTGCCACTAGGGCTCCCAATTCTGTGAAATGAGAGAGGATCATATGGGAAAAGAAAAGGTCCCTGGATGACACAAATGATTTGCATTCAATGATTTGAATCCACCCAGTGACATAACAACAACAACAAGTGACATCATGGAAGAAAGGCTTGGTAATCTACTTCCATAAAAATTACAACCAAGACAACCCTATGGAGCCCAGGTCTACTCTAACACACGACGTTCCCATGAATCAGAATTGACTTGATGGCAACAGGTTTTTTTTGTTTTCTACATGGGAAAAGAGGGGAGGTGGTATTTGGGCTGGTTTCTATGCCGTCCTTGTGTCTGAAGCAGGAGAATGGAGCCTGGCCTGGAGTTCAATGCCACAGTCACCACCACACTCACAGCTACTCCTGAGCAACTGCTCTGCCTCATCTTTGCCAGGATCTGCAGCCTCATCTTGCTGGTGGGGCTGCTGACCAATGGGCTCATGCTGCTAGTGGTTGGCCAGGACCCAGGTGCACCCCACCTGCTGACAAACAGCCTCATGGTGAACATCACACTGTCTGACCCGCTCTCTCTGGCCTGCGTGGTGCCTGTGCCGCTGTTGAGCTTCCTGTAGCATAACTGGTGGCTAGGCCCTGCCGTCTGCACCATCAGCCAGGCCGCCAACACAGGCACCATGTTCTACACATTCTACAGCATGGTGGTCACCGTTCTCCTGCACCATGTGGCCTTGGCCCAGCCTGATGTGGCCCTCCCAGCAGGCTGGGGACCCCAGCTGCTACTCATGTGGGTCATGGGCATAACTGTGCCACTGCCCAACTGGTTATTCCAGCAGGTGGTAGTGGAGGAGGAGGCAGTGGGTCCCCCCGAGGACAGGGCCTGCCTCTTGCTCCTGAGCTCTGCTTGGACCTCCTGCTACTTCACTCTGCTGGGAGCCCTGTGCTTTCTGCCCTGTGTGCTGGGGCTGGGCTGCTCCTTCAGCCACATGGCCTGGCTCCTGTGGGCATAGCCCCACGGCCTCCGTAGGGAGAGCATCCGGGAACACCAGGAGAACACAGGACTCATCCTGGTGGTGTTGGTGGTCTTTGTACTGATGTGGGGGCCCTGCTCTGTGCTGGGCTATGTGGCAGCTGTGTGTGGGCTGCCTGCCATGCCAGTGACTTTCATGGCCTCTACCCTCTGCACCTTCCTGGCCCACTCCAATTGTGCTGTCAGCCCTATCCTCTGCTTCTACCTCTCTCGTCCTCTCCAAGCAGGACTCAGGAACCTTTTCTGCAGGCCGTTGGCAGCTGAGCATCACTGGAGTCAGGGAGAGGCTACTATGGTGGTTGGAGAGTGTCCAGGCTGGCCATGTCAGGGCCCCAGGAGGCCTATGGGGCCCAGCAGGGGTTGAGAGGATAGGCTTTTTGAAGGCTGACTGAGACTCCAAGACAATATGAGACTCTTAATAATATTAGATTCCATGCCCTCCATTTACCGGTGGGAAGACAAATCCATAAAGAGCAGGTGGCTCAGTAAAGGTCACATAGCTACTTAATGGCTCAGCTAGAAGCTGTGTCTTTAGATAACTAGACACCACCATAAGGGTCAGATACCTATAAGCTCCACTTCTTTCTAGTTAAGGAGGCCTGGTAATGTAAGGGTAATGCTCAGCTACTAAGCAAGAGGTTGGCAGTTTGAATCTCCTCAGTGGCTCCACAGCCTAGGAAAACTTAGGGAACAGTTCTACTTTCTCATAGAGAGCTGCTATGAGTCAGAATCGACTTGACAGCACACAACAATAACTTTCTAGTTTGGTAACTTTGGGTAAACTCCTTAACCTCTTGGGGCCTCAATTTTCTCATCTTGAAAATGGGATAATAATAGTCCTTCTTCACAGGGTTGTTAGGACGATGAATTCACTTAACATGTTAGGTACTTAGACGAGTACCTGGTACTTAGTAAATGCATGAGTCTTACTATTGTCTGGGCAAGTTTGCTCTCAGATGAGGCTTCCAGGCAGCCAGTCCCATTCTTATGGTCCCATTCAGCCTTATGGTTCAGGAGCATTTGAGGGAAGTGGGCAGGGGGGTGGGGAATGGAGGTAGAGGCACTTCTGAGAGAGGAGAGTAAAGGAATAATGTGAGGGTTGATAGCTGTCTGGAGTTGTCCTCAATCCTAAAGGAATGGGGGTTGAGTAGGGGTGAGGGCCATGGCCTGGGTGAGGGGCTCACAGCCCAGGAGACCCTTTCAGCTAACTCTCCCTTCTCCACATACCCTGCTCAGGCTCCATCTCACGCACCTCTCAACCCAATAAAGGTACAAAAATAGCGTCAACTGTAGAGCAATGGGTCTGGACCAGTGAATTTCTAGATTCCCTCCTTTGTTTTCTGTGATTTCTCTTCCCTTGGTGGCTGGGACAGAGGCTCCTTTGAGACCCCTTCCCTCTTTTCAAAGTCCAACTTGAGCTCTCCATCTTTCCCATCCCATCTCTTCCAAGAAGGTCCTACCCTCCATGCCCTATCTCTGGTCCCCTCAGAGCATGCCTCAGCCTGGGTTGGCCTGGGAACTGGAGGAGATTCTTTCTGCCAGATTCTCAAGACAGCATGTTCTTCTTGGTAATAGTGTTACCACCTGAACTCTCTCTCTCACACACCCACCGACTCTGTGGTCAAAAATCATCTTGGGAAACATTGGATTAAACCAAATCAAGCCAGTCTCTTTGCTGCCGAATTTTTCAGAGCCTTGAATACCCTAAAGGCCATTGGGACTCTCCAAGAGGGGCTCAGAGCAGGCAGTTTCCCAGCATCTATGCCAGGGAACTAGTGTCTGTGGAACACCTCCTTTGGAAAGAACATAGGAGAAATGCTATAGTGTTGGGGACAGTGAAAGTGCTCTTGGTGCCCCAGGGAAGCGGCTTGGAGCCTTGATTCCCCTGCTGGGCTGGCTTCTCCTCCCAACACTTTCCCACAGGCGCCAAAGGTGAGGTCAACTGTGCTGCTGGTTATGGGAACTTCCCTCCTTCTGAACTGTGACCCCACCCCTTTCCCACTCAGAAAGCATATCGTAATGCAAGTCAGAGTGGCATAATTATAGGGACTGTCATGAATCAGCTCTAATTTATTATAAAATCGTAAGAAGTAAACAGTTCCCCAAGTTTAACATAATCAGTACCAAATTGCTTGTGAAGCGCAGAATGGGACTGGCTGCCTGGAAGCCTCATCTGAGAGCAAACTTGCCCAGACAAAGGACAAGATCCTTTCTTTTCCTGTGATCATGGTCCCGGATGGGATGCAAAGAAGGACAAAGAAGAAAATGGTGTTTATTGTCCTGTGCACATGTCACAAATGCCATCTACACATACCCGCATACCCACATACCCACATATAACTTCGTTTGGCTGCATGATAATCCTGCCAGGTAGGGGTGATGGCTGTACAGAGCAGTAGTAGCTCATCATAGTGCATGGTCTGCGAGTTCTCCAGGCTGGGCCAGGAGGCCTACACTAGGTGCCAACAGACCCTGGCCCCTCACACTGGCTTGGCATCAGTGCCCCAGGGTTATAGGGGTTTCCTGATCCAGTGCAGGGGGAGAACTCTGAGGGCAGAACTGTGCATGTAAGTCAATGTCTCCAACACTTGAGCAGAACCTGGCACTAGTGTTCAGTAAATAACTGTTGAGGGATGAATGAATGAGGAATCAAATGAAGTAAAGTGATCCACTTGCTTCAGAGAATAATTAGATCATGTTACTAGCTTCTCTCACCTCCTCAAAGGCTCCTTGTTTTGTTCAGAATGCCCACCTGGTATGGATGGAATTATGTCTCCAAAAAATATATATTGTAAATCCTAACCTCCGTGTCTGTGGTTATAATTCCATTAGGAAATGGGTTGTCTTTGTTATGTTAGTGAGGATTGTAGGGTGTATCTTGAGTCAATCTCTTTTGAGATACACAAGAAATTAAGTGAGCAGAGTGAGCAGAGCAGAGATGGGGGAAAACACATGCCAAGCCACATGAAGATCACCCAGGAGCAGAAGCTCAAAGAGACAAGAACCTTCCTCCAGAGCCAACAGAAAGAGAAAGTCTTCCCCTAGAGCTGGCACCCCGAATTCAGACTTCCAGCCTCCAAAACTGTGAGAAAACAAATTTCTGTTTGTTAAAGCTACCCATTTGTAGTATTTCTGATATAGCAGCACTAGATGGCACATAACAACAACAACAACAACAACAACAGAGAACTAAAACACCACCCAGTCCTTACCATGCGTTCTGGCCCCTTCACCTCTCTGACCCCATCTCCTTCCTGCATTCTCCCCTTCTCAACTCCAAACACATTTGGGCTCCCTGCTGTTCTTCAAACACACCAAGCACACGTTTCCACTTCAGGGCCTTTGTATTTGCTGTTCCCTCTACTTGGAACACTCTTACCCCAGACATCAGCATGACTCACTCTTTCATTTCCTTATGGCTTACCTAAAATATTAAGTGCTCGGCTGCTAACCAAAGAGTTGGTGGTTCAAACCCACCCAGCGGCTCTACGGGAGAGAGAGAGCTAACAATCTGCTTCTGTAAAGATTATAGTCTAGAAAACTCTATGGGGCAGTTCTTCTCTGTCACAGGGGATTGCTGATTCAGAATTGACTCAATGACACTTAACAACATCACTTCCTCAGAAAGGCCCTTTCTGACCACTTCATCTAAAACATCACCTCATCCATAAAAAAAAGAAAATTACAGACCAATATCCCTCATAAATGCAGATGTGAAAATTCTCAACAAAACTCTAGCCAACAGAATTTAACAGTATATATATAAATAACACACATTGCTATCAGGTGAGATTCATAACAGAGATGCAAGGATGGTTCAACATTAGAAAATCAATCGATATAATTCACCACATAAATAAAACAAAGGAAAAGAATTACATGATCATATCAATCAATGCAGAAAAGGCATTTGATAAAATCCAACATCTTTCCTGATTAAAAAAAACTCTGAGCAAAATAAGAATAGAAGGAAAATTCCTCAACATCATTAAGACCATATATACAAAACCAAGGGAGCTCTGTGTAGTGTAGTGGTTGAACCATTCAGCTGATAACCAAAAGGTCAGCAGTTCAAACCTATCAGTTGCTCTGCAGGAGATAGATGAGGCAGTCTGCTTCCATAAAGATTTACAGCCTTGGAAACCCCATATGGCAGTTCTACTCTGTCCTAAAGAGTTGCTATGAGTAGTAATTATTGGACAGCAGTGGGTTTGGTTTTTTAACATACAAAACCAACAACCAGCATTATTCTCAATGGAGAGAGATTGAAGCATTCCCCTTGAGAATGGGAATGAGACAAGGATGCCCTTATCACTACTCCTGTTCAATATTGTACTGGAAGTCCTAGCCGCCAATAGGGCAAGAAAGGCATCCAACTTGGTAAGAAGTAAAACTATTCCTATTTGCAGATAACAGTATTCTATACATAGAAAATCCCAGAGATTCCACAAGAAAGTTATTAGAATAGGAGGGTTCAGCAAAATGGCAGAGTGTAAGATCAACATACAAAAATTAGTTGGATTCCTTTACATTAACAAGGAAATTAAGAAAACAATACCAATTACAATAGCCCCCAAAAGATAAAATACTTAGGAATTAATCTAAACAGGGACATAAAGACTTATACAAGGAAAACTGAAAAACATTACTGTAACAAACCAAGAGACCTACATAAATGGAAAAACATACCATGCTCATGGGTTGGAAGACTTAATATTGTGAAAATGTCAGTACTACCCAAAGTGATCTATAGATATAAGGCAATTGATCCAAATCTCAACAACATTCTTTAACAAAATGGAAAAACTAATCTCCAACTTAATATAGAAAGGAAGGAGGTCCCAAATAGCTAAAGCATTATTGAAGAAAAACAAAATAGGAGGCCTTACACTTCCTGATCTTGGAACTTACTGTACAGCCATGGCAGTCAAAACAACTTGGTAGTGGTACAATGACATACACCAATGGAACAGAATTGAGAACCTAGAAGTAAATCTATCCATCTATGGAGAGCTGATCTTTGACAAAGGGTCGAAGTCCATTCAATGGAGGAAGAGATAGTGTCTTTAACAAATGGTGCTGGTAAAACGAGATATCCATTTGCAGAAAAATGAAACAGGATTCTTTTCTCATATCATATACAAAAACTAACTCAAAATGGATCAGAGACTTAAAGATTAAACCTAAAACTATAAAGTTCCTGGAAGTTAACATAGGGACAAAGATAGGGGCCCTAATTTATGGTATAAAAACACTATCAAATATAACTAAAAATGTATAAACAACAGAATATAAAGTAGATAACTGGGATTTCCTAAAAATTAAATATTTAGGCTCCTCAAAAGACTTTACCAAAAGAGTAGAAAGACAACCTACTGACTGGGCAAAAATTTTTGGCAATGACAAATATGATATACCTGACAAAGGTTTAATCTCTAAAATATATAGAAAACTTCAACACCTCAACAACAAAAAGACAAACAACCCAATTAAAAAAAAAATGGGCAAAGGACATGAACAGACACTTTACCATAGAAGACATTCAGGCAGCTAACAAACATAGGAAGAGATACTCTTGGTCATTAGACATTATCAAAAACCACCAATCCCACTGCCATAGAGTCATATCTGACTCATAGCAACCTCTCCTTGGGTTTCTGAGGTGGTATCACTACGGAAATAGATTGCCCAACCTTCCTTCTGAGGAATGGCTGGTGGGTTTGAACCACCAGCCTTCTGGTTAGTAGTAAAATGCCTTAGGGACTGTGATGGTTGGAGCTGTGTGTCAACTTGGCTGGACCACAATTCTGTGTGGTTTAAGCAATTGTTATATAGGTTGTTCCAATGATGGGATCAGATGTATATGTTTTGAGCAGCCAATCCGTTGAAAGGGAGTTTCCCTAGGGGTGTGGCCTGCTTCCAGTATATTTATGGACATCCTGGGAAAAGAGACACTCTCTGTGGATCAGAATTCTGTTGTGCTGCCTACAACTGTCTGTGAGTGAACAATCCACCATTCGGCCTGAAGATCTTGGATTCGTCATTTGTTGGAGTCAACAGCCAGTATACTGCCTGCCAACCTTGAGCTCATCAGCCCCTGCAGCTGCATGAGTTGGGAAAAGCCTCCAGCTTGATGTTTGATCCAAGAACTTGGGACTTGCCAGCTTCTACAAGTGTGTGAGCCATTTTCCTAAGGTAAATTTATCTTTCTCTCTATATATATATATATAAGCTTTACTGGTTTTGCTTCTCTAGAGAACCCAGTCTAATACATTTGGTACTGAGAGTGGGGTGCTGCTCTGACAGATACCTAAAATGTGGAAACAGGAGTGGAGTGCATCCTTGACCCGAGACCCTGGCAGAGAGACCCTGAGTGATGGCAGGAGCAGAGCCAAGAGACTGGCAGAGAGACCAGCATGAAAGATGGCAGTAGCTGAGCCCAGAGATTGGCATTAAACAGAAACAGGCTTACCAGCCCATGGAGGAGAAAGCCAGGTGCCATGGATAGGCAGCTTCCTGGTGGAGTGGGTTGCCTTCAGGCATTAATTGGTGAAGAGACTGGCATGAAATGGAATAGCAGGTTGGCCGGACCACAGAGCAAGAAAGCCAAGTGCTTTTTGGGCAGGAAGTTTTCCAGTGGAGTGGGTTGCCTTTGGCATTAATTGGCAGAAGCAGAGAGACCAAGGAAACGGAAGCAGAGCTGCCTCAGCCTGAAAGGGTAGGACCATGGCCTTTGGGGGTGGAATGATCACAGCCCCCCAGGTTTCAAAGAGCCAGGCCTTCACCAACTTGGCTCTGGAGTGTGGGGCTGCTCATTCATGTGAGCCAGTGGGATGGAGCCATAGCCGCTGCCCAAGAGTGAGGGGGCAGGGCTGTCATACTCAAGAGGGAGAGGAATGGGCCCTCCATGCCAAGGGGGTGAGGTCACCACTTAGAAGAACTAGGGGACTGGAGCCACCCAGTGAGAGAGATCTGTACAGGTGCCAAGTTGACAAAGGGTGGAATTGTGGTAGTTAAATTTGTATGTCAACTTGGCTGGGCCTGTTGAGTGGCTGGGCAGCTGGTGGTAGTTATTCCCCATGATGAGACTGGCAATCAACTCCATGGTAGAATCTACCACAAGCAGCTGAGAAGCTGCCTTTGGGATGTGGTCTGCTTCCTGTATATAAGGAGAAGCCTTGGGGATAGCCTCTAACTTACAGCATGCTTGGACCCTGCATGTAGCTGTGTCATTGTTCAGCAGTCTGCCATACTCTGCCAACCCTGGGACTTACAATGGACTTAAATTAATGGCCTGCTGTGTGGTTTGGTAACATTGGGACTGTGCCTTTTTACTTGTCAACCTTGGGTTTGTCAGCCTCAGTAGCTAGTAGCTGTCTGAGTGTAGAAATGCCTCTAGCTCCAGTGGGCCAGGAGCAGGAGGCAGAGCTGGACCCTATGGTTGAGGGCCTTTCACCCAGCCCCTAGTGCCTGGCACTTTGAACTTGGACTTCTAGCCTCCTGAGCTGTAAGAGAATAAACTCCTGTTTGTTCAAGCCATCCCATCTGTGGTATATTCCTGCCAGAGTGGTACTAGGTAACCAGAACAGGCACTAAGCTACCAGAGCTCCTCATTAGACATTAGAGAGATGCAAATCAAAACTATATTGGCACTGATTAAGAAAACAACAACAAAAATGGAGAACAACAAATACTGGTGAGGTTCGGAGGAGACTGAACCCTTATACACTGTTGGTAGTATTATAAAGTGTTACTATCACTATGGAAAATGGTATGGCGCTTCCTCAAAAAGCTAGCGGTAGAAATACCATATGATCCAGCAATCCCTGTCCTAGGTTTATATCCTAGATGTCCCTCAAGACTATAGTTCTTAGCTTTCAAGCCTAGTAACTCAGTTCCATGAGGTATTTGACCTAGAAATGAAGCCATTCCTTGAGGTCACCTTTCAGCCAAATAATAGATTGGCCTGTTTAGATTAGATGCTTTGGTTTTCCAGTGCTGCTCTAACAGAAAATACCACAAGTGTATGGCTTTAAAAAACAGGAATTTTATTCTCTTACAGTTTAGGAGGCTAGAAACTGAGTTCAAAGTCCCAGCTCTAGGGGCTGGGGTGAAAGCCCCTTGATCTTAGGTTTCAGCTCTGCCTCTTGCTCCTGGCCCACTGAAGTTGGAGGCTTCCCTTAACTCAGGCAGCAGCTGGCTGCTGAGGCTGACAAACCCAAGGTTGACAAGTAAAATGACACAGTCCCAAAATTATCAAGTAACACAGGAGGCCACTAATTCAAGTCCATTAACAGTTCCAAGATTGGCAGACAACATGGAAGGCTGCTGAATGAAGACTTGGCTACATGCAGGGTCCAAGCATGCCAAAAAGCTGCAGAGATCTTTCTCAATGCTTCTTACATACTGGAAGCAGAGCACATCCCTAAGGCAGCTACTCAGCTGCTCCAGTAGATTCCACCATGGAGTTGATAACCAGTCTCATTGTAGGGAATAACTACATCCAGCTACCCAGCCACTCAAAACCAGGCCCAGCCAAGTTGACACACAACTTAACTACCACAGCCTATAAAATAAATAATAATACCTGTGAGGAATGTGCTCTTTAGAACAATCAACTATACGAGACCACATGGTAATATTTGCCCAAAAGCAAAGATGAGAAGGCAAGGAGGGGCAGAGAAACTGAAGGGATGGAAATGTGAAAGGCAGAGTGGATATGGGGAGAGTGCTGACACACTGTGGGGACAGCAACCCAATATCACACAACAATTTGTGTATAAATTATTGAATGGGAAATTAATTTGCCATGTAAACGTTCACTTGAAACATAATAAAATGTTAAAAAAAAAAAAACCACAAAAATACCACATCACCTCATCACTCTCCTGTCTTGTTTTTCTTTGTGACTCTTGTCACCACCTGAAATTATGTTATTTACCTATTTGCTTATGTCCTTACTGAGTTTCTCCCTGTTTTATCTGTGTAGTTGTTGCAAGCTCCATGTGGAGACTAGCCTGTATTTTGTTCACTGCTGCATCTCCAGTGCCTACCACAGAGCCTAGCACAGAGTAGCTGCTCAGTAAATCCTTGTTGAGTAAAAGAAATGAAAGAAAAGAGAACTTGGCCTCCGTTGAACAATGCCTGTGCTATTTTTCTCAGGAGAAAATAAAACACGGGACTTTAGTAAAAGAACCAAATTTACTTCAGTTTAAGGCAAATTCCACACAGAGACTGTCTCAGAGACGGGCACAGGACCAGACAGAGTAGAAACACCACCTTCATGCATGACTGGAAGGGAAGCAGTGTCGAGCATCAGACAGGGTGGGGCCTGGTCTCTAACAGGCATGGGAAGGTCAGGTTCAGTGGGCTGAGAAGCCCCATGCAGCAGGGAGGGGATGGCATGCATGTCCTGCTCCCTGAGTGGGTAAAGGCTGGGTGGCTGGATGAGCTCAGGGATGAGCTCACCTGTTCCCATCTTTCCCACAACAGGGGCAGAGGCTTGGGCTCAGACACCAAAGCCCAAGGCTGAAGGACTAGGGTGTGTCTGAGGTGACAGGACAGGACAGGGTGATCCTAGGGCCAAGACGGCCTGGGGTAAAGAAAGATCACATGGGTGAGGTGTGGGATGGGAGGAGCTGGGCATGGGATGAATGAACTCTTAGGATGTCAGAAGTGAAGGAAAAGCTGGGACCACCTGGCCAACTTTTTCACCAACCATAACATGTGGAAACTGAGGCCCAGGAGACAGAAGGGCCTTGCTTGGGTTCTCACAGCAAGGATGGGGTAGAGGCAGGACTTGAACTCAGGACTCCTGTCTCCTATCCCCATGGGACAGAGGCTGCTCAGAGAGCAGAGGCAGTGTGGGAGCACCAGCACTGGGTTGCTCCTTGCCCAGACCTCCAGCTGGGCAGCAGAGGGGTGGGCACCAGGAGCCCTGGGAAGCCTCTAGCTCATCTGTTCATCTGGGAGTCACCTGTGGAAGGGGACCGTGGGCCCACACCAGGAAGAGGCCTGTGGGTCTGTGTGTCTAGGACCAGCATCATACTGTGCTTGAGAGGCACCAGATAGGGCTGTCCCATCACATGGGCCACCAGCCCACCATCACAGCCTCTCCATCTGGGTCTGCAGGGCTCCTATTGCATACAAGTGTGCCCGGGAGGGGTCACATGTCCAGGAATTCCTGCAAACCCATTAGCTTCATGAGGATCATTGGAATAGTGCACAGGATAGAGACTGGCGTGGGGGTTTGGGATAGGATTAGACACCAGAGAAGAGGGCTAGGATTGCAGGGGGGAGGCCCAGCCCACCCTGCCCGCCTATAGGTGAGCAGAGGGGATTGTCCAGGGTGGGCTGAGGGAGAACCCCCCATCATCCCTCTTACACCTTCCTGGCTGAGCTAGAACTAGGAGCCAGGGTACGAAGGGTCTAGCAGGGAAGCAGAGCCTTCTTTCCCTCTAGCCCTCAACCTCTTGGGTATGGAGTGGATCAGGAAATTAGGGCAGAGTTTCTAGAGCCCCCAACCCAAGCCCTCCCCGAGGTACATAGATGTCCCAGGGTCTAGGCTGGACAGGAGATGGGGTCTGAGGACCCTGCCCACTGTATAACTGGCTTTCCCCAAGTCCCAGCCGCCTGCTTGCGTTTGGACAGGCTCAGATATGTGTGTGTAGGGGGGAGCCAGGGGGCGTGTGGGCTGGGGACTGCGGGGGCGAGTGGGCTTGGGGCTCAGGCGGGGGACGCGGACGGATGCCCTGTGCCTTCATGTAGGACACCAGCTGGTCCGGAATCTCAGCGAGCACATCGCGGGCTAGGCGCGCCATGCTCAACACGTGGTTGCCTGTGCGATCCACGTAGTCCCGGAAGGGCACAAACTGCGGGGCAGGGAGGCAGAGTCAGTTCCAGTCTCCCTCCTACCCTAGCCCTGAAAATCTCCAGGCCTGGGGTCCTATCCTCACCCTTCCTCAGCTTCTGCCTTCACCCCCACCTCCCCTGATGAATTCCCTGAGGGCAAGGACTGTGTCAGAATCACCATTCATTCACTCACTCAACAGGTATTTATTAAACACGTATTCCATGCAAGACTACCCCACTGAACAAGATTCCTCATCTTTTAGTCCTAGCACAAAAGCCTGGCACTTAGTAGGTGCTCAGGAAAGGTTGTTGACTGAATACCTTGATTTCAGGGACTCTCTGCCCTCAGGGTCTCTTCCACCTTCTCCAGCAGAGCCCTCCCTCTTTGGTTCTGCTTCTCCTCTTTCCTCTCTGGGGCTAATCTGGCCAGTATCCAAAGCCAAGCCCCTCTGGCTTCCTCCTGGGTCCTCCTTCCCACCCCTCATTCCCTGAGGACCTCATGTTCACTCCTGCCTCCAGGTCTTTCTATACTGGTCCTTCCTCCATGTTGCCTCTGCTCTTTTCCAGTTCCTCAACTTTGGTTTTCATTCCTGGAATGTTCCTACTCTTTTAATCAAGGGAGTGTGGGGGATGTCAGTTTTCTCATTCTGCATTTCCTAAACACTAGGGACTCAGTCAGCATGAGATTCAGTGAGAGGTGCTTCTTGAGGGTACATTCTGCTGGACAGGAATTCCCCAAGGACAAAGATGTCTGCTCATTATTACATTTGCATCCTATGAGGGGATGTTAGGATATTGACCCAATCAATCATGCAATGGTCGTTCTCAAAAGGGCTGCAACAACACTAAAGACACCTCCTCTGCCATCAAGAGGTTTGGCATCTTATTGTGAGGGCAGCCTGGTGGAATACAACTTAAGGTGCAAGGGATCAGGCTGCAGGTGCTCCGCAGAAACTGGGGAGGCCTGGAGAGGCTAGAGAGCCTGGGAGGCTGGCAGGACTTGGAAAGGAGCCACAGAACACTGTGGTGGAAGCTCCAGCAATGTTAGGGTGAGGAGTCAATGTTAGGTGAGATGGCAAGGAGGAGTCCTGCCCAGAGACAAGTGTGACCCAAGGACTGACCCTTGTTCCCCTCTATGGTGGCCAGGCCACTTTGGGGTTCCCAGTGCCTCCCTCCAGGAGCCCTCCCCAAAAGAGGTGTGAAGTAAGCCTGGCTATAGGGGCTCTTGCATTTTCCACTGGGGGGCAGACAGGGCCTGGGCTTCACCTGCACGATGTCCCGCTCAGCCAGCTTCCCCCGGGAGGAGATCCTCACGTCATCACCATCCAGCTCCACCATGGCTGTGTAAGGAGCAGTGGCATGGGGGGATTAATGGTGGGGGCCCTGAGTTGGTAGGACAGTAGACTATCCTCCAATCCCAGGCCAATCCAGGAAAAAGACCATAGACTCATGCCTCTAAGTTACAGATGACGAAACTGAGCCCTGAGACAGGAGAATCCTAACCGGGCAGGTTTCTGATTTCTAGCCCAGTACTCCTGCCTTCCCAGGGCTCCCAAGGTTGGAGGAAGGAGTGACTTGGAGCCTCCTCCCCACAGCCTAGGGATGTGGGTGTGGTGCACACACCCTGACACACCTCTCCCTAAGCAAACAAAGGCACCCTCATGTCCTGCACATTCACCTAGACAGTCATACACACTCAGGTGAGAGCTCTTGCTCTTGGGAAGGGTCATTCCCAGGGACATGAAGCCTCTGGGGCAACATGTGAGGGATGGGAAATGGAGGGGAGGGCAGAAGCTGGACTCACCGTCAAACTCTGCCTGGCCCACGCCGATGATGATGATGGACATGGGGAGTTTGGCAGCCTGGGAGACAGCATGGATGGGGAGAGGGTTGGACCCGGCAGAGGGGCCAGTTAAGAGGGAGAGACCACAGATAGGTACAGAAAGGGATGGGTCAAAAGAGAGGCAAGAGAATAGGAAAGAAATGAGAGAAAGAATGATGGACAGACAGAGAAAGGGGGAGAGAGGGTGCCCAGAGATAAAGATCAAGGGAAACCAAGGTGGGCCCCAAGAAGAAGCAGGGTAGAGAGAGAGAGAGATCAGGGGAGAAGTCTGTCACAGGTTTGCTTCTACCAGCCACCCCCACCCCTCTCTGCCCAGTGCACCACCATCATGTATGGTCCCTCTTTTATGTGGGTCTGAATGAAGGGTGGGGCAGTGAAGATGAAGCTTCTTTTTTAGAGAGGCCACCAGGTAGGGAAACCACATTTTGGGGCCTGTCCTACTTAGGGCCTCTCATCTCCCTGACCTGGAGGCCAGGCTGGGGGCTGGGGAAGCATGGTCCTTGAGGTGGGCTAGTAGTGTCTGGAGAGAGGACCACTGAGTGGGACTAAGGGGAAGGTGCACAGCTCCCCAACAGGGTCCCACCTCAGCCCAGTGCTCCTCCCCATCCCCGCTTGGAAAATCCTACCAGACCATGCAGCCAGGAGTTGAGTGTGATCTTTGGGTCCCAAAGAGGTTAGGAAGGGGAAAGAAGCCGCGCCCCAGTGCTTCCCTAAAGGAGCGAGGAGGCAGGCCCCCAGAACCTCCTCTCACGCACATTGACGATGGCTTCCTTGGTCTGTGCCATGTCTGAGATGACTCCGTCTGTGATGATGAGCAGCACTGAGTACTGGGAGCCATCCTGCACAGTCGCCGCATTCCTGGGGGGTGGGGAGTAGGGCTGAGGCCTGTCTGGTCAGGCCTCTGGGAATGTTGCCCTCCCTTCAAGGACCTTGAGCATTTTGGTGGGGACAGGTCCTCAGGTGGGAGGGCTGTCTCTTCAGGGTCAAGGTTCCCTGAAAGGGGAGTCGATGGGAGAGATACGCTTTCTCCCAGTCATGTGAGCAGTTGGGATGGGGGTCTCATGACCCTGGCCAAAAGTGGGGGCAGTGCTCACCTGGCCACATGGGTGACCACGGGTGCAAAGTTGGTGGGGCCGTAGAGCTGCACAGTGCGCAGGCTGCGGTGGTAGGCCTCCAAGATGCCGTCGATACCGCAGCAGGAGGGGTTCTCCTGGTTGCCGTTCTGGGGGTTTAAGATGGGGAGGCTGAGCCCAGGATGGAAAGAAGGGTGGGAAGGAAGGCAGCCAAGTGGTCTGTGGGAGTGGAGCCAGGCCTGGGCTCTGCTAGATTCTTCTCTGGTGGGCAGGAGCCAGAGGCAGGACAGGGAGCTCCCAGGCCTGCCCTGAAGGGCAGCATATGCTCTGGGTGAGCTAGCTCCAAGCCTGTTCCTTGCTCCCCTCTCAGTGCCCACTCAAAAGGGCCTCTGAGAGCCTGGCTGCTCCCTTCAGAGAACCACGGGCAAGTCCACCACCCCATACAGTGACTGATGGGTCAGAGCAACTCAGGGAAGGGCCTATGGCTGCTCCATCTTTGTGTGTCCAGTGCCCAGCCCAGCACCTGGCCCTCTGCAGGTATATGAGAAATGCTCTCTAAACACACATCTAACTGACTGACTGATGGGTCAGAGCAACTCAGGGAAGGGCCTATGGCTGCTCCATCTTTGTGTGTCCAGTGCCCAGCCCAGCACCTGGCCCTCTGCAGGTATATGAGAAATGCTCTCTAAACACACATCTAACTGACTGAGCAATCAACTGAGTGTGCCCAGCTCATGGGAGGAAGGGAGCGGAGGCAGCCTAAGGAGGTATCTCAACAGAGCCTGGGATCCCCAAATGATGCCATGTCCCATATAACCCCCACCCCCAGGAGCCCGCCTTCCAGAGCACTCCTGGCCTTTACCCCTCTCAGCACCAATGCAGGGAGTCCCTGGAATTGCTGCAGCTGCTCACACCAACCCACACCTCTTATCCTCTTTTTTGGGTCTTGAGGGTTAGTTCAGCCATCTCCATCTTGTCAGAAACAAGGAAGCCAGCTGTAGGTAGTCCAGACATGGGGTGGTAGGGGGTGGGCGGGGGGGAGTGGGTCTCTAGAGGCCCCGACACAAGCTCCCTTACACACAGTCACCCAGCTGCCTTACCCCCGGAAGGCTGCCTTTCAAGTACCTAAGCCTGTCATGTGCCGTTGAGTCGGACCCGATTCATAGAGACCCCTCCTTGGGTTTCTGAGGCAGTATCACTATGGAAGTAGATTGCCCAACCTTCCTTCCGAGGAGTGGCTGGTGGGTTTGAACCGCCAGCCTTCTGGTTAGCAGTCAAGTGCCTTAGCCACTATGCTACCAGAGCTCCCCTAGAGGATGGGAAACACCCTCCACCCTTCCCTTGTCACCACACCTCAGCCCAGCCAGCCCTTCCTCCTGGGACCTCTTACCAGTGGGAACTCGTGGGACACGCGGCCATCAGGGGGCAGCTTGGCCCCAAAGCCAAGGGCAGGGAACATCTTGTCGCTGTCGTAGTGCTGGATAATCTCCCCGACGGCAGTCAGCGCCAGTGCGTACGCGTTTAGCTGGTAGGGGCTCATGTAGTGCAGGGATGTGGACTGTGAGGGGTTCCCTGTAGCACAAGGCATGGGGGCATTTGCAAGCCTGGACCCACAAGCCACCTCAGGTTCAGAATGCAGAAGGGAATCCAAGGGCACCCAAATACATATATACATATATATACATTATATATATATATATGTATACACACACACATATACAAACCCACTGCCGTGGAGTCAGATCCAATTCATAGCCACCCCTCGTTGGGTTTCCGAGGCAGTATCACTACGGAAGTAGATTGCCCAACCTTTCCTTCTGAGGAGTGGCTGGTGGGTTTGAACTGCTAATCTTCTGGTTAGCAGTCAAATGCCTTAGGCACTATGCCATCAGAGCTCCCTATATATACATACATATATGTGTGTGTGTGTGTGTGTGTATACACACATATAACTGTGTGTATATGTATGTATGTATATATATGTGTGTGTGTGTGTATGTATGTATATATGTTAGGAGCTCTTGGTGGCATAGTGTCTAAGGCATCTGACTACTAACCAGAAGTTTGGCAGTTCAAACTCATCAGCCACTCCATGGAAGGAAGACTGGGCAATCTACTTCCATAAAGATTTACCACCTCGGAAACCCAATGGGGGTTGCTATGAGATGGAATTGACTCAATGGCAGTGAGTTTGGTTTTTTGGTTTTATGTATATAGGTATATGTATATGCAGGGGCCTCTGGTGGCATAGTGCCTAAGACATTTGACTGCTAACCAGAAGGCTGGCGGTTCAAACCCACCAACCACTCCTCAGAAGGAAGAGTGGGCAATCTGTTTCCATTGAGAAAGCTCCCTGGAAACCCATGGAGTAGTTGTTATGAGTCGGAACCTACTTGACAGCAGTGAGTTTGGTTTGTTTATTTGCATGTATATACATACATATATATATATATATATATTTTTTTTTTTTTTTCCAGAGTAGAACTGTGCTCCGTAGAGTTTTCATGATTGTCACCTTTCAGAAGAAGATGGTCAGGCCTGTCTTCTGAGGTGTCTCTGGATGGGTCTGAACTGCCAACCTTTTGGTTAATATCCTAGCACTTAACCATATGAACCACCAAGACTCCCCAACTTTTATTTCTTTCTCCTTAACTCATGTCTTTCTCTCTTAGGCCACATTCAAGTCTGTAGGAAATAGGAAACCCTGGCTGCTGAACTTTCCCAGTATACCCAGAATCCCACCTTCTTCTTCCTTCTCCACTGCCACCACTCTGGTCTGTCTAGTCAACATCCTCTTGCTTATGGGACTGCAGCAGCCTCCTAACTGGGCTCCCTGCTTCCGTCCTGGCACCTACAGTCCATACTCAACACACCAGCCAGAGTAAGCCTGTTACAGCCAAGCCAGGTCGTGCGTCTCCTCTGCTCAAATACTCAAGTGCTCCCATCTCAACCCAATATCCTTACAAGGGCCCATAGGCCATGTGATCTGATCTCCAGTTACCTCTCACCTACCATCCTCCATCACTCACTCAGGGCCAGCCTCATAGCCTCTCACCTCAGGAGCTTTGCAATGGCTGTTTCCTCTGCATGAGACACTTTTTGCAGAAGTCCACATACCTTACCTCTGCTCAAATGTTCCCTTCTGACCTTCCCTAACCAGCCCATTGAGAGTTATAGTCTCCCTCAATAGTTCCAATCCCTCTTTCTGGCTTTACTTTTCTCCATAACCCTTAACTTTTCTCCTCATCCCTAATAGAGTCTATATTTTCCTGATTTGCTTATTAATGAGGCAGGACAGCACAATGGTAGGAGCATAGACTCTGGAGCCAGACTGCCAAGGTACCAATCCCACCTCCACCTCTTGCTAGCTGTGTGATCTTGGATAAGTTCCTCAACCTCTCAGCCTCAGTCTCCTCACCTGCAAAATGGGATGATAATAGTTCCTACCACATGGGACTGTTAGGGGAATTAAACAAGTGTTATTATGAGGAATCCTCCCCATTCTGTGACATCAGGACCTTGAGCCCCAAGAGGGGTTTCTGACACACTTTAGTAGGAGACCAACATCTACATGGCTGGCATAAAAATGGGCATTCCTATTCACTGCCATCGAGTCAATACTGACTCATAGTGACCATCCACGGTTGAGATGTTTATACTACTGTAAAGTTTGGGATTGTGGTTGCTACTGGTGACTTGGCCACAGCCTGATGAAGAAATTCAGAGGAAGGAAGAAGGAAGGAAGCTGGGGCAGCCCCAGAAGCATAAGGATTGGGGTCCCTGGGTGAGCTGCTATCCTTTCCAAGGAATACAGACTTCAGTCTTGACTGCAGTCTTCTCCTCCAGCCTGTGGGCTGGGCTGCACAGAGCGTGAAGCATGGGATGGACACAGCTCTTCCTTGAGCTCTGGATGGGCCCAGAGGACACACTGTCCTGTGTATGTCCTGTGCATGTCCCTTAAGGGCAAGGTTGTGGTTCATAGTATGTATCCCTGGGGCCCAGATTTGTTAGTGACAGCTATCAGACCTAGGGATACCATCCCCAGCCTGCTTGTATCTTTGGCCCTCTGGGCCCAGGTGACACTCTTTGGTAATGAAGAAGCCAGGGATTATGGAGAACCTGGCTCTCAGCAAGGGCCACCGACATAGCCCTTAAAAGCATGCTCCTTCCAGCCCTACCCCTCTCTTTCTCAGCCCTGTCCCCCATGCTGCTCTGCCCTTGTCCTCACTCACCATTGGAGGCGGTAAAATCAATGGCCACTGTGAAGTTGATCTGAGTCCTGGAAGAGAAAGAACAGAGGGGAAGTTACCCTGGGAGAGGCAGGGCTGCAGGAAACGCTGGGCAGCGGTGGCAGACCCTGGCTGCAGTCCCGGCCCCTCTGCTTGCCAGGTGTGTGACCTTGGTTAAGTCATTCTTCTCTCCAAGAGCCAGCTTCCAATTCTGCAAAACACTGCAATAGTAACGTCAGCCACACCTCCCCTAAAGGACTGTTGTGAGGATCAAAAGAATTTAGCAATATGAAAGGTCTCTGAAGATGATTACATTCTGTGTGGACATATGATGATGAGTACGTATTTCCTCCTCAAACCCTGATCCCTGGGCCCACCTGATGCCAGTGAGGTAGAGTTAGAGTAAGCATGTGCCTGTATTTCAGGCTCAGATTTGGAGTCAGATTTAGGGTTAAACTTATTCAACAACAACAACAAAAAAAGAGTCAAACAGATATTGTGCATCTTCTGCAAGAAGAATAAAACCCTACTCATGAAGTGGTCTTGCCGGAAGGCTGAACCTGAATGCAAATGAACCTCCAGATCTATCTACCAGTTTGCAGGAAATATAGGGGCACGAGAACATGGTAAATGACACTGCAGGGGATGTAGCCAGCAAAATCCAGATTGTGGGAAACTATTGGAGCACAGTGGGAAGTGTGGCCTATGGCCTATGGACCAGCAGCATCACTATCACCTGGCAACTTGTTCAGGCCCTCCTCTAGATCTACTGAATCTGAATCCCTTGAAGTGGGGTGGGGTGGAAGGTGGAGGTAGTGAGAATCTGTTTAGCAAGTCCTTCAGGGGCTTGAGCAACCCCATAGATGAAAGAAAAATTAAGAAACAAATCAACCAATCTCAAAATATAGACCTTGTTTGGGTTCTGATGAAAACAAACCAATTTAAAAATTTTTAAGACAACTGGAGAAACTTGAACACTGGCTAAATATGTGGTATTAAGGAATTATTAATGTTTTGATGTAATGAGAGATTGTGGTTAGGTTTTTTTAAAAAGAGAGAGTCCTTATATTTTAGACATACATCTTAAAGTATTTTGGGATGAACTATGTTGTCATGGATTTGCTTCAAAATAACTGCAGGGAGGGGAGAGCTGATGGAACAGGCCATGAGTCAGTATTTGCTGAAGCTGGGTGAAAGGTACTTGGCAGTTCATTTATACCTTCTCTCCACTTTTGTACATGTTTTGAAATTTTCTATAATAAAAAGTTAGGTCTAGGGGATTCAGATTTCAGGGTTGAAACTTTCTAGGGGCTTGGTTGTTTTAGGGGCTCAATGCTGATAAAACAAAGCTGACTAGGACATGAATCCCTGATGAAGTCTAGTCTTGTGGTTGTCACACTATGGGTAGAACAGGTGTTCTAGCACCTACACCACCCCCAAAAAAGAGATTCCAATTCAGTTGATCTGAGGAGGGGCCTGGAATCGGCTTCTTTAACAAACATCCCCCAAACCCCCAGTCTCATCCAAGATTCTAAGGGGGAGGTTCTGGCATAACACTTGGGGAAACTGTTCTGGTGATTCAACTTGGGGCCAGGGATGATGTAAAATGAGGGAGCCCTCACTTCACCAGCATTTAGCAAAACAGTCCCTATGAGAAACCACAGCCTTCTCTCCACCTGATCACAACTGAGCTGCTATTCATGGGCACCTAGCCCCCCAGGAAGGGTCAAGGGCATGGCTAGTAGAAGACCCAAGTCCTTCCCACCCATTCTTCTTGTCTGCTGGTGGAACAGAGCATCCAGTGGACTCTAGTCTCTAGAGGGGAAGGAGCCACAAGACAGCAGGAGCCTGGATTCCTGAGAGGCTGCATGGAGCAGAGTCTCCCCACACATCCCTGCCATACCATCCATGAATGAAAAATAAGCCTTGATTTGTAGTAAGCCCTAAAGTTAGAGAACTATTTATTATAGAAGTTTGTTGTCACCTCTCTGTGTGGAACATAGAGATTGTGTCTTTGTTAGGGAAAGAGATATTTGGAGGGTCAGATGCTCTGGGGCCACTCTTGGGGGAGTGGTTCTGGTCCCCAGTACGACAGCTGAGGGGCACGTCAGTCTGGCTCTTCCAAATATATGGTGAGGGGTGAGGCAGGCACTACTCCTTAACTAGTCCTCTGCTCTGGGTACTAAAGAAAAAGGCTTTTTTTGTGTGTGGAAAAATTACTTCCTGCAGCCTCATTTCTCTGCTAAAGGGCAGAGCAGGGCAGAATGAAAGCTCTGAGTTCTCAGCTCCTCCTCTGAGATGGGGGCAAAAGCGACTGATTATACGCTTCCTCCTGGGGTCCAGGTGGCCAGGTGAGGAAGGCCAGGGAGCAGAGGATCCCTAGACAAATGTCTCCTCCAACGCTTCCTGCCCAGACATGCACACTGGGCGCCTGCTCCCTGGAGCCAGCTCTCACTCAGACTCTGCAGAGTTTAAAGAGAGGTGTGGTGTGGGCTGGTGCTGGGGCTCTAACTTGCCCAGTATCGGCGGCGCCAGCCTTGCACAGTTAGCCGGTCTCTGCGGGCCCCTTCTTGATGACACCTCACCGCATCCAGCCCTTTAACTCGGCAGTCTCCTCTTCATCATATCCCACCCAGTAACAGTGAGGCAGGCAGGGCCAGAATTATTAATTACTATGGAACGAAAGGCAGCAAACATGGAGTGGAAGGAGCCCTGCCCCCAACTAGGCGTGTGGCCTCAAGCAAGTTGTGTCATCTCTCCATCTATAAAATGGAGATAATTGTCCCTGCCCTGCCCACTGTGTTCTGTGAGTTGGGGCACTATGCAAATGACTAGGATAAATAGGATGAGAAGTGTTTGAAAATTACAGCATACTAAGAATGTAACCCGCTGCCATTGCATTGGTTTCAATTCATGGTGACCCCATGCATCCCTGGGTGGCCCAGGGACTTGTGCTCAGTTGCAAACTGAAAGCTGGTGGTTCAAACTCACCCAATAATGCCATGGAAGAAAGGCCTGGCAATCTGCCTCTGTAAAGATTATAGCCAAGAAGCTGTATAGAGAGCTCAGTTCTACTCAGTATGGGGTCACCAGAACTGGAATTGACTCGATAGACAGCGAAGGGGTTTTAGGAATGTAAGGGGGTGGTTGCTTAATGGGATAGAAGTGAGGCAGTTTTGATGGGGAAGGAGCAAGGGCAGGGTCAGAGAAGGCTCACGGGGGGGAGGGAGGGTGTGTGCTCAATGGATAGAAGGTGAGCTTGCATCCTTGAGGCTGCATATGTTCAGGGCACAGGGAGCGGTGTCATGGGAAAGTGAATATGGTTTCCCAGCGCCTGACTTTTCCCTCTGCTCTGGAGAACCAGGCAGCCAAGGTGCTTGCTTGGCTCGGTGAGTCTTTGAGAGCTGCCCTTGCTTGTCTCCTTTTCAGACAGGTGCAGTCATTCACCTGCGTTCACCTGTGGGCTCCCAGCTACCCACGCTCTGACCTGGCACCTGTCCTAGCAGGGAGCATGTTGAGTGGGCCCTCACCTTGGAATCAAGCTTTCCTCCCATGTCCTGGACACTGCACTCTCTTGTTCTTCTTGCTCCTTAACTTGTGTTTGACCACCTGCAGGTCCCAGGACTATCCCCTGGTTCACTCCCCAGTCCCAAGTGCCCCTTACAGACTCTGATACCACTGGGCAGGTTAATCACTGCCCCCAGAACAAATCAGATGTCAGAAGCTCAGAGCTGGAAGGAACCTGAGAACTCACCGATTCCAACTTCTTTGTGTACAGAGACAGAAATACATGCCCAGGGAGGGAAGGTGACTTGTTCAAAGTTATCCAGCAAATCCATGGCCAAGAGGGGCCTGAGCCTGGGCCTCTTGACTCCTGATCTAGTGCTCTCTATACCTCCTCAAGCCCTTGGTTCTCTTTGTCATGGAGTCCCATACATTTCTGGGTCCCATCTCTGTCTGAGGACCTGATGTGACTCAGGCCAGCCTACTTGGCTCAGGAGCTCCTCTGCAGCCGCTCAGGATCCAGGGGCATGCAGGGCGCTGAGTGAGTTGCCTCCGCCCAGACACTCGGGGTTCACTCAGTGCCTAGCATCACAGGCCAGGCCAGAGAGGACCAGAACTGGTCACAAAGGTGTGCAGGGCCCCTCACCTCTCCCTGAGGCCACATCTCTTCTTACCCTCCTTTGATGTAATCCAGGAATGTACACTCTGACTCCACAGCAAAGGAAAGCAGCGTGACCTTGAAAAATAAGAGGAAGTTTGGTCAGTGGGAAGCATGCAGGTGGTGGGTGGTTTGTGATAACCACATGCACTGATATTTCCCAAGCATTCAATATGTGGAGTGTTGCATACATTATTGCATTCAGTACCCACAACAACCCTATGGAGAGGTACTATTATTATCCCCATTTTACAACTAAGGAAACTGAGGCTCAAAGAGGTAATGCAATAATGCCCAAGGATACTGCCAGGATGAGGCGGAGTGGAGATTTGAACCCAGATCTGTCTGATTACAGAGCCCAGACTCTTGATCTTGATGCCAAGCTGCATCCCAGAAGGGTTCCCTTTTTGGTCAGTAGAACACAGGGGCTTAAGCCAACACACAAGGCTCCCCCAACTGTACCTGCTCTCTCATCCTAGGACCTGGCATGGGGTGCAGAGGGCAAGGGAGATCTTCCTGACACAGGCCTAACAGCCTTCTGGTGCTAACAAGCCCCATACTTCCCAGTGCTGGAAATCCTGAAACATGCTTTGCTGTGCACGTCTGCTAAACCTTACTCATCCCACTGTATCCCTTTGGAGTCTCTCAACCTTCACCTTCTCAAACCCATTCTTCCTCTGGAGGTAACTGACCACCTAGATCCCCCTCCCAAGCAGAGGTTGCCTGGCTTCCAACCTCTGGAAAGTGGAAGGTAGCTAGCTAGCAGCTATTACAATAATACAGTAGGACCTTTGAAACGAGTGAAAGGCTGGCAGCCTAAATCAATTAAAGAAGGCAAGATTAGGGCAGGGGTCTTTTTACCTACATAAGTGGAAACTGTTCTGTTGTATGTTGGCAGCCCCTCCCACACATACCCCCCAAAAAACTAGGGCAGACTCAAGGAGCTCTGGTAGCGTAGTGCCTTAGGGGCTTGACTGCTAACCAGAAGGCTGGAGGTTCAAACCCACCAGCCACTCCTTGGAAGGAAGGTTGGGCAATCTACTTCCATAGTGATAACAGCCTTGGATACCCAAGGAGGGGTTGCTATGAGTCGGGGCTGACTCGACAGCACACAACAACAACAACGTGAGTGCTGGGCTGGACACCTGCCTACTGGGCTGATGGTGTCCAGCACCCTGATGAACAAATCCTCTTTTCTTTCCAAGTGTGGTAGTTCAGATTCAATAGCAATGGGGTGGCCCTCACCCTGACTGATGGTCATTAGAATCCCTGGTGATCTTCTAAAGCATCTCTCAGCTGGTGTGGGGACCCCAGACCAATTACATCAGAGTCTCTAGGGTAGGTTTTGGCCCTGGGTCTTTTTAAAGCTCCCCATGTGAGTCTAACCCACAGGCAGGGTTGAACACCAGGCCCTGGGCTGAAGCAATTCCCTCACTTGCCTGACCATAAGGATTCACCCAGGGACTTGCTACTCAAAGCATGGTCCCTAGACCAGTGGCATCAGCATCAGCTTGAAATTCAGAAACACAGACTTTCTACATTTTAACAAGATCCCCCGGAGATTCCTGCACATAGTAATGGACCAGAAACACTAATCCACTAGTTAAAAAATACAGATTTCTGGGCCCCAGCCTGGGCCTCTTAAGGAACCCCAGAGAACTGGCCTGGGTATCTGTATTTTAGCAAGCATCTTGGGCCCTGTATGATGTTTATGGTGATGATTAGGAAATGTGGGGTAAAGAAAAGGGCCTAGTTCTGCTCTGTCCTTAACTCACTGTGTGACTTGAGACAAAGCATGTCCCTTCCCTTGGCCTCAGTTTCTTCATCTTTAAAGAAAGAAAGCAGAACAAGGTCAACGGTTTTCAAACTTTTTTTTTTTTTTTTTTAGCTGTACAACAGAGTTCTCATCTGGGGGAAGTGCTCCTCCCCTAGAGGCAATTGCGAATATGTGGGCAAGTTTTGGGGGGTTGGGGTGAAGTTCTCACAATGACTGAGGCTATGCTGGCGGCTGTGGGCAGAGGCCAAAGTGCACCTGTGAGACAAAGAATTATCCTGCCCAAAACGCTGAGAGCATCTCTCTGAGAAGCACTGCAGCTCTAGACAAAGGAACCATTTCTTCCAGCCTGTCTGTGAAACAAGTACAATCAGAGAAGCAGTGGTCAGTGTGCTTTGAGTGTACAGAGCACTTTACAGTTTACAGGCCTCCGTTTCTTCTGGGTCCATCACAGCCACCCTGAACAGTAAGCAGGGTAGGTATGATGTGTTAGCCCTGTTATCCAGATGGAAAAAATGAGGCTCCTCAAAGGAACCTCAGGGCTCTCCTGACTAAGACTTTTTCCTAGGTCTGGAATTGCAATCTGCCTGACTTAAATGACTAAGCTTGGCTGCACTCGCTGATGGGGCCACAGACTTTTAGAGTGGGTCAGGGATACAAAAGGGATAAGCATGGGTACATTTGTGCCACAAAGACACTGGCTTGTTTTATAAATCCACTGTAAGATCCGACCTCAAGGCTTTTACACAAGCTGTCCCTCTACCTGAAATGCCGTTTCCCCCATATCCTCATTACTTGCCCTCTCACCTTCTTTGGATCTCTGTTCAAATGTCACTTTCTCAGAGAAGGTTGCCTTAACTTCTTACATAAAATACTAGTGTTGCCCCTGGCATTTCCTAAGTCCCTAAGTAAAAATACCTTACTGTATTTTTTTTTCCCATGGCACTTACAGGTATATACTATATTTTTTGCATGTAATAAGTCCAAGTAAATAGCATGCACATGCATACAATGTGAATAGGCCATAGGAAACTAATGACCAAGAGGGATGTGTGGCTTGCAAAAAAAAAAAAAAAACCCACATATAATGCACCTGTTATTTGCATAAAATATGGGTGTGTGTGTGTGTGTGTGTGTATTTGTTTTCTATTTTGCCCCACCAGAATAAGAACACCATGAGGACAGATTTGGGCTCATACTGTTCCCAGCTGTATCCCTGGTACCCAGGACAGTGCCTGGCACATGGTGTTACTCATTCAAAAACCAAACTCACTACCATCAAGTCAATTCCGACTCATAGAGACCCCGTTGGGTTTCTGGGGCAGTAAATCTTTACAGAAGTAGATTGCCCTGTCTTCCTTCCACGGAGTGGCTGGTGGGTTTGAACTGCCAGCCTTCTGGTTAGCAGTCAAATGTCTTAGGCACTACCCCACCATAGTTGCCATCAAGTTAATTCTGACTCATCGGGACCCCATGCATATGGTAACATCTGTAAATACGTATTGAATGAACATATGATGTGCCGAAGACCAGCTCTCAGAAGCCACTGGGCCCATGAATCACCCTAGGATGGTTACAATGAAGTAGGATAGAGCCCACAGCAGCTGCCAGCCCCAGAGACCTGTTGACTGCCACTCTATCACTTTCTCACTGTGTGACCTTGGTGGAGTCATTTCCTTGCCTATGGTGGTTTCTTCTTTTATGATGAGAGGATGATAAGATCTGCCTCTCAGGGAAACAACCTGTGAAAAGCTCTGATACCGGGAATTTCCCAGAGTGGGGGCACAATTAACACTACTTCTCTTCCTCTTCCTTCCTGCAGGAAGTCCCCAGAGGGAGTTTCTCTCTGTGACTTCTCATTCTGTATCATGGCCCTGTTGTGTTGTCTCCACCATCTCCTGCCTTGGCTGCAGCTCCACCCTCCACCCCCACCCCCAGCCTCTCCAGGCCTCCTGTTCCCACACTCCACACTTCCACACACAGACACTCAAGGCTCCCTGTCATCAGACCTGTCTTGGGGCACAGTATGTCTACACCCACTGCAGGGAGGGCATAGCTACTCACTGTGCCAGAATTTACATATTTCTTTTTCTTCATTTTCTTTTTTGGGTTTACCACCTGCAGGAAAAACCAGTTAGTTATAGGGTAAGAAGAAACATTTCCAGCTAGTCAAGGCTGAGCCCCCCAGGCCTTCACTGACCCTAGGTGAATTATTCAGCTCAGCCCTATCAAGTCCAAGACCTCAGGCGGGGGCAAGGAGAGGTGGGTTCAAGCTTAGCAAGGTTTTGTGGGAATCCGGCATTTCGAGTTACACAATTGGGTTCCCAGATTAGACGTGGTGTCCCACAGACACCAGGAATAATATTTATTGAAACTTTCTTCCCACTGTTCCCCGAAACACACCTTTCACCCTGTGCAGCTAAAGAAGGCTCGACGTCGCAAAGGAGCCCTGTCTGTGCCTGCTTCGTGTGTTGGCTCAAGCTGCTCCCCTCACCCGAAATGCCTTTCTTGCTTCCCTCAACCAATTCCAATCTTCCCTGTTCCTCCTTCAAGTTCCAGCCCAAGAGATCTGTCCTGGGGTCTTCAAGGATCCCCTGTAGACCACCAGGACCCTTACAGGGCAGCAAGAACCTCCCTAACTATTCTTCACATGTAAGGTTTAACTTCCAACCAGACCTCATGTCAGAGAATGAATCACAGGGCTAGGCTCATAGTAAAAACCAGGTGCCGTTGAGTTGACTCTGACTCATGGTGACCCCATGTGTGTCAGAGTGGAACTGTGCTCTTAGGGTTTTCAATGGCTGATCTTTCAGAAGTAGATCACCAGGCCTTTCTTCTGAGGTGCCTCTGAGTCCACTTGAACCTCCAACCTTTCAGTTAGCAGCCAAGTGTGTTAACTGTTAGCACTACCCAGGGATTCCAAACTCATTCTGATGCTGAAAGAAACACTTGTTGGTGAGCTAATTCAGTGATCTTAACTAGGGCGGTTTTGTGCCCCTCCCCTCACCTCTGGGACATCTGGCAATGTCTGGAGACAGTTTGGACTGTCTGGGGGAAGGGTACTAGTGGCATCTGGTGGGTAGAGGTCAAGGATGCACTAAATATCATACAATGAATGCACAGGACAACTCCCCAACAACCAAGAATTATTCAGCCCCAAATGTCAATAGTGTAGAGGCTGAGAAAGTCTGGGCTTAATGAAGAGACTACCCGCCCAGCAACTCTGTGGGAGAAAGACTTGATGATCTGTTTCCGTAAAGATCATAGTCAAGGAAACCCTATAGGCAAGCGGCCATCCAAGGCACAACAAGGTCTCTACTTGCCTGCAACAACAGAGAACAAAGGAGAGTCAGGAATAGGAGGAGGAAATTGAATGTGTGGCTAATTGCCCCAGTGCCATGAGACCAGAAGAAATGGATGGTGCCAAGCTACCCTTACTGAACATTTTGATCAAAGATTCTATAGAAGATTCCTGATCAAAAGGGAAGAAATGTAGAACAGAATTTTAAATTCTTATGGAATACAGAATTTCTGGAGCCATGGAGGCTGGATGAACCCCTAAAATGATTGCCCTAAGAAATCTTTCAACCTTAACATATGCCCTGAAGCCTTCTTGAAACCAAATAATAGTTATGCTTAACTAATAAAGAATGTGTGCCTTGAACACTGCGCTCTTTTAAGATCTCTCTAATGGGATCAAAGTAACAATAACAACTCAAAAATTAGATGGGAACCTTAGAGGGCAGTGAGTTTTTGTTAATGGGGGAGGATTAACTCAGAAAAATAGAGTAAGAATGGTAGCACAACTGAAAGAATGTCACTGGATTGTACATGTAGACGTTTGAATTCATGTGTGTCATCGCTGTTTATATTCTCAACAACAACAAAAATAAAATAAATTATTAAATAAAAAGGAAACCCCACGGAGCACTATTCTACTCTGACACATGCGATCACTGTGAGTTGGAGTTGATTCGAGGGCAATTGGTTTGGTTTGGGGTTTTTTATTATTTTTGTTGTTATTTTTCTTCTTTGGGTTATCTTTGTAGCAATAAATAATAAATGTAGGCTCTATTTTTGAAAAAAAAAAAAAAACCTCTACAGGGCAGTTCTACTCTGTAACACATGAGGCTGTATGAGTCACACTTTACTTGAAGGCACCCAGCAACAACCACAACAACTGCCCCTTGGGATTTTCACACTTAACTGCATTTGTACTCCCCTCTGAGCCTTAGCAGCCTCTTTTGGTTTTTGACATGGAAAACAAAACAAGGCAATTTTCACACCCACTCTGTTGCCTCTTGGTTTCTGATGAACTCATTTCCCCTCTCCTGCAGGTCCTGCAGGTCCCGTTCTTTCTGCAGGGGCCACACTGCTGCGTCATTAGTCAAGCTCTCTTCTTCATGAATGGGTGTTGATATCCACACCTGGAGATGAGGAAACTAAGGCACCAGAGTGCCAAGTGATTTGCCTAAGGTCACATACTTGGTCTGGGTAGTGACAAGATTAGAAACCAGGCTTCCTGCTCTCAGGCCAGTGCTACATACATTGTGCCACCTTGGTAACAAATACCAACACATTCCTTTAGCAAATACTTATGGAGAAAGGGTGAGGGAAGTCAGTTCCTTCCCTCAAGGATCTTCACTCCAGTGGGAGAAAGAAGATGTATACTGGGGGTGGTAAAATGGTTAACAGGTTAATGTGCTTGGGTACTAAGTGAAAAGTTGGAGGTTGGAGTCCACCCAGAAGGCACCTCAGAAGAAAGGCCTGGAGACCTACTTGTGAAAAATCAGCCACTGAAAACGTCTTCAGAGTTCTACTCTGACACACATGGGGCCACTATGAGTTGGAGTTGACTTGACAGCAAGTAGGTATGCAGGACAACAAGTGACAAGGGTCACCGAAAAATGGGGGAGTCAAAGAAGAAGTGTCAGAGGAGTGGGAGAAAGGAAAGACCATTCCAGGCAGGAGTATCATGTAGGTTTCTTAGAAGAGGTGGTGTTGAAGCCAGACCTTGAGGCAGTAGTGTATCTAAGTATCATACCAGCCCTGCGTATATGGTGCCACTGGGCAATTTCTATAAACCCAGCATGGTCCAAGGTCCTTCCTTAAGCATGGTAATGTATTAAAGATTAACAAGCTTGACTTGTATTTCTGAGCTGTTATTATAGTAACATTATGTAAAAGATGGATATCAGATGTTTGTTGTTGTTGTTATGTGCCATCGAGTCGGCCCTGACTTATAGCAACCCCTCCTTGAGTTTCCAAGGCGGTATCACTACGGAAGTAGATTGTCCAACCTTTCTTCCGAGGAGTGGCTGGTAGGTTTGAACCTCCAGCCTTCTGGTTAGCAGTCAAATGCCTTAGGCACTATGCTACCAGAGCTCCTATCAGATGTTTAGACAGGGGTAAATTTCAGTGCTTGCCATGGACTCCATTTTCCATAGGTATGCTGCTAGCCATTCTAGGTTAATATAGAAACTGCTCAGTGGTGCCATGTGCCCAGGGCCAGTGAAATACCTGCCATATCTGCCATACCCTACATACGCCTCTGCCTTGAGGCACAGGAAGGATGAGAGATCAATGGAGGGGAATTCAGACAGAAGAGAGGCTGTGGGCAAAGACTGGTAAGAGAGAAACACAGAATTGGGGTCCAGTTTGATGGAAGTACCACAAGATGGAAGAGAAACTTGGGCTTGGCTGGAAGGGAGCCAAGAAGGACAAGCTAAATGTCTGAATATCATCCAGCAACAAGCAAGGAACTATGGTGCTATAGGCTGGTAAGGGACAAGATCACAGCCCTCTAGGACTCTGGGACCTGGTGGAGGCTAGTTCGAGGAAAGATGGGGAACAGCCAGGGAGATGTTTACCTGGTTCTGCCACCTGACAGATATGTGACCTTGGGTAAGGTACTTAACCTCACTGCACCTCAGTTTCCTCATCTATAAAAATGGAAATACAAAGAGTACCTACTTCAGAGAGAAGTATGAGAATGCAATGAGCCAATACATGTGAGGTACTTAAACCAGGGCCTGGCATGTAATAAATATTACATAAGTGTCAGCTGCTGTTACTTTATTATTACTTCTGCTACCTCTAGTCCAGGTGAGAGGTTATGAGGGCCTGGGGGGTGCTGGGACAGGTGCAGAGGTATGGCAGGAACAGCACTGTCAACAAATGACCATAAATCTTGGGCCTTGGAAGCGGCCATGGGGTTGGGGAAGAGACCTGGTAAATAGTGATGCCAGGCACAGAAGGACAGAGGAGCTGGATTTGGGACACAGGTGGGAAGTGCAGGTGGGAGGGCTAGCAAGCTATACAGATGGAATCTGACAGCCTGGATGAAATGATGAGAGAAGCTGAGGATGACCTCGGAGGTCTCCCTTTGACACTGGGGGGCATGCCCTCCACAGGCACCAGGGCCACAGAGATGCCACGATGCTCACAAACATCCAAGAGAAAACAGCTTACTGGTAGCATAGTGCCTAAGGCACTTGACTGTTAACCAGAAAGCTGGCGGTTCAAACCCACCAGCCACTCCTTGAAGGAAGATGGGGCAATCTACTTCCGTAGTGATACTGCCTTGGAAACTCAATAAGGCGTCGCTATGAGTCGGGTCCGACTCAACGGCACATAACAACAAGAAGCAAGTTGCTGAGATGGAGGCAAACACACAGCCCCAAACTGCACTGTGCTTCCATTTCCCAATCTCTCCCATGTGGCTGTTGAACCAGTATATCTCAAACTCCAAAGCAGCCCTCCAGCTGAGGACAATGAATGGACTCCTGGGGTTCCAGGCATAGCCCAAAGACCTAGCTACAGGCATAGAATTTCTTTGAAGTCTTCTGTACTATCTTTAAAATAAGACCATATTCCACATTTCCACTCTATAACATAACTGTTTTGCTCTTAAGGCCAACGTTTTGCTCTCAGGTTTTCACAGGAAGTGTGCATTGAAGAAGTGCCCTGCTTATTCCAAGCCCTCATGTACTCCAGGCATCCCTGACCTCCCCAGGTATCAGCCTTTCCAGCCCTAAGCAGCTGCAGCTGTGAAGCTCCACGCAGCATACTAGTGCCCCCTAAGGGCCATCTGAGGAAACTTCCTCCCTCCAGACTCCACTAAACCAAACTCACTCCCCTCCAGTCGGATCAGACTCACAGCAATCTCTCCTTGGGTTTTTGAGGCAGTATCACTATGGAGGTAGATTGCCCAATCTTCCTTCCAAGGAATGCCTGGTGGGTTTGAACCGCCAGCTTTCTGGTTAGCAGTCAAATGCCTTAGGCACTACGCTACCAGAGCTTCCCCCAGACTCCACTAAGCCTTCCCTTTACTCCCTCTCCCACAGCCCCCAGGGCCGCAGGGCAGGTCTGGGTCTGCCTACTATGCAAGGGAGCATTGAGTGGTTCCAATGGGCCCTGGGTGAGCTGGCTTTGAGAATGCAACCCTGAGTGAGACACTGCCCCACCCTCAAGGGTCTCAGGGTCTGCAAGGAGGTAGAAAGTAGCCTAAACAGGGAATCGTTGTTTGAGGAAAAAGACCCATAGGTCCACTGAGGAGAGGTGTCTAATCCAGACCTCTGAAGAGATGGCTGTGCAGGCAGAGAAGGCTTCCTGGAAGAAGTAACATCTGAAGGGAGTCTACAAGGACCTGCAGGCCCTAATCAGGTAAAGAAGAGAGAAGAGGAGGTCCCTGTAGAAGGAACCGACATGGACAAAGTCATGGAAGCGTAAACAGCATGGAGGTTCAGAGAGCCTCAGATGATGTGATGGGTTAAAATGGGAGAAGAGAAGAGGGCAGGGGCAGAAGCCAGATCTGAAGAGCCTTGAAAGGTACATGATGTATGTATCTGTTTATATACATGCATCCATTACACAGGAGTCCTGGGTGGTGGTAATGGTTAAGCACTCAGTTGCTAACCAAAAGGTTGGAGGTTCAAACCCACCCAGAGGCACCTCAGAAAAAAGGCCTGGCATTCTGCTTCTTGAAGGTCACAATCCTTGAAAACCCTGTGGAGTGCAGTTCTACACTGACACACATAGGGTTACCATGAGTTGGAACTGACTCTGTGGCAACTGGTATAACCGTTGCACACAGGATTCCATACAGGATTGCGACTAGGGGCACAGCATCCCATGTGAAGGATCTTGGACTTCACCTTGTAGGTAAACAGATCTCAGCTGGAAGGGAAGGTCATCTTCTGGAATATATTTCTGTCTTGTGAGCATCACAGCTGAGGTGGCTCTAGGCAAGGGAATCATGTAGCCAAGTTACCATTTTGGTGTAGCACTCTGGGTGTTACGTGAAGAACAGAAGGAGGCAGGAAGGCCATTAGAAGGTTGGTGTAAAGCCCACACACAGGGGATATGATGAGGACACAGTGGTGGATGGTGATGCAGGGAACCGATGTTAGAATATTTGGGTGGTAGAGGGGGAAGGATTAGTTGTGGACCAGATGTGGGTTGGGAGGTGTCAAAGATGACTCCCAAGATGCCCTGGGCCCCAGTGATGGGAGCATAGGAGAAAGAGCTGACTGGCCAGAAGGGAAGGAGGGTGTGGTGAGGCGTTAGCTATCATGTTCAGTTTTAGGTGGTTAATCTGAGGAGGATAAGAACTCTAGTGGTGCAACAGTGAAGCACTCAGATGCTAACCTAAGGGCTGGCGTTTCGAACCCACCCAGCAGTTCCATGGTAGAAATAACCTGATGACCTGCTTCTATAAAGATTACAGACTAGAAAACACTGTGGAGCAGTTCTACTCTGTAACAGGGGGTTTGCTAGGAGTCAGAATTGACAAGTGTAACAAGAAGGTTGAGGAGGAGCCAGTAGACAGCTAGACAAGGACTCTGACACGCAGAGTGATGTCAGGGCCCGAGACGTGGTGGGCCTTTTCTGGTAGAAACCTGTTCTCTCTTCAAGCCATTCTGACTCTAGAAAGGCTCTCCTCAGTGCAAATAGGCAGAAACAACCTCCACAGTCCAACATCTTTCCCCTGGGGCTGCCAGAAGTGTGATTCGTTTTCTACCTGATGGAGTTTCTGATGTGTGAAGACAGGGCTTCTGCTTTCCAGATCTGTAGTTTCTCTTATTGATTCAAAGGAGCAAGGATCAACCACTGAGAAAACAATTTAACTTTTTCTGCTTGTAGCCTGAGATACCATGACCCCTTCTGAGCCTGTCAAGCACCTTTCGACTCCCAACTCCAGATCTGACCCCCCCTTCCTCCCTTTACTTCCCTAGAAGTCTCCTCAAAGGAGACCAGAGGAAGAGGGAGCTTGCTTCTCTGCCGGGGTGGGTGGATGGGGAGATGGGGGCTGCAAGACAGCCCTTCCCTTTGCAGATGCAGAAAGCAAAACAATTTACTGAGAGTATCAGAGCCCTTTCAAGGAAATCCATGTTCCATCTTCACAAGAGTTTGTCTGATCTAATTCAATGTATGCATAATAAGCACCTACTGTGTGCCAAGCACTGCCTTGGCCGTGGTGTATATGGGGGTGGGTAGAGCTAGGCAACAGAAAGGACTGTCACTTTCCCTGCCCTTGAGAGAGCTTAATGCCTAGATGGGAACACAAGACCTGACCATGCAGAACATAGATTCAAAGTGCGGGGTATGGCACCCTTTGCAGTGAATGATTTGGTCTTTGGTCCTGGTTTTGTGAGTAGAACCACAACTGAGGCCAATAAGTGAGAGTTGACCCAACTAAGAGGAATCACCTGGACACTTGATGATAATGAAGCCTCAGCGGGTCCATGGAGAGGCCAATAAAAGCTTAGGAAGCCAGAGGCTCACTGAGCTTCCTGGTTGGAGAGTGTGAATGTTTGGCTCTTGGAAGTGGGCTGAGCACATCCCCCTAGGGATATGGAAGCTCTGTGCTAAAGAACGCTCCCCACCTCCAAGCTTGAGCCAGGGCAGGGAAGTCAGTCTGGTGGGGGGATAAGAGATATGAAGATTCATCAGAAAGGACTGGCACCAGAAGCACCAGAAACCCTGGACCTGGTAGAAGGCAGAGCTGGGAGAAAAGAGCAGCAGAGGCCAAGGAGAAGCAGAAGCCAGCATCTCCTGAGCCGAGAAGTGGCAACAGAGCAGCTGAGAATAGTGGGCTGAGAATGCAACACACTTGGGCTGTAGTAGCACCAGAGGCAGCTGAGACCACGAGTGGGCCCAGGCAGCAGCAGGAACCCTGGCTGAGAGAGACCGGCCCAGAAGTAGCACAGGACACCTGTCCAAGGTGCTGGAGAGCTTGTCTTATGCACTGGGGAGCCCTGTCAGAGACACTGGGGGACCTATCCAACGTACAGGGGGCCTGCAGCCAACCCATGTTAGGGTTGCTCTCAAAGCAGTTTTGCTTCAAGAGACACTGGCACAGAACTGTCCTGAGGATGCTAGTTGAGAGCTGGACCAATAGTGAAGGGGACAGAGCCAGTCAAGAGATATGCCAGCCCAGTGACATAAGAGTGAACATTGATTCCTCACCATGAAACTGTTAAGAGTGAACACTGGTGACTACTGTTGGTCTCTTCTTGTCCAGAGCAAAGAAGAGTGAAGAAAATTAAAGACACCTGGAAACAGTCCAAAGGACTAATAGACCATGAGAACCTCAGCCTATACAAAACTGAGACCAGAAAAACTAGGTGGTGCCCAGCTACCAATGTCAACCACTCAAAAAGTGATCAAAATTAGAGATCTTGTATAGAATGGGAGAAAAATGTGGAACAAAACTCAAAAATCACACACAAAAAAAGATGGCCAGGCTTACTGGTCTGATGGAGACTGGTGAAACCCCAGAGATGATGGTCCCTAGAATGGGCCTGGAATTGAACTCACTCCTCAGACTTAACTCTCAGCCAAACAACAGACAGATCTAGGAGATGAACACCTATATCAGGGAGATGCACTCCTTAGAATTATCAACCATGGGAGATTATAAGGGAAGCATTTGCACGGGCAGAAAGGTAGGAAAGTAGGAATACATAGGTAAGAAGGACACAGAGAAAGGGTAACCACAGGGAGGAAGTGGCAGGCCCTGAGATGTTACACTGCAGGTAATAAAACCAGTGTCAGAAAACAAAATGTGTATGAACTGTTGAATAATGTAAAATGAATCTGCTTTGTAAAATTTCACCCAAATCACAATAAAAAGTTAAAAAGTTTGAACACTGACTTCTATGTATTGTTTGCTACTTTTTTTGTGCTAATACTCTGGACACGATTATTTATGAACAACCTAAGTGCATCACAGATAGGGTATGTGTATACCACACAAGGCGAGGAAGTAGAAGTACATGGGATTTGGATTCAGTGATTGGAGGCAAATCCAGCTCTTCATCTTCACTAGCTGTGAGGCTGCTTACATGAGAATTGCACCACTGGTATTGCAGGAGGGTTGTGAAATGGCAAATCTCCTGGCACCCATGCACTCAATAGATGATAACAAACGACAGCACCTGTGTATTGCTCACTTAGGGCCAGGCACTGTCCTATTCACTTATTTAATCCTCAGCTTATACCAGCACAGAGGGGTTTAGTGACTTATCCAAGGTCACACAGCGAGTAAGTGGTAGAGCCAGGATATGAATCTAAGCAGTTATTAGGATCCTAAGTCTCCATGGTTCAGGAAGTTTGGCACAAACTCTTCTGTCCATGGAAGTTCAGAAGTGGAAGAAACACAGGAGGATGCAGTGGCCAGGGCAGGCCACTTAGAAGAGGAAGACCAGAGCAAGGTTTGGATGGTGGGAAGGATATTCTGCAAAGAAGAGAATACACAAGCAAAGGCTCAGTGGCAGAAATTGTCCTTTGGGGCAAATGCAATCATCTCTAGAGAGATCAGGTGCCTTGTCCAGAGTCATCTAGCTAGTGGCAGGGCTGAGTCTAGACCAAGGCTTCCTGACTCCTATTCTGGACTCTTTCCAGAAATGCAAAGATATTCAACAGGCCCTGAAACTGTTCTGAATGAGGATGGGGGAAGTTTTGAACTCAGGATTCAGATCCCAGGCCTGGAACCTTCTCCTCATAGTGTCCCCCACCCTATCCCTTTCTCCTTCTTCTTTCTCCCTTTAAGTGCTCATGAGGAACCTGTATATAGACCAGGAAGCTGTCATTTGAACAGAAAATGGGGACACTGCATGGTTTAAAATCAAGAAGGGAGTGCATTAGGGTTGTAGCCTTTCACCATACTTATTCAATCTGTATACTGAGCAAATAATCTGAGAAGCTGGACTATATGAAGAAGAATGTGGCATCAGGATTGAAGGAAGACTCATTAATAACCTGTGATATGCAAACGACACAATCTTGCTTGCTGAAAGTGAAGATGACTTGAAGCACTTATTGATGAAGGCTAACGACTACAGCCTGCAGTATAGATTACACCTCAATATAAAAACAAGACTCCTCACAGCTGTACCAACAAGCTACATCACGATAAACGGAGAAAAGATTGAAGTTGTCAAAGATTTCATACTACTTGGTTCCACAATCAACATTAATGGAAGCAGCAGCCAAAAACTCAGACGACTTTTGCACTGGGCAAATCTACTGCAAAAGACCTCTTTCAAGTGCTGAAGAGCAAAGATGTCTCTGTGAAGACTAAGGTGCACTTAACCCCAAGCCATGGTATTTTCAATTGCCTCATATGGATGTGAAAGCTGGACAATGAATAAGGAAGACAGAAGAAGTGTTGATACTTTTGAGTTGTGAAGTTGGTGAAGAATACTGAAAGTACCATGGACTACCAGATTGAAAAAATTTGTCCTGGAAGAAGTGCAGCTGGAATGCTCCTTAGAAGCAAGACTGTCCAGACTTCGTCTCACCTACTTTGGTCATGTTTTCAGAAGGGGCCATTGCCTGGAGAAGGATATCATGCTTGGTAAAGTAGAGGGTCAGCAAAAAAGGGGGAGGCCCTCAACATGATGGACTGACACAGTGGCTGCAATGATGGGCTCAGGTATAGCAAGGATTGTGAGGCTGGCGCAGGACCAGGCAATGTTTCATTCTGTTGTACACAGATAGGGTCGCTACAAGTTTGAGCTGACTCAAGGGCACTTAACAACAACATAGCTCAGTGATTTGGAGTCAGACAAGCCTGCATTGTTTGCCTCTTGATTCTGCCACTCACTGAATGACAGGACTTAGGCAGGTCCCCTAACTTCTTAGAATGGGTCTCCTTCACTGTAAAATGGGACAATCACATCCAACTCACAGGTGAACATACAAAGCTCCAGCCCAGTGCCTGGCTCCCTATAGCCCTCAATGACTAGGAGCTATTAAATCATCATCAGAGCAAATCCCAGACTTCTGGGGCTGCCTCACCTCATAGATGTTGAATTGGCTCTGCCCGCGGGCCAGCTCCCGGTAGCTGGTGGTGAATTCCCCAATGAAGTCATGGCTGCAAGGGAAGGCTGCTGCTGAGACCACAAGGCCCACACCAGGCTCCACCTCTGCCCATCCCATCACCTCTCACACAACCCTTCCCCTGGCTCCCAATTCTGCTTGGGCCTTTGTCTCAGGGGCACCTGTCAGCAGAGAGGCTGGGTCCCTGGGAAAAGAGCCCAGGGTCAGGAAACCCAATGGGCACCTGGGAAAGCAGCCCTGGAGGAATAAGACCCTGGATGGACAAGCTTTGATGGAGAAGAGAGAGCCAAGAGGTTCCTGAGAAGGACTGACCCCAAGGCCGGAGGGAGTTGAAAAAGTGTTTCATACAGCAATCTGAACTTTGTACATATAACCACCAAATTGGAATGCAAGGCTCCTAATTGGATTCTGGTTTGAACAAGCTAGCAATAAAAGGTATTTGGAGGACAACTAGGGAAATTTGAATATGAAATACATATTAGATGGTAGTCAAGAATTATTGTTCAATGTATGAAGTGTGATCACTGTATTTGTGATTATGTAGAAAAACGTCCTCATCTTTTAGACAGGCCCAATGAAACATTTAGAGTTGAACTGCCATGTCTGTAATTTATTTTAAATTATGTCAACAAAACATACACAAAGCAAATATGGCAAATTTTAACAATAGTTATATTCAGGTGATGGGCTTAAACCAAAAAACCAACCAAACCCACTGCCGTAGAGTTGTGTCCAACTCACAGCGACCCCTCCCTGGGTTTCCGAGGTGGTATCACTACGGAAGTAGATTGCCCAACCTTCCTTCCGAGGACTGGTTGGTAGGTTTGAACCACCAGACTTCTGGTTAACAGTCAAATGGTTTAGGCACTACACTACCAGAGCTCCTGATGGGCTTAAAGGTATCCATTAAACACTTTTTTCAACTTTTCGATGTATTTGACATTTGTCCAATAAGAATTTTTAAAAAGATGATAAGAGCTTTGTCCATCCAGGCAGCAGGGGATGGTTCCTGTGGTGCCCACACTTCTGAGGTTCTGTCCCTACGGTGTTTGTCTTTGTACATGCAACAAAATACTGTACAAAGCAGAACTTTTGGTATTTACCCTGTGGTCTGCTCCCTCCTAACCCCCAGTGTTCCTGGTTACAACAGCATTCAATGTCCTGACCTGGGATGTCCTGCTGGAGAGTGATACCCAGAAGGTGTCCCTGGGGCCTTCCCCACCTTGAACCCACCCTGTATTTTGACAACTTGTTTACAACTCTCAGCCTTCAGACTGTGAGCTCGAGGCCAGGATCCAGTGGCACTTGGCAACTATCTTCAGCTGACATGGAAAAGGAGACTATTTCAGGTAAAGAAGTGTGGACAATTCCATGGTAAGAAAAGGCAAATCGTGGGTGGAAGCATCAAGCGGACCTGCTTGGCTGCAAGGTAGTTAGGAGACAAGGAAGGAAGAAGGGAAGGAGGGAGGGACTGGGGATCATGTTGGCATTGGAGTTTCTCTGTGGGAAAGTCTTAGGGGAAAGCATGCTCCTCAGAAGGGGGCTTGGGGATTTGCCTAAAAGCTGCATTATTTAAGGACACCCTTTACATTGAGATGTGGACATCACGGTCCACATCACAGACTTGGGAGATACTAATAGAGGTTTAACACCTAACAACACCTAACTGTTGTAACCAGCAACAGTGGGGGTTATGAGGGAGAAGCCCACAGGGTAAATATCACCTAACAACAACAACATTGGAGATTTATAGGGCCACCCCTTGGTGGTGCCACACAATGAAGGGGCCCAAAAGTCAAGATGACATACTTAGATTGGGTTCAAAGGACAAGTAGAAGTCAGTGTGGTTCTGGACTAAAGCTGTGAGAGACCTGTTGTCCTCGTCTATGAATTCCCAGCAACACTGGCTCCTTGGGGACTCCACAGAAGGGAAAGGCATTAGCTGCCGCCCTCCCAAAGACCTTGAGTGAGAACTACCCTCCCACCCACCAACCATAACCACTGCCTCATGACTCCTGAAAGTCTGTTTTTGTGCATCAAATCTTCCCGGCTCATGACTCAGTCCCTTGGCCCTTGCTCTCTACAACAGCACCTCTGATCAACTGAGGGCTATATGTGTGGTGGGCCTTCCTACTAGAGGGCTGAGCTCATCTTCTGCATCTCAGTGGCCCCACAATGCTTAGCCCGAGGCCTCACACAGAGAACGTGTCCATGAATGCTTGGGAATCACCACTGTCTGTTCCCTGGAACATGCATGTTCCAGAAAATCCTAAATTCTGCCAAACCAGGGGAGATTTCAGGTGCTGGCTGGCCATGTGGCAGCTATTTTGGGCCAAGAGGCCTCTTAAGCCCTTTGCACCATATCCTGAAGAAAGGAGCACTGAGTGGGGATGAGCCACTGAGGCAGTGGACCTCCCACAGGATAACCTAGCCCTCCCAGCCCCAGAGATGCTGTGGTGGGGGCCTGGACACGTCTCTCCCCACATGTGGGCAGGACCTAACATCCCTCCCTAGGGCTGCCTCCACCGATGCTTACCTGGGCCCTCCTGTCCACTTACCTGCCGTCTCTATCCCAATCGTACACCTCCACCTTGATGGTCCTGTAAGGCAAAGGGCCTGTGGTAGGATAAGCCTGACTCACACCCATGTGGCCTGAGGACAAGGCTTTCCTCCGGTCCCTGGACCAGAGAGGATGCAGGGTCATCTGCCAGGCTTCAGGCCACTGAATGGGGAGGTAGCAGCCCAGAAGACAAGGCAGCTATCTCAGAGCCTTTAAACTTAGGGAACCAAAGCAGCCCCAGAGCAGTGTAGGGACTTCCTGGAATTTCAAGGAGGATGTGAAAAAACAGCCTCAGATTTCAACTCATCCTACCTTCTCCTTGGCCATTGTAGGTGGGGTACAGGCCCCATATGAAGTTATACCCAAACCAAACCCAAACCCATTGCCACTGAGTCAATTCTGACTCATAGCAACCTATAGGGCAGAGAAGAACTGCCCCAAAGTGTTTCTAAGTCTGTAAACCTTTATGAAACACACTGCCTCATCTTTCTCCCATGGAGCAGCTGGTGGGTTCAAATCACCAGCCTTTTGGTTAGCAGCGAATGCTTTAACCACAGCCTCACCAGAGCGCCTTTACATGAAATCATACTTGTGGATTTGATAGGCCTTCACAGTGGGAGCTTGGGCTCCCCAATCTCAGGGCTAAGCAGGGTAGGTTCTTCTGGGGAGGGGTAAGACTGTGTGGTGGGACCCTGGTCCATGCAGAGGAGGAACCAGGCCATTGTTCAGGGATGGGCTCGAGGCACTTCCTGAGGGGGAGGGGAGATAGCCTGCTTGGCGTTTCCATCCCCACGACTGGCTCCAGAGTGAGGGTGTAATTATCTTCACATTTTAGCCTGGCTGCTTTAATTAGTTTGTTTTGACTCCTGTGCATGGGGCTGGGCTTTGGGAGCCCATTTTATTTTTAGCCACGTTTCCATGGCAACAGGCTAGCGGACAAGAGGGAGAGGAGGGAGGTGGAGGGTTTGGGGTTAACCCTTGATGCGGGTTACTGGATCCTCCAGAGATTCATAAGAACAGGGGGTTTCTAGAGTCCTGCAGCAGGGTCAGGATCGGAGGAAGTGGGAGAGGCGTGAAGACCAGGTGGTCTCCAGCTTTTAGACCTAAATAGGGAGCATGGAGGCGGGTGCCTGGGCCTATTCTATTCACATCCCATCATCTCACCCATAGCTGCAACTCATCTTCTTGGGCCTGCAGAGTCAGCCTTGGGGTTCTGTAGCCCCCAGAAGGAGGCGCTGTCTCCCTTCAGATGAGACTCCTTGGGGTATAGGAAGGGATTCTCTTTATCAGGGCAGAATTTGTTTTGGAATGAAGGAATGCCTGGTAGGTTGTGTACAGACTCGGTTTTTGTAAACTATATATTGTGTAAAATGGGCTGGCCCTAGAAGCCAACCCCATAACGGAATTCTTTACCTTCTTGTGAAAAACAAAGAAACTATGTCCCTGAGGTGAGTTACTGTTGGAAGGAAAAAGAAGATCTAGGTAAGTTGGAAAGAGACTGGGGTCTAGACTTGGATGGCCCTAGGGTTGGGCACTGGGTCTCAGCTGTGGGACAAAAGGAAGTCACACAACCTCTCTGAGCTGCAAACTACCATCCATCTCTAAAACAGGGATAATAACAGTCTTGTAGAGTAGCTGCAAAGGCCAGTCAGTAAAACCCACTGGCACACGGAAGCTCTTTATAAAAATGCCACTTTCCTTCTAGCCAAACAAAAGACAGGCATATGAGCTGAACATTTACATTAGGTAGATACACTCCTTGGAGAGAACAGTCATGGGAGAATAGAAGGGCTGTGTATGCACAAGGAGACAGCTCAGGGGGCAGGAGTGCATGGAGGGAAGGACACAGGGAAGAGGTAACTATGAGGAGGAAGTGGGAGGGGAGCTGATGCACTGTGGTAAATTGTAGTCAGTGTCATGAAACAAAGTGTATATGAACTGCTGTATGGAAAGTGAATTTGCTCTGTAAACTTTCACCCAAATCACAATAAAAATAATAAGAAGAAGAAAAGCCACTTTGTCTCCACCTGGTGGCATAAATGTTAAGCATTCGGCTGCTAACCAAAAGGCTGGCAGTTTGAACCTACTCAGCGGTTCCATGGGAGATAGGCAGGGAGATCTGCTCCCATAAAGATTACAGCTAAGAAAACCCTAGGGGCAGCTCTGCTCTGCTCTGAGTTTGAATGGACTCCACAGCACCCAACAACTATCCACCTTATCATTTGGCCCACACAAAATTTACTTAAGTCAGAAAACACCTGAGCCTGGAGACCTGGGCTCTGCAATCTCCAGTTCCTGGAATGACAAGGCTGGAAGTGACCTGAGTGGCATCCAAACCTGATCATCTGGTAGAATAACTGAGGAGCTTTTCAGACCCAGACTCCCAGGCCCACCCCTGACATTTTGATGACATAGCTGGGGCAGGGCCCAGGGATCTGTATTTTAAAGACTTCCCAAGTGATTCTGCTGTTCATGTTCTGGAGTGACAATCTCTACCCCTTCGTTTTCAGATGGGGAAACCAAGCTCTAATAGTGCCCAGTCACAAATGATCAGGTATGTCTAAGCAAAAGGGAATATACCCATGACCATATCTAAGTTTGTGAGACAGTATTTCTACATACGTATTTGTATGTGCTATAAGAATGTCCATACATATAATAGAGCTAACAGGGCAAAGTTATGACAACTTCTTAACCATAGCCAAATACCCTGACGGAATGAGTCACTGGGCCCACGGGCTTGGAACCATAATCTCAGGGGATCAAGCTCAAATAGCATAACATACTACACAAAGACATTGTTCTACATCCTACTTTGGTAAGTAGCAACTGGGGTCTTCAAAGCTTGCAAGCGCCATCTAAGATGCAAAAATTGGTCTCTCCTAGTCCAGAGTAAAGAAGAATGAAGAAAACCAAAGATGCATGGAAGCAAGTAGTCCAAGGGACTAGTGGACCATGCAAACTTCAGCCTACACGACTCTGAGACCAGAAGAACTAGACGGTGCCCAGGTACCATTGTTAACCACTCAGAAAGGGATCAAAATAGGAGTACCTAGATAGAGTGGGAGAAGAATGTGGAACAAAACTCAAAATCACAAAGAGACCAGGCTTATTGGTCTGATAGACACTGGTGAAACCCCTGAGATTATGGTCCCTAGTCACCCTTTGGGCCTGAAATTGAACTCATTCCTGTGGCTTCCAGCCAAACAAGAGACAAACAGATGTATGAACACAACCGCAGTCAAGTCGGATCTGACTCATAGCGACCCCTTCTTGGGTTTCTGAGGCGGTATCACTATGGAAGTAGATTGCCCAACCTTCCTTCCGAGGAGTGGCTGGTAGATTTGAACCGCCAGCCTTCTGGTTGTTGTTGTTGTTGTTATTTGCTGTCGAGTTGGCCCCGACTCATAGCGACCCCTCCTTGGGTTTCCGAGGCAGTATCACTATGGAAGTAGGATTGCCCAACCTTCCTTCCGAGGAGTGGCTGGTGGGTTTGAAAAGCCAGCCTTCTGGTTAGCAGTCAAATAAATGTCTTAGGCACTATGCCACCAGAGCTCCCAGATAGGTGTATAAGGTGAACAATTACACCAAGTAGGTACTCTCTTTAAAACAATCAACCATGGGAGATCAGATGGGCAGTGTTTGCACAGGGAGATAGCTCAGAGGGCAGGAATGTATAGGAAAGGACACAGGGAAAAGGTAATCACAGGGAGAAAGTGGGAAGAGAGCTGTTACATTATGGAGTTTACAGTCAATGTTATAAAACAAAATGTGTATGAACTGTTGAATAGAAAATAAGATTGCTCTGTAAACTTTCACTGAAATCACAAAAATGATAAAAAAAAAAAATACCTTATAAAAATATTTATACCTTCACAGGAAAAAAATATATCAATTATACTTTTATAAATAAATAAATAAATAAAAGGGTGCCTAGTCACTGAGCTGGTAGAAGTCTGAGCCAGGACAAGATCTAAGTCCCTGCCTCCAAGTGCAGTCCTCTAGCAACTGGCCTGAGATGCTGAAGTCCCCCTATTCCTGCACACTTGCCTCTCTCTCCTTAACCAGCAAGGGGTGTCCTCTCCAACTACCAACATCAGTTCCATCAAGTGACTGGACCAATGAGAGCCACAAGCTCAGAGACTGGAGGAGGGGCAGGTGGAGGTTTTCTTAGTCATGGTCACAGCCCCAGATGTCCATGAAAGCACCAGGGATATTTTTGAAAGTTTCACAGCCAGAGGACCCAACTGACTTTCTTCTCTGGATAGACAGTTTTCAAACTGGGTTGCACACTGTGATCACCTAGGGACCTTTAGAAAGACTAATTGATGCTCAGGCCCCACCAGGAGTCAACTGGTCTGGGGTAGCCTGGGCATGGGGATTGTTAACAGCTCTCCAGGGATCTGAAGAAGCAGCTAAGGTTGTGACCTAGTGAGTGGTGGACTCCTGTGCAAACTGTGGCCACCCAGTCTCAATCCAGTAAGGGCTGCTGCCTCAGGGTCAGATTAGCTCAGAGGCTGCAACCTCCAGCCCTGGGGTGAGAAAGAGGTGAGAGAAACTGTGGCCAGAGACTGGAGAAGTCAATGGGGAGAAGCCAGGCACAGCTTTGGCTACTGTGTTTCCAGTTCTGTCACTGTCCAGGTCTGGTCTGTACTGGTGGCATGGTCTGGGTTTGTGGCCTGCAGGCCTTGACTGCCAACCCCATAGCGCAGGCTCAGCTAAAGCTCATGTCAGGTCAACTGTGACTTCTGAGGACAGCATCCAAGAGAAGGGGCTCCTGGGTGTGGATAATGAAAAAGGCCTCTGCTGCCTACCAAATGAACAAAAAGATCGAGAACAGAGAGCCCCTAATCTGGGAGGCAGTAAGGTGCAGAGGGAAGACTGCAGCCCTGGGTGGAAATCCGAGCTCCTCTAGGGACTAGATGGGTGGTCATGAGCAGCTGGCTTAACCTTGCAGAGGCTCTGTTCACTCCTCTGTAAAATGGGGATAATCACACCCACTTTGGAGTTGCCATGAAAATCAGACTACATCATTTAATGGCATCATTCAAACAGGCAGCATTTGGCATATGCTCTGTTCCCATCTCATGTCCAAGCTTCTGTCTCCTGAACAATGCTATCATTCTCCTGGACAATGTCAGCCCCATGAAAACAGGGATTTTTGCTTGTTTTGTCCACTGCTAAATCTTCAGCTTCTAGAGTGAAAAACCCACTGCTATCAAGTCAATTCTGACTCTTAGTCACCCACAGGACAGAGTACAACTGCACCATAGAGTTTCCAAAGATATAAATCTTTATGGAAGTGGACTGCCTCATCTTTCTCCTGTGGAGCAGCTGGTGTGTTCAAACTGTCCATTAGCAGCCAAATACTTTTAACCACTGTGCCACCAGAACTCCTTGCTTCTAAAATAGTGCCTAGCATATAGTTGGTGCTCAAATAATATTGTCGGCTGACTGAGATCTCCTAACAACTTTGTGAAACAAGCCATACAGACAACACCCTTGTTCCACAAATCTGCAAATGGAAGCTAGAGTATGTGTCTTTCCAAGAGTCACAGCTGGTCAGGAGCAAGGCCAAGCCTGGGAGCCAGAAGCCAGTGTCCTGTGGGTGATGGAGTGACATTGGGTGTTACATGAACCATGCAGGTCAACAGGGAGGAGGGAAACTGGCAAAGATGCCAGGTTGTGCTCCTTGCCCACCAAGCAGCTCTACCTACAGTTTCCTTTCAGCCCTGAGCTGCAAGGTCTTCTTCCTAATAGGCTTCTTCCCAGCATGGGGAAGGCACATTTCCCTGCTGCTTACAAGTCCCCAGGAGTTGAAGGCCCTGAGGAGTTTGCCCTAAACTGACTGTCAGTCCAGTGATGTTCAGAGAGGCTTCAGGGAGGAAGAGTAGTGCCAGAGCCTGACCAAGGTGGGCAGTGAGACTGGCATGGCCAGCCCAGGTACTAAAATCCCAGCCTGCATCTTCCACTGAGTAGCCTCGGGCTGAACTGTGGTGACTTCATCTCCTCTGTCTGAGCCCCAGCGTCTGCATGGGGCAAACCTAGGATAATAAGACCTCCTCATGGAGGACATGAAGTGCCTGATACTGCATCTGACCCCTCTTGGGTGTCCAGCATGTGGTGGAATTTAAAAGAGAACACACTATGAAGTCTTCCTTCAGGGCACAGATGGAAGTGTGATTGTTTTAGTAATGTTAGAGCCACCAACTCCTATGGGATCCTCTAGAACCCTGTGCCCTTAACACCCTCTCTATTCCTAAGGCATTTGACTGCTAAGCTGATTCAAACCCACCAGCCACTCCGTGAAAGGAAGACGGCGCAATCTACTTCCGTAAAGATTTATCACCTTCGAAACCCAAAGGGGGTCGCTGTGAGTCGGAATCGACTTGATGGCAGTGAGTTTGTTTTTTGGTATTGAATGAGTATTCAATATTAAAGTGTGAGTGATGGACAGCAGCCCCTCCTGGAGGAGTCTGGTTTAACAGAGACAAATTCTCAAGCCATAGAAAGTTCAAAGAGAGGGTAGGAGGATTAGGGGAAGGCAGAGGAAGTGCTTCTTGTGATCACCCCACTTTATCCCACTGGAGCACTGAGCTGGCTTGGACCCAGTGCCATTTCCTGAGACTCCAGTTTTGCTTAACTGGTTCACTCAGGTTTGGCTTGTTTGGACTGGAGACACAGCAGAGGCAGGGAGACCCCAAACCAGAGTGCCAACCCAGAAGGGATTTCTGGTCTGGACCTCCTCACCTCCAGCAATTCATATAATCTTTGGTCCTCTGTTTCCCCATCTATAAAATGGACACATCACCAGTACTCACCTCCTAGAGTTATTGTAAAATTTATATAACTATTTTAAATGATTAGGCTACAACTTACCCTTGTCCTAAATACTCAGCAATTTTAAGGCTTCCATTGCCATCATTCCAACAAAACTTTCCTTGTCAGCAGATTCCTGGCTCTCATTTTCCTTGATCTCTTTTTGACAAAGAGTATTTGTTTGAATCCTCCTTTTTTGGCTTCCTGTCCCCTGTCCTCCTCACAAACTCCTCCTAGGTCTCTGCCTACCTCATCTCCTTCCTCTTGCTCCCAATGTGTGAGCATCCTCCAGAACCCAGGCTCATCCCCAGGACCTCAGGAACCTGACCTCTGCCCACTCCCCCTGCTGGGAACTCCCAGCCCTCCATCCTCCTCCACCCTAGCACAAACATTGCAACTCCTGTCCCACCGCCCTCAACTCTCCATGTAGCTAAAATGACGTTCAACTCTTCTCTCCTCAACCCTCTCAACAGCAGCTCCTTATTTTCAACCATAAATATAATTTTCATAACTTATTGTTGTATGCTGTTGAGTCAATTCTGACTCATAGCGACCCTATAGGGAGTAGAGCTGCTCCATAGGGTTTTTAAGGCTGTAAATCTTTACAGAAGCAAACTGCTGCATCTTTCTTCCATAGAGTGACTGGGGGGTTTGAACCATTGACCTTTTGGTTAGCAGCCAACCACTTAACCATTGTGCCACCAGGGGAGCAACCCTACAGGGCAGAGTATATGCACTCTCAAGCCAGTTCACCTGCCCCATGCCAGCAGAATGCCAAGCACTATTTCTGAACCATAAGTGTGTAGAGCTGAGCTGATCATACAATTGTTGTTGTTATGTGTTATGTGCCATCGAGTTGGATTCGACTCATAGTAACCCCTCCTTGGGTTTCCGAGGCTGTATCGCTATGGAAGTAGATTGCCTAACCTTCCTTCTGAGGAGTGGCTGGTGGGTTTGAACTGCCAGCCTTCTGGTTAGCAGTCAAGTGCCTTAGGCACAACGCTACCAGAGTTCCTGATCATATAATAACAGTATAAAAACCTATAGAGTTTCTCAGGCTGTAATCTTTATGAGAGGAGATTGCCAGGTCTTTCTCTGAGGAGCTGCTGGATGGGTTTAAACCAACAACCTTTTGGTTAGCACCCGATTGCTTAACCACTGTGCCACCAGGGCTGCTACTTTTATAACTTAAAAAGGATGATTTTTCAAAACTCAGTTGCACATAGGCTATGAAAGAAAAGTACATAAAAGCAAATCTGTGCCAGTGAAGAAAAAACCACTCCCCCATCACACCTCCTATTTTTTGTGGATGGTACAACCCTCTTCTGTCCCCCAAGCCCCAAACCATAGTTATCTCTTTCACTCCCTTATCTAGCAGATGCTAAGGCCTTTTGAGTCTTCACGCTGTCTCCGTCTCCTCTCCTCTCTGAACTACTTGAGTTTAAAGCTGCAAGGATCTTTAATGCCTTTAGGACTAAACCTACTCAGAGCAGGCTTTCCTAGCTCCAATCCCAAAGAAGACCTGTCCCTAACCCCTGAGCATGGCACCATTAGAGAGCCCTCCTCCAGATACACCCCACTCCTATCATACTGTGTCACACCACCTCTTGGCAGCCGAGTGTAGGGGTTAAAGAAACATTCTAGAGCCAGGCTGCCTAGCTTCAAATCCTGGTTCTAGCATTCACCCACAGTAAAACACTAGTCCGTTACTTAATCCCTCTGGGCCTCGGTTTCTGTACCTGTAAAATGGGGAAAGTATTAGTACCTCCAAGGTCCCTGGGTGGTGCAAACGGTTGACTCTTGACTACTGACTTAAGGTCAGCAGTTTGAACTCACCAAGCAGTGCCACGGAAGAAAGGCCTGGTGATCTACTTCCATAAAGATTACAGCCAAGAAAACCCTATGGGCAGTTCTACTCTGTAACACATGGGGTTGCCATGAGTTGGAACTGACCCAACAGACAGGTTTGGCTTTTGCAGAGCAGTACCTCCTCCTTCGTTTATTTCCATTCCTTCTAATTACCATCTAGTCAGTTCTGACTCTGAGAGACCCCATGTGTGTCAGGGTAGAGCTGTGCTCCATAGGATTGTCAATGGCTTATTTTTCAGAAGTAGATCTCCAGGCACCTCTGGATGGACTCACATGCCCAAACTTGCGGTTAGCGGCCAAGCATGTTAACCATTTGCACCATCCAGAGACTCCACCTCCTTCATACCCAAACCCAAACCAAAACCAGTTGCCAGGATGTTGATTCTAACCCATGGCAACCCCATATGTGTGTCAGTGTAAAACTGTGCTCCATAGGGTTTTCAGTGGCTGATTTTTTGAAAGTAGATCACCAGGTGTTTTTTCTGACCACCTCCTTCATACCAAACCAGCTCACTGCCATCAAGTCAATTCTGACTCATAACAACCCTATAGGGCAGAGTAGAACTCCTTCAGGGGGTTTCCAAGGCCGTAAATCTTTATGGAAGCTGATGGCCCCATCTTTCTCCCAAGGAGAACTGCTAACCTTTTGGTTAACAGCCAAATGCTTTAACCACTGTGTTACTAGAGCATCTATTTCCTTCATAGGAGCTACTCATTATTGTTGTTATGTGCTATCAAGTCAGACCCAACTCATAGCAACCCCTCCTTGGGTTTCCAAGGCAGTATCACTACGGAAGTAGATTGCCCAACCTTCCTTCCAAGGAGTGGCTGGTGGGTTTGAACCTCCAGCCTTCTGGTTAGCAGTCAAGTGCCTTAGGCACTACACTACCAATTAGTTAACATAAGTAAAGCAGAGTAGGGCCTGTATAACTTTTGCTGTTATTATCATCACCTGTCCATCTTCCCCCGCTAGCCTGGAAACCACTTAAGAAGGAGACTTGGGAAAATAATCTATTTTTCCCCCTTATTTATTATGTCTCTTGTTGTTCACTAAAATATAAGCTCCATAAGGGCAATGGTTTTGGTCTTTTTTTTTTTTTTTTTCACTTTTTAAAATTTCAATTGTGATTTGGGTAATCTTTTTTAGTCACTGGTATATCCAAGTGCCTGAGATGTTCAATAAATATTTCAATAAATATGTTCAATAAATATTTTTTTGAATGAACCAATGAATAAATGTATTTCTCAGGGGTGTGCTTCCATAACTTCTCCTTGCTCTTCAAAGGGATATGCAGGCCCCAAATAAAGGGTCTGGTGCCAGGTTGGCTTTGAAGCTGTAGCTGTTGGATTACATTATGTTTTTTAGGCACCAGGAGATGCCTCAGAAGGAAAGAGTAATGGCCTCACTTCCATGCAAAATGCCCTCCCTGCCCTGGGAATGCCTCTGATGCCAGCATCTCTTGAGTGGCTACTGGGTATGTGGGTTATGCTAGGGCTTCATGGGGACAGCATGACATGCCTGGTCCCCTTGATTAACACTACTGTCAGTCACGTCACAGTCAATCTGTTCCTAGCTATGGAGAAGGGCCGAGCTGCCCTGCCATTCTAAAGGGAGCTGCCATGCCTGGAGGAAGTCGGGGCTGGGGCACAGCCTGGGAGGGGAGGGGAGCCTGCCTGGCTTTTCCCTCCTTGCTGCACACTCCTCTCCTCCAAAGTCTGGCTGGTGTGCCCAGGCCTCTGAGCGTTGATGCCCTTTCCCCATCCCTGACAAGCCTGGGCTCTGTGGCCTTGGGAGCCCTTCCTAGGGATGCAGGATTGTGGGGGTCAGCTAGGCTCCCAATAAACTTAGGGCAGGGGGGCTGGCGCCCTCCAATTCCTTTCACCTGATGAGACTTTCATTGCCATGCTCTCCTAGCCCCTCACCTGAAATTCCCTGTCCTTTCCTCACCATCTCTCTCCATCTCACCCATTCTTCCCATATCCCTACTCCCAGGAAGCCCTCTCTGCCCCACCTTCCAGTCTTCTCTAAGCCTCCAAGCACACTGTTTTCCCATTTCCCCTAACTCCCAACTCCAGTTGGTCTAGGACCCGGATGGATACAAACAGAGGTCTGTTTGTCTAGGAGGCCTAATGATTGTCCGCAGCTTCCTTTTGCACAATTTTCAGCTCTCTGAAATGCGTGTGTGCACATCTGAGCTTCCTGAGGCCAGACTATAAGCTCCCTGAACATACACTATGGACAGGCTCCCTTGACCGCTGCTCAGCTGGAGGCACAGTACCAAGTACATAGTAAGCAGGTGCTCAATGACCACCAGCAGAACAGATCGTGGCTTTTCTGCCCAGGCCAAGTGGCAGAAAAAGGAGCTACCTCATCTCTGAGGTTAGCAACCTTTAAGAGCAGCCTGAGCATTTCCTGGGAGGGAAACAGATGTCCCTGGAAGGAAAGCCATCCACTCACCCTACCACCTCCTCCACTCCTACATATGCCCTGTCAGTGACTACTGTGGACAGGTCCAGGCAGCCCATGCCAATTCCACCAGCCAGGGCACCCCAAGATGTCTGTCTGGAGGCCCCATTGTTACAGTCTAAGTGGCCAGGAGAGGGGTCTAGCTTCGTTAAGGTGTAGGGTGGCTTCTGCTGCCTGGGCATTCCTGACAATGGGCCCTTGAGAGCTTACTCATTTGAGCTACAGCCATTACCAGGAAACCAGGATGGGTTTATTGACTTAAACCAGACCAATGTCATCTTCCAGCTCCTGTCTCACGTACCCCCAACTCTCTTGCGGCACTTAGCACAATTTGTAATTATACATTTTCTTGTATGATTATTTGATTGTCTGCTTCGCCTACAAGCCTGTCAACTCCAGGAGACTGGGTGAAGTGTGAAGAGTGTGTATTTTGTTCACTGTTGATTTCCCAGTGACTAGCTCAGTGCTTGACACATAGTAGAAATGCAATCAATATTTGAGGGCTAAGTGCTGACTTTGGTATTCTGTTCTGATGTAGGTTGTGTCATATGAGCTTCAAAGCAACCCTATGAGGTAGGCAGACATTTTAACACACATTTTACAGAAAGGAAACTGAGGGTCAGATAGGTCAAAGTTCGCCCAGACTGATGGTGCTTTTTAACCACAGAAACAGATCTGGAAACCAGGTCTGATATCTATGCTCAACAATATTTTAGAGCTATATAACAATGATGATGATGTTGACAGTGATGATAGCTAATAATGTAACAAGAGTAGGCTATGTTGTATCAAGGAACCCTAGCGGCGCAGTGGTTAAGTGCTCAGCTGTGAACCAAAAAGTCAGCGAGTCAAACCCACTAGGCTCTCCATAGAACAAAGCTGTGGTAGTCTGTTTCTATAAAGATTTACAGCCTTGGAAACCCTATGGGGCAGTTCTACTTTGTCCTATATGGTTGCTATGAGTTGGAATTGACTCAATAGCAATGAGTTTATGGGACAAACACCACTATTCTTTGCATCCCATCCTCTCACCACCTCCCATTTATAGCAATTTGGCTGGTAGAGAGTATCCCTGGGATCCTGATACCCCAGAGTATATCTGTTAGGAGTTGGGGAGGGTGGGGACCTGGTCACTTCTGATTGCATCTAGAGCCACCGTGCCCCCCCAACCTACTCATCTGCTTGTCCACTGGGAACAATAAGAAAACAGGCTGCGAGCTCCAGGCTAGAGCACCTGGATACTCTCACCTCGGTTTCCCTAGAGTCCTAGGCATACCCTCAGCCCCAAGCTAAAGAGTTTTCCACTAATGGGGATGCCAGACAGGGAGAAAGGATGGGGGGGTGGTGCTGTGAAGATAAGAAGAGGCAGAAGCTACCTCATGAGCTGGTGGGAGGGGAAGGGATAGAGCTCACCAAGTCCAAACCCTGGGACTGCCCATTGCACAAATCCAGGAGGCACCATTCATACTGATGGGAGTGTCCTTAAGCTTGGGGAAGGCACAGGTGTTCGAGGAAACAAAAGAAGAGACAGTTTCCCATCTCACCGATCATAGTCGCCATTACAGAGGGCTCTCACGGGAATGCAGAAAGTTTGCCAGACTGGGTTTAGGGTGTTCTTCATGACCTCGGTCTTGTGGCAAATGGTGAATCTGGCAAAAAAAAAAAAAGAAGAGAGGGAAAGGCTGTCAGCCCTGAGCCCAAGGGAAGCAGAATCCAGGTTAGTAGAGGAGCCAGCTGGCTAACATGTCTGCTTGCCAGACTATGGAAACTATGGTTTGATCAGGTGATAAGCCGCCAGTTGCTAACAGCATCCAGGCATAAATTAGACAGCCATGTGCCGGTGATGCTGCAGAGGGGATTCCTGTACCAGGTGGGGACCTAGGCTGGTGGGACAAGCCCTGGGGTGAGTGTTGGGAGATCTAGGTTCTAGCCCCTGCTCTGAGGCCAACACATTGTGAGACTCTGAACACCGTCTCTCTGGGCTTCCATTTCTTCATCATAAAGCCAGGAAGTTGGCCACTATCAGAGGTTCTTCACCTGAGACCTATGGAAGGACCTGTGGATGAGCCCCTGAAATCACAGGTGAAACTGAGGGTGTAAGTAATGTGTGCTTGCTCTTCCCCCTGCCTGGGACATTCTCTCCCCAGATTTCCATCTTCATGCTCATCTCCTTCCTTCCTTTAGGTCTTTACTCAAATGTCATCTCAGTGAGACCTCCCCTGACTACCATATCTAAAATTTACAACCTCCTTGTCTCCTGACTCTGACATCCCTAGTCCCTTTCCATAATTTCTTTCTGTTTCATTCATTCATTCACTTCTATCTTTCCTCTCACATGGCAGTCAAACTGCTGGGCCAGCTATTCTAAGCTATTAGCCCATTTTCCTCCCTACTTTTTCTACCTTGATCCCATTTGACATTTTGACATAGTCTATTTGTTCCTTGTTTATTATGTTTATGATCTGTCACTAAAATGTAAACTCCGTAAGGGCAGGAATTCTTGTTTTGTTTTGTTTCATCACTGGTATATCTCTGGTGCCCAGAGCAGTGCTTGGCACTCGATAGGTATTTAATAAATATTTTTTTAATGAGTCAGGGAATAAATGTATTTCTCAGGGGACAGTTTCCATAGATTTCATGGGTTTTTCAAGAGATGCTCAGTCCCCCAATTAAAGTTCCTGTCTTAAATGATCTCTAAGACTCTTCGGCTCTTCCAATCTGAATCCATGAACTGTAGAATTTGCTTTTCCCAGCTGGGCCCCAATCCAGTGCCCCTCCCCACACTATGCCCAGCTGGTCCCATCCTGGAAGACTGCTCTGTCACATGGAGGGCAGCCAGGCGCCAGAGCTGGGGTGGGGACAGGGGAGCTATCTTCCTCAGAGTCTCCTGAATCTGCCCCAGCTACATGCCTGTCTTGGAAAGGTCACCCAGCTAAGTGCCTGGGCTCTGCCTGTGCCCACACAGCCTGTGCCATTTCTTCTCTGGCAATTTTCAAGTCAAAATGTCACTCCTGTCACCGTGGCTCAGCGTTTCTCTTCTCTGCTCCTTCTCGCCCGCCTACTGAAATGTGGAGATACATGTGGGAGACCCCCCACACACACACACACCCTAGAGCTGGTGAAGGGGACAGAAATGGGGGTGGGGAAAAGGAAGAGGCCACTGCTGCCCGTGGTTGAGGCAGGAATGGAAAGCAGGAAGCGGAGGCTGAGGGGAAGTGGGGTTGGCAGAAGAGATTAAGGAGCAGTGACTGGGTCGTGATCATATTGTACAGAAGTCATAACTAGGCTCCAAAGACCTCCCACTCTGGAACAGTCACACAGACCTTCCAAAGACTCCCATCTCCCCAACTCTTCAGAACTTCCAACTTCTATCTTTCCTCTCCCATGGCAGTCAAACTTCTGGGCCAGGTATTCTAAGCTATTAGCCTAGTTTCCTCCCTACTTTTTCTACCTTGATCCCATTCCAGTCTGCTTTCTACTTCAGATCCTTGCTCAAAACTGTTTTAAGCCCATCACCAAATCACTCTCCTTCCCCTTGACTCTCCTGCTGCAGTTACTGGGGGGTGGGGCAGCCCACAGTGTCCCCAAATGGTCCCTGCTGTTGTTTTACCACTCCTCAATTCAACTTGACACCTACTCAGAGTGTGTGTGTGGGAGGGCATTACCCAGTGGAATCAGACAGATGTGGAGCATGGTCCCAGCATCACAATTTACCAGCTATGCAGTCTTGGGCTAGTGACTTTCACTCTCTCAGCCTCTCCCTCATTTGTAAAATGAGGATGATAACAACAGCTTAAGCTGCTAGGCCGTGTTCTAATTACATGTGGCCAGTGCTTGCTATGGGAGCTCTGGTGGCGTAGTACCTAAGGCATTTGACTGCTAACCAGAAGGCTGGAGGTTCAAACTCACCAGCCACTCCTCGGAAGGAAGGTTGGGCAATCTACTTCCATAGTGATATTGCCTCAGAAACCCAAGGAGGGGGTCACTATGAGTTGAGTCCAACTCATTCTAGACAGTGTGATACAGAACATTCTCGTCATCCCAGAAAGTTCTATTGGGTCAGAGGCTTGCCTAAAGTCGTTATTGTTGGGTGCTGTTGAATTGATTCTAACTCATAGGAACCCCATGTGACAATGGAACTTCCCCACAGGGTTTTCTACTCTGTAATCTTTATGGAAGCGGGTCACCAGGTCTTTCTCCTGTGGACCTGCTAGGTAGGTTTGAACCCTCAACCTTCTGGTTAGCAGCTGAACACTGAGCTGTTTGCACTGTCATGACTGAAGTTACACAGCTAATAATTAGCAGCACCCAGCCAGGGCTCACAGTCTTCATCATCACTTTATAACTCCAAGACAAGCTATTCAGATGAAATAAAAGGTAGGAGTAGCATCAGGCACCTGGCTGGTGTGCCATTTCACGGGGGGTGGGGTCCCCCAAACCCTCTACTCTCCTCTCCTCAAACTTTCAGTGACCACTCTGTTCTCCCCAGATTAGCCTCTGACATGGGCACTTGTTGGTTCAATTAGACAGTGTCCAAGTAGGGGCGCACCTCTTAGCTGGGTTTCTCCAGCTACCCTTGGTTACCCACTTGGGGAGGCCCAGTCCACACTTCAATTGAAACTCATCCCCAAATCAACTCCCATCACCCACCACCCACCACCCCCTTGTGACGAGCTCTTTGCCATTTTCAAAGCTCCAGGTTCCTTGGGCTCCACCACCAGGGAGAAGGCTATGACTTCTCTGAGCTCAGTCTACCATCTGAGTCCTGCCTGGCAAAGTCTCGCCCTGCCCTTTTGCCCCCCCCCACTTCCTCCCCCTGCATTTCCATAGCACAGCTCAGGCCTGGCGCTCGGCACCTCCCACCTGATCTCTCCGTGTCAGTCACGAGTCTCTCCCTCTTCCCCGCCCCCTCCACATCCATCCTACACTTCACACTGCTAGAACAATCATTCCCAAACACAGTTTGCAACACACCCTTTTCCTGCTCCAAAAATCCCTTCCCTCCTCCAGACCTCCTCCAGGCCTCCTCCAGGCCTCCCCTCTGAAACAAGCTCAGGGCCAACTCCAGCTCTCCCTCTCAGAAGGAGTGTGGACAATTCCATGGGTACCCAGAAGAAGACTGGGGCCTTTTCCTTCCCCCCTCAAGTCAAGTCAAAGTCAGCAGGAATTATTTAAAGAAATCCTGCTGGGAGTCCTTTGGTGAGACAAAGAATCCTTTTGTTATGCAAATGACCGTACCTAATTTCCCTGTTTTGTAAGTTCAGGTTTGAAAATCAGTTTCTCTTTGAAGTACTGCTCCCTGTGCACCCCCAATACACACACACACACACACACACACACACACACGTACACACTCCCTCCCTCCCTCTCTCTCTTTCCCTCACCTAGAATTTCAGAATCCACAGGGAACTTGGCAAAGGCCCTTCTGCCCCTGCTCCAGGCATACTTGCTTTGCACACACTGGGTCTCTAGCCTGTGTTATTCTTTTCTGCTCCTCCTCCTGCCGGTGGACTCATTTTCTCCTTCTACAAAATCTGCTTTCAAGTTCCCCGTCTGCAGCAACGTTTCTCTAATTAACCTCCCTGGCCCCGTTGCTTCCTTGTCCTGCAGCATCCCAGCATAACTGGCCACAGCCTCCCAGAACTGTGGTGCTTAAAGAGACCGTGGAGACCACCTAAGCCACTGTTTCACTTTATGGATCAGAAAATAGACCCAGGGAGGGGGGCATAACTTGCACGGGGTCACACGGTGGGTGGGTGGAGATGACCTAGGTCTCCTGATGCTCAACCCAGAATCTGTCCCGCTATGCACAAAGCTGACCTATATTTGTTACCATGTTGTGCATGTTTTCACCATGTTATGAGTGGTTTCTAGATTAGGAGGAGGGGAGAACATGGGGCTTCAAAGACATCTTGAGTTTTGAATAAAGGCCATGGCAAAACTAGGAGAGTTAGGGCCGGGCAGGGATCTGGGTTTGCTGTGCTGAGTGTGTAGTAATGGGGGCACAGTGGGAGTGTTCAGAGGGTACTGGGCTTGGAGATATGGACTCATGCATGTGGAAGAACAAGAGGGGTCAGGGGTGGGGGGACTTGGGCCCCTAATTCCCAGCTCTAGCCTTATTTTTGATCACTCCCCTCACTTCTGCACACCTAGCACCCACCGTTGTTGAGACTCTCATGGGCATCAGAATGGCATCGCTGGCTTGGCAGCTGCCCCCATCACCCACTGCACCATCCATGTGGCCAAGGACACTACCCAGGAGACTCCTGACTTCCTGTCTTCTCTAGAGGGGCACCAGAAGGAGATGATATGTGGTAGATCATCACAACCCAGTCCATCTCTGATCCCAGAAGTGGGAGGAAAAGCACAAAGCACAAAGTGTTGCCAGAAAACTCACGTTCCATCCTCATTGCTTCTGTAAAACACCAAGAAAGGGTCGGATTTCCCAAAGAAATCTTTCTTGTCCAGTTTGTTGGCACAGAACTGCATTGTAGCGACATCCTGGAAGAAGGGAGGGAGAACAGAAGGGTGTGAGGCAGGCAAAGGGTGGCACGGGCTCCCACCCCTGTGGAAAAAGAGCCCAGGATCCTGGAAATGTGAGCATTCCAGTCACTAACACTGGTTAAAAAGGGCAGCATGTTATACTCGCCCAGCACCTACTAAGTGCTAGACTCTAGGCTAACACTTCAGTGCCTCAATTCATGCTCAAACATCCCTATTAAGCAGGTTCAGCAAAGCAGTTGGGTGGTAGGTAAAGCACTGAATTCTGGAGCAAACTGTCCTGGTTTGAATCCTGGCTCTGAAACTTTCCAGGGTGTGATCTTGGGCAAGACAGACAACCTCTTGGAATCTCAGTTTCCACTTCAATAACACGAAGTTCATTCCTTAAAAGGTTGTTGTGAGAACTAAATGAGACCTAGTGTGTGAAGTGACCAGCAGAGTGCTGGCATGTAGCGATGACTCGATAAATGTCCACACACATTATTTCATTGCTATTTTACTCAACACCAGTGGAGGCAATAGTCAAGAAATCAGACGACATATTGCACTGGGCAAATCTGCTGCAAAAGACCTCTTTCAAGTGCTGAAGAGCAAAGATGTCTTCTTTGCAGGACTAAGGTGTGTCTAACCCAAGCCATGGTATTTTCAATCACCTCACATGCATGTGAAAGCTGGACAATGAATAAGGAAGACTGAAGAAGAGTTGATGGTTTTGAGTTGTGGTGTTGACAAAAAATACTGAAAGCACCATGGACTGCCAGAAGAACTAACAAATGTATCCTGAAGAAGTGCAGCCGGAATGCTCTTTGGAAGAGAGAATGACCAGACTTCATCGTCATGTTGTCAGAACGGACCATTCCCTGGAGAAGGATATCATGCTTGGTAAAGTGGATGGTCAGTGAAAAAGGGGAAGGCCCTCAGTGAGATGGACTGACACAGTGGCTGCAATGATGGGCTCAGGCACAGCAAGGATTGTGAGGCTGGTGCAGGACTGGGCAGTGTTTCATTCTGTTGTACACAGGGTCGTTATGAGTCAAAGCAGGCTCTACGGCACCTAACAACAACATTTTACTCACTGGCTCAGAGAATTTACTAATCCAAGGCCACCCAGCTTGGGTCCACTAACCCCAAAGCCCTCATTCTGTTCACACCACCTCAGACACTGTATTGCTCCTAGAGAACGTTCTAGTTTAAGCATCACTTTTATACTCACGAACCCACGAGAGGCCCCACAGCTCTCTAAGTTCACCAAGCAGGGCTGATGTCAGAGTCTATGGGGTCTCTGATTCCCCAGATCTGTCGGTAGTTCAGTACCCTGACTGACCCAACTTGCAGCCAGGAGTTTGAAGAAGGGCGCCAGGCCTTGGTGAGTATCACCAGATCCCTCCCCTCACTCGAACCCCCAACCCCTCAGCTCAATGGATCCCACAGAGCACTAGGCAGAGACACCTCCCTGTCCTCTCCTCACCCCATGTGGTTTCTTCAACCCAAAGGCTCTATATGCTGAATGTTATGGATTAAATTGTGTCCTCCCAAAATGAGTGTTGGAATCCTAACCCCTACAGCCACAGATGTCATCCTGGCTGGAAATAGGGTTTTTTTGTTGTGTTAATTAGATCATATCTGGGTAGGGTGGGTGCTAAATCTAATCACTTCTGAGGTATAAAAAGGAGGTCAGACACAGAGAAATCAACACACAGGGGAAGATGGATGCCATGGGAGGATCTCCAGGGAACCAAGAAATGCCCAGGGCTACCAACAAGGAATGGACATGGCAGACACCATGAGGTTGTTTAGCCTCCAAAAGTGTGAGAAAATAAATTTATGTTCTTGGGGTATTTCTATAATAGCTACATTAGGAAACTAAGACACTGACAAGTCAGCTTCAAACAGCCCAGAGCCCAGATATCCATCCCAGTCCCTGGGCCTGGTCTGCTCTTGAGGGCCAGGGTCTGTCAGGAAGTCACTCAACTCCAAGAATTCCTAACAGACTCTCTCACACACTGCTTTTTCTCACTAGATGGTCTTGGTCTCTTGAGGTTAGTGTCCGGAGCCCAGTGAGGACAAAACAGTGGCAGAGCCTGAGCCCTAGGATGCTGATAAACTTCAGAGTTATCCTTCAAGTACGTCACCAGGTACAGAGTATGCACAGTAAAATTCAGCTTGACCAACAAAGTGACCACCCACCAGAGGCAGTCAAGAATAGGAATCCCTTGCTGGGACTAGAACCAGAGTCCAGAGACATCATGCTCAATAGCCCAGAATAAGTCATGGTAACATCCCAGCAGCCTTCATGCTGGGTTCCATCTTTGTTCTGACAGCTTTTGCAATGGAATCTGTCTTGGCTATTTCTTGCATCCGTACCTGATTTTCATAACCCCACCTTTTCCCCAGAAATCCCCTGCCCACCCTATGAATAAAGCTAATACCTTATTCCACCTAAAACCCTTGGAAATCCTTTGTTCAGTGAGAGACCACAGGTTAGAGCAGGTGAGAGCTCCTCTCCATCTCTCCCTCGCAAGCCCCCTCCCCTCTCCTCTATCTTTAATAAACTTTGGTTCATGTGGACAAAAAAAAAAAAAAAAAATAGTGACAGAGATGGAGATACAATTGCCAACATAGCTGAAGGGCACAGTCAAAAGATTGGGGTTCTTTCTGACCTTTTGATTGGGTGTGGTTAGTACTGTAAAGTGGCTAGGAATATAGTCACTAGAGTGAGGCTGCCTGCTTCAGTCCCATTCCTCACTAGCTAGGGCAAGTTACCCACCCTCTCTATGCCTCAGTTTTCTTATCTGTAAAATGGGATAACAGTAGCACCTACCTCATAGGCTTGTTGTGAGGATAAAATGAATTAATATGAGTACAATGCTGATAACAGTTTATGGCACAAAGTAAGTGTTGTGTGCTTGCCAACTATTATTATTATTTGGACATTTCTCTCTCCCCTCCCCACATGCATCTGACAGCAGCAAAGACAAAGCTTCCCTCCATTCATTCACTCATTCACTCAACAAACACTTAATAGATGCCATGTGTGGGGGATGGTTACCGAGCTCAACACTTTATATCCCTTATTGTATTCACTCCTCAAATAATCCTTCATGACTTTCTACAAACTAGTACGTTGAGGGTCAGAAGAGTTATGGAACCTGCCCAAGATCACCAGTTGGTAACTGTAGAGCAGAAATTCAAACATGTAGAAAGTGATCTCAAGCTCATGCTTCTTCCAGCACACTACAGCACCTTCCTGAGAGACAGCAAATCACATTTCTTGAACCCTGCTTCCCCGATTTGTCTTGAATCTTCTAGGCATGCAGACTCTGGTTAACCTGTGACAGAAATGCCTAGTTAACAGTGGATTCTGAGGATGGCAGTGCAGGGAGCAGAGTGGCTGACACGTTGATGTTCTTGGGTGATGATTGCTTTTATTATACCTGTCATCATCACCCACCTGTGAGGGAGAAGAAGGCTGGACTGGGGGCTTTCAAGGCCCTAGAAGCCCTAAGAATCCTAGAGCCTCCATAGATATCTAAGGCTTCTCCTGAATAAGGGAAAGGTTGACTTAATGAGCACTTACTAGATACCAGGCACCGTGTTAAATCTCTATACATACATTATTTCCTTGACTCCTCATAATAAGGAGCTCTAGTGGTGTAGTGGCTTGAGGCATTTGACTGCTAACCAGAAGGTTGGTGGTTCAAACCCACCAGTCACTCTTCGGAAGGACAATCAACTTCCGTAAAGATTTACTGCCTCAGAAACCCAATGGAGGTCACTATGAGTTGAAGCGACTCAATGGCAGTGAGAGAATTTGTCTTCATAATAGTCATATGAAGTAGCTCCTCTAGTCTCCCTATTTTACAGATGAGGAAGCTGAGACTGAGAGGTTAAGTCATTACCCAAACTCACACAGTGAGTAGACTTCAGAGCTTTTGCTCTTACCCTCCCAAAAAGATCTCTACCTTCTAGAAAGTCCATTCCAGGCACTGGAATGGGCAGGCATTATGTTCTTCCCTAAAGAAAGTTTCAATTCCATCCCATGCTGGATGGAGGGAGTATTTCCCTGGGGAGCTCCCACTCTTTGGCCTTGAGAAGCAAGAAGTCTTAGGATGGGTAGTTTCTTCCTAGGACTAACTACATAATTTGTGGGGCCCAGTGCAAAGCGAAAACGTGGAGTCTCTTGTTTAAAGAGTATAAAGAATTTTGATACGGTGACAGCAGAGCATTGAAGCAAGCACTGGGGCCTGCATGACTACACAGGAAGCCAGCCCTGGATCCTCCACCAAGAGGCAACCTTGCAGTGGCACAGAAAACCACTGAAAGAGGACCAGACTCTGCTCAGGGGTATCACTGGGGACAGCCCAGCAAAGAATCCAGAGTTCTAAGTTCTAGTCCCAGATCTGTGTGACCTTGAACAAGTCACTCAAGCTCTCTGTGCCTCCGTTTCCTCATCTGTAAAGTGAAGTGCTGGATGGGGTGATCACAACAGTCTTTTAAGCTGGCCAGTCTAGGATTTGGTGCTGATGCCAAGTGGAGCCTAATAGTGGCAGCCAGGCAGTGCTAACACAGCCAGTCTTATGGGGACGGCTGGCACTCAGGGAATAATCTGGAAATCCAGAGTCACTCCAGGCTCATTAGGACATGCCTTGGTTATTATCACAGTGACCCCTCACTTACCTGTAGGTCACCTATGAGACACTCTCATCTAAATGGACATGAGAGAGCCACCACGACATTCTCAACCTGCACTGCTTCACTATTAAATATGCACATATATTTGAAACAACCAAAATGGATGTCACAAAATCTAGAGCCAAAAACTTTTATTTTTGCCTCCTAGGAGAATGTCTCAGGGCCCCATGGGATGAGAAAGGAAGGTAGAAATATTAGAAAAAAATAAATGCAAGAACTTAAAAGATCAGAACTTCTGGGTCCATTCAGTCATCCACTGGGTCATTGTGGGCCCAGCACAGTATTGGGCACATGGCAGAGTAAATGACACAAAGGAACCAAAGGCTGCCTGTTTGGAATCCCAACTCTGCCACTGAACAGCTGAGCAGCCTGGGGCAAGCAACTTAACCATGCTAAGTCTTAGCGCTGTCCATAAATGGGGAAACTATCCTGCCTTGTGAGGAGTCCTGGGAGGAACAAACGGTGAAGCTCTTGGCTACTAACTGAAAGGCTGGTGGTTTGAGTCCACCAAGAGGTGCCTTGAAAGAAAGGCCTGGCAATCGACTTCTGAAAAATCAGCCACTGAAAACCCTATGGAACACAGTACTATTCTGAAACACATGGGGTCGCCATGAGTTGGAGCCAACTTGACAGCATTTGGTTTGGTTTATATGTAAAGTCCCAGTCCACAGTGCCTACCATACTGTTCTGGTTACCTAGTGCCTCTCTGACAGGAATATACCACAAATAGGATGGCTTAAACAAACAAGAGTTTATTCTTACAATTTGGAGGCTTTAAGTCCAAGTTCAACTGCCAGGCTCTAGGGGATGGGTGAAAGCCCCTCAACCTGGGGGTCTAGCTCTGCCTCTTGCTCCCGGCCCACTGGAGCTGGAGGTGTTTCTTCACTCAGACAGCTGCTAGCTGCTGAGGCTGTGAAGCCCCAAGATTGACAAGTAAAAAGGCACAGTCCTGATGTTACCAAACCACATGGCAGGTCATTAACTTAAGTCCATTTTAAGTCCCAAGGTTGGCAGAGCATAGCAGGCTGCTGAACAATGACATGGCTACATGCAGGGTCCAAGCATGCCATAGGCTAGAGACCATTCCCAAAGCTCCTGCTTACATACGGGAAGCAGACCACATCCCAAAAGCAGCTACTCAGCTGCTTATGGTAGATCCCACCATGGAGTTGATTGACAGTCTCATCATGGGGAATACTACCACCAGCTGCCTAGCCACTCAACCAGGCCCAGTCAAGTTGACACACAAACATAACCATCACACATACCAAAACTAAACTTACTGCCATTGAGTTAATTTCAACTCACAGGGTTTCCAAGGGTATAAATCTTTGGGCTTCCAACGCTGTAAATCTTTACAAAAGCACACTGTCCCATCTTTCTTCTGCAGAGCAGCTGGTGGGTTCAAACCACCGACCTCTTCATTAGCAGCTAAATGCCTTAATCACTATACCACCAGAGCTCCTCAGTGCCTAGCCATAAAAACAGGAGCAAACACTGGCAGAGTGCATGTTACTGTTGGGTTGAACCGCATGAAACTGCCGATATTCAACTGATATTTTGCCAATAACTATGGCAGTATAATATAGTCTTTCTACCTAGTACATGCCAGGCACTATTTTTACATATAGTCATTCCCTGAATCCCCTTGACAACTGTATGAGGTAGGTACTATTTTTATTCCCATTTTACAGATGAGGAAACTGAGGCACAGAGAGGTCCAAAGCCACACAACTAGTAGAGGCAGAGCTGGGATTAGAACAAGATAGTCTGGCTCTGTTAATAACTGAGATTCCAAATGATGATTCCTGAATCACCAAGGTAAGTTTAATTATGTTCTGTAGCCTTGGTCTGAGAAGTCAGAAAAGTGTGAAATCCATTTTAGAAAGATTTCTGTGCAAACTAGTTAAAATTTAAAAAAAGAAGAAGAATGGCTCTAGAAATCAGCTAACTGGAAAAATCCGCCCATGTGCAACATCTTATTCCCACTGATGGCAAGTAATGAGGCCTTGCTGGGGGGTTAATTTAGTTGCTCAGTCTGATCTGCCCTCTCTTACACAGTCTAGATCCAGGAACACTTGCCAAAAGCCCGTTAGGATAATCTATATTGTTGTGCCTTTAGAGAATCCACAGGGAATTAGAGAGATTTCTAGGCTTTAACAAGGCAAGCTTCCTTCCTAATGGGTTTGCACCCTATTGGGAAGCCCTTGGGACAAGGAAGGAGGAATTGTCTGGTGACTGTGGGTTATGTCAACAGTCTTATGAATGAGGCATCCACTGCTCCCCCTCCAACATGAGTTAGTGAATGAATCAACCCCTTGATGTGTGTGTGAATCCGGAAAGAAGTTGAGGGGGGTGGCAATAGGATGGACGGGGCTGGCAAGATAACAGAACACACATTCTGGCCTTGGTTCAGAGGTTTGGTTGTTCGGTAGCTTCAGCCAGAAATTGGGAGGTGGGGGGGCCATTTTCTGAGCACATGAAACACTGTTCCCAAACCAAAAGCATCGCTGGAATCAACTGCAGAGAAGATAAAGCAGCTCCTGCAATATATAATTTCCTGCAATTTCTGCCTTTTCACCCTATCTTTTTAAAAAACATATTAAGCTCTTCTAAAACAGCAAGATTGCCTCAATTTGCATCTTTCTGCATGTTAATCACGCTGCTTGGGAAACCACAGTAAACAGCCTTTCTCTCCCCAGTGGCCCAGGTTGCTTTTGCATCTTAGCCCTCTCTGTCCTATGAGTAGGCTCTGGAGGTCAGAGGTTAGGCCCAGAGGTAAGTAGTTGGGGTGAGGGCTGGGAACAGGGCAGTAACACCCAGAAGACTGCTCCAGCTTTGGTCTTGCTGGCAACCCCTAGGGTCAGAACAAGGATGAGGCAAGTGCAAAATTTAAGAGTTGCCAAAAAGTTCAGTAATAGAATAAATATTTTAATGCAACATTTAAAAAAAAAAAATCAAAACCAATGCAAAAACTCCATGATGAACAAAATATCAAAATTTTAAATGAAGACATTTTACAAGTGAAGAAACTAAGACACTGAGGTACTTCCTATAAGGGAATGGTTCTTGGATAGTGCAAACAACTACCACGCTCCGCTGCTAACTGAAAGTTTAGAGGTTCAAGTCACCCAGAGGTGAGTTAGAAGAAAGGCCTGGAGATCTACTTGTGACAAATCAGCCACCGAAAATCCTATGGAGCATAGTTCTACTCTGACACACACGGGTTGGGGTCACTGAGTTGGAGTTGACACAACAGCAACTCACTGGCTATGAGAGAATGTTGTTGTTGTTATGTGCCGTCGAGTCGGCCCCGACTCATAGCGACCCGTCCTTGGGTTTCCGAGGCAGTATCACTACGGAAGTAGGATTGCCCAACCTTCCTTCCGAGGAGTGGCTGGTGGGTTTGAACCGCCAGCCTTCTGGTTAGCAGTCAAGTGCCTTAGCCACTGTGCTACCAGAGCTCCCATGAGAGAATAAGGTCAATAAGTTATGGCCCATCCACACAATGACATAATGTGTAGCTATTAAGAAATATGTTTTCCAAGAATATCTAATGACATGGGAAAATGCAGGACATAAAAATTAGATACCATATTACCCCAATTTTAATTTTAAAATTGTATACATATCCACCCAAAAAAAGCCTTGGAGGAAATACATAAAAGGTATCAACAATGATTCTCTCTGGGTGATTTTTCTAGTCTTTACAATTTCTGTACTTCCCAACTCATCCTTAACGAGCACGTTATTTTTTTACCATCAGAAAAAAAATGTTTTTGTTTTATTTTGTTTTGAACCAGAGGAATGATTTCTAAGACCACAAAATTACAAACTAACCTCTGATGGGGTGATGTTTGAACACTGCTCATTCATCATGCTTGGTGCTCAATCCAGTCCTAGGCACAACATCCAGCTTTCCTAAGCACCAACCTGCTTACTTCTGAGTCTCAAAAAAACTGCACCACCCCCTCCAAGATTCACCTTACTGTGGTGTACAGCAACCTGACTAGGAGGCATGAGGACATGTGTGGTAGTTAAGGTTATATGTCAATTTGGCTGGGCCTAGCTGAGTGGCTGGGCAGCTGGATGTAGTTATTCCCTATGGTGAGACTGGTAATCAGCTCCATGGTGGAATCTACTGGAGCAGATGAGTAGCTGCTTTAGGAATGTGGGCTGCCCCCAGTGTATAAGAAGCAGCTTTGAGGATTGTCTCCAACTTTTGGCATGCTTGAACCCTGTGTGTAGCCGAGTCATTGTTCAGCAGCCCGCCATGTCTGCCGATCTTGAGTCTCTTACTGGACTTGAACAAATGGCCTTCTGAGTGTTTTGGTAATTTGGGGACTGTGCCTTTTTACTTGTCAACCTTGGGTTTGTCAGCCTCAGCAGCCAGCAGTTGCCTGAGTGAAGAAAGCCTCTAGCTTCAGTAGGCCAGGAGCAAGAGGCAGAGCTGAAGCCCAAGGTCAAGGGGCTTTCACCCAGCCCCTAGAGCCTGGCACTTTAGACTTGGACTTCTAACCTCCAAAATTGTAAAAAAAAAATAAACTCCTGTTTGTTAAAGCCATCCATTTGTGGTATTTTCTGTTAGACCAGCATGAAGCAACAGAAACAACATGCCACCCCAGGCCTAGAAGTTCTGACTCCTGAACGCAACAGGAGTTCAGGTAGGCCTAGAGGGAGTCAAGGGTCTGGGGATAGAGCAAGGAGCCGCCCACTCCCCACACACCCACCTATGTCCCAAGCCACATACCACTTGTAGTGGGTTCAATGGTGGCCCCCTGAAAGATAGATCCACCTGGAACCTGTGAATGTGGCTTTATATGGGGAAAAAAGAGGTCTTTGCAGATGTGATTAAGTCAAAGATCTCAATATGACATCACCTTTGTGAGCCCTAAGTCCAATGACAGGTGTCGTTATAAAAGAAAGGCGAAAGGAGATTTTAGACACTCAGACGCACAGGAGAAAAGGCCGTTTGGAAACAAAGAGAGAGAGCGGCATGATGCAGCCTCAAACCAAGGAAGACTGAGAGCCACCAGAAGCTGGAAGAGGCAAGGAACGATTCTTCCTTGGAGCCTTCACAGGGGGTGTGATCCTGCTGACACCTTGATTTCAGACCTATGGCCTTCAGACTGTAAGAGAGGAAATATCTATAACTGTAACCCAGTTTGTGGTCATTTGTTACAGCAGTCCTAGAAACTAATACACTGCTCAAAACCATGTTGTTGGGTGCTGTCGAGTCAATTAAAACTCATAGCGACCCCTTGTGACAGAGTAGAAATGCCTATTGGGTTTTCTTGTCTATAATCTTTAGGGAAGCAGACTGTCAGGTCTTTCTTCCATAGAGCTACTGGGTGGGTTCAAACAGCCAATCTTTTAGTTAATGGCTAAGCGCTTAACTGTTGGACCACTAGGGCTCAGTGCTCTAAGCCCGGCAGAGAATGTATGGGTGAGAGGAAGACCCCTTGAAAATTAGGACTCCAAGGCCAGGCCACTCCAACTTCTTTGAGTGAGCCGCATTACTGCATCTGTGAAATGGGGTCACACACCTATCCAGCCCCCAGCCCTGTGGTAAGAATCAAACTTGGTAAACTGTAAAACCCAAACCCATTGCTATCAAGTCAATTTTAACTCATAGCAATCCTATCACTAAAAACTCACTGCCATTGAGTCGATTCTGACTCATACGGACCACCCCACTGGATTTCCAAGGCGGTAAATCTTTACAGAAGTAGATTGTTCTATCTTCCTTCTGCAGAGTGGCTGGTAGGTTTGAACCACCAACCTTCTAATGAGCAGGCAAATGCCTGAGGCACTGATCCACCAGAACTCCTTTTTGGTGACCCTATTTAAAACAAAACAAAACAAAACACCAAACCCACCGAGTTTCCCAGGCAGTAAATCTTTATGGAAGTAGATTGTCTTCCTTCCACGGAGTCTGTCTTCCTTCCACTGAGCAGCTAGTGGGTTTCAACTACCAACCTTCTGGTTAGCAATCAAGTGCCTTAGGTCCTGTGTCACCAGAGTTCCTATAGGACAGAGTGAAAACTACCCCATAGGGATTCCATGGCTGTAAATCCTTATGGAAGCAAACTGCATGCACAGCCAAGCGCTTTAACCACTGTATCACCAGGGCTCCTGGTAAACTGTAAGGACTATGCAAATGTTGGTACTTATCACACTTAATATCGGAAGGAAGATTGGGCAATCTACTTCCACAGTGATACTGCCTCGGAAACCCAAGAAGGGGTCGCTATGAGTCAGGTCTGACTCGACGGCACATAACAACAACAACAACATCATCACACTTAATAACAATAATTTTACTGCTGAGCATAATTAAATCCTGGGTGATTCAGAAGGCATTTCAGGAGCTTAAGCTCATTATTGTCAACACCAACTATCCACTGAATCGTATTTTTGATCAAATTGTGATGGTAGGAACTTTCTCCGTATTTAAATTCCAGATGAGCAAGGATTTTATATAAACTATCAAAATATGCTGGTGACACACTAGCATCCACTCTCATCCTTTGTTAGTCCCCACCCGCCCACGCACTCCCCTCCCCAGGCCCTGCATCCCCGAGGATGAAGGGAGGAAGGGAGGGTTTGTCTACTTCTGCAGAATGTATTCATTTGAGCAGGAAGCCCGGCTCTGGTGAAAAACCGTCTCCCAGACTCCACCCGCTCCCTTTAATCCTCCCACTGAATGCTGAGCGGCAGGAGCAAAGCCGTTCAGATGAAATTATTTTAATTCAGCCAGATGCTGGGAATTAGTCTCTTTTCCTTGCTAGTGTTATAGGGAAACACAGAATCCTGGCAAAGATGTCCCAGAAGAAAAGGAAGCTGACAATATCAGGAGGGAGGGAAGCAGGGAGGCCCCCAGTGCTGCAACAACTTAAATCAAGGAAACTGCTAGCAGGGAAAGATGAACAAGGAGGAGGGGAGCAGGGAGGAGGAGAGAAGGAGGGGCTTGATAGGTTTTAAAAGCAGTCTGTTTACCAACTCCCAGAATACTAGACCAGTAACAGCAACCAGCTTTGTCGAGCTTTAGAATTTCCAAAGCACTTTCACTTATATTATTACCTTATTTAATAATAAACGAGGGAGGAAATACCAATTGGTTAGAAACTTGAGGGAAAATGAAATTTAGGCCTCAAGGAATTCAAATTCAACACCTTTCCCCAGGCACCACCACCTTCGTGATCTCCTTGAAGCCTCACAGCAACCCTATTAGTCCCATTACACCTGTGAAGAAGGAGCCCTGGTGGTGGTTAAAGTCTCAGCTGCTAACTGAAAAATTAGCAGTTGGAACCCACTAGCCACTCTGCAGGAGAAAGATACGGCAGTCTGCTTCTATGAAGATTTACAGCCTTGGAAATGCTATGGGGCAGCTCTACTCTGGCCTGTAGTGTTGCTATGAGTTGAAATTGACTTGATGGCAATGGGTTTAGGTGAAGAAACTGAGGCTTGGAGAGTTTAAACAGAAGCTCTGTTCTATATTTTAACTGGGTTCTATCTCTTGTCTGAACTCCCATGAGCACCCAGACCTTCAATACACTAAGGTGTAGAAGTTTTTATCATAACCTGCTCTAAACATCTGGTCTACTGGTACCTCATCTTCATCCAGTCATGAATTCATGATAGATCCTCAATGAGCACCTATTGCAAGCCAAGCCCACACTTGTGTGAGATCTACTCTTGTGGTCAAGTTCCTCCAGATGCATTAAGGTAAACAGGCAAATAGAGCAATCAGAATGAGCAGCTGCCTATGACTTTTATCTGGTCATCTCTACAACCAGAAGGCTGGCAGTTCAAATCCACCAGCCACTCCTCAGAGGAAAGGTTGGGCAATCTACTTCCACAGTGATACTGTCTCGGAAACCCAGAGGGGTCGCTATGAGTCGGATCTGACTCTACAGCAGTGCGTTTGGTTTGGTTTAGTTTACACTGTTTAGTTCAATCAATTCTTTATTTATATAGTAAATAATCACCCTATATGCCTATCTAGGAGCTCTGGTAGCATAGTGCCTAAGGCACTTGACTGCTAACCAGAAGGCTGGCGGTTCAAACCCACCAGCCACTCCTCGGAAGGAAGGTTGGGCAATCCTACTTCCCTAGTGATACTGCCTCGGAAACCCAAGGAGGGGTCGCTATGAGTTGGGAGTGACTCGATGGCAAATAACAACAACAACAACAACATTCTTCAACTGTAAGCCTCTGAGTGAAGGGCTTGTGACACAATAGCCTAGTGAATTAAGGCCCTGGCTCTAGAACCAGACTGCCTGAGCTAACTTAAGCTCTTCCACTCAATAACTGTGTGACCTTGGGCAGTTCACTTAACCTGTCTGTATTTCAGTTTCCTCATCTGTAAAATGGGAACCATAATATATGAGATGTTAGGATATATGGTATTACATATTACAATACACCATAATACATCATGTAAGTAAGTCTATACATATAAAGCACTTAGCACAGTGCCTGACTCAGAATAATTGCTCAATTAATACTGGCTAATAACACTATTCTATCTCTATCTCAGTAGTTCTCAAAGCATGAACTCAGGGTCCCCAGGGGATCCACGGGGTCAAAAATTATTTTCATAATAATGCTAAGATGCAAAGTATCCCAGAGGCCACCTGACAGCGATACCACAGCAGATTGCAGGAGCATACAGTTTATGTCTTTTATTAAGCCAGACATTAATGAGATTTGCAAAAATGTAATACTGGGCCATTGTTCTCACAAAATGATTTTTATTTTGGAAAATAGTTATTTTCTCAAAATGATGTTACTTATGGTAACATAGAATGGCCTCAATTATTGTTATGTTTAAATGAATTACAACATAAATATTCTCTCGTTTTCTTTTCTAACATTGTAGACATTGATAGACAATAGATACAGTAACTGCATGGATTCCCCAGGAAGCTCAGAAAATCTTTTTTCTCCTCCTCACTCCCTCAGCCCCTGTACCCTGAGCTGGCCCCAGCCCCACGGGAAGCTGTGTTCCCAGGCTAGCCCAGGCTTTGTTTTGTGTTCAATGCTACCTTCTCTGCCTCTGTTCTGCCTCCTCCTCCTCTCCCCAGACCCACCAATTTCTCACCTTGTGGCTCCTAAGTTAACCTAAGAGGCACTCAAGCCTGCGTGCTTTGGGGGTATGAACCAGGTTTTAGAATCATGATGACCTGCATTGGAATCCTGACTCTGCCACTTATTGCCCTTGGACAAGCAACTTAACCCCTCTGAGCCTCCATTTCTTCATCAGTAAAATGGGGATGACAATAGTACTTACTGCTTAGGACTATGGTATGTAAAATGCCCTTCACTTGACAAATAAATAACTATCATTATTAGGATGCATCACTGTTACTAGCTATCAGGTACCCTGAGAGCCTTCTGCTTGTGGCCAGCCTCCCCTCCCACTGCTCTCATCTCCTGCTTCTCCCCAGTCCCACAGAAAAAGCACAACCAAGGGCTGCCTGGAATAGCAGAGACTGCCTTCCCAGAACACGCACACACGCGCACACACACACACACACTCACTTCCTCAACCCCATGTAAGAGTGTCACCCTACTCCAGAGCTAAAAGTGACAAATGACAACTAAATGCCAAGCGCCTAGGTTCCAAAACTGAAAAGGCCCCTCTGCCAGCCAGTGTTGGTGCCAAGGCAGTCTTGGCTCAGGGACATGACTGGTGGCCATGATGGCAGGGGAGTCAAGGGACCAGGGCTCCTGGCCCAGCTCTGCCTCCGACTATGATGGAGTTCCTTCACCCCTCTGGGCGTGCTCAGCTGCAAAAGGGAAGATGCCTTCTAGTGCTGATGTTACAGAATTCTGTGACAGGCAGGTTAGAATGAAGGGTTTGTGTACCTCCTACCCGATTCCCTCCAAGGAGGCCAGCTTGCGCTCTGTCACTGCCCACCCCCACCAAGTCCTGTCCTGGGTTCCCCTGTCACTCACCCTACAGTTGCTGAGCTCCTCGGCAGACAGAATGATGGTGCCACATTTCTTCCCTGGGACACCACTGAGGGAGGAGAAGATGAAAGAATGGAGAGCCAGACAAAGATTAGACACAAACCTGAATACTCCCTAAAATGGCCCTCCCACATCCCCCTTTCCCCTCACCATCCAACAGATCTACCCCAAAGTCCCTGAGAAGAGAGAGTCTCCTGCAATACTTGAGGCAGTGTGGTCTAGTGCACTGCTCCCTGGGGCCAGGTTCCCAGGCCTGGAGCTGCCCCACCCCCTGCTCCCCAAGAGCCTGCCAGGAAGGGCAGCAGGTCTCCAGTGAAAGTCCTAGAATGGAAAAGCATCCAGACTCACCCGGAGGCTTCCAGACCAGTGGTTCTCAAACTTTCCATCCAAAGACCACTTCTGTGGGCAAAAGACCTTGTGGGCTAGCCACTCTATCCCATGCCCAGCTGACCCCCAGAACCCCCAGCAAGCAGCCCAGCTCTGAGCTTCTCTGAGTTATCATGGGAGGAAAAGCAACAAGAGGGAGCAAGCCCAGAGGCTGGAATACTCTCGGCAGCAGCTTTCCCAGGCTTTCTCCCATGCCTACCTCACCTTGGGCCCCTTAGCTGGGGTCTCCCAGCATCTCAGTGACACAAAGTTGGTCTGCTCAGATAATTCCCTCCAGAAGGGTAAGTTCCCAAAGTAGGGCTCCACCTGGGGGGAACCTATGCCACTTCTTCCCTGGTCAGGCAGGGCCCATCCCCCAGACACCAACCCATCCCACTCTGGTTTCTGCGACTAACCTAGGGGGTCCCAGGACAGCCAGGGCCACTGGGAGGAAGAGAGAAAGGGAAAGGTCAAGTTGTCTAAAAACTGTGGACTTTGGGCTCTTGACTGGGCCTCAGTTTCCTCACCCATAAAATGGGTGTGATCACAGCATTCATTTTACTAACACACACAGTGCTTGGCTCAGAGAAGGCCCTCAGTGAGCACCTCTCCCTGCCCCCTTTGTTTCACAATTGTGTAGAACTGATAAATTCTACTCCTAGACCTCAGGTCAGCCCTGGGGCCACCTGCATGCCTTCTGTGGAACACACTTTGAGAACCACTGATGGAGCTCCTCCCAGCACCAGCTTTTGGAGGGAGAGGCTCTCAAACAGAGGATGTAGGGGAGCCGGCCCCCAAGGGGGCTGATGGGATAGCCAGTCACATCTCTTCAAGTCAGGTGAGCAGAGCAGGGCCCACACCTGGAGCCTCCCCTGCCACAGGCAGGTGGCAGTGCCTGCTGCCAGTTTGTCCCCTAGATCTGGGTAGCTGAGCTGGGCACCCCAAGGTCCATCCACACTGCAGCCCTGGTCCTCCCTGGTAGTAGATAAGATTTGTTTGACCAAGGAGATAGAATCCTCAACAAGCCTCCTCCACCCCATGTTTCCCCATCTGCTTCTCTCTGCTCTGAGTTCTCTCTTCTATTTCCTGTATCTCCTTCCCTCTTCCCCCAAGTAACCTGCTCCCACCTACTTGGCCTTCCTTTCTCCCTCTCTCCCTCATGACTTTCTCCCTCATCCTCTATCCCTCTCTCTGTTTCTCCCTCCAACTCCTGTTCCCTCTCCAATTACTACTTATTTACTCTTCTTGTAAATCAGCATCCACATTCTTTGTGGGCTGTGAGCACCCCTGGGTCCTCTGGAGGCCCCTTCTCCACATCCAGGTAATCTATGACCAACTGGATTGCTCGGACTCCAACTCCTAGGAGGCCCCCCCAGCAATGGCGAGCAGAACTCTGCTTACCCAACCAAAATGCCCATCTGCCAGAGGCAACCTGTGAGTTGGTCCTTGAGCAGATACTCCCTGCCCCCCTGCCCCTAGCTGGGGTGAGAAAGAAGTCAAGGTGGGGACCCTCCAATCAGGAGAAGAGGAGAGTGGGGAGTGGAGAAAGTCTGCACTACTGCCCATGTTTGCATGAGGCCAGCCAAGAGCAGACGGTGAGGATGGGGGCTCAAGCCACAAGGAGGGCCCACCACAGCTGGTGAGCACATGGGAAGAAGGGAGGATTGAGGAATCTACTGAGGAGAAAGAAACAGGAGGGAAGCAGGGTGGGGGAATAAAGAGATAAGAGGGAAAGAAAGAGAAGGGTGGGAGGTGGGAGGCGGAGAAACTAGACCAAGGAGCAAGGAAGGGAATGGAGAATGCCCAGCCCTGCTGATTCCTGGAAGCAGCTCCTACTAGAAGTCCTTCACCCTGGTCCCTAAAGTCCTAGGAGCCCACTTGGGCTTAGGATGCTCCAGCTGTAGCTTGAATGGGGGCAAGGACCAGCTGTAGAGTGGGGGCCTCCATGCAGGGCCTGAAGTGCTAGGGTCTTTAGTCCCAGGACCCTCCTTGACCCCTAACAGGTGCTTACTTCACAGTGGTGGGAGCAGGAACTAAGACCTGACTGGGAGGCCCCTTCTGCAGGGCTGGCTCAATGTCTGAGAACTCTGAGGCCCTGAGACGTCCAATGACCTACCCGTTGGACACAGCTGGCATGGGTTTGCCTGTCCTGGAATTCAGGCTGAATGCTCCTATCCTGTGGAAAGAGAGCAAGAGAGACAGCATGCTGTGAGCAGAGACCCATGTCTTCAGCACTTGCCCTCAGCCTTGGATACTTGGAAGCTGGTTTCTGTTCTGGGGGCCAAAACTGGACTGAAATCCACAGGCCAAGGAGAGAATGATCTCCTTCCCAGATTTCATTGTGAAACTCTGGGCAAGGTACCCTACTTCGATGGTTCTCAAAGCTGGCCCTCAGACCAGCAGACTCAGCGTCAGTATATCATCTGGTAATGTGTTAGAAATGTAAATTCTCAAGTCCCATCCTGACCTATGGGATCAGAAACTCTGGTGTGTGGAGCCCAGAAATCTGCTTTAACAGAGGATTCTGATGCAAGCCATTGTTTGAGAACCACTGCTCTGCCTCATCGAGCCTCACTGAGTATCTGGCTGTGAAATGGGATGGATAGGAATGCCAATGCCACCTTAAGAGACTGATGGTGTAATTGCATGAAATCGTGTAAGCAAATTACTGACTCTTGTGTCTGACCCAGAATTTAAACAAAAACAAAGTTGCCTTCAGGTTGGTTCTAGCTCATCTGGGACCCATGTGTTACAGAGAACTGCATTCCACAGCGTATTATTCATGGCTGTAAACTGAGCAGATATGCCCTGCCCCGCTGCCCCTAGCTGCGGTGAGAAAGAAGCCAGGGTAGAGACCCTCCAACCAGAAGAAGAGGAGAATGGGGAGTGGAGAAAGTCTGCACTACTGCCCATGTTTGCATGAGGCCAGCCAAGAGCAGATGGTCAGGATGCGGGGGTCAAGCCACAAGGATGGCCCACCACAGCTGGTGAGCACATGTGAAAAAGTGAGGATTCAGGGAATCTACTTGGAGGAGAAACAGGAGAGGAAGCAGGGTGGGGAAATAAAGAGATGAGAGGGAAAGAAAGAGAAGGGCCGTTCTTCCGGGGTGACTCTGTGTGTGTTTGAATAGCCAGTCTTTCATTTAGTAGCCAAGCACTTAACCATTTGCTCCACCCAAAGGTTAAATGCTTGATGACTACCCAAAAGGTTGGTCATTTGAACGCAGAGGCGCCTCAAGAGAAAGGCCTGGCAATCAGCTTCTGAAAGGTCACAGCCTTGAAAACCCTGAAGAGCACAGTTCTACATGGAACACATGGGTCATCATGGATCAGAGTCAACCTGACAGCAACTGGTTTGGCCTGGGGCACAAAACACATACCCAGGACACAGGAACTGCTCATATGATCTAGTGGCAAGATGAGACTTAGACATATATGTCTTTATAAAGCCTCGTTGGTCCTCCACCACCAACACCACATTACCTCTACATTTCAGATCTTGCTTGCCCCTTCAGGTTCAGCTGACAAGCCATCTTCTGCAGGAAGTCTTCCCCAAACCCCTCCCCAGAAGGTGTGCCTCACTACCACAGGCAGACAAGGCAACAACAGGCAGAGAATAGACACAAGGATTCTTGGGCTTGTGACCCAGGCATTAGGGGGCTGACAAAGGGTAGACAGACATACTCATTCCTGGGCATCTCCAACCTGGCAATCTAGGTAGAGCCATGGTTGGGGTAGGGAAGCTATCTGAAAGGTCAAATAATGGACGTACAACACAGGGGACAGTAGTGGGTCAGTAGTAAAATTCTCTCACCTTCCATGCCAGGGGGACCTGGGTTCAATTTCTGGCCAGTGCACCTCATGCACAGCCCCCACCCATCTGTCAGTGGAAGCTTGCATGTTGCTATTATGCTGAACAGGTTTCGGTGGGGCTTCCAGGCTAAGACAGACTAGGAAGAAAGGCCTGGAGATCTACTTCTGAAAATCAGCCAATGAAAATTCTATGGATCACAACAGCACTAGCTGTGACCAACTATAGCGATGTTTCAGGACTGGTCAGCATTTCATTCCATTGTGCATGGGGGTCACATGAGTCAGGGGCCAACTCTGTTCCACTCAGTGGCAATGAACAACACTTAACCAGGCACACAGGGCAGATGTTCCTGAGTTCCTCCTACTTACTTTCATGGGCCCCTTCCAAGGCAAAGAAAGAATACAAAATTACAAATAAAAACTGCTGGGGCCTCCAAAGATGGAGCCCTAGTAAATTTGAATTTATAATTTTGTGTTCTTTTTTTTTTTTTCCAGAAAGGTCCTCCCCCTCAAATTGTATAAGCTTTAGACTCACCCCCTCAAACCTGGATCTGCTCCCTACTCTCAATAAGTTATAGCTATCATCATTATTTTCTGTGAGCCCAGAGAAGGAAACCTTTCTAGGGCCCCTGAAGTCATCACACAGTTACTGGGCGTCAGAGACAAGGGTCTGGGAGAGAGATCCCCTGAGTGTGCAGTTACTGGGCATGGTGAGAGGCCAGGATCCTGTGGGAACTTAGGAGGAGCAAGTTGAGGGCTCATCTTCCTTTCCTGCCTGCATTACCCTATGTCCTGGACACTTTCCCCAATCTATAGGCCACTATGGGAAGCCTTAGGATTCCTCATCCCAGAATCTACTCAGAGTAATAGCTTTCCCCTAAATACACCTCAAGATCCTATGATGCAGACAGGGGCAGGGTGGGGTGGGGAGGGTTTTGCCATACCCAGCTCTGGCCTGCAACAAGCTATGAACAATCTGAGGAACACTGCTCTTTGAATAGAGCCACCACCTCGTACCTGTGTGGCCTTAGGCAAATCACTTGCCCTCTCTGGGCCTCAGTATCTTCTCCCATACAATGATGGGAGTGAGGGGGTGAGAGTGGATCAGATGGTGTCTCAGGGTCCTCCCAGAAGCATGAGGCTTTAATAAGCCAGCCTGGATCCTTCCAAGACAGGTGGGTGAAAAGCCCTGTAAGGGCAGGGCCCAAGGTGTCTCTTATTTCTGATCACCCTACACAAGCCCATCATGACTGGCAGACTGTTTTATCCCCAACCCTGAGCCTCAGCCAGCCCTCAGCAGGGACGACCCAAAAGTTGGCCCATCCATGGAGAAACAGCTTAAACAGACTTCATCCCACACACACACTTACGTGAGGGGCTTCTCCAGGCGGCTTCCAGGGGACCCCACGATCTCTCCAAGGGTGCAGAAGGCCTGGCCTAGGAAATCCTGTATACCCAGGGTACAGCAAAGACCAGTGTCACCCACTCTACTCACAGCTACCACCACCTCCCTCTGCCCAGCCCCAGAAGTGTGAAGGGCTCTGAAATGACAGGTTGCAGCACCAGACACACACTCTGTGCCACAATGAAGCCCGAGGCCAGCCCAGGTGATGGCGTTTGAGAGGCTTTTCAGAATTGCTGTGCAGACGCTGGCAGAACTCACATGTTTGGATAAGTCAGGGCTCTTCGAGTCAACGTCGTATCTGCAGGCAACATAGAGAGAAGGTGAAGGGCCCCTGCTGAGTCAGGGCCCCTGCAGCCCATTAAACAGGCTCTGAAACCGTGGTTATTTCTGGGCCCAACGACTGGGCTATGCACAAGGGAGTCTACTGGGGGGCTGGACATGTTCTCTTGATCTGGGTGTAGTTACATGGTTAGGATCAGATGCAAAAATGCACCACAGGGTGTACACTTATGATTTGTGCATGTTGCTGTATATATGCTGTTACCTCATTAAAATTTTAAAAATAAAATAAATCAGCTCTTCCACTTCTAGGGTTCACAGCCTAGGTGCGGAGCCACCTCACCCTTTATCTCCTGCCCTGGTCCCCATCTTCCTAGGTAAGGGTCAGCTGTCCTTGGAGCTCAGTGCCTTGCGTTTAACCTTCCCTCATCGCCTCACCTTGCCCAGACCTGCCCTGCCTGGTCACTCAAGAAGGAGGCTTTAATTTTTAATACCTATTAAAACTTAATGTTTAATACCTAACATTGTCACCTCCTCTGCAGGCTTATCCTGCAGCGAGGGCCCCTCCCCTCACCTGAAATGCAGCCCCCCACACACACACCAGCATCCCCTCCCCTCATCATTCTCTCACCCCTGCCAAGAACACGTCTCTCTCTAAAACGTCACCAGGTGACTTCTCTTCGATGAACTGTGGTGAGGCTGCTCAACCTCAGTTTCTCCCACCACTCTTCACAAACCCATCTCCTCCCACTGCATGTTTCCCCTCTGCTCCCTCAGGCCCCAAACTCCCTTCTTTTCCACCCTGTCCACAGTTCTCTTGGAAGCCGACCTTTCTAACCACCCCACACCTCATAAAAAAAAACCAACTCCCCCTGCCCCCACTCACAAAGACTGAACTTCCACCATTATCTTTAACCTCAGGGAGAAGCCCTTCCATTTTTTGGAGAGAGGTTGGGAGAGAGGTTAAGGCCACCTTTTCAGTCACCAGGAGAAAGGGACTCCCTACATCAAAGCCTAGAGCTGACCTCAAGGTCTTTCCTCCACCTACACTCCCCAGAGTCAGGGCCTCCCACCACTTAACTAAGACAAATATGGGGAGAGAGTGGCACCTTTGTTCTCTCTCACATACCCCCTTCCTAGACCCTGTTGGGCAGTGAGGCTGGAATCAGCTAAACCCAAACCAAGCCTATTGCCATCAAGTCAATTCTGACTCAGTGACCCAATGGGATAGAGCAAAATTGTCCCATATGGTTTCCAAGGCTGTAAGTCTTTACAAAAGCAGACAGCCACATCTTTCTCCAGAAGAGGAGCTGGTGGGTTTAAACTGCAACCTTTCAGTTGGCAACTGAGTGCTTAACTACCATGTCACCAGCTAATTGTTCCAGCTAATTGTCACTTTTACTGTAGGCCTGCCCTGGGCTCCCTCTAATATTCCAGCTCCTCCCACTTTCCTAGGAGCCCTGGTAGTGTAGTGCCTAAGGCACTTGACTGCTAACCAGAAGGCTGGCCGTTCAAACCCACCAGCCACTCCTCGGAAGGAAGATGGGGCAATCTACTTCCCTAGTGATACTGCCTCGGAAACCCAAGGAGGGGTCGCTATGAGTCTCATCTGACTCGACGGCACATAACAAAAAAAAAAAAACCACCACCTCGGAAACCCAAGGAGGACTCACTATGAGTCAGGCTGGGTGGACTTCACGGCACATAACAGCAACAACTCACTTTCCTATATCCTGAGGCCCTACCTCTCAGCATTGGCTCCTCCCCACCCAGCTCAGCCTTAGCACTTATCTTCCACTTACAGGTCGAATCGGAGGTTCTGCTTCTCCTCGAAGAAGTAGTCCACAATGAACTTGCGCACAAAGTCGGGATTGAGCGTGTTGTCGATAACTTCGGTTCGTCCAAACTGCAAGAGAAGATGAGACATGAGCCCTGGGGCCATTCTATGGGGAGGGAAAGCACTGGACTAGGAATCTCTTAGCCCTGGCTCAGCAGAAAGGGAAACCAGTAATGGAAGCAGTACCTAATGGAAATCCTCTCACGGCTCCTGGCCCTATCCCCTTCTAGTCAAGGAGTAAATTCTTCCATCAAACAATGGAAGCCAATCACATTATGGCTGCAACCTACATTGTCAACCTTATTCTATTTCATTCCACCTAAATTGTATGGTTTTGCTACCAAGCAGGCCTTTCACTCCCACCTCACTGACTTTGCTTATGCTATGCCTTTCTCCTAGTTTCCCTACCCCTTCTCTGCCAGTGGTATTTCCTCCATTCTTTCAGGACCTGCTGTTAATGCTGCCTCCTCCAGGAAGCCCTCTTGATTTCCTCTACCTGGAGAGGTCCTTTTCCATCTGAGTCCCTACTGAGCTTATGCTGGTTCCACAGTGAAATGTGTATTTATTTGATGCCACCAAGTGCAAATGCAAGAGCAGAGACAGGGACTATGGAAACCAGTCTTCTAAAATGGCTCCCAAGGATCCCCACCTCCTCGTATTCATGCCCTTGTATAATCCCCTCCCCTTGCGTGTAGGCTAGACTTAGTGATGCACTTCTAACAAACATATGGCACAAATCATAGGATATCATTTCCAAGATTATGTCACAAACGACTATAACTTCTGTCTTGAGCACCCTCTCTCACTCTTTCTCACTTGCTCACTTTCATGAAGCCAACTGCCGTGTGAGCTGCCCTGTGGAGTGGCCCATATGGCAAGGAACTGAGGGCAGCTGTGAGTCAACAGCCAGAGAGAAACTGAGGATCTCCGTCCAAGAGCCCTCAAGAAACTGAATCCTGCCAACACCACTGAGTGAGCTTGGAAGCAAATCCGGCCCAGCTGAACCCTGAGATGACTGAGGCCCCCGTCAACACCTTGACTACAGTCTTATGAGACCCTGAGCCAGAGGACACAGCAAAGTTGTACCCAGATTCCTGACCCTGTTGTTTAAGGCATTAAATTTTGGGGAAATTTGTTACTCAACAATAGACAACTAATACAGAGACTCAATTTTCTTGGTATCCTTTGCACTATCTACTCTAGAATTTTGCACCCACTCATTGAATCGGTCAGTGTTCCGTTCTGTTGCACATAGGGTCACTATGCTTCTGAAACAACTTGATGACATCTAACAATTTGATCTAATGACTTCAGTCAAGTCACTCCTCACCTCTGGGCGTCAGAATCACCTTTAGGGCATGTTAAAACAGACTGCTGGACCCCACCCCGAGAGGTTCTGATTCAATAGGTCTGGGAAGGACCTGAGACTCTGCATTTCTAACAAGTTCCAGGTAATGCTAATGCTGATTGTTCAGGAACCTCACATGGAAAACCACTGGACTAGACTGTGGTCCACATGGCCCTGAGTTCCCTGGAGGTTTTCCTGCCTGGAGGAGTGCAGAGTGGGTATGATTTCAGGCTATTGATTCTATCAAAGTAGCTCTTTTGGGGCTGATAAATATCGTGATAAATGGTACAGATATTGAAGCTGTTGAGGATTTCATTCAACTTGAATCAAAAATCAACACCCATGAAAGCAGCAGTCAAGAAATCAAACAACGTATTGCACTGTGAAAATCTGCTGCAAAAGATCTCTTTAATATCTTAAACAGCAAAACATGTCATTCTGATGACGAAGGTTCGCCTGACCCAAGCCACAGTATTTTCAAAAGCCTCATATGCGTGTGAAAAGCTGGACAACGAAAAAGAAGACCAAAGAAGAATTGATGCATTTGAATTGTAGTGTTGGTGAAGAACATTGACTATACCATGGACTTCCAGAAAACAAACAAATCTGTCTTGGAAGAAGTACGACCAGAATCTCCTTAGAAGTTAGAATAGCAAGCCTTCGTCTTGCTTACTTTGAACATGTTATCAGGGAAGACCAATCACTAAAAAAGGCACCATGTTTGGTAAAGCAGAAGGTCAGAGAAAATGAGGGAAGCCCTACATGAGATGGGCTGACAAAACAGCTGCAACAATGAGCCCAAAGATACCAGTGATTGTAAAGATGGCTCAGGACAGGGCAACATTGTATTCTAAGTAAGATCACCGGCTGTGAGTTGGAGTTGACTCCAAGGCAAGTAACCACAACAGCTCCTTTTTATATCTCTTCAATACACTGGACTCCTTTGGCACCATTTTGTTTTGAAAAAGGGGTATGGGGCTAAAAGATAAAGTATAAAACCATTGCACTGTTTGCTCCACAAAGGCTGGGGCCCTGTTCATTACAGTATCCCCCCAAGTGAATAAGACAGGCAGGAGCATGACAAAGTATTTTAAATAGACTGGTAATCTTTCTTAATACATCAACCTGCTTTTTTGACTTGAGAAGTAATGCCCAAAATAGAAAACTAATCCTGAGTATTAGTCCTGTTGATAGGGCTCTGTAAACCAGGAAAATGCCAGTATGTATGCCTCTCTCATGTGTTGGTGGGCAAGGACTGCGTTACCTGCAAGTTACTCTGAGTGTCTCCTTTTAGCCTTGACTTAAGTTAGAAACCTGCAGAGGGTTTCTAACCCTACGCAAAGTGGGGTCATCTAAGGAGCATTAGATTTGGTACCTTCCTGCCCCTTCATCTAATCAACCTCTCATTACCGCCAACCCAATCAACTGACTCTCTCTCCTATCCCTGCCTCCTTTGACATGGCCTTGACCACGCCCCACCACTATCTCACCTCTACTATTACAGCATTTTATTGTGGTTGTGTGCCATCAAATCATTTCTGACACATAGAAACCCTAGAGGACGGAGTAGAACTGCCCCGTAGGGTTTCCTAGTCTACATAATGATAAACAGAGAAAAAGATTGGAGTTGTCAAGGATTTCATTTTACTTGGATCCAAAATCAACACTCATGGAAGCAGCAGTCAAGAAATCAAATGATGTATTGCATCGGGTAAATCTGTTGCAAAAGATCTCTTTAAAGTGTTAAAAAGCAAAGATGTCACTTTGAAGACTAAAGCGTACCTGACCCAAGCCATAGTATTTTCAATTGCCTCACATGCATGCAAAAGCTGGACAGTAAATAAGGGAGACCAGAGAAGAGATGATGCATTTGAATTATGGTGTTGGTGAAGAATATTGAACATACCATGGACTGCCAGAAGAACAAACAAAGCTGGAATGATCCCTAGAAGTGAGGATGGCTGGACTTCGTCTCTTGTACTTTGGTCATATTATCAGAAGGAACCAGTCCCTGGAGAAGGGCTTCATATTGTGTAAATCAGAGGGTCAGCAAAAAAGAGGAAGACCCTCAACAAGATGGATTAACACAGTGGTTGCAACAAGGGGTTCAAAGATAACAACTGTGAGAATGGCACAGGACAAGGCAGTGTTTCATTCTATTGTACATAGGGTCGCTATGAGTTGGAACCGACTTGAAAGCACTGACAACAACATAATGACAGGAGCATATTGCTAAATCTTTCCACCACAGAGCTGCTGGATGGGTTCAAACTGCCAAGCTTTTGGTTAGCAGCCGATGACTAAACATTTCACCACCAGGGCTCCTATGTGACTGTTATAGCAATGTTTTTGGTAGCTCCTCTACATGGGCCAATTTCTAATGCTTTGGGACTCAGCTCCCTAGAAGTCCTTCCCTCCATTCCCTGTGCTCCCAAGTCTATACGTAGATACTTCCAATTCTAAGCTTACCACATCCCTGATAATAATCTATCAAGTCTCTTTTTATCTCACTAGACTGTGACTTCTCAAGCAACAGAAGAATCCAAATTCTCCTCATCTTTGCAGCCGAGGACCTGACATAGTGTTTAATACAGTCATGGGCTTATAGTCATGGAGGACAATAGCTAATGTTTATTCAGTACTTCTAATGCACCAGAAATTATTTTTAACATTTTGCACATACTATCTCTTCTAATAAGGCACTCTGGTGGTGCAGTGTCTAAGGCATTTGACTGCTAACCAGAAGGTTGATGGTTCTAAACCCACCAGTCAGTTCACAGAAGGAAGATGAGGCATTCTACTTTGGTAAAGATTTACCACCTTGGAAACCCAGTGGGGGTTGCTACGAGTTGGAATCAACTCGATGGCAGTGGGTTACTGTATTTAATGGGAGCAGCGATGGATCAGTTGTAGAATTCTCGCCTTCCATGTGGGAGACCCAGTTTTGATTCCCAACCAATGCACCTTGTGCACTGTCACACCCATTTCTCAGCTGAGGCTTGTGTGTTGCTGTGATGTTGAATGGGTTTCAATGTAGCTTCCAATCTAAGACCAGCTAAGAAGAAAGGCCTGGTGATCTACTTCTTGAAAGCAGGTAATGAAAACTCTATGGATCACAGTGGTCCAATCTGCAGCCAGTCAAGAAGATGGTGTGGGACCGGGCAGCGTTTTGTTCTGTTGTGCATGGGGGTTGCCTCAAGTCACAGGCCAACTTGACCATAGCTAATAACAAGTGAATACCCAATAGATCAAGTGATCATAAAAATCATCAGTTATCTTATTCAATTCTCAGGAAAGAAAAAAAAACTTGCGTTATCACCCATTTTACAAGTGAAGAAACTGAAAATCGGAGCGATTAAGAAAATTGCTCAAGGGCACATAGCTAAGTGGAGCTGGGATCCAACCCTAGGTAAGGCTGACTCCAAAGCCTGTGATATTTTTTACTTTATCTAACTGCCTGGAATCATCAAATATTATACAAATCAAATAAAGATGACGTTTATTCAACAAGCATTTATAGAAGCCTTACTATGTGCAAGGCAATGGGGAGGACACCAAGTTGAATAAGACCGGGTTCCCATTCCACCTTCTAAATCCGGTAATAATCTTATAATGTTTAACCCTTGTCCCTGCATTTTCCTCTCCAGCTCTTTGTAATTCTTAATATCTCCTGCTTTCAGACAAAAGGGAATTTTCTCCAAATGGCATTCTTGCAGAATATTCCAGGTAAACACCTAGGTTCCAGAGAATCTTCTCATAGGGAAGGGACCTGCCTCCTCCTCAATCCACTGCCCTCCTCCCTTGAACACCTCAAAAAATTCCCTCTGGTAGGATTTTAGATAAACTCCAGCCCAAAAGAAGCAAGCATTCCTTTGAGCAAGCCTCCTTCTCCACCTCCCCACCCCCCCAGTAAAGACTCCAAGGAAAACCCCCATTGGGAAGATGACAAGGCTGCTTTTAAAATGGCACCTGAAGCTTCAATCTTGGGGAATTCCCAAGAGGTTGAGCTCCACCTAAGAAGAAAGTAGAGTTCCCCTGGAAACAGGATGGGGTGGGGGTGGGTGGGAGACTCTGAGGGCCCCCAGTGCCTCCTAGAGCAGAAAGGGGGCAAGTGAGCTAGGCTGGGCAGTGATGAATTATAAGAATGCAGAGGTAATTAACATAAGCACATCAAAAACAATTGCAAAATCTATAACCGGGGGACCTACTAAAGATGTTTTATAGTCTTTATTACTTAGGCTAATAACAAAGAGGGGGAAAAAACACTAAAACTTGGATTTTAAAAATCCAAAGCGCCACCAAGTCCCTGTCAGGCCCGACTTACAGCCCTATTAACGATAGTAGGAATACAACTGAACTGATGTTTTGTTTTTTTTTTTAAATCAATTTGGTTGCTGTATTTTGTTCTACATAGAATTATATTTTTCAAGCCAGAAGGGACTTTGAGAGATGGAGTATTAGCTCCCTGAGCAGTGGGAAGCACGAGGAGGCACACCATCTAACCTCTGTGAGACAAATCCTGCTTGGGGAGGAAAGGGAAGGGGGTTAACCCCTCACCACCTGCAGCCTAGAGTGGAGCCAGCCCCACACACCTTTCTTTCTAGCCCATTCTGAATGCCAGTGTCCACACTGCAGGGGCTGAGGACATCAAAGAGCCTCCTGTGATCAAAGCCTGAAGCACAGCCACCAAACACTTGTGAGATTAGCAAAGGCTGCAGGGAAGCCCAGAAATCTGCATTTCCACCAGTTGATTCTGAAGCAGGAAAATAAAAAAACACCTCACTGCCATCAAGTCGGATCCAACTCATAACCCTAGAGAATCTTTGGGTAGGCAACCAAGTGCATCGGGTAGTGCTTGATCCAAAAATTAGGGACAGGGCTAAGCAATCAGGAAGATGGGGGGTGCATCACATGGACGGATGACCTTAGAACAGAGGCTGAGACGGCATCCCACTGGGAAAGAAAGGAGGAGAAAGTGCAAATGAGAAGGAAGCCTGGAAATTAGGGTATTTACCCCCCTGAAAGAGGGCCGTGGTGGTTCCATGAAGATTTCTTGCCTTCCATGGGGTGTGATTCCTGAGCAACCAACCCATGCACAGCCACCATTCATCTATCTGTCAATGGAGGCGTTTGTTTTGCTGGAATGCCAAACGGGTTTCACAGAACTTCTAGGTTAAGACAGACTAGAAAGAAAGGGCTGGCAATCTATTTCCAAAAATGAAAACCCCATGACTCACAATGGTCTGACCCCATTTACAGGGGGTTCCCTTGAGTCTCGGGCCAACTTGACAGCAGCTAACAGCAGCAACAGCCCTTGGAAAAGCTCCCTTCTTGTCTCTGGCAACAAAACCCAGTGGAAACAGCTCCTGACATGACACAAAAGATGCTCCCGAGGGCTATGAAACCTCTATGACTAAGCCCCAAGAATATCAATTAAGCAGCATTAATTACATATCATCAGTTCCAGTGAGATCCTCAAAGGGGAGGCAGACTTGAAACTTCTTTAGGGACTAAATTGAGTGGCTCCCAGGGGTTCTGTTACACATAGAGGCTGGGATTTATGGGGACAGATGGGATAGCTGTTCCACCCAACTACCCTCAGGCAGAGGCCAGTGCTGGCTAGTATTGAGAGTCTGGGTCAGATAAGGAGGGTCTTTTTGACCCACATTCAACTACAAGGCCAAGAGGGCCTCATGTCAAGACAGCAGCCTCCCCACTGGAGGTGATCTGATCAGGCCGGTACTTGTTGGAAACTTGTTTTTTGTGCTAGAGGGTTTCCTTCTGCTGCCCCCACCCATTCCCGCTCCATTCCATGTTCTGCTCCACCCACGGGAGACCATTTCCTTTTAGACAGCACCATTCTGATTCCCTTGCCCTGTGGGCTGCAGTTGGATTTGGCCAACAGGAGGCACTGGCAGATGATGGAGGACAAAGAGGTCAGGGTATTTCTTCCTACTACTGCCAGCATCAGCACCACAGTTCTGGGAATGGCGGGCTCCCCTCCAGTACTATAGCTCTGCCTGCCAGCAGGCAGGCCCTCCATCCCATCTCTGCCTTTCTCCGGTCTCTGATGGCACTGTTTCTTCCCACTGCCCCTTCAAACCTGGGGTGATAACAGCTCCCAGCTGTAGCTAGTCCCTAGATGCTCCACTAGCCCTTTTGAGTACTTTCAACCTCACCCATACCTTTGAAAGAAACCCCTTCATTAAAACCTCTTCAGTGAAACCTTTTGAGTAGAATTCTCTTTCCTGCTGAAATATTTTCTCTCACAAACACACTGACACACAATTTCCAGCTCGAATGGACATAAGCCTCCCCACCCCCATTCTACTCAGACTCTCCTGTGTAACATTCATATCACCAACAAAGTGGATGACTCCCATCCGTGCAGCTGAGATGCTCAATGTTCTGTGACGGCCCTCTGGGAGGCAGGGGCTCAGCCACAGCTGGCCCACCTAAGGGCCTCCAGGGGACTCTTAGGGACCAGGGCAGCCTCCTCCACTTTGTAGAAAGTGGCCACCTCACTCCATCCACATACTGAACGCCAGAGGAATCATTACTCCGTGAAGCTAGGTTAAGGGCCAGGTAGGAAAGGACAATTGCTAAATTACCGCCAGGGTTTGAGGCTCTTAACCTGGGCTTTAAGTGGGTTTCTGACTTCCTGAAATTTAATGAATATCTGTCTGTACATGTCTGTATTTTCTGGGGAAAGGAAACATGGTTTTCATCAGTTTCATAGAGGAGGATGTCCCCAAAAGCTATAAGACCCACTGATTTTAGCTCTGGAGGCAGATCTCAGGGTTTTCTACATAAGGTAGTAAAGTGAAGTATTTAATAGTACAGAGTCTGGGGCCAAGTTTCCTAGGTTCAAATTCCGACTCTGCAACTCATTGGCTGTGTAACTTTGGGCAAGTCCTTTCCTCTTCCGTGTCTCAGTTTCCTTTCAAGGGAATATACAAGATGTGTGCATGAAGTGTCTGCTGCATAGTTAGTCTCCAATACTAACAATAACCCTCACGGAGCCGCTAATGTGTACCAGGCACTCTGTGTTTCCATGCATTAACTCACTTAATCTCCACAACAATCCCATGAGGCAGGTATGATTATTATCCTCATTTTACAGATAACAAAAGTAAGATTAGGCTCAGAGAAATTGAGAGACTTGCCCAAGGTCACACAGCTAGTAGGTAGTAGAAACAGCATTTGAACCCAGGCTCCAAAATCAATAAGGAGTTGATATAGTTTTTAATCAATAAGTGGTTAATATTTATGAATAAGGTTGAGACTGTGTGCTACCCGGCCTTCATTTCTGTTGTCCTCTGGCCCCCAGCCCAACTTCTGAACTTCTACAGGGCTCACTGTCCCTTCTACCTGGTTAAATTTTCCTGTGGATGGTGGGTAGTTCTACAGGTTAGGTCACATAGGTGAGTGTCCCTAACCTATACTTCTACCACCAAAGTCCTCCCCCTCCCAGTTCTGGACCTCCATATGATTTCCATCAACATTTGCTAATTGACAGGTGCCCTAGAACCTGATGATTTTAGACCTGGAAGGAACCAAATCCTCTCAACCAGTAAAACAGCGTTGGGGCAGAAGAGCGGGGAGAAGGAAGGGTGGCTTCTGACTGAGGGTACACAGTTAACTAGGAACAGGGGAGTATCAGTGGCCCAGGTCAGAGGCATGGCTCCTAGTTCTTCCAGAAGCCTGTCCTCGCCCCCTCTCTCTCTCTCAGGTTTTTTCTTCCATCAATCCTCCTCCTCCTTCTCCTTTGTATGGTGACTTCTCCTCTTCAAAACACTTCTACTCATCCATGATCTAATTTAGTCCCCCTAGTGACCCTGTGGGGGAGCTCTGGTAGCATAGTGGCTAAAGCACTTGACTGCTAACCAGAAAGGTTGGGCAATCCTACTTCCGTAGTGATACTGCCTCGGAAACCCAAGGAGGGGTCGCTATGAGTCGGGGTCGACTCGACGGCACATAACAACAACAACAACAGTGACCCTGTGGAGGGTGTATTATTGTCACCCCCATTTTACAGATGATGGAACAGACCTCCAGGAGTCCAGAAGGCTCTTTCTGAGGCCCCCAGCAGGTCAGGGGAGGAAGGACCAGGGTGCTGCATTCTCCTTGCCACTCCCCTCCCCTCAAAGGACTCCCAGGCATGACGAAGGCACCACGTCCCCGTGGTGTTCACCGTGGCCCCCCTGCCTCAGCAATGAGTGGGTGGCTCCTTGCAAACCTGAACAATCTTAACGGCCTTGGATTTAATCATCTCTTGCTTTTTTACAAATTACAGCTGGATAGAGCTTCGAAGACATCCATCTCCCCAGCTGCAAAGCCCCCAGTGGTCCTGCTGACTGAGACAGAAGGAGGCCGGAGCCGACAGATGGCTCTCTACCTCACAAGCTGCTCACACTTCCCAATCGTAGCTTCCCCTATAATTTTCATATATTATTGATGGTTCTTTAATTGGGGATTCTAAAAGCCTCACTGAAGAGCCTAGCCCTGGCCCCTCATGAATCATGTTCACTGGGATTAAAACTAGAGGCCAGAAAGCTGTTTGGCTCAAATAAAAATAGGAAAGGGGAATGAAATGTGTTTTCCAAAGTCGGTTCTGGGTGGGTGCCCAACTGCCAGGAGGAGAACGGACCAAGATCGGGGCGCCAGGAAGGAGGGCCTCTGGAGCCACAGAGGACCTGCCTCCACAGAGGACCTGCCTCCACATCAGGCCTGCCACCATTTTAGGTCTAGAAAGTTCTCTCAGATTCTCTCAGTGGAGGGCTCCAGGATTCTATGGCCACCCCTTCCTTGCAGAGTGAGGAAAGTCATGCCCACAGAGAGGAAGGGACTTGCCTAAAATCACAGAAAGCAAAATGTCTATCTTCATGTTTCTTTGGCTGGTAACCTCCCAAACCATTTCTCCTGTTTTGTTATGTCTTCTTGTGGAGGAAGGGACAGGAGAGTTCACTCTCACACTGAGAGGTGGAGATGAGGACCTGGGTGAGGAGATGCAGGCTGCACAGTACAACAGCCTTCCTGGCTCTCAGGCCCAGACAAAGACGTGCCCTCTTTGGCCCCAGACACGAGCAGCAGGGCCAAGCTCATGATGAAAGACTTTCTGCCAAAAAGCTTAGTTCCTATTTAGCCACTGTTGTGGATAATCTGTTAAATCAACCCAGTTCCTGGGGGAATGGCCTTTTTACCAATACGCCTGGCTGCCAAACTGCCAGCAAAACATTCTCCACCAGGCTCTGTTTTCCACTCTTGTCTTACTTGAGTGCCAAAGAAGACTAGGCCCTGAGCAAGCCCTGCCTGAAAGGTAGCCAGGCATGATCAAGGGCCCTGGAACCACCTGTTCTCCAGTCACCCAAAAATATCTATAGCTCCTGCCCAAATGGCATCACAATGACTACATAATCAGTAGTTCCTTCCTTTGGGTAAAGTGTTGGTGTCTTACCTGGTGTTGTCAGTCCCTAGTTCATGGTGACCCCATGTACAACAGAACAAAACACTGCCCTGTCCTGTGCCCGTCCACAATTGGTTGTGTATCGGACTGCTGTGATCTGTAGGGTTTTCACTGGCTGATTTTCAAAAGTCCATGGCTAGGCCTTTCTTTCTATTCTGTCTTAGTCTGGAAGCTCCTCTGAAACTGTTCACCATCGCAGCAGCACACGAGCCTCCACTGACAGAAGGCTGGCGGCTGTGCATGAGGTGCACTGGCCTGCGATTGAACTTGGGTCTCTCACCTGGAAGATAAGAATTCTGCCACTGAATCACCATTGCCCCTTGGTTTCTCATTTAGGACTTCCTGTTACAAGAAGGAATGCTCTGGTGACATAGTGCCTAAGGCACTTGACTGCTAACCAGAAGTCTGGCAGTTCAAACTCACCAGCCACTCCTCGGAAGGAAGGTTGGACAATCTACTTCCATAGTGATACCACCTTGGAAACCCAAGGAGGGGTCGCTATGAGTCTATTGAGCATTTTCTATATACCAGGCACTTTACATGAATTAGGTCATTTAATGCTCACAGCAGGTTTGTGAGCCTAAGTGCTTGCCTGAGATCCCCCAGCTGGGAAGATAGTGGACTGGGATTTGGACCCAGTCACTTTGGCTTTATAGCCCACGCTCTCAACAGCTCAGCCACAACTAAAAATTGCACCTGAACACTAATACCAAAGGGTGAACAGACTTATGAACTACCAAGGGACTTGGCATAGAACCTCAGGGTTTGAAAGAAAAGCAAAATTCTTTCTTCAAATGAAATCTTAGGCTCATGTCTAATATATTACACAGAAATAATGAACATCTCTGATTAAGTGGGGGAAGAGAAGGCAGGAGTCACACACACACACATCTGCAACTGGTGCCTGAAGTATCACCACTGAACCCTGGGCCTAGAAAAGCCCGTTTTGCAAATCAGTGGCCTTGGCCATGAGACCAGAAGAACCGGATGGTGCCCAGCTACCATTACCGACCATTTTTATCAAAGATTCTATAGAAGAATCCTGATCCAAAGGGAGGAAATGTGGAATATATGGAACAGAATTTAAACTTCTCATGGAATCTAGACTTTCTCAAGCTACTGAGGCTGGATGGACCCTCAAAACTAAAGCCCTGAGATAATCTTTTAATCTTAAACTAAAAAAATCCCTTGAAGTGTTTTTTAAATCAAATAATACTTTCCCTTAATTAGTAAAGAATGTCTGCTTTGTACTTTTTTAAAGAAATACCTGTATGGGCTCAAACTGACAACAGCTACTCGAAAGGTTAGATAAGAAGTTTAAGGGGCAATGAGTTTACGTTAATAGTGGAGAAATAATTCAGGAAAAGAGGGTGAGAATTGTACAACTTGAAGACTGTAATCAGTGTCACTAAATTGTACATGCAGAAACTGTTGTACTGGTGTGTATTTTGCTATGTGTATTTTCAACAACAATAAATTATTTAAAAAGAGTAAGAGAAAATCAATGGCCTGGGCAGAAGAAAAGACCAGAAATCCAGAATCAGACCAGGTTCACATCCCCACTTAGCAACTTTCTAGCTGGGTTTCCAGGCAATGCAAGGACCTCTCTATACCTCTGTTTCCTCATCCAGTGAGGGCCAAGGGATATAACAGAGGTGTAGCTGATGTGGAAACTGTACAAGGCAGCAGGAATGTCAGTTGTCTCTTTATTTAGGGAGGGGCAGGAAAGGGGACAGAGCCTCTTTACAGCTTTGTCTAGTTGTTGTTGTTGTGATGTGCCATCGAGTTGGACCCAACTCATATCAACCCTTCCTTGGGTTTCCGAGGCAATATCACTACAGAAGTAGATTACCCAACCTTCCTTCCAAGGGGTGGCTGGTGGGTTTGAACCACAAGCCTTCTAGTTAGCAGTCAAGTGCCTTAGCCACTACACTACCAGAGCTCCCACTTTGTCTAGTACTACTCTGTAATAATGGTATCTGCAAGTATTTGAGCACAGTCAGGCACAGTGTTAAATGATTTTGTCATCTAGTTCCCACCACAATTCTTCAAGGTATTATTAATCACCTATTGTGCAGAAACTGAGGTTCAGAGAGGACAAATGTCTAGCATAAGGCTGCACAACTCTAAGTACTAGGATTCTCATAAGTCTGACTCCCAACACTTCCCTAGACACTACCTCCTCTGTGGATCCATAGGGAACAAACCCTGGTTTCTCAACTGTGTCCACTAGGGTGAGTTTCTTAACCTCTCTGAGATCTGGGGACCATGTGTGCCCACCGTGTAGAATTTATGTTAATGGCGGTGGAATGATTTGGAAAAGAATAATGAGAATGGTTGTACAACTTGAAGAATATTACAAAGGTTAGGGATGATGAGCATGAGATGCTAGGCACAAAACAGACACTCAGTGAAAAATGGCTATTGTCACCCAACCAGCATCCATACATCTCAGTTGATTCTTTGAGTAGCTTAGACAACAAGCATAATTGGGGAGCTATCTTGGCTTCTGGGGGTGGGGGGTGCCTAGGAGGCTGGGAGTAAGCTGAAAGAGGATCAGAGTGAGGAGCCATCTGTGAGGCTCTGGGCTGGAGAACTGGGCTGGGTAGGACATACTTTGGAAGAACACTTTAAACAGATTGTATGCTTCAGAAGGTGTGTCTGGGTTGGTAAAGTGATAAGAAACAGAGACATAAGATAAATCAGTGGTAGAAATGGTCACATTCTAAGTCTGCCCAAAAGCTAACTAACAGGGTACTGTGAGCTATCCTCAAATATGGAGACTGAGCATATGGAAGAAAAAATCAACTGACTTTACATCTACAGAAGGAGGGCAGAATTAGAAACAACAGGTGGAATTTTGCCCTTTATATAAACCAGTTGCCGCCAAGTCGACTCTGACTCATGGTGACCCCATGTGAGAAAGAGCAGAACTGTGCTCCACAGGGTTTTCAATGGCTGACTTTTGGGAAGTAGATCACCAGGCCTTTCTTCTGAGTAACTTCTGGGTGGACTTGAACCTCCAGCCTTTTGGTTAGCAGCTGAGCACGTTAATTATTTGCACCACCCAGGGACTATCATAGTTCTTACAACATCAAGTTTTATTTTTATTTTTTTACAATTTTTACTCCTATTTTAAAGTTTTCTTTATAAATTAACTGTATATTTAACAACCATACACACACAAAAAATGGGAGTGGTGTGTATATAGTTGTTAATTTTTAAATACTGTATATTTCTTTTTTTTTTTTAATTGTGCTTTAGGTACAAGTTTACAGAGCAGAGTTTGTTTTACATTCAACATTTCATGTACATTTGGTTTCACTCCCCAGTTACCATCTCCAACCCTAACCCACTCTCCTCCCCTCCCTGCCCAGTAACACCCCCCTCTCTGTGCCCCTCATAGTTATGCACTCCTGTGTGTCCTGCATTTCCTCCATGAAAATGTTGCCCCTCTGGTGCCCTGTGGTAGATTGCTCCAAGGGATACATCTCCATAGAGTATGTGGGTGCGTCACCTTGGGTTGGGTGGTCTGCGTGTATGTCTTATTTACTATTGGGCTAAGAGCTAGCCCCGGGGAGTGAGTTTTATTCCAGGCCCAAAGTATATCCGAGGGCCATAGTATTGGTGGTCCCACCAGAGTCCATCCGACCAGGAATTCTGGTCCTTATTGGTTTTGGATTTTGTTCCACATTTTTCTTCCCACTCTATCCAGGATCTCCAGTTTTTGATCCTTTTCCGAGTGGTTGGTTGGTAGCTGGGCACCATCTAGTTCTTCTGGTCTCAAGGTCCATCATGTTCTAGGGCTGATTGCTTCCAAATGCCCTTGGGTTTTGTTGTTGTTGTTGTTGTTTGTTTGCACATTAGCTGCATCTTAGATGGCTGTTTCAAAGCTTTTAAGACCCCAGTAGCTACTCACCAACATAGGTTGGGGAACAAGATTTTTATGTACTTTATTGTGCCAATTGAGTCTGGTGTCCCCCAGTACTATGGTCCTGAGTTGGTAGATCCATTGGATCTCTCTCCCACACTGTCTGGCTGTCGGTGAGGGATTATTCTATGTCTGTCTTCTGTTGTTTCTGTAAGGATTGCGGGTTATTTTGTATCACTGGTATCTGTGCAAGATCTGCCTCCACTGAATCTATCCTTGTTGTTGTTGTTGTTGTTGTTTGCCGTCGAGTCAGCCCTGACTCATATCCTTAGTCTAGAGTATAATCTTGTTCACTGACTCTCATCTGATCTTCTCAGATGTTTATGTATATCCGTAGCCTGGTGTTTGGTGTTAATGGTAATACAGTATTGTGGATATACTAGTATTAGCGTCTGTCATCTATATCTTATGTGCACAATTTGGTGTCCTCCCTTTCCCCAGTGTTATCATGGTGGTCACAGACTCTTTCCATACTATCCCTCCCCTTACCCACCTTAGCATGTGGCCCACATGTTAGAACATCATGTACTAAAACCTACTTTCACATTTACTTCTCTGTGCCTTGGTTTCCTTCTCTATGAAATAGGGCCAATAGTGATACCTCCACCACAGAGTTGTTACAAGGACTAAATGAGTTAATGCAATGTAAAGTGCTTAGAACAGTGCCTGGCACAATTCTGTTATATAATATATAATGTTATCATTATATGTTATCACTATTGCCAAGGAGCTCTGGTCACAATGGTTAAGTTCTTACTGCTAACTGAAAGGTTGGTGGTTCGAACCCAGCCAGTGGCTCCACAGGAGAAAGACCTGGTGATCTGTTCCCGTAAAGATTACAGCCAGGAAAACTATATGAAGCAGCTCTATTTTGTCACATGAGGTCACCATGAGTTACAATGGACTCAATGGCACTCAACAACAACATCACTTTTATCATTGATATTATTTTTATTGTTATTACCTCCCTGAATTGAAGTGAGCTCCTCAAGTTGTACACAGTGTCTGATCCCCTTTACATCTCCAGCATTTGTCCCCTAGCATACAGTAAGTGCCAAACACATGTTGTTGAATCAAAGGCATGTGAAGGCACATACAAGTTGCTCCTAGGAAAATTACTTTTCATATTTAGAGATGTTCCATCATACCCAAAACAAAAAAAAAAAACAAACCCACTGCCATTGTGTCAATTCCAACTCATAGAGACCCCATAGGACAGAGTAGAACTGCCCCATAGAGTTTTCAAGGATATAAATCTATATGGAAGCAGACTGCCTCATCTTTCTCCCACGGAGCAGCTGGTGGGTTTGAACCACTGACCTTTTGGTTAGCAGCTGAATGCTTTAGCCACTACACCACAAGAGCTCCTTCTTATCATGCCCAGCTGGTATTAAAATGTTAACTAGACTGAGGTTACTCAAAAATAGACTCTGCTCTCCTCCAGGGATGTGTGAGTGCGGTGGCTGAGGCCACATGCTTTGCAGGTGGTGTGGGCTGATCACTGGACACCGAGATTCCATGATTCCCATCTTCTTTCTAAAGGGCCCTCAGGCACGACTACCGCCTGGCAAGGGAGGGGCAAGGATCAACACCCCCATTTTTCAAATGAGGAACCAAGAAGTGCTCCCTATTTGGTTCTTGTTCCCACAAACAGCATTTCTGGGCCTTTTCCTACCAGGCTGTCCTGCCTTCCCCAGGCTGCCCTGCCTTCCCCGGGCCATGCAGACTTTGATGCAAATAGTGCTCGATTTCCTGCTCTAAAATTACATCTTGAGTCAATTTTCATAAAATGTGGTGACAGATTTAGGTGCTGGGAAGATGGAGCTTTCTCAGAAGGCACAAAAATGACCCACATGGTTAAAATCAGCCGCAAGGGCAGCTTTCATCCTTCCCAGGATCATCATGGCCTGATGCAAACCCTGGGGTCCAGGTTGCCTGGAAAAACGACTGTGCCTGTACTTGACACATCTCTTGGCCAAGACTTGATCATCTCTGGACTGAGACTCCCTGATGGATAGACGTTTTGCTTCCAAAGGGCAGTGACCTAGCAGGGTGGAGCAGCAGGAGTTGCTGCCTGCTTACTCGTAACCAATCCCAGGGCAGTTCCTGAGATGGATCTGAAGCTTTCTTTAAAGATTCTGTTATAGATTGAATTGTGTCCCCACAAAATGTGATGGAATGCCAATCCCTATACCTGTAGATGCAATCCCATTTGGGAATTGGGTTTTCTTTTCCGTGTCAACAAGGCCCTATCAGTGGAGGGTGTGACTTAAACCTAATCACTTTTGAGCTATAAAAAGAGCTGATCAGACACAGAGAGCAGCAAGCACAAATGGGGGAAGCTATATGTCACATGAGAGCTCTGGTAGCATAGTGCCTGAGGCACTTGACTGCTAACCAAAAGGCTGGCGGTTCAAACCCATCAGTGGCTCCTTGGAAGGAAGTCTGGGCAATCTACTTTTGTAGTGATACTGCCTCAGAAACTCAAGGAGGGGTCGCTATAAGTCAGGTCCGACTTCACAGCACATAACAACAACAACAATATGTCACATGGAGATCTACAAGGAACACTGAGAACGCAAAAGAAGATGAGACAAGGAATTTCCCCCAGAGTAAAGGGAAAGCCTTCCCCTACAACCAGTATCTTAACTTCACATTTGTAGTCTCTTAAACTATGAGAAAATAAATTTCTATTCCTTATAGCCACCTACTTGTGGTATTTGTTATAACAGCATTAAGAAACTAAGACTCAATTCCTGATACCTTCCTCTGTGGCTCACATTGAGAATTGGGCAAGGAAGTGGAGCCTTTCCACTAAAGTGCATCCAGCCTTTTCCAGAAATAGCTTAAAGCCTGGGCCCTGGGGGACAACTGTGGCTGAATTCTGCCATCTTCATCCCCAAAGACTGGGCACCAGGGATCCTCTCCTCTAGTGAGGTCAGCCTCCTTGATCTCTAGGGACTCTCCTACTCTGGTATTCAGACCCTGTGGTCCCAGGCATCCTCAGCCTGCCATCCATGAACCCTCTTCAGTTGACCCTTCCTGGATCTTGCCAGCTTCAGACTCTGAGCACCAAACACACTCATCTGCTTGCTTTCCATGCTGGAGGGTCTCTGTTTGCCCCCCTGGATCCACTCCTGCCCTTCCTCACCCTATTCTGTGCCCCGGAGGCTGACCCAGGTAGACTGAATCACCAACCACCAGATCTTATGTTTTCCAGTAGGCTCCAGAGATGGGAGGCATTGTCAGGAGATCAGAGAATGAGAAGAGAGTGAAGTTGCCTGGAGTTGACCATATTCCTCCACTCAAGAGTAAGCTGAGACTCAGAGGGTCACTACTCCTGTCAGGTAGCTCTGTTGGGGTTCCAGGAACCACTTTCTCTTACCTCCCCAGACCTGGGGTACTACCACTGGCTCCCCATTGTTGCCAGTGCCCATGATTCACCATCCTTCTTGATTTCTCTAAACCCTACCCACTTCTTTGTAAGTAACCCTTTATTTGTTGTTGTTACGTGCCGTTGAGTCGGACCCGACTCATAACGACCCCTCCTTGGGTTTCCGAGGCAGTATCACTATGGAAGTAGGAATGCCCAACCTTCCTTCCAAGGAGTGGCTGGTGGTTTTGAACCGCCAGCCTTCTGGTTAGCAGTCAAGTGCCTTAGACACTGTGCTACCAGAGCTCCTAACCCTTTCTTATACATCCCTACTTACCCAAGACCTGGACTAACCAGTTCATTCTTGCCTCCATGCCTTTGCTTACAATATACTTTTTGCTGCCTTGTTCTCATGCCACATCCCCTGGCTTCACTGAATCCTAGCTTGACTCAGCTCCTCTGAGTGGACATTCCTAATGGGGCTGGAGCCTAGAAGCCAGGTTCTATGACCTAAGGCCTGTCCTGTCCCTCTTTGCAGAATGAGGAAGCTGACCAAATGATCCGAATATTTCTTCCAAGCCCACATTATCCAGTTGGCTTGTATTTAGGCTCAAATCCATTAAAAGCACCCAGAGAGCTGTCAAAATGCTTTAGCTGAACATGGCATTCTGGCTGCAACCTTCCCTCCTCTGAATAACCATTTTCTTCTCATCTGTAATTCTCTCCTCACTGTTTCCTCTGTTAGGATTATTCACGCACCATGCATCTCCCCTTCCAGGCTGCAAACTCCCAAGTTCCAACTCATGCTTTCGGTGAAGCTTTATTTTTTTATTTTTTTATTTTTTTGATCCATCTCCTTCTTTCCCCAAGCACCTGGTACACTGCCCAGCAGCTCACAAATGGGTACTATTGCAAATACTGACTGGAATGGGGGAGTGACTGGTAAGGGCCTGAACAGTTTGGAAGATGTTATGCAATGACATTTTTGAGCACTGACTGGTGCCAGCCACTTTAATCCATCATCTTCTTTTCTTTTCACAACAGACCTATAAGGCAGGTGTTACCATCTGTCTTGGGTCCTTGAGTGGTGCACATGGTTAACACACTCAGCTGCAAACTGAAAGATTAGAGGTTCGAGTTCTCCCAGAGGACCTCAGAAGAAAGGCCTGATGATCCACTTCCAAAAAAAATCAGCCATTGAAAACCCTATGAATTGACAACAGCAACTTGAAAGATTACATAGAAAACTTAGGGGGCAGTGAGTTTATATTGATGAGGGAGGAACAGTGCAGAAAAGGAGGGAGAGAACAGTTGCACAACTCAAAGAACGTAATTAGTGTCACTGAATGTACATGTAGAAATGGTTGATGTTCTGTTGCGTATATTCTCAACAATAACAAAAATATATATATATTTAAATAAAAAACCCTATAGAGCAGTTCCACTCTGACATTGACAAACATGGGGTTGCTGTGAGTCAGAACTGACTTGACAGCAGCTGGTAATAGTTGATGATAGTATACGTCATCCTCACATTACATATGTGAAAATGGGCTCAGAGAGGTTAAGAAACTTGCTCCAGGTTGCACAGCCAGAAAGGGCTGGAGCCAAGAAGGAAGCACAGGTATATTCAACACCAACGTCTCTCATCTTTCCTTCTCTCCACCCTGTGCCTCCATAGCTTTTTCCAGACCACGGGGGCGTGTGATAACCAGATGTGACTTGGAGAACTGGGGACCCTGCACAAAACGAAGATAAGTCTCAACTATATAATGTAATTAATGGCTCACCAAGCAGTGTCCTTCTGAAGAGGCCCTTCTAGACTTTCCTTAATGAATCACTAAAGACATGAGCACATGCCTGGTTTGCATGAAGCTTAGCCAAAAAGCCTGGAAGTTCAGCCAAAAGTCTTTGAAAGTAATTAGTTCACTTAAGTAGGCTAAATGGTTCCCTGGCAATCTAGTTTACACTTTAATTGGCTTAGAGTCTTAGAGAGGGTGAAAAGGTAAACTTTAATCCAGCCCTTTGGAAATATTTCCCACTCATCTTGGGGACAAAACACGTCCCCTTAGGCTGTTTGCCCTGTGAGGGAAGCAGGGCAGGGGATGTGGGCATTCCACCAACAAGGAAAAAACTAAAACCAAACTCACCGCTGCTGAGTCGATTTCGATTCATAGCGACTGCCACTGGGTTTCCAAGGCTGAAAATTTTTATGGAAGCAGATTGCCCTATCTTTGGTGAAGCAGCTGCTGGGTTCAAACCATCAACATTTTGATTAGCAACCAAATGCCTTAACCAGTACACCACCAGAGCTTCTTAATAAGGGAAAGGGAAGTTCACTAATAGTTTCTGAATTACTGAAGCTTTAATCTTACCATGTCATCTGGGAGGAGCTCGAGGGGCTCCTAGAGTAGGTCATTTCATGGACTGTTTCCTTTCCTTCCCCTTTCCGAAGGCCCTGGAGATAGATCCTGTATCCTGCTCCTCAGAGCTGGCTCCATCCTGTCAGCTATTGGGGTTTCCTTCTCTCAAGGCAGACCCAAGTGTGGGTGGAGATGGGCTTGGGTGGGGCTGCCAAGGCCGAAAACTAGCTTCAGACCTGAGGGCCAATAAATTGGCACACACACCTCTCCACTGAGGAAAGTAATGTTCTCTCCTCTGGCCCCTCAATTCCCAACCCTCAATCTTGTCTTTACTTGGCCAAATCTTCTCCAAGAGAGAGGAGGAACAGGTCCTTTTGTTGTTTAAACAGAAACCAGGGACTACCTGGACCTTCTACCCGATAACTCAGCTCTCCTCTTCCTCTCTGCACCTGAAAACAAGTCCCTGTGGGAGATCAGCAAGGGAAAAATGAAGGAGATATGGGAAAGAGAAAAGGCCTCCACATCCTGTCACCCTCTGCAGGCCGAGCTCCCTTTCCTAATCCAGTCATTCTTTGAACAGCCATTTAAGAACCTACTACGTGAGGGGAAGACCTTCAGTGAGGTAGAGTGACACAGTGGCTGCAACGATGGGCTCAAGCCCAGGAAGGACTGTGAGGATGGTGCAGTACCTGGACACGTTTCATTCTGTTGGATGTTGGGTCACTATGAGTCAGAATCAATTTTATGGCACCTAACAATAACAACATGTGCCAGGCGCTGTTTTGGGTGCTCATAATATAATAGTGACTGAAGCACATGAAAATCTCTCCCCTCACAGAACTGGCAGATGACCAAAAAAAAAAAAAGTAAACCAGAGTATGATAGACAGTGAAAAGTGATAAGGAGGAGGGGAAAAAAAGAGAAGGGAAGAGGAGTAAGAAGTGTTGGAGAGGTTGCAATGTTAGACTGGGTGGCCAGAGAAGTCAAGATCTGAGGGAAGCATGGATCAGGCCATGTGCGCATCTGGAGAAAGAAGGAAAGCAAATGCAAAGGCCCTGAGGCAGGAAGAGGCCAGTGTAGCTGAAGTGGAGTGAGTGAGGGTATGAGTGGTAGGAAATAAGATCAGCCAGGTAAAGGAAGGCAGATAAGTGGGGCCTGGTGGGTCATCATAAGGACTGGTTTTGTGAGATGAGAGCCATTGAAGGGCTCTGAGCAGAGGAGAGACAGATCTGACTTGGATTTTAACAGGATCCTTCTGGCTGCTGGTAGGGAACAGAGTGAAGGAACCTAGGAGAGCCCCACAACCTACTCAAGGTCTCTGTGATCCTGAGAGTGGCCCTTCAAGCCTGATCTCTCCTCATACACTCCATCACATTGGACCTTTTGTCATCCTATGGCCCCAGCCCTCAATAGACTGCTGTGAACCGGTGAAGTCACACAGTCTCCTTCCCTCTCTCAAGGAAGAGAGGCTCCTCACTCTTTGCACCCCACCCAGAGTAATCCTCCTGTATAGCTATAGGGTGTGGGAGAAGCACTCCTTCAATTGCTTACTCATTCACCTGGCGAAGCCATAATTGGTTATGGAGCATGAATAATCAAAAACTAAACCAAACTCACCACCATCATGTTGATTCCGACTCACAGTGACCCCCTTTGGGTTTCTGAGGTGGTAAATCTTTATGGAAGTAGATTGCCCAGTCTTCCTTCCATGGAGTGGCTGGTGGGTTTGAACCACCAACCTTCTGGTTAGCAGTCAAATGCCTTAGGCACTATGCCACCCGAGCTCCTTAAGATCATGAATAAGGACCAGAAAATAAACAAGCCTAGGTCTCTACCCTCCAGAAGCATTACTACAGACTGATGGGTGAAAGCTGCCTTTTGGATTCTGCATCCAGCAACCTCCGGTGAGTATGGCCTGGGCCAGTGCAAGGTATCATGGGATACTGACCACAAACCTAGGGCCCCAGGATGTCAAGGATGTATGTACATGACCAAGAAAGCTCTTGAGATAAATGGTATATTCAATAGGTCTGAGAAAGTGGGGAGGATTTCAACAGACAAGGAGGAAGCCTAAGGACGGTTGTCATGGATTGAATTGTGTCCCTTGAAAATATATGTCAACTTAGCTAGGTCATGATTCCCAGTATTGTGTGGTTTTCCTCTATTTTGTGATCTGATTTAATTACCCTCCATGTTGTTATGTGTTATAAATCCTAACCTCTATATGTTAATGAGGCAGGATTAGTGTGGGAGTGTATTTTGAGTCAGCATCCAAGAAGAGGCTAGTGACTAAAGTCACAGCCTTGCTTGAGTCACACTTTTTATCTTACAAGAGACAAAAGGAGAGAGAAGGGAGCAGAGAGGAGAGGGACTTCACTACCAAGAAAGAAGAGCTGGGAGTGGGGCATGTCCTTTGGACCTGGTGTCCCTGTGTTGAGAACCTCCTAAACCCAGGAGAAGATAGATGCCAAGACACATGAAACTCTCTAAGGAACCAGAAAGCAAAAGAAACAAGAGCCTTCCCCCAGAGTCTACAGAGTCAGAAAGCCTTCCCCTAGAGCTGGCACCTTGCATTCGGACTTCTAGCCTCCTAAACCATGAGAGAATAAATTTCTGTTTGTTAAAGCCATCCACTTGTAGTATTTTTGTTACAGCAGTACTAAACAACTAAGACAAAGGCACCTGGAAGAAGGAATAACAGGAGCAAAGGCCAGAGGCAGAAAAACACAAGAGTCCTGCAAGCAAGGGGGTGTGTCCCTTGCCTGATAAGGTAAATAAATAGGGGTGGGGGATGGAGTAGAGACAAGCTTGGAAAAGTCCTGGGTCATGGTGGGGCTTGGAAACCAGGCTAAGGACTGAGACTTGATTCAAACCAGTGAGGAGCCACTGAAAACATCTGAGAAGAGGAATCACCTAAATGAAGGTGTGTTCACAGTGCTCAGAAACCATAGGAAGGCAAGGATGGTTTGTTCCATGAACTAGAAAACATTCTTGAGAATTCTTGCTATAGGACAGAGTGCTAGTTGTTGTACCTATCAGACAAAGAGGCCACAGGGGGCTGGAGTGCCTTGTGTCTTCCTCCTGACACTGGGGCTCCCTGAAGGTAAGGTTGGGGCTCCCTCAGGGTAGAACTGTGTCTCCCTCTCAGACTGGGGGTTCCTGAAGACAGGAACCATCCCCTCCATCTTCAATCTCTTCCTGCTACAGAAGGGACAAGATTCCACCCTCTGTACACCTTTATAGCCTTCATGGAATCGGGATAGGACTTAGATGCTGCATATTAGGAGAAGTCATTCCAAACTTAAAGACAGACAGACAGATAATCAAGGCCCAGGCTAGTATTTCCAGAGCTAGGAAAGGGGTTGTACATACCTCCCGCCACTGCTTGTTCTCCATTCCTTGAGTATACATGACACACACTGTGGGGAGAGGAGAGCAAAAGGTAAACACCACAGACCAAAAGTAAGTTGGAGGTCCCAGGTGGGAAGGGCTCTGGATCAAAGGGCCCCTCAGGAAACTGGGGCCTAGATGGCACTGTGAGATCTGTGGGGAAGAGGGTGTTTCCTGAAGTGTCAGGGGTCTTGGTAGGTGGATCTAAGAGTCTGGCCCACATGCCTGGGCTATGAGGGTTCTCAAGGAATCAATTAATTCACAGGGGTCAGCTTAGCAAAGGAGGCCTAGAACACAAGTAAGCCTAGGAGGGAGGTCAGAGGTCATTACATGTAGGCAAGAGCATGGGTCTGAAGTGTGAGGCAGGTAGACAGTGGGCATAATGGAGGACATGGTGGCAGAGGAGGCCATATGAAACCCACATTGACCCTTTAGAGCCCAAAGCAGCCACACGAAGTAAGGATGGCTTATTATTATCATCAGTTCAACTTTATTGATGGGGAAACGGCTCAGAGGAGGCCAATGACGTGCTGTGTCATGGCTTCACAAATACAAGGAGTATGATGGAGCAAACCCCACAGTTCTCTTTCTCTGGTCAGCATCAGTGAAATATTAAGTAGCCTTTATACACTTGGAACAGTGCCTGGCACATAGTTAGCACTCCAAATCCAAAAACTCTGTTGCTATCGAGTTGATTCCAACTCATAGCGACCCTATAGGACATCACAGGGTTTCCAGAGCTGCAAATCTTTATGGAAGCAACCAGCCACATCTTTCTCCTATGGAGTGGCTGGTGGGTTTCAACTGCCAACCTTTCAGTTAGTAGCCAAGCACTTAACCACTGTGCCACCAGGTAAGGGCTAAATGTTCACTGCTGCAATTAGTCATAATATTGCCATTGTTATTGTTACTGAGTTATTGTCAGAGCAGGACTTACGTGGGTCGGACTTGGAAAACATGTCTTTGTCCAAGAGGTTCCTGAAAGAGGGGGAGAGAGGAGTTAGCAGGGTTCTGAGGGGAAGGGATGACCTTAGGGATTACGCTGTCACTGAGACCAAGAGGTTGCTTCTGGCCTGGCCTAGGGCAAAACAGGAAGAAAAGGAGGCTCCTTTGGCAAATGTTTATGAGACTTCCATTAAAAGCCAGCACTGGGTGGGCCCTGGAGGGCCCTCAACTCCACTTTTCTAACCTAAACTGTACTTCTATCTTCCACCCCCACACCATCACCACACATTCTCCCGGCACCCTGGTACCTAGGTCCCACAGGCCCTCACTCTCATTCCAAACTCCAATCTGCCCAATGGTTTAGCCCTTTCTAAAAATTCTTCTCTTACCACTTCTCTTTCAAAAAGAAATCAAGTCATCAAAACATATCCTTCCAGTCCCTCATTCTCTCTGGGTTCTGCTTCCCACTAGTCTACTTATGATCATCTCCCCTCTGCTGATGGATTAATGAATTGCCCCTCCCAGGGTCACATACTCATTGGGGCAGGGTCTTTCTGTGGTCAAGGCAGTCTGCTTCCACAAAGATTTATAACCTTGGAAACCCTATGGGGCAATTTCACTCTGTCATACCAGGTCGCCATGAGTCAAGTTTATTCTACGGCAATGAGTCTGGTTTGGTTTTTTGGTCAGACTTGAAGGCACTGCAGCAAGATGATGGACACAGTATCCGGGGACAAAGGTCTTTGAACACATATCAGCTAACTCCAAACCTCAGAGCTCAAGGGAAGACTCGAGAACCTCAGCTCCCATTCACTGAACCCCAGTGATGGGTCAGGCAGTACCTTAAGGTTTTGCAAATATTAGCTCCCAATTCTCACACTGTCCTGAAAGATGGGAGTTGGGTAGGGATGGCCCTATTTTATGGATGCGGAAGCTGAGCCTCAGGAAGATCATTCCACCAGCGACCTGCTGCTGTCAGGAAGCAATAAAGCCCTGTGGAAACTTGGTCTCTGGCTAGGAAGTGACTCAACCTCACTGAGCGTGTTTCCTCGTCTGTACAATAGCACCAGCCTTGGAGGATGTTGATGCTCTGTTGGTACCTCAGCCTGCATAATTCCTATATATACCCATGGTTTCCTCCTGTGTCTACTTCACCCCTGAGGGCTTTCCGTGGGAGGCTGGCTGCAAGTACCAAAAGGTTTTGTACTCCCTCAGCCAATGATGAGCAGGACTTTGGGCAATAACAACCAGCTTCCTCACTCCTCCTGGGAGACAACTCTGAAGTGTGCTTTACAGTGTCCCTGAGGTTCCGGCAGGATCTGCTCATTATGGCATCTTGTGTTGACTCAGTCTACCCTTTTCCAGCTCACTTCTCAGCTCCCCTGAAGGAGCTTCCTGTGAACTCTGCCCCTGCCTCCTCTCCCTCCAATGGCAATTGACTCCTTTGCTAAATTGTCTAAAAGTTAAACTCATCCCCTTCGCAACTACCTCAGCCTTGTTCTACCTCCCTCCCAGATGTTCCAAGGGGTCTTATCACTTTCCCTGTCCACTCCTATGATCCCTCAAGGGTCCCTGTGCCCCTTGAGCCCTTCTTCCCAGAGAAGAGGAAACAATACCGGGTTGTGTTGCTTCCTGTCAGACAACTCCAAATGTCAGAGCTGGATCCTCTGTTCCACCTTCTCCTTGAGGAGGGGGGAGACTGAGGCACAGAGAAGAACAGGGATTGGCTACATCACACAGCAAGGAGTGGTACAGACAGAAAGGTCTAGAAGGAGGCATTTCCCTGAGTGACAGCCTGTCTGGACAACAGTCAACCCCATCGCCCACACCCCTCACCCTGAGGTAGCAGCCAGAGACTGACAGATGGAAAGACAGACTGACAGATGCAGCAGCAACCTGGTGCCAACACATGGCATCCTCTCAAGCTTGCGGATCGTGCTCATGAATCACCCAGGCTCCAGTCCCTGAGCAGATTCCCTGGGAGAGGGATCCCCAGACAGCTGGGGGGAAACCAGCCCCTGGAGAACTTATGCCCCAGCCCCTGGTCAGGTCTCCCCACACAAGGTGTCCACCCTTCCCTGACACATATACCCACCCCACTTGTAAAATCCCCTCTGCTGGGCCCTACCACCCCCTCCACCAGACCTGCTCCCAGTCAGCTGTCACTCTGGAAACCATCTGATAAACCTCCCAGCCCACTGCGTGAGCATCAGATGAAATGATATGCAAGACAGCTTTGAAAAGTGGGCAGCAAGGGCTACATGTAAGATGTCCCTTATATAGGCTCATTCACATGGAGGTGGGCTGGCCCAACAGTGGGCTGACCTTCTCCTGAAGTGGCTAGGTTTGAGGGCAGAGATATCTGTCTTGATTTAAGCAAAGGACAAAAGATGTCCTTTGCTTTGACAAAAGTCACCCCATAGATGACTATGGAGTGGGAGAACCTGAGGCCCTGTGAAGAGCCGGAAAGTCATAAAGAGAGCGAGAGAGAGAGAGAGAGAGAGAGAGAGAGAGAGAGAGAGAGAGAGAGAGAGAGAGAGAGACTGTGTGTGTGTGTGTGTGTGTATGTAGCACTGGGGTTTCTTTTCATTCTATGATAAGATTCTGTAATTACATAAAATCAGAATATTCAAGCTAGAAGGGACCTCAGAGGTCACCTTTTTAACTCCTTTATAAGCTGGGAATGTGAGATTTCGAGTAAGGGCAACTGATTCCTCCAAGCACTAGGTGTTCTCCAAATTTAGGTCTGGAACTCAGGTTTGGTTATGTCCAGGCTAGTGAGAAAGAGAGTAGACTCTGGAGTTCAGCCAGGGTGTGTGTGTTGAAGTCTCCTCTTCAAAGAGAAGCAAGGGAGGGCTTTTCCTGGCCCTGTGCACCTCCCTGCTGGGCCAGAAGCAAACACAGCTGAAATAAGAAACAGAATCCAGCCACCTAGTTTCTAGATGGCTCCCTGTCCAGTGTCCTAAGAACCATCACTAAGCCCTGGAGTGTGGGTCACCTTGGTCCCCCACATCCAAGAGGGTGGGGCACACTCTCCCTGCCACTCTGCTGAAATTCTCCTTCCCATCCCTCTAAGCTGTTACCATCAAGTCAACTCTGACTCACGGTGACCCGTGTTGCAGAGCAGAACTGTGCCCCACAGGGTTTTCATGACGGTGAACTTTCAGAGGCAAAGCACCAGGCTCTTCTTCTGAGGTGCCTCTGGGTGAGTTCAAACCACCAACCTTTCAGTCAGCAGCCACTCACTTAACTGTTTGCATCCTTCTTGGACATCAATGACAGGCATTTCTTCTTCCCCACTCCTAAGCTCTCTCTGGCCCAGAACAGGTGACATTCTGACTTGCAGCATCCCACTGCCATACCCAGCACAGACTGGGGGTGTAAAGACTATGGATGTATCTGTTTCTCATACTGGTTGTGCTCTCTTCCAGGGCGGGGACCCTGCCTCTGCCGCAGGCCAGCCCAGTGCCTGACTGACAGCAGCGTGTGGCAAGCTCAATCAATGAAGGAAGAATCTCTCTCACCTGGATGGTGCATGATCACATGCAGGGCCCACCTCTTATACTTAGTTGTAGTGTGAAAGGGTTAAGTGCATGGGCTCTTCAGTCCGACAAGCTGAAATCACATCCCAGATCTTCCACTCAATAGGCTGTGCAAGTTGGACAGATTATAAGTCTTCCTCATGCCTCATATTCCCCATATGTAAAATTAGGTTGAAAACAGTTCCTCCCTCAGGACTACTAGGAGGATTAGATATGTGGAGCACTTGGGACACAGTCAGGCTCATAGCAGAGCAGTCACTCTCCCGGTTGACACTCAGGCTCACTTGGTGACAAGGGAGAGATGAGTGGGTGTCATGAGCCTCCTCCACCCTGGCTTGACCAAGGAAGCCCAATACCCACTCCTTGAGTCCCATTCTGAAGGGCCCATTGAATTCCCTTCATGGGTGGCTGAGAACAGCCCCTCCCCCTCATCCTAGCCTTGCCCTCTTCTTCAGCCTCTGCCTTCCCTTCCCCATTTCAGCCTTGAGAATGCTGTGCCCCTTTGCCCAGGTCCCTGAACCCCTATGGTGCTCTCTGATCCCTCATCTTAGCCACACCTGTCCCTACGCATCCATCACCCCAACTGCCTGTGCTGGTGGAAGCCTCAGGGCCTGCTGAGCCTCCTCTCTTGGCCTTGGGATAGTAGCTTCACCCACTTGAGCAACAGGCCTCACATTTTGTAGGAATCATCCCTAGTTCCTAGTTGTAAAAATACAGTTTCCTCTGTGTAGTTACAGAACTTCTAATGGTAGGGAAGTCAAGACAACTACAAGACAGAACGGACTGTTCTAAACTTGGGAAGAAATTATAAATCACAGGTAACCTCAAAGAAAAAGGATAAACCTTCACATCAAAATAAAAAAGAGGACCAGTACAAATATTTAGCAAATACTAAAACAATAGCAACGAAGGTAGTGATAACATGGTTCATAAACAAAAGGAGCTCACCACAGAAAATTATGTGGAATAAAGAAATCAACACCATGAAAAAGCACATAACAAAATGAAAGCAACAAATTCATACTTGTCGATAGTACATGTCTGACAAGGAACTTATCTCTACAATTTATAGAAAACTCCAACACCTCAACAACAAAAAGATTAACAATTTAATTAAAAAATGGGCAGAAGACATGAATGGATACCTCACCAAAGAGGATATTCTGGCTGCCAGTAAATACATGAAGAAATGCTCATGGCAAAGAAGAATGAAGAAAACCAAAGATTCATGGAAAGAATTAGTCCTAGTAACTGGTACACCATGCGATCCGCAGCCTATACGACTATGAGACCAGAAGAACTAGATGGTGCCTGGATACCAATGTCAACCACTTGGAAGGGGATCTATGTAGGAGACCCTGGATAGAGAGGGGGAACAATGTGGAACAAAACTCAAAAGCATTTGGAAAAAAATGGTTTTCTGATCTTATAGAGCCTGGTGGAACCACTGAGACTATGGCCCCTTGCTGCCCTTCAGGTCTGGAATTGAACCCACACCGGTGGTTTCCAGCCAAGCAAAAGACAGGCATAGGAGTTGAACATTTACTTGAGGTAGATACACTCCTTGGACAGAACAGTCATGGGAGAAAGAAGGGCTGTTTATGCACAGGGAGACAGCTCAGGGGGCAGGGGTGCATGAAGGAATGGACACAGGGAAGAGGTTACTGTCGGGAGGAAGTGGGAGGGGAGCTGTGGTATTGTGGTCAATTGTGGTCAATGTCATGAGACAAAGTGTATGTGAACTGCTGTATGGAAAGTGAATTTGCTCTGTAAATTTTCACCCAAATCACAATAAAGAAAGAAAGAAAGAAAGAAAGAAATGCTCATGATTATTAGCCATCAGAGAGATGCAAATCAAAACAACAATGAGATACCATCTCACCCCAGCACTAATGGCAGAGTTCAACAAGACAGAAAATGGCAGATGCTGGCAAGGATGTGGAGAGATTGGGACTCTCATACACTGCTGGTGGGACTGTCAAATGATTCAATCACTGTGGAAATAGTATGGCAGTTCCTTAAAAAGCCAGAATTAGAAATACCATTTGACCCAGCAATCCCATTACTAGGAATATATGCTAAAGAAGTGAGAGCCAGGACAAGAACAGATATATGCACACCCATGTTCATTGCAGCACTATTTACAATAGCAAAAAGATGGAAACAATCTATGTGCCCATCAATAGAAAAATGGATAACCAAACTATGATACATACACACAATGGAATATTATGCAACCCTAAAGAATAATGTAGAATCAGCAAAACACTGCATAACGTGGATGAACTTGGAGAACATTATGCTCAGTGAAAGACGTCAATCACAGATAGACAAGTATAGTATTAGTTCATTATTGTAAAAAGTCAAAGAAAGGTTTACATATGGAAAGGAACTTTCTTTGTTGGTTACCAGGAATGAGAGGGGAAGGGAAGGAACACTGCAAAAAAAAAAAAAAAAAATGCATTGACCCATGTCACTTTAGTTTTGTGTATTTCACTGTACATAAATTATTTCAATAAAATGCATTTAAAAAATAAATACATTATATATAGAGAGAGATCTAGAGAGATATATATATACACACACACACATACATACATACAGTTTCCTGGGTCCAGTCTCAGAGTCTGGTTTTGTAGGTCTGGGACAGGGCCTAGAAGCTGTATTTAAACAAGTGACCCCTCCTCCCACTGTGTTTCTGATGGTCAGAGTCCAAACACTACACCTTGAGTCACCATGTCTTAGAGTCTCTGCTCCCTTAACTTTCCCAGCACAGCTCTTGAAGGCTCTTACAATGTAGAGCACATTCCCCCCAACCCCTATCCTGATCCACTGAGGACACTGATGTCCAGAGATGGTGACTGACTTCTCCATAGTCACACAGCTAGGAAGAAGCCAAGGGGAGAGGAAACCAGGTCTACTGCCCTGAAGCAGGGCCTGAGCCATGAAGGCACAGACAAGACCAGATCATCAGGGCTTTTTCTCCTCTTTCTCTCTGGAGAGCTCAAAAAGAAATTTTTTCCACCAGACAAAATGGATTTTTTCTCCAAAAGAACACAAAACCCTTCCACTGTCCATGCGGCAGCCTAGAGCTTGGCTTCTTTTGTTCCTTAAATCAAGGCCAGGGAAGCAGAGCTGAGGGCTACTTTCCTTCCCACTCTCCCCTAAGGAATCATTTCCAATTCAGTGGCAGTGAGAAAAGGACCATCCACAGGGCAATGAGGTTAGAAGTCTCTGAGGCTCCAGCAAAGGAAAGAAAGCACTGGAAAGACTGAAATAGGAGCCCCAGTCTGAGAGGGAGACACAGCCTTGCCCTCAGGGACCCCCGTCGGAGGGGGAGCCATACCCCTGACTTCAAGAAGCCCAAATCTGAGGGGGAAGATACATCCCCACCCTCATCCCAGTCTGAGGGGAGGTATAGCCCTGCCCTCAGGGAGCCCCAGTCTCAGAAGAAGACATAATCGCCCTTGAGGAGCTGAGGAGCTTAGATGCTGGGTGAACTGACCATCACACATCCTTGCCAGTATCTAAACAAAGGCCATATATGCTGCATGGTGCACTGAGCAATGACCCTAGCTGCCTTTTCTCTCCTTGTGCCTCTCTTGGCAACATAGAAGGAATCACATTAAGAACACCCACCTTCAGCTTTCCTGAGCTAAGGATCCTTAATAGAGGTCCATGGACCCTCTGAAACTGTATGCAAAATGTGGCATATTGGTACGTATAACTATATCCTTTTGGTGAGCTTTCATCAGATTCCCAAAGAGGTTTATGAGGTTTAAAAGGTTAAGAAAAGATGGTTTATCTTCTTCCAAACAACCTCCCATAAGCTTCCCTCCAAAGACTCGTGGAGGGTGCACTGAGAGCACAGACTCAGAACTCCATTGCTGGGTCTGTCTCTTCTAGCTGTGTGACCTCAGGCAAGTCACTTAACTTCTCCGTACCTCAGTATTGCCATCTGTAAAATGGGAGTGATGATAGCCCCTTCCTTGTAAGAGTTTTCTGAGCAATTACTAGAGCCAATATATGCAAAGCAGTTAACATAGCGTCTGGCACATAGTAAGTTGCAATAATAGTTGCTCAATAAGGGCCTAAGGAGAATAAGGGTGGCACCAAGAGATGCCCCACGTTCTTCCCTCCCTACACCACAGTGCCTGGCTGGAGCAGAACCTCAAACACCCGCAGGACAGGTGAGTCAATGTCAGGTAGAAACAGAGATCTTGAGGGGTCCCACAGAGACCCCTGGGCCTGAAGGGTCCACAGCAATATCCCATTTTTCCATGTAGCAACTCAACACCAAACATCTGGCTGATGCCAAAGAGGAGGGAGTGAGAGAGGGATAACATAAATCAAGTACCTAATCTGAGCCAAACTCTTAACCTGCAATATCCTATTTACTCCACATAATCATGCCAGGAGGTAGATGCCATCACTTTCAATTCCTTTCTTCTCCACCCCCAGTCCATTCTCTTCACAGAAACCAGAGAAATTTTTTTAAAAGGTCAAACAGATCACCATGATACTCCTGTTTAAACCCCTTCTACCCAACTGCTGTTAGAATAATAAATCAAACACCTTAGCATGGCCCACAAGGCCATGATCTATACCCACCATTTCTCTCTGGCCTCATCTTCCTCCACTCCCCACAACAGACACTGCTCCAGCCTCTATGGTTCTGCAAGCATACTAAGGGCCTTCCTACCACAGGGCCTTTTCACTTGCTGTTCTCCCCACCTGAACCACCTTTCCTTTGGATTCTCCCACAGCCAGTTTTCTCATCCTTTAGATCTAAGCTCAAACATGACCTGCCCATGTCTACTCAGTATCAGCTTGTCAGGGAGCGTTGGGATCTGAACTCTGAAGCCCAAGCTCATGTGGAGGTATCATTACCAAAAAAACCAAGGTCTCCCAAAGCCCCTCCAGGTCCATCAGTGCCCACACATGCTCAATCCCCTACTTCCTGCCCTGCCTCATCAGAGCTGCACCCATACAAATGAATGATAGACTGAAGAGAAGAACTGGAAGGCTGCCTCTATCCTTCTGACCTACTCCTCCACCAAACAGGCAGAACTAATCCAAGACAAGACAGGGAGCGAACTGGGGAGGAGAGGGCCTTGGCATCCAGCCCCTGGCATTCACCCATCTCCCCTTTCATATTCCGTGCCTCACCCACATGCATTGTCTCACTGCCAGGCAACCTCGAGAAGGACTAAAAAGCAGTTTTCCCATGGCTTAAAAAGCTCTCCTTTCTGGGGCTATTTGCATTTTTATTATTATTAATTATCGTAATAATTGTGCCTCCCATGGCTATGTGGCCAAGGGAAGAGAGTGCGGGTTCTGGCCTCAGATGCATCCAAGCTGGAATTCCCATAGGGACACATGGTAAGTCTGTGACGTTGGTCAAGCTACTTAACCTCAGTTTCCTCATCTGTGTATGGGGGTCACACACCTGCCTTGTGGGGTTGCTGTGTAGCCAATCATTTAAAACAGAAATGTAGGAGGCATCCTTGATTGTATCCCCCCTCCTGTCGCATCCATTTACAAGTCCTAAAGATTTCAACTGCAAACACACCTCCCAAATCTGCCCACTCTTCCCCGAGGACACCATCACCTCTCACTTGGAGCTATCGTGGCCTCCTACCCAGCGATTTGCTTCAATTCCTGTCTTCTCCACCCCAGTCCATTCTCTTCACAGAAACCAGAGAATTTTTTTTTAAAGGTCAAACAGATCACCATGATACTCCTGTTTAAACCCCTTCTACCCAACTGCTGTTAGAATAATAAATCAAACACCTTAGCATGGCCCACAAGGCCATGATCTATACCCGCCATTTCTCTCTGGCCTCATCTTCCTCCACTCCCCACAGCAGACACTGCTCCACCCTCAATGGGTTCCTTATGGTTCTGCAAGCATACTAAGGGCCTTCCTACCACAGGGCCTTTTCACTTGCTGTTCTCCCCACCTGAACCACCTTTCCTTTGGATTCTCCCACAGCCAATTTTCTCATCCTTTAGATCTAAGCTCAAACATGACCTTCCCATCTTATCTAAAGCATCCCCAACAACCATGAACTTATTTTTTTAATAAAAATTTTGTATTATTTTGTATTTTGATTATATTCTGCCCCACCCCCACACTAAGTGAATACTATGAGGTTAAAGTTTCTCTTGTTCATCACTGTATCCCCAACACTTAGAATTATGACTGGAACAGAGAAGACTCTCAGTAGCAAATGAAGATCAACATTAATTATCAAATGCGTGAATGTGTCTGTAGTGTTCAGTAATTAGTACCTGTTATCATGGTCATCACTACCAAGCTTATTTAACACATTCCAGTTTACAGAGAACTGCAAAGACATCATCTCTTTGGTCTTCATAGTAATCCTATAGGAGGTGGACAGGACTACTATCCTCCATTTTACAGATGAGGAATGTGGTGCAATGGATCACTTTTATATGGCCTTTCTCACCAAGGTCTTGTAAATCTCACCAAATGATTGGGTGGGACTACGCAAATAAGGTGCTTATGAAGGGATTGGACAGCTTGGTAATAATGCAAATAAGGTACATGACACTCTTGTAGGAGTGGTATCATGCAAATATGTATATGGAACCCTAACGAGGGGATTGGTCAGTTTTGCTATCTCACTAGGCTTAAAATGAGCCATTCCAGAGGCAGGAAGGGAAGCCCTCACTACCACCAAGAAGAAGAGATGGCCACAGAGCATATCCTCTGGACCTGGGGTGCCCGCACTGAGAATCTCCCAAACCCAGGGGGGTGGGGCTAGAACACCAGAGATGGTGCAAAAAAGTGGCAGAGAAATGGCAGCAGCAAAACCAAGAGACCCATACAAGATGGCACAGTAGACTCTCAGCCCACTGAGCGAGAAAGCTGAAAGCCTTCAGACAGGAGGCTTGCTGGCAGAGTGGGGTGCCTCTGGTCACTTGTACCTGGCCAAGGAGTGAACATAGGACCTAGCTCTGGACATCAGGACAGAAAGCAAAACCTGCAGAGAGATTTTGAGAGGGATTGTGCTTTCCAGATAAAAAGAGCCTTTCCCATAAAATACTGCACAAAACATTGTTCCACCTCCTACTTTGGCGAGTAGCGACTGGGATCTTAAAAGCTTGCAAGCAGGCATCTAGATGCAACGATGAGTCTCTCCTCATCCAGAGCAAAGAAGAATGAAGAAAAACAAAGATTCATGGAAACAATTAGTCCTAGAAACTGGTACACCATGCGATCTGCAGCCTATACGACTATGAGACCAGAAAAACTCGACGGTGCCCGGCTACCACTGTCAACCACTCGGGGGGGATCTATGTAGGAGAACCTGGATAGAGAGAGAGAACAATGTGGAACAAAACTCAAAATCAAAGAGGGAAAGCAATGTGGAACAAAACTCAAAATCATTTGGAGGCAAAAAAAAAAAAAGAAGGTGGGGAC
>NW_006921646.1:5694586-5726533 GCF_000298275.1 Orycteropus afer afer
AAAAAAAAAAAAAATCTTTCAAAGAAAAGACCTCCGGCTTACTGTATTTGATTATGGTTGTGATGCCTGGAGCAAAGACAGCCATCTTGTGACAATGAGGCCCATTGTTTGGAAGAAGGAATTGTGGAAAGATGGCTAGTTCCTTCATGGCAAAGTAAGCTGACAAACTACCCCTGACATTACCACCTCCTGACTCACTGTGATCTGAGAAAAATAAATGTCTTTTGGGTTTAAGCCACTATCAATCTAATTATCTGATAACTGTAGCCAAAACATTCCTAACTGAGCCCCTCTCCTCTGTGCCCCAGAGCTTTCCAGACAGCATTATTCCCCTACCTCCTCTTTATCCCCTTTCCAATGCTAGGTCATCTCTAGCAATGACCATGGATCTGGGCAGGGAGGACTGCAGGCAGGGGCCAGAGGAAGGCTAGTAAGCTCCCACCAGATGGTCTGGATGCCATGGAAGCCTGGCTGCCACCTTGATACTCTCACTCTAGTCTCTGCTCCCCTGAGATTTCTCTAGTCTCAGGTTAACCTCTCAGAGCCACAAGCTTCCTTGAGCAGGGATGGCCTCTCCCATCCATGAAAACAGAGCACCTACCTCTTGGCCATGGTTGCCATGGTTTATACCCAACCCTAGACCTTCTGAAGTCCTCAAGGTTTGAAGTCTGAAAAAACTGCATTTAGACACCCCCCTATAAAACATACTAGCTGTGTAACTGTGGCCAGATCCCTTAACCTTCCTTAGCTCTGACTTCCTAATCAGCAAAAAGGGAAAATACTACTACCTACCTCATAGGATTGTTGTAAAGTTAAAAAGATAACTGCTAGGCAGAATTCTAAGATGATCCCCAAGATTTCTGCCTCCTGGGATACAAACAAAAAAAACTAAACCCACTCTCATCCAGTTCTGACTCATAGAGACCCCCATTGTGTTTCCAAGTTTGTAAATCTTTACAGAAGTGGATTGTCTCACCTTCCTCTTGCACAGCAGCTGGTGGGTTTGAACTGCTGCAGCCAAATGCCTTACTCACTATGCTACCAGGCCCTATGTAATTCCATTCCCCATTCCCTGTAGAAGAATAGCCTGCTTGGTAAAGTGGAGGCTCGAAAGGCGAAGCCCCTCAATGAGATGGATTGACACAGTGATTTCAAAGATGGGCTCAGGTATAGCAAGGATTATGAGGCTGGCACAGGACCAGACAGTGTTTCGTTCTATTGTACATGGGGTCACTATGAGTTGGAGCTGACTGATGGCCTCCTAACAACAACTATGGGCTGATTACCTGTCATTCAGTCAGCCCCTGACTCATGGTAACCCCATGCACAACAGAAGGAAATACTGTCCAGTCCTGGGCCATCCCCATGATTGACTGTGGATCACACTGTGACCAGCAGTTTCTTCATTGGCTGAGTTTCAGAAGTAGATCACCCAGCCTTTCTTTCAAGTCTGTCTTAGTCTGGAAGCTCTGCTGGAACCTGTTTAGCATCATAGCAACACACAAGCCTCCACTGACAGATGGGTAGCGGCTATGCATGAGGGGCACTGGCCAGGAACTAAACCAGGGCACTGCATAGAAAGCAAGAGTTTTACCACAGAACCACCGCTGCCCCCTGAGTGTGGTCACTTCCTTGATTAAGTTACATTATATGGCAAAGGTGATTGGATATTCATTCCTGTGATTACACTATGTAAAATAAAACTCTGTTGTAACAGACTGGGTAGAGATTTTCCTTCAGGCTTTGAAGAAGTAGGCTGCCATGTTGTGTGAGGGCCACATGGCTAAGACCAAACAGAGTACAGTCTCTATAGGTGCTGAGCACAACTCCTAGCCAACAATCAGCAAGAAAATGGGAACCTTAGTCAAATGACCTCAAGGAATGGAATTGTGCCAACCACCTGAATGAGCCTAACAGAGGACCCCGAGCCTCAGCTCAGATGAGAGACTGCAGCCCCAGCTGACACCTTGATTTCCACCTGGTGAGACGCTGGGCTGCTTACACTGTGCCTGGACTACTGACCTACAGCAGCTGTGAGACAATAAGTGGGTATTATTTTAAGCTTCTAGGTTTGTGATCATTTATTATGCAGCAATTGAAAAGTAGTACAATAATCTTAGGTTGAACCATATAAAATTGCTACTTTAGGCCCAAAACAGTTGCGTCTAGGCAATTTCATACAATTCAGAGTAATACGACTATAAACTACCTAGCATGTAGTAAGCACTCAATAAATGCTGCTGTTATTACTCCCCAAGCTCCACTAAACTGTGAGTGCCTTGGCATATTTAATGGATGAATGAACCTCTTTCTTCTAGTGTCGGCTTTGACAGCTGCCACACTGTCCCCAGGCCCCTCCTTCTCCAATGTCACCCTCCTCCTGCATGTCAGATGAAAGCACTCAGAGCTGCCTCACACCCTCTCTGAGAGGCCCAGGGCACAGTTCCTGAGCTGTGCTGCCTCTCGGGCCCCTGGGCAGCAAAATGCCAACCTGAACAGACAGCAGAAAACAACATCTCCAGGGCAAAGGCAACAGCTGCCCCACTAGCCCCAACCCAACTGGTAGGGAGAGAGGAGCCACTTGACAGAGATTCCAGCAAGGCCAAGAGCCAAGAGACCAGCCTGTCTCCGGACTCCTCCTCCTGGGTCTCAGGAGCCCCACCATGTAGAATTGTGCTCTTAAACCAGGGCACTGCTTCTGTAGCAGGTCCCTACCCAAGAGCAAAGGTTTCCTGTTGCAGGGAAAAAAAAAAAAAAAGCGAATCGCTTTAACTAACACAGATGCTCCGGGTGGTACAAACTTGAAAAATAGTGAGGTGCTTGGGGCATGGGACACTGAACAGGTATATTTTCATTAGGTCTGCAGTCCCACTAACAAAGTTAGGAAAGGTCTAAAATAGACAATGCAAAGAAGGAGGGGCTTTTGGCCCTAAAGGGAGAGTCTCCACAGTAGGAGCTCTGGTGGCATAGTGCATAGTGCCTAAGGCATCTGACTGCTAACCAAGGAGGGGTCACTATGAGTCGGATCCGACTCAAGGGCAGTGAGTTTTTTTTTTCCTTCCACAGTGTCTGCTGGTATCTGGCTCTTCATCTGCCCTACCCACTCCCAAAAACAACCCTTTGTTGTTGTTGTTGTTATGTGCCATCGAGTCGGACCAGACTCATAACGACCCCTCCTTGGGTTTCTGAGGCAGTATCACTACGGAAGTAGATTGCCCCATCTTCCTTCTGAGGAGTGACTGGTGGGTTTGAACCGCCAGCCTTCTGGTTAGCAGTCAAGTGCCTTAGGCACTACGCTACCAGAGCTCCTAAAACAACCCTTAAGAACCTCTAAATGGATCAGATATCCAAGACCCTCACAAACCCAGCTATAAAGACAGATCTTTATTTACTTACAAACTGTCAAATAACCCAAACCAGTTGCTGTTGAGTCAATTCCAACTCATGGCAACTCCATGTGTATCACAGTACAACTGTGCTCCATCGGGTTTTCAATGGCTGATTTTTTCAGAAGTAGATCGCCAGGCCTTTCTTCCAAGGGACCTCTGGGTGGATTCAAACTACAAATCTTTCAGTTAGCAGCCAAGTGCTTTAACAATTTTTACCACCTAGGGACTCTTTTCAATAACAGACAATGTCAATTACTAATCATGGGTTAACTCATTTAATCCTCATAAATGTATGTGGTAAGGGTTATCATGCTTCCTTTCTAGTTGAGGAAACAGACACAGACAGGTTAAGTAGCTTAATTAAGGTCACAGTGTCAGAATCGAGATTTGAATCCAGGCTGACATAGCCAGAGCTCATGTTTTTAACCATTGTGGCAAACAGCTGAAGGCTTTTTAATCTTCAGCCCCAATTTTACAAAAGAAGGTAAAAATAACTGCTTGGGGATGTACTATAAATTAGCCTAAGAGATAGCCTATTCGAAGCAAGGGCCCAAACGTGTCCATCCCACAATGTCATCTGCCTTTAGTGGCATGTTGGCTGGGCTTCCACAGCGGCTCTGTGCTAGTGCTCAGACACGCCCCTATACCAGGCAGCTTTGTTCAGTCAAGAGTGCCCCAGGAGGACATCAAGCTCAATTGGCACAACATACTGTACAAAACATTGTTCCACCTCCTACTTTGGCGAGTAGCGACTGGGATCTTAAAAGCTTGCAAGCAGCCATCTACATGTAACGATGGGTCTTTCCTTGTCCAGAGCAAAGAAGAATGAAGAAAACCAAATATTCATGGAAAGAATTAGTCCTTGCGACTGGTACCATGCAATCCTCAGCCTATACGACTATGAGACCAGAAGAACTAGATGGTGCCCGGCTAACACTATCAACCACTTGGAGGGGGATCTATGTAGGAGATCCTGGATAGAGAGGGAGAAAAATGTGGAAAAAACTCAAAATCATTTGGGGGAAAAATAAGGGGGGAGGACCAGGTTTGTTGGTTTGATAGAGCCTGATGGAACCAATGAGACTATGGTCCCTAGTTGCCCTTCAGGTCTGGAATTGAACCCACATCTGTGGCTTCCAGCCAAACAAAAGACAGGCATATGAGTTGAACATGTACCTGAAGTAGATACACTCCTTGGAGAGAACAATCATGGGAGAAAGAAGGGCTGCTTATGCACAGGGAGATAGCTCAGGGGGCAGGAATGCATGCAGGGATGGACAGAGGGAAGAGGTAACTATGGGGAGGAAGTGAGAGGGGAGCTGTTGCAATGGGGTAAATTGTAGTCAATGACATGAGACAATGTGTGTATGAACTGCTGCATGGAAAGTGAATTTGCTCTGTGAACTTTCACCCAAATCACAAAAGAAAAAATGCCCCTGGATAGTTATGGCAGATGGTTGGACCCTGCCCTAGGCACAGGGCAGGGGGATCCCAAGGCTGCAGGGACCTTCCTAAGGAACAGAGGGTGAAAGGAACTAGAAACTATCATTTCTGGGAACCAGAGGGGGCAGCTCATGATCTCCCCCAAATATTAACCCCATCAACCCCAGGTGCCTATCCTACAGCCCCTTGAGTTCTTATTCTACCACCTCTCTGCCTGGCCTACTGTTCCTTGCCCACCAACAGGTGTTACATAGATGCTTAGGGCAGGGTCCTCTTCTCAGGACACCCTGCCATCGATGACAACAGGATGGGATGAGGTGGAGGGACTTCACTCCATCAACCAGTGACCATGACGTGAAGAATAGGCTGAAGGCATTCTAAGCATCTCTCCCTCCACCCTATCCTTCTCCTCCCCCTGTTGTCCTCCTTCTCTTTCTCTCTTCTAGAACCTGGATTGTTGGACCTGGTTGAGGCAAAGAAATGGGTCCATAATTTCAAGCCTACCCAGGTAAGTTTTCTTACATCCTCTATTCCAAATGACTCCTTTCTCCTCCCAAAAGAACGTGCCCCAAACCCCACCACTCGCTTTCTGGATATTATGTTCCCTGATAGAGAATGGATGCCAGGGTTGACCCCAGAAACACATTCCTTAAGAACTCAGATGCACCCCTAGGTACATCTTGTTGTTGTTATGTGCCGTTGAGTCAGAACCGACTCATAGCAATCCCTCCTTGGGTTTCTGAAGGTGTCACTACGGAAGTAGATTTCCCAATCTTCCTTCCGAGGAGTGGCTGGTGGGTTTGAACTTCCAGCCTTCTGGTTAGCAGTCAAGTGCCTTAGGCACTATGCTACCAGAGCTCCTAGGTACATGTTGGTCAAGAAATTTGATTCCTTTGGACACCTCCACTTCAGAGACCAAACAGGAGAGGCCAAGGGCTACTGCTTTAAAATAATCACGTTGTGTTGTCATTGTGTGTGTGTGTGTGTGTGTGTCAAATATATTCTGACTCAAAGTGACCCTGTATGACAGAGGAGAGCTAATCCATAAAGCTTCCTTGGTTGTATCTTTACGGAAACAGAGAGTCAGGTTTTTCTCCAGAAAAGCTCCTCGGTGGGTTTGAACCTTTTCATTAGCAGCAGAGAGCTTAACCACTGCACCACCAGGGCACCTTAAAAAACAAAAAACAAACAAAAAAACATCCAACTCTCATAGCAACCTTATAGGGCAGAGCAGAACTGTCCCGTAGGGTTTTCAAGGCTGCAAATCTTTACAGAAGCAGACTGCTACATACCTTTCTCCTGCAGAGTGGCTGGTGAATTCAAACCACCAAGCAAGTTAGCAGCCAAGCACTTAACTACTGCACCACCAGGGCTTCTTATGGTACTCATAAACTAAAACCAAACCCACTGCCATCAAGTCAATTCCAACTAATTTAGCACCTTCTGTGTGCCAAGCAAGTACAAAGTCATGTGCCATCTGCATCAAAATCCTCTAATCCTGCAACCTAATTTTTCCAAGAGTATTTGTTGAGCCCCTACTATGTGCTTTAAACACGTGAGCTACCTCAGTAAACAAGGCTGCTCAATGAGTACAAGTTGTTCATCATTATACAATGTGACAAATGGGGGAAACTGAGGCTCAAAGTGTGCCCCAAGTGGTGGAACAGAGATTCCATTCCAAGATGTCTGACTTCAAAGCCACAATGCCATCTATCCTCTGTCTCCTCTCCTCTCACTGGGTCTGAGTCAGGTGGCAACCCCTATCCTCAAACACACAATTGCCTTGAAGGAGGAGGAATGAAATCTACGTACCTGAGATGTCTTAAGGGGTTTAGTTCTCAGTTTGTGAGTGATCCCATGGGCTCAGGGGACATGGAAGACAGTAATTTGGGGTGTGTGTCCCATAGGTGAGAAGGATGCCTGGAGGTAGGTGAACACAAGGCAGGCTTCTCAACGTGGAGGACGAACTGGCAGAGATGAAGGAGTGAAATCTCCATGGGAAATGGGCTGTTCAGAGGTTCAGAAGTGGGATGGATCTGGAGACAACTCTGATCTGAAGCAGGGCTTCAAACTGGTTCATTCAGGCTCGACCTCCTGCTGATAATTTGCATTTCCACCCCAGATACATTGCATCAGAATCTACATTTTAATAAGAACCACCTGGGGATCTATAATAATCCTGGGGATCTTATTAAAATGTGGATTCTGATTCAGTATCTCTGGGGTGGAAATGCAAATCCAGCAAGGGGTCAAACCGGAATGAGACAACAGGCACGACTGAAGCCTGGGAGGGAGCCTCAGAAGAGAAGGCAGGCTGTGACAGCTGTTGATGGCTGAGGAGGTGAGACTGCAGCTAATGGTCCATCAGGAGTCTCCCAGAACAGTAATGGCAAGATACAAATGGTGTTGGGAGATGATTCTGACAGTTCTTTATGTGAGACCCATGGGGAAGGTATGTGGGAGCGAGCTGTCATCGGAGCCCCCCAAAGAGCCTGGCTCAGGGAGGCAGCTATGTCTGACTTCACGCCTCCCAGCCACATTCACCCTCCTGAGTCCCTCTCTCTCTCATGCCCCAGCCCAGCCCCTCTGGATCTACCCACACATCCCCAGTGCCACAACTTTGAAAGATAATGTGGGAGACACAAGAGTGGATGAAGTGTCTGACCAAAGAGAGTGGCCTGGAAGAGAACCGGATGGGTGATTCAGAACACAGGGCACAGCCAGGGCTCCGGGAATGCTGCTGGCCATTAGGGGCAGGTGAAATGGCATCTCCTGGGGAAACCTCCAGGTGGGCTATGCCTAGGCCACCATCCATGCCCCTCACAACACCAGCCTGGCTCCCACAGTGACTCCAGGTCAGCCACAGGGTGACTACACTAGGGAAATGATCCTTCCTTCTCCACCAATACCTCCCTACTGCCTGGGGCAGCCTTCCCTCACTTACCCCCCAAAGCTTGTCTGTTGTGACTGAGGATTTGAGATTGATAGCCCATAAATATACTCCACCCCTTCCTCTATTGGACGCTAAAGTTCCACAATCAGGGTTTTATTCCTTTGGCTTAAGCTTCTGGACTCAAGTTTTTTGTTGTTGGTTTTTTTTCTTTTTAAAGCCACTTTAGGTTATCAGTTATGCACACCCCAGTATGAGTGAGTAGATCTGATCATTTTGCAGGTGTCGATTTTGTTGCTGTTGGAGGTGAAAGAATATTTTAGAATTCTGGGGTCTAGGAGGATGGGTAGGTGGGGAGGGGAGACGGAGGGTGCTGGGGCAAAGGAGTAAAGAGAGAGAACAGGACAGCACAAAAGGGAAAGGGTGGGCACGCCTGGAAGGGACAGGAGCAAATCACCCCTCGATTTGGGGAGGGTTGATCAGAGGCAGAGGCTTGCGGGGAGACCCTGGAAGAGCCTTTCGCCACCTCTGTCTCTCCACTCGGACGCCTGGACCCTTGCTTGTTTCTGTGTCTCCCTATCTCATCGCCGCAACAGCCGCGAGTGCAAACTTTCCGGGATGCGACCCTAAGCCTAGCTTCCCTTCTCCGTAGTCGCCACCCGCTGTTGGGCAAGGCTGTTGAGGGATCTGCAGGTGGGCGTCCGGGTGGGCAAGGAGCTCGCGGAGGCAGAGGGTTGGGGTGACTGGGGATAAGGGCTCCGGATCCAGGGGCGGGACCGAGGGAGGGGACCCGGCCAGCGGGCGGCTCACCTGCAGGATACGGTGATCTCCACCTTGGTGGCCGGGATGCTGCCCGCCAAGGAGTCGAACTCGCTCAGCGACGCCATGTCGTCGGGCTGCTCCATCACACTGTGCCCCCCCACCCCCAAATTAGTCAACCCCGCGCGATTCGCGCCTCCTCCGGAGCCACTAGAGCCCCGGGCTCTCCCCCAACTCCGTAGTCAGGGATGGGCAACCAAAGGAGGAGAGACGAGCGCGGAGAGGGGGCGTGAGAAGTGAGAGGGAGGGGGGCGGAAAGAACAGGGGCCGCGGAGAGAGGAGGGGGCGCAGGCCGCAAGCCCAGGAGGCTGGGGGCCCAGCAGAGAGGGGCGAGGTGTCCAGGGGGCTAGGGTTCAGCCGGGAGAGGCGGAGAGGGGCAGAGAGAGAGGCGCGCGGAGAGAGGGGCGCGCAGCGGGGAGCAGGGAAAGGGGGAGTGCAGGAGACCGGGCGAGGGGCGTAGGGATAGAGGCGCCGGATGGGGCGAGGGAGGCGGAGGTGGCCCGGCGCGGGCAGTGCGGAGCCTAGAGCGCCCGGGCTGCGCCGCCTCTCGCTGGGTCTCAGCGCAGGCGGTGGCGGGGCTGGGGACGCGGCTGCGAGCGCCACCTCCCCGGCTCGAGCTCCGGCTCCCGGGTGCCCAAGCCGCCGCCTCCTATCACCCGGGGCGAGCTGCTTGCGGGGTCCGCGAGCGCTGGAGGGGGCGCCTGCAGGGGCCGGGGCGGGGCCGCGGGCGGGGTCTGCGCGCGGGTGTGAGTGTGACTGTGTGAGCGTGAGTCTGAGTGTGTGTATGTGTGTGCGCGCGCGTGGCAGGCGTGGGGATGCAGCTCCAGATGCCGGGGCCTGGGGTGAGGGGTGTCATCTAGAGATGGTCCCAACTCCACGCATCTTCGTCTACGCGGGTTCCCACCTTCTGTTAGGGGTCTCCTCGCAGGGGAGGTAGGGAGATGTGTGAACCGAGAGGCGCCTTTTTGAGGAGTCTATACAGGGCAGGGGTGGGGAGGGACATGTTCAAAAGCGATCTTCCAGGGGCTTAGGAGGGGAAAATATGAGCTGAGTGTGCGCCCCACCACAGGGTGGGTCTCAATCTAGAAACAGACTCCATAGCTCCTCCTGAGGAAGCTGTAGCGGCAACCCCAGTGCCAGGAGGGGCCGCCTCGGTTTCCCAGTGAGGGCCTTTTGGCTCAGGCAAGGTTGAGGCATGGGCGCGTCTCCATTCAGCCTCTCCTAACGCCGGCCGGCCGGGACCACGCGGAGTCAGCCACCTAAGACACGCGTCAGCGCCCTCCCCATTACCAGCTGGTAATGACCACACGGCTGAGCCAGTCCCAGGGTCTAGAAGGTTTAGCCACAGGACTGGGAGGGCGGCCGGAGCTCCCGGGGCTTCAACACAACCAGCACCGTGTAGGCGCCTGCTGTGTGCGCCCCTGGGCCCTGCCCTGGGGGGAGGGGTGGTGGAAGCACCTCTCAGGCAGTTCTCCTCCCAGCCAGGACCCTCACGACCCCCTCCCCACTCCGCCCAGCTTCGCCCTCCAGGCCCTGGGGTCACAGAGCTAAGGTGTCTCCCTAAGACTGCCGCAGCCCCTCCTCAGCCTCAGTCTAAGCTTTGCTGAGAAGGAGCTTCCCTTCCGCGCCCACCGCCTGGCGCCGGGGAGCCAGACGCGCCTCTGGGCTGGGGGAGGGGATGGGGAGGCCCAGAGCCTGAGGCTGGGCGGGGAAAAGCCGCGCCCTCTAGCCCTTGCCTTTGGCAGTGGGGCTTTCACGGCGCGTTAAGATTCTGTTTGAAGTCAATTCCCAGAACATCAGATACAGTCAGAGTTAAACATAAAAACACATTCCTCCGCCTGGGACAAGTGTTTTCCGTTTCCTCTTGGCCCGCAGCCATACTGGGTACTGCCACCTGGGACAGACACCATCAAGCAGAGGATGCCCACCCAGAGCAGCGGGGTGCGGCTGGGTCTGGAGGCCCCTCTCATGGTCTTGAGGCTCACCCTCTACAGAGAATAATTCTGGCCTCTTTCCTGAGGGGTGCAAAATTGGGTTTGAATCTCTACACACAGATACACACACACTCCACATGCCTGTGTGGACAATACTCAATACTATTTGTTAAGGACATTATCCATTCATACCTCCACTATTTACTGAGCAACTGCTGTGTGCTTGGCCTGGTTGGTGCTAAAGCTACTGGGGAAACTTGGTTGATAACCATGATTGTTGTTGGTATTAAGTACCTGAGAGTCCCTTTTGACTCTCATCGACTTCATGTGACACAGTAGTACAATGTCATAGGGTTTCTAGGCTGTAATCTTTAGGGGACCCGATTCCCATGCCTTTCTCGTGCACAGCCACCAGCTGCTGCATGAGTTCCAACCACCAACTTTTGGGTTAGCAGCCAAGCACCTCCTTAACTGTTGTGCCACCAGGATCGTTTTATTATCAAAGTGTTTATCTTGGGCCAGACAGCGGGCTAGACTTTTTTTTTTTTTAATTGAGATCAGTCACATACCATAAAATAAACTATTTTGAATTGTATAATCCAGTGGCTTTTGGTATATTCATAAAGACAATGTGTGATTTTTTTATTCTCAAAATAAGTACAGGAGGGAAGCAGTATTATCCACATTTAATAAATAAGGAAACTGGTGCCCAGAGAGGCTAAGTAACTTGCCCATGATCACCCAGCTGGAACTGTCTCAAACAAGAGGCTTCACTGTCTCTTAGGATGGGATCAGATAATGGAGGGTCTTAAATGCCATCAACCAAATGAAGCCCTATTGTTAGAGGGCAACAATAGGGAACCATTGCAAGGTTGTTGAACAAGTGAGTCATGAGGTTGAAGTTCCACTATACAACTTTGTAATGTGACAGCATCTGGAATAATAGCCCAAGGGTCTCTTTCTAGAAAAATGCAGGCACTTGTCTGTTTCTCTCTATTTTCTCTATTGTTCTATTCCCACTGCTAGCTCTTTGGCAAAAAATAATAACTATTATTATTACTGGAGACCTGGTGGCGTAGTGCCTAAGGCATTTGACTGCTAACCAGAAGGGTGGCGGTTCAAACCCACCAGCCACTCCTGGGAAGGAAGATTGGGCAATCTACTCTCCTAGAGATACCTCCTCAGAAACCGAAGGAGGGGTAGCCATGAGTCGGAACTGACTGGACAGTAGTTTTTTGTTTCGCTTTGTTTTGATTATTGGGCACCTCCTCTGTGCTAGGTACTGTCACTAGACTCAGACAATAAAGAAACAAAAAAACACATGGCATCTGTCCCCAATGATTCCCTGGACTAGTGGGGCTCCATGACGTGCACACAGCATAAACCACAGTGCAACATGTGGCATACTGTCGAGGGCCCCAAGAACAGAAGAATAACCAACAGTTCTGCCGCAGAGTGAGTACAAGGGAGAGATGGTCAAGGGAAACTGCAGAAAGGAGTTGAGCAGGACCTTGAAGGATGATGTTTTAGTTCCCCTAGAAGCAGATCCTGAGACAGTGATTTGAATGTGAGTAGTTTATTTGGGTGATTAAGGAAGCACTATGTGGGGAATACGGGAGTTCTGGTAGCGTAGTGGCTAAGGCACTTGACTGCTAACCAGAAGGCTGGCGGTTCAAACCCACCAGCCACTCCTCGGAAGAAAGATGGGGCAATCTACTTCCGTAGTGATACTGCCTCGGAAACCCAAGGAGTGGTCGCTATGAGTCGGGTCTGACTTGACAGCACATAACCACAACATATAGGGAATACAGAGGTAAATGGAGAAAGTAAGTAGCCCACCATCCATTTCAAGAAGTGGCATATGATCTAGAACCAATGGTAATGAAGGAAGAAGTCAAAGCTGCAATGAAAGAACTGGCGAAGAACAAGGCTCTGGGAATTGATGGCATACCGATTGAGATATTTCAACAAACAGATGCCCCATTGGAGGCGCTCACTCAGTTATGCCAAGAGATTTGGAGGATAGCTACCTGGCCAACTGACTGGAAGAGATCCATATTTGTGCCCATTCCAAAGAAAGGTGATCCCACAGAATGTAGAAATTATAGAACAATATCATTAATATCACATGCAAGTAAGATCTTACTGAAGATAATTCAGAAACGTTTGCAGCAGTATATTGATAGAGAACTTCCAGAGGTTCAAGCCGGATTCAGAAGAGGACGTGGAACAAGGGATATCATAGCTGTTGTCAGATGGATCTTGGCTCAAGGCAAAGAATACCAGAAAGATGTTTACTTGTGTTTTATTGACTATGCAAAGGCATTTGATTGTGTGGATCATGACAAATTATGGATAACATTGAGAAGAATGGGAATCCCTGAGCACTTGATTGTACTCATGAGGAATCTGTACCTTGACCGGGAGGCTGTCGTTCGAACAGAACAAGGGGACACTACATGGTTTAAAATCAAGAAGGGAGTGCATCAGGGTTGTATTCTTTCTCCACACTTATTCAATCTATATGCTGAGCAAATAATCCGAGAAGCTGGACTATATGAAGAAAAACGTGGTATCAGGATTGGAGGAAGAATCATTAACAACCTGAGATATGCAGACGATACAACTTTGCTTGCTGAAAGTGAGGATGACTTAAGGCACCTACTGATGAAGGTTGAAGAATACAGTCTGCAGTATGGATTACATCTCAACATAAAGAAAACAAAAATCCTCACAACTGGACCAATGAGCAGCATCAAAATAAATGGAGAGAAGATTGAGGTTTCAAGGAATTCATGTTGCTTGGTTCTACAATCGATGCCAACGGAAGCAGCAGTCAGGACATTAGACGACGTGTAGCATTGGGGAAGTCAACTGCGAAGGAACTGTTTCAAGTGCTGAGGAGCAAGGATATCTCCTTGAGGACTAAGGTGCGCCTGACACAAGCCATGATATTTCCAATCGCCTGGTATGCATGTGAGAGCTGGACAATGAATAGGGAAGACCGAAGAAGAGTTGATGCTTTTGAGTTGTGGTGCTGGCGAAGAATGCTTAAAGTACCGTGGACTGCTAAAAGAACTAACAGATCTGTCCTGGAGGAAGTGCAGCCAGAATGCTCCTTGGAAGCAAGAATGGCCAGACTTCGTCTCACCTATTTTGGTCATGTTGTAAGAAGGGACCATTCCCTGGAGAAGGATGTCATGCTTGGTAGGGTGGAGGGTCGACGAAAGAGGGGGAGGCCTTCAGAGAGATGGATTGATACAGTGGCTTCGATGATGGGCTCGAGTATAGCATGGATTGTGGGGCTGGCGCGGGATCGGGAAGTGTTTCGTTCTGCTGTGCATGGGGTCGCTATGAGTTGGAAACGACTCGACGGCACTTAACAACAACAACATAACAACAAGTAGCCCACCAGAGGGATGAGGGCGCTGAGGCATGTAACTGCCATTGGTGATCATCGGCTCAGTGACTGAGAGCTGTTGTTGGGGAACATTAATTTTTGGCACTTTTGACTTGACCCACATGGGATGGGATGCAGAACCCAGAGAAAGCCTCAGGCAAAAAAAAAAAAAAAAAAAGTAAGTACTGGCAGTTTGTTGTAGGTTTAGAGTGTCCTGAGGTGGTAAAGGGAGCTCTGGTAGCATAGTGGCTAAGACACTTGCCTGCTAACTAGACGGGCTGGTGGTTCAAACCCACCAGCCACCCCTCGGAAGGAAGGTTGGGCAATCCTACTTACTGCCTCGGAAACCCAAGGAGGGGTCGCTATGAGTCCGGGCAGCGACTGGGGCCGACTCGAAGGCACATAACAACAACAACAAGGTGGTAAAAGTGGGGGATGGGGCAGGGCATCAACAGCAACAGTGGCTACTTACAGAAGACAAACTTTTACCAGGAACACAAGGCTCAGAAGGCATTCCTGGCGAGGGGCAGGTGTGAGAAAGGGCTAGAAGCCTGTGTGTTAGGAAACATGGTGTGACTGGAACACAGGCTGAGGTAGAAGATGAGGCCAGGGAGGCAAGAGGCCGGCTGCAGGCAATGAATCTTGGCCTCCTACAGGCACAGATGCTTCTCAGAGGGGGCACTGAAAACTGACCCCTTAGCTGCATGGCCCACCAGTGAACCCCAGAACACAGAACTTGTTAAATTGGGCCCAAGAGGAAATGCTCACAATATCTGTATTTCAAAAACCACTGAATGGGTCGTTTCTTTTTTGAGAGAGATAATAGTGCCAAGTAGCCAAGTTCACCTGTGAGGTTTGGGCAAGCCAGCCAATGAATGGGCCAGCAGAGGCTGCAGCCATGCTGTCTGGGCCTGGCAACAGGATTAGATCAAACTGTGGCCCTGGGGCACCCACCACATACTGCCACTCGTCTCTCTGATTAAGAACCGTGAGCACGAAATGAGAGATCTGGAATAATCAGCATCAGCGTTTTGCCTTTGCCATCCAAGACTGCACACACGCTCTCATTTGACCTAATCCTCCATGTTAATAATGGCAGAGCAATTTCGGGAGGCAACTTGCAGCATTGATAAGGAGGGGAAAAGCACTACGGAGCTTGGGAGGCATTGCTCTTCAGAAGAAGCAGCTGCTGCCCCCGAGGAGGCACTTTGTAAATGCTGCCCCTCTGATCCCCATTTGAGGCTGGGGATGGTAGGAGAAAAGAGACCCGGAGGAGGGCATGTACAAGGAACAGAAAGCGTGAGCTGCCCATTCCGTGCCTTCGAACAAGCTAAAAAAAAAGGTGTTCTTTATTCTAGGTCAATGCAACCCTGAGCCAGGCAGAGCACACAATTTGCTGAGCAGTGTCGGCTGGATTTGAGCCCCCATTTACCCCCTTAGCTGAGTGCCCTTGTGTAGGGAACACTCTGCCCCACTGTACGTGGTAGCCCCAGGGAGAGAATGAGAAGGTGTGATAGGAACCTGAACCCACCCTGGTGGTAAGGAGGCAGGGGAGATGTAGTGTCTGATTCCATCCATTAACAGAAACGCTAGAAGGGGTCTTGGTTGAAGACCATCTAGGATAAACTCCCTTCTTTTATTCAAAGTCACCTGGCTATTCCCTGGGTAAGGAACTCCAATACTAACAGGAGGGTCAGCTCCCTCAGAGCAGCAAGGTCCTGCCTGAGAATGGTGTAGAGGAAGGCCACATGCTGTTGGGATAGAAGAAGAGGTAAGAAGCCAGCCATGGGCTCGCCATGCCTCCAGCCTTCCCACATGCCTCTTTACTTTCCCCAGGTAAGTCCCCCATTCCTCCTGGAGAGTGGCAGTCTCCTGCCAAATGCCCCACCTTCCTAACCAGAACCCCAGGCTGCCCCTCCCTTCCACCTCTCCCCAGATCACAGCGCCCATGGTTGTAGCTCTGACCATGTCTATCTGGGCAGAGAGAAGTCCCAAGGACCTTCTGATCAGGCCCAGAAGCCTTTCCTGCCCCTAGGATACACCCCCAAGCCCAACCTGCCCTGGCATCTGTCTGCAGCCCAGTGGACATTGGCTTCCTCCCTTACTCCTTTTTCCTTCCAGCCACATCTGCTTTTCCAGGTGAGAAAGGTCTCCCTGCCCCTTACAGTCTAGAGACTGGAGTCTGCAGACCAGCCAGGGATCCACTTAAAACTAGCCAGATTGTGCTGCTCAAGACCTTTCTATGGCTCCCATCTCACTCTGCAAAGAGCCAAAGGACTTACTGGGCTACAGCCTCTAGCTCCCCCTCCTTCCTGTGACCTCTCTAACTTCATCTCCTCCTTCTCTCCCCTCACTGACCCCATTCCAGCCACACTGGCTTCCTTACTGGCCCGTAAGTTCTTGTCTCAAGATCTTTGTACCTGCTATTCCCTCAGCCTGGAACATTCTCACTTTGGTGTATGCACTGAGTCACTCCCTCAGGTCATTCAGGTCTCTGCCTCAACATCCTCCTCAGGGAGGCTTTCCTGACCACACTGCATAATATGCATGCCTTGTTACTCTTGTTCCCAACTCTCCTTTATTTTTCTTCATGGCATTATCCTTGTCAATCTCAACAACTAGGGTTTAAGATTCATGTGGGTAAGTATCTTTTTCTCTGTTGCATCCCCAGCCACTAGGACAGTGCCTGGCATACAGCAGTTGCTTGATTTCTCAAACGTTGAACAAAAAGTCCACTCCTCCACACTGAAACAATGACTTTTTCATGAGGACCCCTGGCTTCCTTCCACCTACCAGTTCCAGACAGGGCCTGTGTCTTCCCTACCACATACATCTATCCCTCCATCCACCAGAAAACATTTATTGGGCATCTATTATGAAGTCATTCATTGAACTGTTGACAACTATGAGACTGATGATTCTCCGGGCCCATTGGCCAGTATCACAGAGAAAGGAAAGGATACTTATTTAATTGTCTTATTTCCTGAGCACCTACAATGCAATAAACATGACAGTAAGGATGTAACACCTGTCACATATTTAATTTTCACAAAAACTCCATGGTGCTATTGTTCTCTCACTTAACAAACCTTTACTCCTCTGTGCCATGGGCTGTGCTAATTCATTACTGGGCATATAGAAGTGAAGGGGACTCGGTCTCTTTAGAAGCATAAACCAGTGGAGTTAGAGTACTCACTTTGAGTCTATATTCTAGGGAATCTATAGTATAATGGGCACTATTCACCTCATTTTACAGATAAGATTTTACAGATAAGGTCCAAAGTTATCCAGTAACAATGTGCCCAATTTTACACAAATAAGTGGCCCAATCCCATGCTGACTTCTTCCACAATCCTCTGGACAAGGCTTCTCTGCTACCTGATTCTTACGCAGAGTTTTCTTGAGGAGTCTCAGCTCAACCAACGTGGCCAGGCCCATCTCCCCTCAGGAGTCTGCAGGACCTAGGCCAGCATCATGTGATCTGGGTTTGGAGGGGGCCTTGGGCAGGCCAGCAGGGCTTTAACTCTTTCACTTTTCATTATGTCCAGGTGCAGACATCACAGCCTGTCACTTCCTGGCCCTGTGCCTCCTCTCATTCACCACACACACACACACACAGACACAGACACAGACACACACACACATTTAATCCAGTATTTAGCTTGGTATTGTTAGTCGTTGTCTTAGTGCTGCTGTAACAGAAATACTATAAGTAGGTGGCTTTAATGAACAGTAATTTATTTTCTCATAGTTTAGAAGGCTAGAAATCTGAATTCAAGGTGCCAACTCTAGGGGAAGGTTCTTTGTCTCTTTTTTCAGTTTCTGCTCCTGGGTTCCTTGGTGATCTTCATGTGGAATGGCATCTTCTCCCTTGTACTTCCTCGCTTCTGTGCCTAATCTGCTCTATCTCAAAAGTGATTGGTTTAAGACACATCCTACACTGATATGGTCTCATTAACATAACAAAGAAAAATTCTATTCTCAGATGAGATTCTATCCACAGGTATAGGGGTTAGTATTCCAGTACCTGTTTTGGGAGGATACCATTCCATATCCAATAATCAATCCACAACAGTTGTAGTATTAGAAACCTCATGCCGATGCTGCAGAAGACTATAAAGATAACCCAACCCACTTAAATTTTACAGATCTCAAATCAGATGACTAGAGAGGGAAAGATATCAGGCCAAGGTTTTGCCAGTACGCAGCATTTAGAGACAAAAGTTGAGTGGTGCAGTTAACTTGCTGTGCTGCTAACAGAAAAGTTGAAGGTTCAAGTCTACCCAGAATTGCCTTGAAAGAAAGGCTTGGCAATCTACTTCCAAAAAATCAGCCACTGAAAACCCTATGGAACACAGGTCTATGCTGATATACATGGGGTCATCATGAGTCAGAATCCATTGGATGGCAACTGTTTTCTTTAGAGATAAAAACTGCTTAGAACTCCAATTAGAACCAGAATTTCTTGGATCTTTTCTTCTTTCACCTCTATTCCCTTGGGGTCAGGGACAGGCCTCCTTGAGTATCTGTTGACTGAGAAATGCAAATGTACCATCCCTGGACCTTTCACAATAAGAGCCAAAGTGACCTTCCATCTCCCCACCTCACCATTATGTTTTTATACCCAATCAGACTAGTCAAGCTTGCCTGCCCCTGGCCCTTTCTTCCTGCCATTTCCTCTGATAGAATGTTGCCTCTGCTGGGCCCTAATGATACCCATTCTCAGGTATCATCTCTTCTAAGAAGCCAGCATGGCTTCCCACAACCAGACTGTGTTTCTCCATCCCCTGAACCTCTAAAACCCTTGTCTTTTTTTTCCCCTCCTCTCCCCTTTAGCAGGGGGTGTGGTCTGAAAGGAGGGACTGTGTCTTTTCACCTTGAACCTCATAGCCTGGCCTCTCTCGGGCTTCAGCCTCTCTTTTCATTGGTCTTAATTTCAACTGAATACACATCACCCTCAGTCAGCCAGTCTGTTCTTAAGCCTCCTGAACTCTCTCTCCACTTGATATAAGCCAATTTCCTGTTGTTTGAACATCTTGGAAAATGAAGAATGAGTCCTCATTTTTTTTTCACAAGCTTAAAAGCAAACTCTATTTCTCCCAGAAGTCCTGATCTCTCACCAACACACTGGACACCTTCCCAGCTGGCCCACTAAGGCCTGGGTAAGGGACAGAGCAGCTGGGTTTCACCTGGGAAACATCTTGATTGATTCTGTTCCTAGAACCCCCTTCTATTTCTCCTCGGCCCTTGCTGCTGTGAGGGGCTATTGCCAGACCACAGGACTCACTGCCTTCTCAGACTGATGGCTTTGGGAGGGGCTGTCATTTAACCCCAGCCCCCAGATCCTCTGTCATCGCTGCTCTGAGGCATCTTCCCTGGCTGGACCTGCACTGGGGCAGCCTAAAACCACTAACAGTGAAGCACTTTTTTTTTGAGCTTTTAATTAATTTTCATGCCAAGCTTCCTGTATTTGTCTGCCTAGCTGCTGAAGGCAACTGAAATGTGCACAAAATGCTACCAGTCTGGGTTTGTACAGAAGCTGAAGTCCCTGTGGTCCTGGCCCGAGCTCTCCTGCCCACCTTTCCAGCTCACCTGCTGTGATTTCCCCATATTTTATTAACTCTGGGACCTGCACTGGGAGAGGAACTCATTGGACATCCGTCACATCTCGCCTTCTCCACCCCTGGCTAAGAAAAGTTGCCTTGATTACGGTAAGTATTTGTTCTTCAGTTCTCTGATAATTCTATCAGAAGCCTGGGTGCTGGCTCAGGTGTCAAGCTCTGGGAGCTGCTGCTGACAGCCTCTCTTTCCTGGGGCCTGGAAGCAGAGTGCTGTGTCCTCTCCACTCATGTTGTGACCTTGAACCCCCCTCATTGTATCTTTGCTTCTCAGGTTCCCCCAACTTAAAAAAGGAGGTAATAATACCTGTACCATCACCGTCTCCAGAGATGGTCATGAGAATCCAATTAGATGAGGATGTGCTGGGAGCTAGCTCCCTGGGAGAAATGTACCATGGTGAAATAACAGAAGTCGGACTAGAAGGGAGTTCAGAAACCATTGCATCTGAGCTCCTCATTCTATAGATGGAAACAACTGAGGCTCAGCGAAGGTTGTGTGGTGAGCAGTCCCATCCTGAAAACCTTTTTTTGAGCTGGAGGGAGAAGGGGCAAGTAATTGTAAGGACACCCTTGGTGAGTTTGGAGTGTGACAGAGGAGACAGGCAGACCCAGGGCTTGACGCTCAGCCCTGCAGAGACCCAACCACATGATGTGGAGCGTTGCCAAGGCTGATTCCTCATCTCTGAGATGGACAAGACAATGTACAGGTCTGCCGACAGGACTATGTTCAATCATATGTGTGAAGCTCTTGGCATCCAGGAAGTTTTCCAAACACAAGTTTGTTCCCTTCTCTTGTTTCATCTTAAACAGCATCACAAATGCTTTCCAACAGGGAGTCACAAAGGGTACATTTTCTTTCAGAGCTGAATGTTGCCAAAGACAGTTGGATTTCCTCTCCTTCGGGGGCTTTTCTTATACAGTGAACGTGAAATGGCCATTTTCCCCGTCAGTGTAAGGAGGAAGTAGAAATATTGCTTCTTCCTCCTCCCCTACTGCTTCTGCTGTACAAGAGCTTCCTCACAGGTACATGGGGCAGCAGCTTTTAATGGAGCCAGGGCCGATCTTCACGGAGAGGAAAGTGATTTCTATAAGATTAGCTGAGTGGTGAGGCTAATACAGTTATGATCCAGTAAACATACCGATTAGGGTTATTTGTGCTCCCTCCCTTCCTCTGTCCCTCCTGCTGTGCCTGGGCAGGCCTGGAAGGAGACAGCTGAGGCTGGGGATGCCGTAGGATGGCACAGTCAGATTAAACAGCCCCTCTGAACGGCAGGGGTTTCCGGTTCTACTAACCCTTGCCCTGCCACCACATCATTCTCTTTTTTCTATACCTCTTCTATATACTCAACGAGCTCTGGTGGTGCAGTGCCTAAGGCATTTGACTGCTAACCAGAAGGTTGGCGGTTCAAACTCACCAGCTTCTCTGTGGAAGGAAGATGGGACAATCTACTTCCATAAAGATTTACCACCTCAGAAACCAAAAGGGGGTCACTATGAGTCAGAATTGACTTGATGGCACTGAGTTCGTTTTGGTTTTCTCTCTATTCTGTATGTCAAAGCTGGAGATAATAATAATAGGAAATGGGCTGAACTTGGAATCAGAACTCTCCAGGTTAAGTCCCTGCTCTACCTTTTACTAGTTGTGCTACCCTGGACTCATTTTTCCATTCATTCATTCACTATGCACAACGATCTGTGCTATATGCCTTTGGTCCTCAGTTTGCTTACCTGGAAACTGGCATAATGTCAACTATGGAGGCTGGTTTTGGAGAGTAAGAGAAAAACACATGCAAGAAACTTCCATCATGGAATACAAGTGGGAAAAATAACTTCATTTTTTCCCCTAAGGTTCCTTCTAGTTGACTTTCTCTGGTGCTATAAAATTCTTTGCTGTGCAGCTGGCATTAAGATGGCTAGACTTAGTGCTGGGTGTGTAAGAGGGGCTTTTGAGTGAATGAATTCAACCATAAAGCAGAATTTTAAGCAGCCAAGAAGGAAGTGGCTCTTTGTAAGGCATGTTATAGAACCGGATACTGCATAGTTTAAAATCAGGAAAGGTGTGTGTCACAGTTGGATCATTTCACCATACTTACTCAATCTGTATGCTGAGCAAATAATGTGAGAAGTTGGACAATAAAAAGAATGCAGCATCAGGATTGGAGGAAGACTCATTAGTAACCATTTGATATGTAGATGGCACAACCTTGTTTGCTGAAAAGAGGACTTGAAACACTGATGAGGATCAAAGACTATAGCCTTCAGTATGGATTACACTTCAAAATATACCAAAAAAAAAAAAAACAAACTCACTGCCGTCAAGTCGGATTCGACTCATAGCGACCCCTCCTTCGGTTTCCAAGGTGGTATCACTACAGAAGATTGCCCAGTCTTCCTTCCGAGGAGTGGCTAGCGGGTTTGAACCACCAGCCTTCTGGTTAGCAGTCAAATGCCTTAGGCACTACGTCACCAGACCTCCCACTTCAATATACAGAGAAAATAAAAATCCTTACATCATGATAAATGGAGAAAAGACCAAAGTTGCCAGGGATTTTATTTTACTTGGATCAACCATCAACATCCATGGAAGCAGCAAGAAATCAAACAGTGTATCACATTGGGTAAATCTGCTGCAAAAGATCTCTTTAAAGGTGCACCTGACGCGAGGCGAGCAATGGTATTTTTAATTGCCTTATATGCATTCAAAAGCTGGGCAATGAATAAGGAAGACTGAAGAATTGATGCCTTTTAATTATAGTGTTGGCAAAGAATACTGAATATAGCATGGACTGCCAAAAGAACGAACAAATCTGTCTTGGAAGAAGTACAATGAGAATGCTCCTTAGAAGCGAGGATGGCAAGACTTCATCACAAATACTTTGGTCATATTATCAAGAGGAACCAGTCCCTGGAGAAGGACATCATGCTCAGTAAAATAGAGGGTCAGCAAAAAGGAGGAAGACCCTCAATGAGAAAGACTAACACAGAGGCTGCAACAATGGGCTCAAACACAGCAATGATTGTGGGGATGGCGTATGAGTGGGTAGTGTTTTGTTCTGTTTTCCATTGGGTTGTTATGAGTTGGAACTAACTCAAGAGAACATAACAACATAGAACTAGGGTCCATAGAACCAGGGCCTGGTCACAAGGGCTTTCAAACCTTACCATGTACACAGGGGTGGGGGCTGCTCCTCCATCTGGTCCAATAGATAAGAAAGAGGGCTGGCTGGCCTGTGCCAGAGAGCGCATTCCTAAGCCCATTCAGTGCCATGCTGACATCTAAGAAGTTGGTTGTTTTCCACATCCAAGGGTGGTGGCAGGCATGGCTCAGTAAAATCCTAAGGGCTTGGGAAAGGCGTTGGCTCCTGCCGAAGCTGCAAGGCTAAACTGTGTTCATAGTGGCCTCTAGTGGCAGATTTCCAAAATACCATGCTAGCTGGAAACAGCAGCTTAGGCAACCTTCCGAGAATGACCTAGATTCAGAAAGTTACAGCTAAATGGGGCCTAGTTCAAATGTTGCCTTGATGAATAAGGATATCAAGCTCCACAGGTACAATTATTTGCCCAATCACACCAAAGCCTCACATCCCTCTGCTTGCAAACAGAGGCTATCTGTGCTCCAGATGCAGTTACAGATTGTGAATTACTGGTTTGGAAGAACAAAGAGGGGTGCTTCAGGGGGTCCCAATTTCAAAACCAGAACAAGCCAACCTTAGAGTGAGAACCTGACATGTTTTCTTCCCATGTACTCCACTTCAGTCGCACCTATAAAAGAATGCTGCTGTAAGATGGCCCTATCCTGGTACTTACCTAAATAGTAACCCATTCTATAGACAACAGGGCTCTGAGGCTATAAAGCGCTTTACAAGCAGTCATCTGTCATTTAAGCAAGCACACTTTTCATTTCTTCCTCCTCCACATGTGCAATGAATGTGGTGCCAGAAAGGGGCCACAGTAACAGCTCAGATTGGCTCGAGAATCTGGGGGTAGGAATCACTTCCCTTGTGTGGGGAAAGCTATTTTGACATATTCTGGAGACATGATCCAAAAATAAATCAAACTGAGGACTTCCAGAGGGCTTAGTGGAGAGAAGGGTTTACTGCCATACCAGCTGAAGCCTGGGCATAGACACTTGGCATCTAGCTATTTCTGCAAATGGATCTCAATCTTTTCCTGATGGCGAACAACTTTATTTGATTCACTCAACAATAACTTCAAAGCACTGTGCAAGGTGCCGAGGGAACTCACAGAGGGAAACAAGAGCAGGTCCTTGTTCTCAGAGCTTGGTCTTGATTCCAGCAGGAGGGAGAGGCTGTGTGATTTCTGGTCCCTGATACAATGGGGATGGAGAGGTGGGAGAGGCATGTGGTGGCTTCAAGAGCCACTGGCATTAACAATCGCTGACACCTGAGTGTTTTCTAAATGCCAGGCACTGTTCTATATGCTTTACCTGGACTAGTTCATTTAATCTTCACAACAGTACCATGAAGTTAGGGTCATCATCCCCTAGTTGAGGAAACTAAGGCACAAAATAGTTTAAGATACTTCTTGAAGTTCACACGGCTGGCAAGTGGTGGAGCTGGGATCTGCACTCTGGCAGTTTAGCTCTAGAGCTCTTTCCCTTCAATGTCATACTTGCTGATGACACTTCCCCTGCATTTTCTGCGATGTCTACTGGCTGCACCACCTTATCTACTCCAGTGCCCACCCAGGGCTTAGTGCCACACACTATAGTCTGATGTCCACAGTGCACTGAAGTGGGACTGGAAAGGACTGTTTCCTAAAGCTTCATCTTAGTTGCAAAGCCAGAAGCCATCACCGTTCATCCTGTGCTTTGAATGGAAAAATTCTCCTCCCCAGTTGCATGTTGGACAAACATCACTCTGGGACTTTGCTACTCACAGCATGGCTGGTCCACGGAGCAGCCGTTGCCATCCGCTGGGAGCTGGTTAGAAATGCACTCTCTGGCCGAATGCTGTGTGAGAAAGTGCATCTTAACAAGTGATTTCTGCACATGGTAAAGTGCAAGAAGCGCCAGGTTAGGGCCTTTGGGGGCCATATACCTTTTCTCCAGGTGCCAAACTTCTCACCTATCCCACAGTCAGTGGCTTGAAGGTCTCTTCCATTAGCTTGTCTACACTCTACGCCTGCTCCAAAATGTCCAGTATCTTCTTCCCAACCCACTGAAGTGCTGTCTCCTGTCTCTGGATTAGCTCCCAAAGTCCCACACCTTGCCTTCTCCTAAGCTACATGCACCTTGATCTATGTGTGATGTGACTAAAATGAGAAATCTGTGTACTAACTTATGAAACTTGTCCTAACTGTACTTATCCTGAGTGTGTGGACACTCAAGTGACAGAAGGATTAACTAGGGCACTTTTGAAAAGAACTCCCCTTTTACTGAAACTAGGAGCCCTGGGGGCACAGTGGTTAAACATCTGGTTGCTAACCAAAAGATCAGTGTTGTTTAAACCCACCAGTTCCTCTGCCAGAGAGACAGTCTACTTCCAGAGACCAATAGCCTTGGAAACCCTATGGAGGGTCTACTCTGTCCTACGGGGTTGTGATGAGTCAGAATCCAATTTGATGGCAGTGGATATAATATGTACACTGAAACAAGAACTTCTACATCTCCAGCTGACAGTCACTAGAAATTGTGAAAGAACTCAAGTTTCACTCTGAGGGCATATCCCTAATAGATGCCCATCTGTGTGATCACTCCGCATGTGCTTGGTGTTCCTTTCCAGAAACAGGTGTTCTTGTGCTGCTCTCTGCATGTGTACGCCGAACCATCTTTACTTCTCAAAGTAGAGGTGGTACATACCCACCACACCCATGACCTGGAAAAGTGAGGGCTTTTCAGGATTATATACTTCTGAAAGGTAAATGGATGGGTGCCTTATTCTTTGCTCTAGAGACAGATTCAATTATGTTCACACAGTCCAGACTGAAAGAAAGTCATTTCTACTTTTCCAGAGTGCAGAACACTACCTTGCACACCAAAACCATCTCTGTGAAGTGTAACATTGTAGTGGTAGTTGTTGCTTTTTGCTGTTGCTGTTGGGGGAAAAGAGATGGAGGAATGGAGAAAGACGTTGAAGGGGGAAACTTGGGGACTAGCACCTTGTGGCATTCCATAAAGTAAATCACCATTTCCAAAAGTTACAGTGTGATAAAGAACATTAAAACTATAATCCCATCTTCAAGGAGCTATCAGTTTAAGGGAGCAACAACATAACACATACTCCTCCTGGACACGTAAGGACATGCAGGTGAGTGTCCTGCAAGTTCTAGGGATGGTTTGGGTCTCTCAGGATGTCCATTTGGTTCCATTTACATGTAACTCAGAAATGCCATCCATACCACTTAGTTTCTTTCTTTGGTTCTGCCCTTAACCCTCTTGCAACCCGTCAAATATGTATCATCTGCCATTTTCAATCCCTCGGGTTTCTTGGGAAGCTGCCATCACAGTTGTAACATGTGCTGCTGCCTGGCAGGTACCTGTATAACAGCGTGAATTTGAAGAAATGGGCCTCACCTTACCAATCCTACCACCAGCATCCATTTGGGACATATGTGTGCCCCACATAGTTGTATCAAAATCCTAATTACCTAAAAAAATTTTTTTTTTCTCTCCCTTATTTAGCGGGCCTTCCATTACTGAAAACACATGGTATCAACACAAAATTCAAAGCAGAAAATAATTTGGTGTTGAAAGGGTTAAATGAGAAAAGATCACCGGAGAGCCACAACCCTGTACTAGTGCAATCTTGAAGGCATGACCTCTGCAACAGTACTTGAAAGGTTTCAGAGATTAAAATGTTAGAACCTCATACAACATTGAAAACCAGACCACAACAGCAATTTTAACCAACCATGGCATTTTATTTTGGAAATTTCTATGCATTATATAGGTATTAACTTTCTTCCTCTCACCCTTACCCCTCCAACAAAATGGGAAGATTTTTAAAAAACAAAATAAAAAACCCTTAACATATAAAAATCTTTTATCTAGTTTCTCTAAAGTCTCAAGACAAAAAACTTAACTGATACCTTTCTCTTGTGTGAGAATACTGCTTTTTAAGGAGAATTAGGTCTGTCCGTGTGTTCACTCCAGATTTCTATTCTTTCCTGTGGAAAAAATGGCCACTGCTTCTGTTTCCTTTTAATACATTCTTTTCTTGATTATTACACATTATCATTCTCCACTTGACATCTTCTTAGAAACTTGATTACTGGATGCATTTTCCATTTGGCAAAAATTCAATGTGGCTTTGCGTGGGATGTCTAAGTGTCAGAAACAGCAGTGTCGATGCTCTGGTTTTGAGGGAAAATATATACAGAGATGCATACGTGGCCTGAAAGAACAAACATAGGAGAGTAGGGTGTGCACAGAGTTAAGAAGGCTGACAGATATTACTTGGTTTTGAATTCTGTGGCTGTCAGCCACTGAAGACAGCAGTGTAGGCCAGAATATCAATCTCCCCACAAAGGAGTTTGGTTAGACACTTAGACTGACAGATATTCTTCTTCATTTTGTTCCAAGTGTATCAGAGCAGACACACACAAGGAGCAGTATGGGTCATTCGTGGTGGATGTAACCTGTGCCCTGAACATGTAAGGGCATTTCTGCAAATGCTACGTCAACCTCAGCACCATGTAAAGAAAAAAGAAGCATCCTGTTAAAATATAAATATTTCCATCTCTAACTCACCCAAGACTCCAGGCTTCCTTAGCTCTGTGATTTGCAAGGCCTAAATGAAGTTTACAGTTATATGTCACTCTAGGTTGTCTGGAAGCTGCTTCTCTGGGGCCATCTCAGAGGACCCAAGCCCTGGGTGTGTCCAGGAAGGCAGCAGCAAGTCTATCCAGAAGGGTATGCCTTGATGATCTTCACGTCGTCCACAGGGCGATCCTGAGAGTTCGTTTCTACCATTCCCACTCGATTCACCATTCCTATGCCCTGGCACACCCGGCCAAAAATGGTGTGTTTGCCGTCGAGCCACTGCGTGGGAGCCAGGGTCACAAAGAACTGGCTGCCATTGGTGTCTGGCCCCGCATTGGCCATTGCAAGAATTCCAGCCCCTGGTAAGAAAAAGGTAGTGAGGGAAGAACATGAATAATCCTCACAGCCTGGAGCTGCTAGGCATCCTAGGGAATGAAAAGAAGCCAAGACTTTGTCCTGGTCTGTTATCAACCATCCAGACCCAGCCAGCATCCCCTTGGGCAGCTCTCTGCCCCTGCACAAAGGCTCTCACTGCAGTACCCTGAAGACCTCACCTTCCCTGTCCTCACTTACTCCCCAGTTCCTATCCCTGACGATCTCCATGAACCGCTGGGACTATTTCCCTATTCCCCTCAAGCACCCACCAAAGGTCTCCTGCTTCTTTGAGGATGCTTTTGGTAGCCTACAGTTTATAACAGCAATAATCAACAAGTAGCTAGAGTCTAGGACACTCAGAATCACTCAGGAATCTGCAAGAGGCACTGCTTTCTCAAATCCTCCAGCACTCTTGTGGCGCCACAGCCAGGCTGTTCCTGGCACCCTGCCATGGTGTTAGACATTCCACTTGAATCACAGCCAAAGGAGTGAGCTTTTAAAATCCATTTCCCCTTCCTACCCAGTCCAGTCAGACTATATCCTTACCTGTGAATTTTAAGTCTGGATGAAGTTCATCTTCAAACTGCTTGCCGTATATAGATGCACCACCTCGACCTGCTCGATTAGAAGATGAGAAATGAACAGCCAGTCCCACCATTCCACCTCACAGCAAGAGCTGCGGCCCAGGGCCAAAGGCTTTTCCAGAGTACAGGAAAGGAAAAGGTAATGAGCATACCTAGTATACTACAGCTTTTGCTGCAGGCAACGGGATCAAGGCACAACACATTCAAATCATTGCTTTCATTCAGTTAAGACATTTCTTTTCAAAATAAACTCAGAGTGGGTTTTTTCCCTTATTATTAAAATAATACATGTTCACTGTCAAAAACATGGAAAGCACAGATTATCAAAAGAATGCTAAAACTCCTGTAATCTAACCATTTTCAGAAAATCACCATTCACAGTTTTATGTGTTGACTAAGAATCTTCTTGATTTTTAACTTTTATGAGTATCTGAGACAGGAATGACCAGGACCTAACCCTGTGCCCATAACATCACAGACACTGGTAATCAATCAGCATTCATCCCTGCTTAGATCTGTCTCTGAATCCCTATCCTGAAACCTATTTGCCATCTTTATCCTCAATAATGGAAACTAAAATTCATTTAAGTCAAAGATACCAAGCTTAAGGAAAAATAGGGACATGATAAGTGGCAATGCAGAAAAAAGGAGTACAAGCAAGTCCGTTGAGAGGAGAGAGGATGTCGGAAGGAGAACATGAAGAGATGGGCATAGGAATGATTTGCCAGCAAAATCAACATCAAATGTCATTTATATTAAGGCCACAAGACCATGGTGCAGTGCTGGCCACCCTAGGCACTGGCAGGTTTTGTTTTTAGAGCAAAATGCTCTAAAATATAAATATGGTTTTCCTATAGTAAAAAAAAAAAAGAAGGTAGTTTTCCTAACGAATGTTAATCAATTATTTAATCAGTCATATTCCTTGCTAAAAGTTCACTCATATGTTGCATAACATCCATGATATGTGCTCTGAAATAGGATGTTATGTGATTTGGACATCATGCGAACACCACATCGTACGTAGTCTGGTCCTGCTTTTTCTTTAAGTATTCTTTAAATAAGCTTCATGCCTTAGCAGCGATCATCAATCTCCTGAGAGGGATTCACTTTGTGTTCAGTCCTCAATTCACGTCATAGCTAATATATGTCCCCCTTGCATTTTTGTTAAACTTGGACCTTTCAGTGGAGCCAGTCTTTCAACAGCTTGGAGAATTTTTTGTTTCTTGAGGATCATTGTGATTGTCCAGTGCAACAAGTCTAAATCAAGAGCAACAGCATTCACCAATTTTCCACCTTCATGTTGTTTAATAACCTTTTGTTTCACTTCCAAATTGTTACTTCTCTTTTGCCTTTTGCGGCTGCAATCACTTAACACTGGTTTTGCTGCATTTGGGAGCCATGATGTGCTTCATGGTAGTATTTTCAAAAGAAAATTAAACATAAACATAAGACTACAACACTCAAGAAACATGTGATACATAAGACTGGATGCTGCTGCCTATGAGTCGAAGCATACACTGTTATATGGTAAACTTTTTATATAGAAAATACGAGCAGTCTTGAGTTATGAATGAGATCCATTCCCAACTGTGTCTTTAATAATACGTCAGCGCCACAGGAAAAAAGGTAACCACAGGGAGAAAGTGGGACGAGAGCTGTTACGTTATAGGGATTGCAATCAGTGTTATGAAACAAAATGTGTATGAACTGTTGAAAAGAAAATTAATCTCCTCTGCAAACATTCACCCAAGTTTCTCTCTCTCTCTCTCTCTCTCTCTCTCACACACACACACACATACACACAAATTAGCTGAAGCACCAAGAGGTCAGGTAACTTGCTGGAGAGGAGGAAGGGACTGAAACTTGAGGTTTAAAAAAATAAAAAAAATCTGTCAGGGCTTTGAACTGGTTCTGCTAGGTTCAGTCATGGCAGGGGAAGCGTCACCAGTACAGACTTTAATTTTTAAAGCTATGGTGAACCTGAAAGATAGGTGGAATGCAGTGTCATCCTGCTCCAAGATGGTGGTATCCACTCAAAGATGGTGGCTGACCACGCTGCTTGCTCTCCTACAGTCCTGCCAATAATCTGATCTTACGCATGAGGCTCCTGAAAGGGCTCATTATGCCTCTTCTGAGTCTCCCATTCCAGGGCTTCAACCCACAATTTTTCCCATTCTGCATGCCATGCTGAATCTGCCAAATTATAAAACTTCACGTCTGTTGCTGTTTCATTTCATTGGCCATGACAGAATTGGTTTTTAAAGGGTAAGTAGGAGTTGTTCATAAGTTGAATGGACCAAACTCAAGACTCATAGTGACACCCACATTGGGTTTCCAAGGCTGTAAATCTTTTCAGAAACAGACTGTTCTGTCTTTTTTCTGTAGAATGGCTGGTAGGTTCAAACCACTGACCTTTTGGTTAGCGGCCAAATGCCTTACCCATTATACTACCAGAGTTCCTCCTTCCTGTACAGTATAGTACATACATAAGTCAGTAACACAGGTGTTTATTATGACTATCAGTACATACCTCGGAAGGAAGGTTGGGCAATCCTACTTCTGTAGTGATAACTGCCTCGGAAACCCAAGGAGGGGTCGCTATGAGTCGGGGCCGACTCGACGGCACATAACAACAACAACAACATCAGTACATACATGTATTGTAGGTTATATATATATATGTACTGCACCATTATATGCCTAGCAGCATAATTGCTCTGTATACAAGAGACTTGAGATACACATGTTGCATGTGGGAAGCTATATGCTATGTCCTGTTCTCTGATGGGGATTTCCAAATTCTATTATAACCTCATGGGACCACAGATGTGTATGGGGTCAGGCGTTGCCTGAGTGGATGTTATACAGTGCATGACTATACACGTTTTCTCCAAGTTGGTCGGCCAAGACAAAACTGCTGGGAACAAGTGACCATTGGATTATTTGTTTACTCTGCTTGCCTGGCAGGCTGTGAACAGCACAGGCACAGGGAGCTCACCTCCCTTTCACTGCCTGCTACATCACCAAGACAAGCAGTCGGAAGCACTGTGGCCACCCCCAGAGGTCCCCAGGCATTGCTAAGGTGTTTCCATGGCAAAAATCTTTTGCTTTACCTTTTAGGATGCTCCACTACCAGGGAGCCTGTCACAGCTGATGTTCTAAGCCCCCGTTTTCAGGAAGAAAACATTGTTCTCATGCAAAGAAGAATGGGGGTGAATCCTAACAAACCAGGAAACCTCCCACCCGGCCCAGGCTACCTGTGCTTCTGGAAAGTTACTGAATTATACAAAACCACATAAAAATTCATTCCAAAAATTCCAACACGCCAGTATACTATCAAATGGCAATTATGTAACTAGTGTTTCCTTTGACTTGGCCCCCTCCACTGTGCCCTCCTTCAACCAGAGTCAAGGTTCCTGCTTCAGGTTTCCTGGGGGCAGGAGTGGTACTGGTAGTGCTGGGGCTGAAGCTGAGAGAAGAGGGAGAGAATGAGGGCTGTGGGGCCAAACTGAGGTCAAGCTCTATGTGTGAGCTCAAGTGAGCAAGCGGAGGGCAGGAAGCTCAGTAGGGCACTGTCTCTCCAGAGGCTGTCTTCAGAGCATGATCCCTTCAAGCCGAGGTCAGCCAGAACAAAATCTCAAGGCCTCTGCCCTCCAGGAACTGAGAGCTATTGTATAAATTCACCTCAGACAAGAGGATTCAGGGAACATTCTTTAGGGATATGGAAAAAATGATCACTAACTTTATATGGAAAGGAAAGAGACCTCGGATA
>NW_006921646.1:5728232-5753558 GCF_000298275.1 Orycteropus afer afer
AAAAAAAAAAAAAAAAAGAGGATTCAGGGACAGGCTGATCAGGAATCGCAGATGAAGCCTGGGTCTTAAGCAATCAGAAGGAGATGAAGAGGAAATAGCATGGAGGCCCCTTTTGCCTGACTAGGCATAGTCTGACCAACTACAACTTGTTTGGGCCTCTGTGTAGTTTGTTGTTGTTGTGGTGTGCCGTCGAGTCGGCCCTGACTCACAGCAACCCCTCCTTGGGTTTCCGAGACAGTATCACTACGGAAGTAGATTGCCCAACCTTCCTTCCAAGTTGGGCCTCTATAGACCTCTTTTTTTTTTAACCCATAATATGATATCTTTTCATAAGTCAATTCAACTCAGTAGGGTTTGCAGCAAAATGTCAGAAAGACAAATAATTCCAATCAAAACATTCCTTTGGGCATATGGAATAAGGGAGAGTGGGCAGGGGGACAAGGAGTGATGAAAGAGTTTCTCTGTGCAGAGCATGCTTCACAGATGTCCATAATCTGTTACAAAGGCCAGTTTGCAGTTACAACCTTGCTGGGTGCGCAGTCCAGCACAGGAACAACTGAGACAGGCACAGACCTGTTTTCTAACCTCTACCCTCTCCAGATTCTTTTACTCTTCTTTCCTCTCTTTAAAAACATTTATTCTGTGTATATAATATTTCAGACATAAAAAATATTCAAAGAATAATATGAGAAACAACTGTGACATTCCCCTCCCCCCACCTCAAAAAATGAAGTACTGCAAATCCAGCTGAAGATCCCATGCCCACCTCCCATTCTCTCAAGAGGTGACAACTGTTTCAAATAACTGCATTTTCCTCTCAGGTAACCAGATTCTGAGTGTTGTAATTACTATGCATTTTCATTTTTATTACATATGTACATATCCCTGAAAAATGTACAATTGTGTTGCATGTTTTTAAGTGTATATAATGTTGTTGTTGTTATGTGCCATCGAGTCAGACCTGACTCACAGCGACCCCTCCTTGGGGTTCCGAGGCAGTATTACTAGGGAAGTAGATTGCCCAACCTTCATTCCAAGGAGTGGCCGGTGGGTTTGAACTGCCAGCCTTCTGGCTAGCAGTCAAGTGCTTTAGGCACCATGCTACCAGAGCCCTTTAGTGTATAAAATGGTATCATATAATTAGCTTTTATGTTTACTATTGCTTGTTAAGACTCTTTCAAGTTGTTGCATGCAGCCTCTGTAGTATTCATTCCTTGGTATGATTATAACATTATGTCTTATCTTTTCTCATCATACTGTCTCTTCAAACATGAGTGTGAGAGCTCTTGGGGGGAATATACCTAATGATGGACATGCAGGCTCATGGTTTATGAGTATTTCATTGCTACATTTTCTCAAAAGTCTTGCCAAAGAGGTTGAACAAATGTACACCTGAAACCCCACCATAGGGTTGTTACTGTGTTCTAGGTCCCTTTGGCAGACTTTCTAACATTGCTAGTCTAAGAGGTAACAGATCTCTTGGGGTGGTTAAAACCCTATCTGTGCTTCCCTGAAGTTGCGCATAATTCCTGCTAGTTAGCTTTCCTCCTCTGTCAACAACCACTTTTCTACTGAATGGTTGCTATTTTCATACTTTTATGTACATTCTGGACACTAACTCTATGCCACTTAGTGCTTTGCAAATTCCTTCTCCTGGTCAAATCTTTTCACTTTCTTATGGGGTGCTCTGATGCACAGAAGTCTTAAATTTTTATTGGTTGTTGTTGTTGTTGTTGTTTGCCATCGAGTCGGCCCCGACTCATATGCAGTTGAAATTTCTTAATTCTTCTCCTTCATGACCAGTGTTTTCTGTTTCTTTACATACACACACACACACACACACACGTACATATACACACATATTTTTTTTCTTGTCCAAGACCTTTGCCTCTGATGATGATGATGGAAACCTCCCAAGGTGAGCTGGAGAGATGCCTAAGACGTGCAGAGTGGTCTCTTACACAAGATACTTGGTGCTCCTTGTCCCCTCCCCTCCCATGCCACAGTTGATGAAACCACATTAATATCTAGCCCCAAAGCAGCTACATGTGGGCCAGTGATCCATAAAGAGAGCTCTGCCAAATGGGCACACTCATACCAGGGAGTGACTGACCAAGCCAATCAGAGCCTCTGTTCTGCAACAGAGTTCTAACAGACACTGCAAGTTAGTTGTCCCTTAACATTCTCAACCCCTTTTCCACTGCCTGCCTCAACCTCAGGGACAAGGACTAGCTCCTTTTGTAGCTAGGGGTGACAAAAAACTCTCTTCTGACTTACTGATGGATAAATGGAAGACTGCTCAATAAAGTTTCCGGGAAAGCTATAGCTTTTCCTGATAAAAAGGGACAGACATTCCTTTGTCCTTCACTCAGCCCTTTCCCCATCTTCCTTCTGTGAAAGCAGAGGTGATGTCAGGTGCAGCACTGGCAGCCATCTTGCAATTATAAGGCAACATGTTTGACATCAGAGGTCAACATACTAAGAACAGTGGAGTGGATAGAGCAAGCTTGCTGGGGCCCTAAAAACTCTGCTGGGTAGCTGAATGAATGTCAGCAACTGCTCAACTCTAGAAATTTTGTTATAGGAAAAAAAAAACAAAACCTGTTTATGCCATTGTTGAGGTCTCTGTTACTTGCACCAAAAGCAATCCTAACTGATACAATCACTTTGCTAGCAACAGAATAGAAAGGGAGAATAGAGGATCTGCTGTTGATTCACCAGGGCAAATGAAGTTATTATCTCCCATCTTTACCATATAGATTGCCAGGCCTTTCCTTTAAGGCACCTCCGGGTGGATTTGAACCTCCAATCTTTCAGTTAGTGGCTGAGTGCATCTGTACCACCTGGGGACTTTCATGTTATTAATATGGTGTATGAATAAACTATTCATATGACTATGCCACCAGCATGTACCTAATCCCACTCATCTTTAAAGAATTTTGCAACTACAATTTTCTATCCTTCTATATCAATTGTTCTCTTTTTAGTAGATTGCTTTTGTAAGTGTATGAAGTTATTATCTCTCATCTTCAAAAAAGAAAACAACAAAAAACCTCACTTGACTCCACATCCTCCAAGTAGCCCCCTATTTCTCTGCTTTCCTTCAAGAAAAATGATCCTCAAAAAAGCTATCCACACTTGGTGGCTCCACAGTTTTCAATTCAGACTTTTGCCCCCATCAGGACACTGACTCTGCTCTTGTCAAGGTCACTAGTGACCCTTCCAGGTCACAATCGATGGTCAATCCTCAGGCCTCACCTTACTTGATCCATGAGCAGCATGTGTCAGTTGATGTCCCTCTTCTTGAAATACCATCTTCACTTGATCTCCATAACTCTATGTTTTCCTGGTATTCCTCCCACTTCACTGGCAGCAACTCATTTTCCTCTGCTGGCACCTTCTCTTCCCCTTCTTCATTCCCAGGTGTTAGACCTGCATTGAAAGACTTCTTCCTTCAATACCATCAGATCTTGATCATATGCCACCTCCTGAAATAGCTGAATGTCGACCAATTCTTTTTGGTACAATGACTCTGTATCCTTCCATCTTCTTTTGATGCTTCCTGCATTGTTCAATATTTTGCCCATAGAATTCTTCAATATTGCAACTTGAGGCTTGAATTTTTTTCTTCACTTCTTTCAGCTTGAGAAATGCTGAGCATATTCCCTTTTGGTTTTCTAACTCTACCTCTTTGCATATTTCACTATAATTATTTATTTTGTCTCCCTGAGCCACCCTTTGAAATCTGTTCAACCTTTATTTCATCATTTCTTACATTCACTTTAGCTACTCTATGTTTAAAAGCAACTCTTTTGACAACTTTTCTGACATCATTTTGGTCTTTTCTTCCTTTCCTGTCTTTTTAATGAACTTTTACTTTCTTCATGTATGATGCTCTTGATGTCATACCATAACTCATTTGGTCTTGTCACTGGTGTTAATACTCAAATCTATTCTTCAGACGGTCTCTAAATCAAGGTTGTATTTTGGCTCTCATAGACTTGGTTTAATTTTCTTCAGCTTCAACTTGAACTTGTAAGTGAGCAATTAATGGTTATTCCAGTTAACTCCTAGCCTTGTTTTGACTGATTATACTGAGTTTCTCCATAGCCTTGTATCACAGATGCAATCAATCTGATTCCTCTGTATTCCTTCTGACAAAGTCCATGTGTATATGTGCCATTTATGTTGTTAAATAAAGGTATCTGCATTTTTTGTGCTCATGCGGAACCTGTACATAGACCAAGATGCAGTTGTTTAAACAGAACAAGGGGACACTTTATGGTTTAAAATCAGGAAGGGAGTACATCAGGGTTGTATCCTTTCACCATACTTATTCAATTTTTATGCTGAGCAAATAATCCAAGGTGGACTATATAAAGAAGAATGCAGCATTATAATTAGCAGAAGACTCATTAACAACCTGTGATACGCAGATGATACAACCTTGCTGTAAGTGAAGAGACTAGAAGCACTTACTGATAAAGATCAAAGACTGTAGTCGTCAGTATGGATTACACCTCAACACAAAGAAATCAAAATCCTCACAAATGGACCAATAAGGAACATCATCATAATTGGAGAAAAGATTTAATTTGTCAAGGATTTCATTTTACTTGGATGCATAATCAACACCCATGGAAGTAGCAGTCAAGCAATCAGATGTTGTATTGCACTGGGCAAATCTGCTGCAAAAGACATCTTTAAAACATTAAGGAACAAATATGTCACTTTGAAGTCTAAGGTGGACCTAACCCAAGCCATGGTATTGCCTCATATGCATGTGAAAGCTGGACAATAAATAAGGAAGACTGAAGAAGAGTTGATGCCTTTGAACTATAGTGTTGGTGAAGAATGTTGAAAAGACCATGGACTGCCAAAAGAATGAACAAATCTGTCCTGGAAGAAGTGCAGCCAGAATGCTCCTCAGAAGTGAGAACAGCCAGACTTTGTCTCACCTACTTTGGTCATATTGTCAGACGGGACCAGTCCCTCGAGAAGGGTATCATGCTTGGTAAAGTAAAGGCAAAGTAGAGGGTCAACGAAAAAGGGGAAGACCCTCAATGAGGTGGACTGACAGTGGCTGCCAGTGATAGGCTTAAACATAGAAAGGATTGTGAGGATGGAGCAGACCAGGCAGTGTTTCGTTCTGTTGCACAAAGGGTTGCTACGAGTCAGAGCCAACTCCTCGGGCACCTAACAAGAGACCTGCATTGCTGTCTGAACACCCCCTTCTGACCCCTGCTTCTTCTCTCCTTTATCTTTCACAGATGTTACCCTCAATACAGCTCCTGAGTATCTAACTGTCTTGGTTCTGCTATCACCCTAGAACAAACTACCACAGTCTTAGCTTTGACAACAACAAAGCCTCCAACTGGTCTCCCTGCTTCTACCCCTGCCTTCCCCTTTCCCACCAGTCTGTTCTCCACACGGCATCCAGGAGAATCCTTTTAAAACAAATCAGATCATGGCACTCTCCTGCTCAAAATCCTCTAAAACATTTCATGACCCTTAGAACAAAATCCAAAGTTTTCACAAGACTCTCATAATCTACTTTCCTGCTACATAACTCTCCAATGTCATCTTCTACCTGCCCCCTCACTCATCTGCCAACCACACTGGACTCCATGCTATCACTAAGCACACCCTGGACTAAGGCAGGCCTTTGACTGCTATTCCCTATCTGCAATGTTCTTGCCCCTAAGTGTCTCACGGTTCACTATTTCACTTTACTCAGAGCTTGCTCAAATATTACCTATCAGAGAGGCCTTCCATAGTCATACTATCCAAAATAGCACCTCCTTCACTCCCAGTCCCAGCAGTTCTCAACTGAAGGTGTTTCTGCCTGCCCTTGGCCCCAGGGATATTGGCCAATGTCCAGAGATATTTTCGGTTGTCACAACTGGGTGTTCTACTGGCGTCTAGTAGACAAAGGCCAGGGGTTGCATCCTAGAGTGCACAGATGTTGGTGTTGTTGGTTGCTGTTGAATTAATTCAGACTCATGGCAACCCCATGTCCACAGGGCACAACTGCTCCATATGGCTTTCAAAGCTGTGACCTTCCAGAAGCAGATCACCAGGTCTGTCTTCTGAGGTCCCTGTGTGTGGGCTAAAGCCACCAACCTTTTGGCTAAAAGTCAAGCACTTAACCATCTGCACTACCCAGGGACTCCTTACAGTGCACAGGATAGCCCTCCAAGACAGAATTATCCAGTCCAAAATGTTGATAGTGCCAAGGCTGAGAAAACTTTCTCTATCCCCTTATACTACATTATTTTTTTCACAGCATTTGTCATGGCCTGACAGTATATTATGTACTTATTTGTTCACTGTCTATTTCTCCTACTAGAATGAGAGCTGCATGAAGGCTTTCGTATTTACTATAGGAGTCTCTGGGTGGTTAAAACAGTTAACGTGCTTACCTGCTAACTGAAAGGTTAGAGGTCCAAGTCCACCAAGAGGCACCTCAGCAGAAAGGCCTGGTGATCTACTTCCAAAAAATTAGCCAGTGAAAACTCTTTGGAGCATAACTGTCATGGGTTACTAGGAATCTGAATTGACTCAACTCAACAACTAGTTTTTACTATACCTCCAACACTTAGAACAATGCCAGTACCATAGGAGGAGTGCAGTAACTATTTATTAAATGAATTACCAACCAAAATAAATAATAAATAACCACAAGTGCTTTTTGAGCCCTTATTTTGTTTCAAGCCTGTGCTATTTTTCAAGCATCAGTTCATTTACTACTTAGGACAATCCTGTAAGGTGCTGTAACTACACTAACCAGTTACAGACAAGAAGGCTCAAGAAAGTCACAAGGTTACTTGTCTACATTTAACAAGTGTCCATATGAAGCCAAGATTCAAAGTCATGCCTAGCAGCCTCCACAATTCTGTTCTTCACCCCCATACCTCGTCATATACCACAGCTGGATTAAATTTCCTAAGTCATTTTTCTTATCTTTGACTCAAGAATCTAAAATGATGAAGTTAGCTAACTAAAAGGCTGGCAGTTCAAACCCACCCAGCAGCTCCATGGGAGAAAAGACTTGGCGAACTGCTTCTGTATAAAGATTACAGCTAAGAGAACCCTATAGTACTACTCTGTCACATGGGGTCACTATGAGTTAGAACAGATTCAATGGCATCTAATAAGATCAAATCTGTATGCCTCTGGCTGGAAGTCTCAATTGGCCCCATCTGACACTCTAAGCTTATCTCCTACCCTCTGTACACTCTAAGGAGCTCTGGTGGTGTAGTGGGTAAGGCATTTGGATGCTAACCACAATGTCAATGGTTCAAAGCTACCAGCTGCTCCATGGCAAGATGATGAGGAAATCTACTCCCATAAAGACTTATAGTCTTGGAAACCCAAAGGGGGTCGCTATGAGTTGGAATCAACTTGATGGCAGTGGGTTTCTGTATACTCTGTCCCAAACTACTCCTTTATTGCCCCTTCAGCATGCAGTTCAGAGATTCACGAATCATTTTAGAGCAGAAATAACCTTCTGTTGCATTTGTCCTGGCATGGAGCCGGGGCCAAATTGTCACAGAGCCAAGCTAGCATACAAGACTTAACACTTGGGGTGGTGGACTCCACTCAACCCCATCATCCTAGTATGACTGTCACTCATGCCTCCACTCTGTGCTCCTTTTCCTAGATGCAAAATGTCCTTCTCTTGGCCTCCAAGAGTTAAAAGTCTACATTTCCCTCAAGGCCTACCTCAAAATAAGCCTCCTTCCCACTTTAATCCCACTCCACTGTGCCTTTTCCCTTCATATGAATTATTTCAGCCCATGTTATATACAAAATCCATACCATTCCACCATACATTTGTATATTGTTTCTAATTGTTTCATATAGCAAATATCTTGTCTTCATGGCAGAGCTGGGAGCTCTGTGAGGGAAAAATAATGCCTTCAAATGCTTCAGTACTCTTCACAGGTCTTAGAATAGCATAGATAGCCCACAAATGCCTAGCTAATATTCATCAAATATTAGCTTGCTGTTCAACATGTTAAAATTTCAGGTGTTCCTGGGGCTACCAAGAGAAGATAGGAAATCAGAGTGGGAGTTATACATGACTAATCAGCATATAATTAATCACAGCAATCACAGCAGTTGGTGAGCACTGTGAGCCTAAATGTAGAGCAGGAGAACTCAAGAAGAATGCAATAGAATGCCCATGTCTTTTATGTGGGACAGGGAGAGAAATCAGTAGAAACAGATAAAAGATTCAGAGGCTAAGAAAAGAGTCAGAGGAACATAGAGTTACTATGATAAAAAGGAAATTTAAAGGAAGAAGAATGGCTTACAATGAAGTAGTAAGTCAAAAGGTATTTGGATTCAGAAAAGATCTGGGAAAAACATACCAGAGAAAGACCGTGGAGAGCATGGGTCCACAGTAGTCAGAGTAAGGGATGGCTGGGGATGGAAATGGTACATTCACTTGCTGAAGACCCTAGGATACGATGTTTAGCAAAGAATGTGTTACCCAGGACTTGGAACAGGTACATTCTGGTTCAAAGCCCTGGTAGTTAGCTAACCAGCTAGCAGACATTAACTTATAACCCAGGATGGCCTAACTCTCACCACAAACCTCCCAGCAGGATAAGCTCAATTATTCATTATAATTGGGGCTGGATACAATTATTGGGAAACCTTTTGAGTGATTCAATTTCACTGAAATTACATCATGGAAATGTGACATTATGAAGGATTGAGAATTGACTGCGGAAATATAGGAAAGCTCTGACATGAGCAACTCACACCTGGGTGACTTCCAATTCCTGTACACTAATCATGGGCCCTCTCAGTTCACTGGTGTTAGACATTCAGAATTTACTTTATAACAACAATGAGAGAGAGAGAGAAGAAGAAGACAGGACAGAAGGACCTCGAAATGTTAACAGGACCCTTCAGATAAAGAAAGTGGAGAAGCAGCATCAGACTCTGCCTCTCCCAATATGTGATGAAGCGAACATAAAAGAATTAAGATTTAAAAAACCAAAAATTCACCATCATCAACCAATAGGAAAAGGGAAGCAAAGTTATTCCAAAATTCCTGAGAAGAGTCAGCCAAGGAAAGAAATAGAAGATTCTGTCTGTACTGCCTAAACGCAGTAATCAGGAAAGGAGTGGCATGCTGAGAATTCTCTTAAATACTCTCCAATTTTGAGAAGCAAACAGAGGGGCGGGTGGATAGCCCTGAAACAGTTAAGGAAAAGCCCTTGAAGGCAGAAGCCCACACATTTCCAGGCACTCAGGAGTGACAGCGAGGCTACCTGGGTTGGCTACCTTCTGAGGCACTAACTAGGTCAAACTCGGGGAACTACCCAGAGCCTGGGCTGGGGGCAGAGGGACATCCCTGGCAAGTAGAGGGGGCCCTAGTACAGGCCTTTTAATGGTGTCCTAGAGACAGGACAGAGGCTTGCTCTCCCTCAAAAAACTTACTGAGAATGAGTGGAGCTCAAGCTGTCTCTTTCCCAACCCCTCTTCAAGCTCAAGTAGAATGGAGAGAAAGCAACCGAGCATTGAATAGGAAGACAACTGGTCCTAGACAGGTGGGGAGAGTGTTAAGGAAAACCCACCTACACCACATATGAGGAAATATAAAATTGGGACAACACAGGTGCAGACATTAAGCATGGAGGAGATGAAAAGAAATGGCATGGGGATGTATGCAGACATACCACAGCCAAAGGAAGGATGGAAAGAAAGGAAAAAAAAAAAACCACCTCAGGAACTTGGTCTGGGAGGAAAAGAGCTGAGAAGTGACTTCTCCATGGCTGTCTCAAGCTTCAGATAAACTCATTAGAAATAAGAATCCAATAAAACAAAGGCTCAAAGACAAGAAATAAACCAACAGAATATGGTGAAAAGATTGCAGAGCTATGGAAACAAATTGAGAAGCAGATGACACCAATTCAGAGCTAATAAATAAATTAAAGCGGCAAGGGACAGAACAGACGTGACTGAAAATTAAAGAAGGCACACAGGAAAGGTCTTAGATTAGTTCAGTGGATGCTGGGAAAAATGGAAAACAATCATCTCATCCAATCAAAGGGAATGTGTTAAACATAGAAGGCAAAGGTGATGAAACAAAGAGTAACTCGTTTCCTGGAATAGAAAATCCAATAAGTAAAACAGAGGCAATATTCAGAAATATAATACAAAATATTTTCCCTGAATTGAAGGATAGAGTGAATCTGGCCTCAGAATTCTCCAAAGTCATGTTCAAAATCATAGGGAAATGAAGAATTACCTAAAAAGATCCAAAAGAAATAACGTGGCCCTAGAAGAGTATACCCAACCATGCTGTATGTCTAGTATAAAGGTAACAGGCAGAAATTCTCAACACGAACAAGCTCAAAAATACAACGCTCCACCCTATCAGAAAAGGAGCTCTGGTGGCATAGTGGTTAAAGGATCTGACTGCTAACCAAAAGGTCAGCAGTTCAAACCCACCAGCTGCCCTGTGGGACAAGGATGAAGCAATCTGCCTCTGTAAAGATTTACAGCCTTGGAAACCCTCTGGGCAGTTCTACTCTGCCCAGTAGGCTTCCTACAAATTGGAATCAACCCAATGGTAGTAGGACTGAGTAAAAAATTCTGCTCCCTAGAACTGGTGATCAGAAAAACCAAGTGGTGAACGTAGGACCCGCCGAAATGTAGACCCCACCCTGCAGCTGAAAGAATTAGGAATGTCATGAAATAGTAGTGTGATAAACTCTTACAAAGTAAAAATAAAACTAATGACAAAAATTGGGTGTAGAGGGAGGATAGGAACAGGTAGAAATTGAAGTATTAATTCCCTCATCTTTCACAATGTTGTTGTTGTTGTTATGTGCCATCGAGTCGGCCCCGACTCATAGCGACCCCTCCTTGGGTTTCCGAGGCAGTATCACTACAGAAGTAGGATTGCCCCATCTTCCTTCCGAGGAGTGGCTGGTGGGTTTGAACCGCCAGCCTTCTGGTTAGCAGCCAAGTGCCTTAGGCACTAAGCTACCAGAGCTCCTCATCATCTTTCACAATAGGAAGTCAATTTTTCTGTTAAATACATGCAAAATTCAATAATAATGTTTTATTTTAAAAACAGCATCCATGACGTATTCTATTCTTTCTAAAATTATAAATCATCTAGCTAGTTATCCATCCATCCATCCTCTTAACTTAGGTATCTGAACAGAAAGCTGTCTAGAATGATGGCTACCAAGAGTTTATAAATAGAGAGAAAAAGCAGATCAGGGGCCCTGAAAACCAGAGAGAAGTGTCAGCACCTATCAGTTTCACTAGTACTTCCCATCCAAATGTACTCTTATCTCCATCCAGGCCTTGCCTTTAACTCCACACTCATACACCTAGCTACTTACTCAACATCTCTATGTAAGTATCTCAAATGGAACCCATGATATATCTTACTCCTTCTGAAAATATTTCCATCTAGCTAGTTATCCATCCATCCATCATCTTAATTTAGGTATCTGAATAGAAAGCCGTCTAGAGTGATGGCTACCAAGAGTTTGTATTAACAGAGAGAAAACGCCACACTCATATACTCAGCTATGATTCAACATCTCTATTTGAATATCCACTAAGTATTTCAAATGTAACCCATGACATATCCTATTTGTGACATGTCCAAAACCAAACTTTTGATCTTCCCTTCCTAAATCTGCTCTTCCCTCAGCCTTCCCCATTTCAGTAAATGTAGGCCAAAAACCTTGACTATCTGTTTCTCTCACACCCAATACCCCATGTGTCAGCAAATCCTATCAGCTCCATCTTCTCTCCACCTTCTTTACTATAAGCCTAGTCCAACCATTTATTCTAGACTAGATGATTGCAGCTCCTTCCTAACGGGCGCCCACTCTGTTCTTGCCCCTATATCTGTACTCCAAACAGCAACCAGAGTGATTTTTTCAAAGCTTAGGTCAGATCATAACACTCCTTTGCTCAAAACTCTCCAAGGGTTTTCACCCTAACTCAGAATAAAACCCAATGTTTTCATCATCTCCTATTCAGACTCCAGGTGCCCTGATGGTGCAGTGGTTAAGCGCTCAGCTGCAAAAAGCTGAGCTTTAGCTGGAAAAGTCAGTGGTTTAAACCCACCAACTCCTCTATGGGAGAAAGATATGGCAGTCTGCTTCCATAAAGATTTCCAGCCTTAGAAACCCTATAGGGCAGTTTTAACCTGTTCTACAGGGTACTTATGAGTTAAAATCAACTCCTGGCTTTGGTTGTTTTGGAGGCAGGCAGCTTCCTGCCTCAGAGTCTCTGCGCTTACTCTTCCCTCTACCCAGAATGCTTTTCAGAGCCGCAAGCTTCATTCCCTCACTTCATTCAAATCTCTGCTATAATAACCTCCTTTCAGGAAAGGCTTCCCTGACCAGTCTACAAAAATGCATCCCCACACACTTATCCTGTGTTACCGAGAGCAGGAATTTTATCTCTTTTTGTTCACAGATATATCCCTAGAGCTTAGAGTGCTTTTTGACACAAAGTAGTTACTCAATATTTGCTAAATAAATGAATCAGTGAAAGAACCTAATATTTTATTTCCCCAAAATACTGAAAATGTTATCTTTCTTTACTTCTGATGGATCAGACTACTCTATAGATCACTATAATTCAGGCAAATATTATTTACTCTTAGTGAACAACACATGGAAGTTACAAAAAACTCTATATAAAGTGCAGGGCTCAGAGATGATTTCTGGTGGCAGTGGTACCAGTGTTTGGGGAAGGGTGTATGATAGGGAGGGCAGGAGTATTCACCAACCCAGTGTCTGGTATGCAGAAAACAGAGCTCTGGCTGCTTTATCCTCCAGTTATCACAGAGTGAGAGTTCAGAAACTAATGTCCTCTTAACTGTACCTGTCCCTGTTGGGTCACCTCCCTGGATCATGAAGTCTTTGATGATCCTGTGGAATTTGGTACCATTGTAGTAACCTCGACGAGCCAACTCAGCAAAGTTCTTACAGGTCTTTGGAGCATGCTTCCAGTACAACTCGAGCACAATGATCCCCATGCTGTAGGAAGAGAGGAAAGCATAGTTTCCATCAAGAACAGAGTCACAGCAAATAAGAATATCATACTATACTACTCCAGGATGCCTCATTTTCAAGCTCGTAAGTTATGAAATTGTGACAACCACTGGATTTCATCAGGGCTCAGCACAGTCAAACTACCCAGTACAATCAACATGAACAGAGATTATCACCTTTGAGTAAAATACGTGGAGGTTTCTGGTACTTCTTTTAAGCAAAATAACTGAAGACAAGTCAAAATCCTAATACCTGATATATATAAGTCACCAGTCATCTGGAAGCAATATAACCAATCAGTAAATCAGAAAACAAATCTTACACTTAATTTATTGAATTTAAAGAAAAGAAAGCATTAAAGTATCAGGAGTTCATATTTATTTATACAATTATAAGTTTCTGAGTGGGAGGTAAGAACTGCGTAGACTAGAGAGAGACAAGGATAAGAAGGTTTTTTTTGTTTTTTTTTTTTTAATTTTTATTGTGATTTGGGTGAAAGTTTACAGAGCAAATTCATTTTCCATACAGCAGTTCATATACTTTGTCTCATGACATTGACTGCAATTTCCCACACTGCAACAACTCTTTTCCCACTTCCTCCCCATAGCCACCTCTTCCCTGTATCCTTCCCTCCCATGCACTCCTGCTCCCTGAGCTGTCTGCCTGCGCATACACATTCCTTCTATTCTCTCATGATTGATCTCTCGAAGGAGTGTATCTACCTAATATAAACGTTCAGCTCATATGCCTGTCTTTTGTTTGGCTGGAAGCCACAGGAGTGGGTTCAGTTCCAGACCTACAGGGCAGCTAGGGGCCATAGTTTCAGGAGTTCCACCAGGCTCTATCAGACCAGCCCCCCCCCCCCCGCCTTTATTTTAGATCTTGAGTTTTGTTCCACATTGTTCTCCCACTCTCTCCAGGATCTCCTATATAGATCCCTCTCTGAGTGACTGACAATGGTAGCTAGGCATCATCTAGTTCTTCTGGTCTCATAGTCATATAGGCTAAGGACTGCAGGGTGTACCAGTCTCTTAGACTAATTGTTTCCATGCATCTTTGTTTTTCTTCATTGTTCTCTCCTCTGGACGAGGAGAGACCCATCGTTGCATCTAGATGGCTGCTTGCAAGCTTTTAAGATCCCAGTCGCTACTCGCCAGAAAAGTAGGATGTGGAACAATGTTTTTGTGTAGTATGTTATTATGCCAATTGAGCTTGATGTCCCCTGCGACCATGGTCCTGAGCCCACAGGTCCAACTACTCGTTCCCTCCAGGTAGCTGGCTGTGGCCCAGAAATGACTACAACTTTGTCCCTTGTCAGCTCTACTATATACCTGGAAGTTCTTACAGAACATACAAAAACACTTGTAGAAACACTGTCTGCTGTAAGTGGTCATGGGCACACTCCCCCCTGCATAGACATACCTAGTCATTCAGCCTGTCCACCCACCTATCCACCCATAGATCAATGTTTGCCTTCACTGACAATGCAGTACTGTATGTGCAAGAGGGTTCATCTTTGTTGTCTGTATCCCATGCATCTCTCTCTGTCTTCCTCTTCCTCAATGTCACCGTGTTGATCACTCACATTTGGTACACTGCCCTTCCCCTCACCCAAATCAATACTTGTCTCTAACTATCTAGCAGTGTTCCCTCCCCTCCCCTCTCACCCCTAGTAACCAACAAAGGCCATTTCCTTCCATATAGAAACCTTTTCTTGACTTTTTACAATGGACTAATACAGTATCTGTCCTTCTGTGATTATTTCACTCAGCATAATATCCTCCAAGTTCATCCATGTTATGCAGTGTTTTGCAGATTCTGTTATTCTTTAGAGTTGCATAGTATTCCTCCATCGTGTGTAAGTACTATAGTTTGGTTATCCATTCATCGGGTGATGGGCACCTAGGTTGTTTCCATTTTTCTGCTACTGTAAATAGTGATGCGGTGAACATGGGTGTGTATATATCTATTCTTGTCCTGGCTCTTACTTCTTTAGGATATATACCTAGTCATGGAATTGCTGGGTCAAATGGTATTTCTAATTCCAACTTTTTAAGGACTTGCCATACTGCTTTCCACACTGGAAATTTGACAGTCCCACCAGCAGTGTATGAGAGTCCCAACCTTTTCACATTCTCACCAGCATTTGTTATTTTCTGTCTTGTTGAACTTTGCTACTAGTGCTGGGGCAAGATAGTATCTCATTGTTTTGATCTGCATCTCTCTAATGGTTAATGATCATAAGCATTTCTTGATGTGTTTGTTGGCTGCCTGAATATCCTTTTCGGTGAAGTGCCCATTCATGTCTTCCATCCATTTTTAAACTGGATTGTTTGTCTTTTTATTGTTGAGGTACTGGAGTTTTCTATAAATTTTAGCTGTAAGTCCCTTGTCAGATATGTCATTACCAAATATTTTTTCCCAATCTGTAGGTTTGCTTTTTACTCTTTTGGAAAAATCTTTGGAAGCACATAAAAATTTAATTTTTAGAAGGTGAGAGGAAGGTTTTTTCAATGAATAGCTTTAAATACGTTTTCTATTTCAGAACCATGTAAATGTACTACCTGTTAAAAAAAATTAATTAAAAAAAAAAAGTATACCTTGTGTGTGTTTGGCAAGGGGTGCAACAAAGGCAAAATCTGATCAAACCTTTGCATTTACCCAATGTGATGAGCACTTTTTTTCCCTTCCAGTACTATTAAGGATTGGGAAGAAGCTAGGACAGATGTCTTCTCCTCCACTCCATCACTCACTAGATTTTAAGCTGTAAGAATATGAGAACTGAGTCCACTCTGGATACCCAGTGCCTAGCACAGTTCCTTGAACATTGTAAGCACTCTACAAATACATGTAAAATGTGCTAGAAAACAGCATCCAGGCCTTTCTGCCTGCGATCCATCCTTCACACTAACATTCAACATGGATTAATGGTTATTCTGTGCAAGGCATTGTTCTACATGCTTTTACCCTCATGGAGCTTATATTCTGGTGCACATATGTTAAATAGAGGGAATAACCTTTTGGAATAACAATTAAGAAGTCTCATTGGATTTTTAAATGTACATACCTTTTGACTCAGTAATTTCAACTTCTATGTATCTACCTTCTGGACACTACCCTAAGTGTCTAAGGATCCAATGTGTATTCCAGCATTAGAGCAAAAATCAAGAAGCTATTTAAACATCCCTCAAAGAGGAAATGAGTACAATATGAAATATTCATACTATGGTAAAGGAGCTCTGGTGGCATAGCGCCTAAGGCATTTGACTGCTAACCAGAAGGTTGGTGGTTCAAACCCACCAGCCACTCCACAGGAGGAAGACTGGGCGATCTACTTTGGTAAAGATTTACTGCCTTGGAAACCCAAAGAGGGTCACTATGAGCCAGAATCAACTCAACGGCAGTGAGTTTGGTTTTTTCATACTATGGCAAGCTATATATTACTGGCTGAAAGAAAAGCAAATTACAGCAAGACCATATGAACCTATTTTTGATAAAAAAGAAAACAAGTAAGAGATGTTAGATGTAATACAGAAAAAGAATCGAAAGATCATTTAACAAACTACTAATAGTGTTTATGGGGAGGAGGTCGCTTTCATGTCTTACTCTATATACTTCTATACTGTTTGGATCTTAATTGTATTTTGTAATTAATAGATATGTTAACTGGGGAAGTCAGCAATTATTTCGAAGTTAGGGCCTGAAGGAGGAAAACTTTGCCATTTAAGAAGGTGGGGAAGATGGCCAGGGAGTAAGAGCCCAAAATAAACCAACTGTCATCAAGTTTTTCCAGTATTATATCAGACAGTGTTTCCCTGCTATTCATAAGATTTTCACCAGACAAATCTTTAAGTGGATGACCTCTTCCAACGGAAAAAGGGGAAGGCCCTCAACAAGACGGACTGACACAGTGGCTGCAACATGGGCTCAGGTATAGCAAGGATCATGAGGCTGGCACAGGACTGGGCAGTGTTTTGTTCTGTTGTACATAGGGCTGCTATCAGTCAGAGCTGACTCAAGGGCACCTAACATAATACAACAACATCATCGAGTTGATTCTGACTCATAGCGGAAACACATAGAACAAATACAGAGGGACTGAGAGAACTCTGTGTTCTTGTGGAAAGCAGCTTGGGCAAGAATAGAAAGCAGAGACTCTGGCTGGGCCCTAGCTGCTGATGCAGGAATGGCAGGTGTAACCAGAGAGGTAGGTAAGTGCCAGGTGAAAAAACCACCTTGAACGTCAGACTTAGAGATTTAAACATTATATTGTAGCAGCAAGAAGTCAGTTAAGGTTTTTGAACAGGATCTCTTGTCCTCCTTTGGAAACGATCCCTCTGAATTTTTTCCAGAGTCAACAGAATAAACACGGTTAAAGCCAAAATATGAGGCAGACAGACTAAGTCCAAATAAGATGTGTAGCTTTCTTTGGTGAACTCCTTTAATCTGTAAAACCTGTCATTTTCCCTGCTAAAATTGGAGAGGAGGAAGTGGAAAAACATCTACTTGATTTGAATTGCTAGGATTACCAAGGGTAAGGGACATGGCACTAGCTGCTTGGTGCTTAATTGTATTATTAATTATATCATTCTGATTGTGGGGAAAATGTGCTTCTTCCTGTGATTTCAATTTGTTTATACAATGTAGTACTTTCACGTAATTAACTGCATATCTGTCTCCACTATACTGTGAGCTCCGAAGGGCAGAGCTGTGTACGTTTCATCCATCTCCGTAAGCTCCATTCCCACATCCTACGTACCTCGCCTGTGGACTCAATACACGCTTGTAGAATAAATGAATGAACAGAGTGGCGGGAAGAGGACAATCAGGCAGCTGTTGCTGAGGTCTCAGCGTAAGTCGATGAGAAGGAGGGCGGTGGCGGTCCCCACTGAGCCCTCAAACCACTCTCACCGCCGCCGCTCTTCCACGTGGAGGCTGGCCTCCGGGGAGAGCGCCGGGAGGCGAGTCCCTTGGCGAGGCCGAGGCTCCGCATCGCTTCCGCCAGCCCAGCCCCTGAGGCCCGATACCCCTCACCTGGTTTCCAAGTATACGTTGGGCGGCTGCCAGGAATCTGGGGGGATCGCCGCCATAGCGAAACCTGCGGGATCCTTCTCTAGCAATTGCTACTTCCGGCGTCGATTCACTGGGGACCCCCCACTGCCGCGAACACTTCCGGTCCTTTTCAGTCCCAAGATTTTGGGGGTTGGGACAAGGAGAGAGGAAGACTCTTCCTTCTCAGGTCGCAGAGCTCTGGTGCTAGGCGAAAAGAGGCGGGGGCGCAAGGACAAAATAAAATGCACGCTGTATTAAAGCTAGCCTCCAAAAGGCGGTATCAGGCCACTCTCCGAACATCTGATTGGTTTGTTTAAGCGTGGACGGCAGGAACACCAGCATATCTACACTCTGATTGGACTTAAATCCTAATGTTCAAATCCTAGAATATCCTAGTCTAGTCCTACAACTGGGCAGGAACCAGAAGGGGAGGTAGAGAATTCTTTAGTCTCTTAAAGAGTGGAGAAGAGATACCTGTAATTAAATGCTTTTGGAAGGCTCTGTACGGATTACATGGTGCTTACACTTTTCTATCTCTTTTACCCCACAAAGCAATCCTGTGAAATACTGTTCTTATTGTAGTTAGATGAAGAAGAGTCTGTTCAAACTCAGCGACTCTATTTACAACAGAAAAAACCCTTCCAGGTAATGCGCCATCCTCACAGTCGTTGCTATGCTTGACCTTTCTTTGCACTCACTGTGCCAGTCCATCTCCTTGAGGATCTTACCCTTTTTCTCTGACCTTCTACTTTATCAAGCATGATATCCTTCTCCAGGGACTGGTCCTTTCTGACAACATCAGGGACAAAGTCTGGCCATTCTTGCCTCTAAGAAGCATTCAGACTATACCTCTTCCAAGACAGATTTGTTGGTTCTTCTGGCAGTCCATGGTATTTTCAATATTCTTCGCTAACACCACAATTCAAATGCATAGATTTTTCTTGTCTTTCTTATTGTCTGGCTTTCATGTGCATATGAAGCTATTGAAAATACCATGGCTTAGGTCAGGTGCACCTTAGTCTTCAAAATGACATCTTTGCTCTTTAACCCTTTGAAAAGGTCTTTTGGAGTAGATTTGGTCAGTGCAATACATCGTTTGATCTCCTGACTGCTGCTTCCATTGGTGTTGATTGTGGATCCAAGGAAAATGAAATCCTTGACAACTTCAATCTTTTCTCCATTTATTGTGATGTTGCTTACTGGTCCAGTTATGAGGACTTTTGTTTTATGTTGAAGTGTAATCCATCCTGAAGACTATAGTCTTTGATCTCCATCAGTAAGTGCTTCAAATCTTCTTTCAGCAAGCAAGGTTATGTCATCTGGATATTGCAGGTCGTTAATGAGTCTTCCTCTGATCTTGATGCCATGCTCTTTTTCATATAGTCCAGCTTCTTGGGTTATTTGCTCAATATACAGATTGAATACATATGGTGAAAGGATGCAACTCTGACGCACACCTTTCCTGATTTTAAACCATGCAATATCCTCTTGTTCTGTTTAACAACTCCCTCTTGGTCTATGTGCAGGTTCCTCATGAGCACAATTAAGTGTTCTGGAATTCCCATTCTTCACAATGTAACCCATAATTTGTAATGATCTACACAGTCTAATACTTTTTGCGTAGTCAGTAAAACACAGGTAAACATCTTTCTGGTATTCTTTGCTTTCAACCAAGATCCATCTGACATCAGCAATGATATCCCTCGTTCCATGCACTCTTCTGAATCTGGCTTGAATTTCTGGTGGTTCCCTGTCAGTATACTGCTGCAAGTTTTTTAAATTATCTTCAGCAAAATTTTATTTGTGTATGATATTAATGATGTTATGTGCCATCGAGTCGGACCCAACCTTGGGTTTCTGAGGTGGTATCACTACGGAAGTAGATTGCCCAACCTTCCTTCCGAAGAGTGGCTGGTGGGTTTGAACCACCACCTACATGCCCTAATAATGCCTAAATGAATACTTACCATGTGCCAGGCATGTGCTGAGCACTTTCGCGTGTATTTTCACACATGATCTTTACAACCCACGAGGTAGATATTATTTTTTTACTTTGCAGAAAGTCTTAACGAGATTAAGTAACTTGCCCAAAGTACCACAATTGGTGATCATGTGCTTTTAAACACAGATCAACCCCAATTTCTTTCATTGTAAAGATCAAACTAGTAAGTGAGTTAGAGAGATGCAATGGGCCTCCATCTTTTCATCCTCTTTATATGGTACCAAGGAGCTCTGGTGTTGTAGTGGGTAAGACATTTTGCTTCTAACCAGAAGGTCGATAGTTCAAACCCACCATTATGGGAGGAAGATGAGGCAATCTACTTCTGTAAAACTTTACAGCCTTGGAAACTCAATGAGGGTCACTATGAATTGGGTTTGTGCCCCTCCCTCCACCCCAACACACACAGTACCAAGAACAAGGTGCTCAGGTTTCATTGAATGAATAAAGGTCAGAGAAGTACATGTTACACTGATGAGTGCTGTGCTAATATAAGGTATAATTAATTTTATACCTGCTGCAGTCTTGGGTTCTTTCCTTCTTCATGACCCCTGAGCTAGAGGAAAAGTCTTAATCATTGGGCCATTTTGTCTGTTATTTATGTTGCCTGTGTCTGGACTTAGTAGTTCTTTCCTGTCTTAAGGAACAGTGGATAGTGAAATGTGCATGAAGTTTTGCACAAAAATAAGACAGTGTTTTGCTGTCTCTTTCCAAAGTCTATCCTCGAGAGGCTTTTTATTTGTTGGCAAGAGAGCACTGGGTATCACGTCTTTGAAAAGAGTTGACAAAGAGACTTGGATTCTATTTCTGGATTATAGCTGATAGCTCACATTAAAGTCAGAATAAAACTTGTATTTACTTCACTTTCATATTTTGTATCTATGCTTAATGTCTTCTGAATATTGGCAGGTGCTCTTGAGTTGATTTTCAACTCAGTGGTATCTGACAAAGTTCTCATTAAATATTAATAAATTTGAGTGATTTGTTTGCTTGTCTTTTACACTAGCTGCTCTCCATTTACGTATCACTTCCAGCCCAACCCTTTAATGCCTAACACTTTCCTAACACGTAATAGGGAACTCAGCAAGTAACTTTTGGCTAAAAAGGAGCAGTTCAGCCAAAAAATATCTATCTACCTGCCCAAGAAAGAAGACCCAAAGAGGAAGAGGTAGAGCGCAAGAGGAACGCCAGGGGACGCAAGAGTCCGTGCTCAACAGATCTCGCGAGAGTTCCCGCGCGCTCTGTGAAGTCCCGGTGCTCTGTTTTGGCGGAAGCTCGGGGCGGGAAGGCAGAACTGCCCGAGGGCTCGCGGCCTCTTCTGTGACTGGGCGGTTGCTTCCGGGTTGTGCGCCCGGATGTAGGAAGTTATCGGCCCAGCCTCCTCGCTCGGCGGCAGCCGTCCCCGAAGCGGGAGGAGCCCAAGGGGGCGCGGGCCCCCGCATGTGAGTGACTGGGGCTAGAGGTTGGGAGGGGGGAGGCCGCCCTGTGACAGCCTCGCCGCCGCGCTCCTCTGTGACAACTCTTGCAGCCACTGTCTTGTCGCTACTGTCACCCCTTGCCTCCGCGCTGACCTGTTTCTTGAGTCTCGCGTCTTCCAGGCTGACAGCGTACGCCAGGAACTCCCCTATGGTCGGCATAGTTTAGACATCCTTTTTTATTCCTTCCCTTCTCAGGGGAGAGCAAAGGGTGGTCGACTCTGCTTGAACTTGTTTCAGAAGCGTCACAGTAATATCCCGAACATGAGCGGTGCTAGCGAAGTCTAGATTTCATTGCCCTTTTGACAGAATTTTTATTTGTATTATTCTGAAACATCTTTTAAAAATAACTGTTAAAGGAAAGAGATGTGTTTTTTAAGTATAGACTTGGAATGTGATAGACTGACATCCGGATTTCAGAAAAGGAATATGACTCGGTTTATTGACGCGAGTAAATGAGCTGTTTCTAATTGCCCTTTAGGACAAGCAAATGCCTGCCTAGTGTTGTGTATCATTTTAAGATCATTAACCCTGCAGACCACACTCGTTTTGGTCTGAGAGCCCTCAGCCCTGGTGTTTGGTAATACATTTGTCTTAAAATATTCGTCTTCGATCACATATTAATAAAGACTACTCCCAAATACTTAGTATTCTGACTTTCTGATTGTTTGTTTTTAGTTCCAATGGTGGAGTCTTCTAGGAACACTTTTCCCCTAAATTCTTTTATTTGAATTTGAGTTGTCATAGTTTCCTTCTAAGGAAAAGCATACCTTAATGTTACTAAATTCAGCTTTGCTGTTTTGAAGTTTTGGCTGAAGGTTCACATAGAGAAAAGAGACTCTGTCTGCCCCATCCCGTCCTAACAGCCTTGGACTAAAACAGTTTCAAGATCTAGTTTGAGTCCCTGCTTCTTCACTGCTACCCTACAATACTGCAGAAAATGCCCAAATGTAGGTTCCTAACTTGCCCATAAATCTTCATCAGACTGATGCATTTAAAAAAAAAAAAGAAAGAAAAAAAAATGCAAATGAATAAATTAGTTTGTGGTCAGAATGATCAGTGTAAGTCCTTTTAATAAATCTGTTCAACGTCAGATTCTATGTTTCTGAGGTTAATTTCCATATCCAAGCAAGAATTTCAATTTTCTGTCCTTAGTTTTGTGTGTCACTATTGTGCTTAAGGCATTTGACTGCTAACCAGAAGGCTGGAGGTTCAAACCCACCATCCACTCCTCGGGAGGAAGATTGGGCAAACTACTTCTGTAGTGATACCACCTTGGAAACCCAAGGAGGGATTGCTGTGAGCTGGATCCAACTCCACTGCAGTGAGGTTTTTTTTTGTTGTTGTTATTTTCTCCATTTACCTCTGCTTTTAAAGCATTCACAATTTAGTGTAAAAGGTAGACAGGGAAAGGGCTGTAATTCAGTGTGATAAATTTATGTTTAAGATTCAAAGGGGACAAAAATTGAGGTAAAAAACTTGGAGTGTAATTATTGGACAAGACACAGTGGGGGGCTAGGCTTTATAGGCAGAGGAAATCAAGTGTACAAAAGCAAAAAGATGTAAAACAGTATGACATTGTAGAATGTGAGGAAAGATTAATGGAGAGTGAGGCTGGACGGGTTGGCAGTGACCAGATGATAAAGGGCCATGCTAAAGAATTTGAACTTGATCTTTTAACAACTTTTATTAAGTTTTTCTGGATATTTGGAACAAATGTTTTACATACTTCATGTTACAATACCCTCAACAACATTGTGGAGTAGACATAATTGTCCCCATTTTAAAAATGGAAGCTCTGAGGCTTGGAGGGGTTAAGTACTGACTCCTGACCATATTTAAAAAACAAAAAAACAAAAAAAACCAGTTGCTATGGAGTTGATTCTGAGTCATTGTGACCCAAGTGTGTCAGAGTAAACTGTGCTGCACAGGATTATCAGTGGCTGGTTTTCAGAAGTGGATAGCTAGGCCTTCTAAGGCATCTCTGGGTGGACTTGAACCTCCATGCTTTCAGTTAGCAGCCAAGTGCACCACCTATGACAGTTTATACCACCCATGGCCACATAGCACGTGCAAAATCTGCAATTTGTGTCCAGCTCTTTCCGGTGTCAATGCTTGTTTTTTTAACTACTGTGCTAAACTGTGCCCCAGCAGGAGATGGGAATCATGGAGGGTGTTTTTAAGTAGTTGAGTAATGGGAACCAATTGGTGTTTCAGAAGAGTAACTTGTTGACAGGGTAGAGGATGGATCAGAGAGGAGAAAGGGGACTGGATGTGTAGAGATTAACTGTATCTTTGTGATGCTCTATATCTATAGGAAGGATGTTGAGGGCCTTGATTATTTTATTGATGTAGTGGTAGAGAGAAGGCAACGAATTCTAAAACTATATAGGAAGTAGAATCAAGAGGATTTATAGATTGGTTCATTGGTGGGAATGAAGAAGGAGGAGGAGAAGTTTTACATTTGGGGGACTAGTGTTCCATTAATTAGGAAAAGGAATAAAAGAGAAGGAATGGGCTGTAGAAGAAAATAATAAGTTCAGTTACGGGAACTAAGTTCATATAGGGGACTATGGGGAATTCTGGTAGGTAGATAGAGCTCAGAGAGAGTTCTAGGCTAGAGAGAGAGATTTGGAAATGAATAATAGCTAGTGGTTAAAGCCATGGAGGGAATGAGAACAGCGCCAAGGACAACAGTGGTGAATACCAGCATTCAAGGGCATAGCTTCTGGAGAGAGTACAAGAGAATTATGCCAAAGTTTGAGAGCACTTCAGGGAGATTATAGCAGTGCCAGCTTCTGAAGAGAGATCAGATAAGGGGTAACTGAAAAATGGCCTTTGGACTTGGCATTTAGAAAGCCTTTAGTGGATTTAATTTTTTTTTAATGCATTTTATTGAAATATAATTTATGTACAGGGAAATACACAAAACTAAAGTGACAGGGGTCAATACATTTTTTTTTTTTTTTCAGTGTTCCCTCCCCTCCACTCCCACCCTTGGCAACCAACAAATAAAGTTTTCCTCCATATATAAACCTTTCCTTGATCCTCCACAACAACGAACTAATACTATATTTGTCCTTCTGTGATTGACTTATTTCACTCAGCATGATGTCCTCCAAGTTCATCCATATTATGCCGTGTTTTACAGAATCTACGTTATTCTTTAGTGCTGCATAGCATTCCATTATGTGCAGGTATCATAGTTTGGTCGTCCACTCTTCCATTGATGGGCATGTAGGTAGTTTCCATCTTTTTGCTATCGTAAATAGTGTGTGATGAACATGAGTGTGCATGTATCTGTTCCTATCCTGGCTCTCACCTAAGATATATACCTAGTAATGGGATTGCTGGGTCAAATGGTATCTCCATTTCCAGCTTTATAAGAAATTGCCATATTGCTTTCCTCAGTGGTTGTGTCACTTGACAGTCCCACCAGCAGTATATGAGAGTCCCAGTCTCTCCACATCCTCACCAGCATTTCTTATTTTCTGTCTTGTTGAACCTTGCCATCAGTGCTGGAGTGAGACAATATATCTCATTGTTGTCTTGATTTACATCTCTCTCATGGCCAATGATTGTGAACATCTCTTCATATATTAGCTGGCCACTTGAATATCCTCCTTGGTGAAGTGTCTATTTATGTCTTCTGTCCATTTTTCAATTGGATTGTTAATTCCTTTGGTGTTGAGGCGTTGGAGTGTTCCATCAATCTTGGAGATAAGTCCTTTGCCAGATATGTAATTATCAG
>NW_006921646.1:5763694-5793902 GCF_000298275.1 Orycteropus afer afer
AGTAATTTACTACACCACAGGGATATAGAATAATGTCCCTGTTCTTTGGAGATGTGTTCTGAAATCATTTAGAAATAATATCATGCAACTAACTTTCAAGTGGTCCATGTAAAAATTGTATAGCAAATATGGCTAATTTTTAACAATTTGTGAATATAGGTAAAGGGCACACAGATACTCATTGTACTGTTTAGGTTTCTCTGGAGGTTTCAAATTTTGCAGAATGAAAAGTTGGGAGAAAGTGCAGAATTGAGGATGTGCCCTGTGGTGAGTGTTATTTTCATTCTGAGCTAGGAGGTGATATATTTGCAAAGAGTGAGAAAAGTACTAAAGTGTCCAGTTTCACTAGGCAGAGAAGTCCAGAAAGAAGTCCGTTAGGCTCAAGTGATGCTAAAAGTGCAAAAAAGTAGAATTTTTTTCTTGATTTTTAAGCCCTTATTGTGGTTTTAAATCATCATTCTTTTAAATCTTATTAATTATTCTAGTATTTTATCAATTGTTTTTCCTTTAAACAATTGCTTTTACTAAGTGGTTTTTGTTGCAATCCAAGGACAGCATTTTTTTTTTTTTTCCAAAAAACTCAAACCAAACTCACTGCCATCAAGTCAAATCTGACTCATACCAACCCCTCCTTGGGCTTCCAAGGTGGTATCACTGTGGAAGTAGATTGCCTAATCTTCCTTCTGAGGAGTGGCTGATTGGTTTGAACTGCCAGCCTTCTGGTTAGCAGTCATATGCTTTTGGCACTACACCACCAGAGCTCCTTGCTTTTTTTTAGTAGAATATTAGTTAACTGGTTGTTATTGTTGTTGTTATGTGCCATCGAGTCGGCCCGACTCATAGCGACCCCTCCTTGGGTTTCCGAGGCAGTATCACTACGGAAGTAGGATTGCCCAACCTTCCTTCCGAGGAGTGGCTGGTGGGTTCGAACCGCCAGCCTTCTGGTTAGCAGTCAAGTGCTTTAGCCACTGTGCTACCAGAGCTCCTTAGTTAACTGGAATCACTGGATAAAATAGAAAGGAATAGATTTGTTAACACTAAAGAACATATACCTTATTACATAGCTAGCATAATACTAAAGAACCAAGTTGTTGTTATTTGCCGTCGAGTCGGCCCCGACTCATAGCGACCCCTCCTTGGGTTTCCGAGGCAGTATCACTACGGAAGTAGGATTGCCCAACCTTCCTTCCGAGTAGGGAGCAAATTTTAATATTACGCTAGATAATTGCTCTCACTGTTGAAGATCAGGACAGATTTAGATAGGCCTTTGAAACTTCCCTTCTGAACTAGAGTGTTTCCGCTTTTATATTTTAACTGGGTGAATCAATATTGCATTTGAGTTGCCTAACTGGCATAGCTGAAAAGTTGAGAACCTCCTGGGAAATGTCACCTTGGGGTTAAGGATATGTTATATCCACAGAGGAATTAATTCATTATCAGACATGGAAAAGGATACGTTTTCATATAGTCTGACCTTTACCCTTACCTTCTTTTCTGCTTTACACATTTTTATTGATAAGTTCTGTTACAGTCATCTATCAGACAGGTCTCTGTCATGTTTCTTTTTAGACTGTGGAACACGAGGCCAGGCAAGACTGTGGAAAACATCTCATAGGGCTATCAGCTGCTTCCTCCTATTCCTGAATACTCCTTCAGAAATGAAACATTCCATGTTTACCTCCCTCAGACCTCTCCTGCAAGCAAGGCTTCTCAGCCTTGTCACTGTGTACGTTTTGAGCAGGATCAGTCTTTGTTGTAGGGGACTGTCTTGTGCATTGTGGGATATTTAGCAGCATCCTTGGCCTCTACCTCCTAGTTGCCAGTAGTACCTTTCCACTTGTGATGATCAAAAAGGTCTCCGACATCACCAAATGTCACTTGGGAGGAAGAATTGTCCCCACTTGGGAACCACTGATCTAAGCAAAGCCAGAAGGAGGGCTTATTATCAGGATCCTGGGAGCTCTGGTAGTGTGATGGTTATGTTTGTATGTCAACTTGGCTAGGCCTGGTTGCATGGCTGGGCAGTTGGATGTAGTATTCCCCATGATGAGACTGGCAATCAACTCCATGGTGGAATCTACTGGCAGCAGCTGGGTAGCTGCCTTTGGGATGTGGTCTGCTTCCTGTGTATAAGGAGAAGCCTTGGGAATGGTCTCTAGCCTGTGACACGTTTGGACCCTGCATGTAGCTGTGTCGTTGCTCAGCAGCCTGCTATGCTTTGCCAACTTTGGGACTTACAGTGGACTTAAGTTAATGGCCAGCTGCATGGTTTGGTAACTTCGGGACTGTGCCTTTTTACTTGTCAACCTTGGGGCTTCTCAGCCTCAGCAGCCGGCAGCTGTCTGAGTGAAGAAACTCCTCTAGTTCCAGTGGGCCGGGAGCAGGAGGCAGAGCTGGATCCCAAGATTGAAGGGCTTCCACCCAGCCCTTAGAGCTTGGCACTTCGAACTTGGACTTAAAGCTTCCAAATTGTAAGAATAAACTCCTGTTTGTTAAGCCCATCCCATTTGTGGTTTATTTCTTGTCAGAGTGGCACTAGGTAACCAGAACAGGTAGCATAGTGCCTAAGGCACTTGACTGCTAACCAAAAGGCTGGCGGTTCAAACCCACCAGCCACTCCTCAGAAGGAAGGTTGGGCAATCTACTTCCGTAGTGATACTGCCTCGGCAACCCAAGGAGGAGTCGCTATGAGTCACGTCCGACTCAACGGCACATAACAACAACACAACAGGTGCTCTTGTAAACTTCACCAAGTTATTGCTAACTATCCTTTTCATAATTTGGGAAGTGTGTCTGAATCTCTGAGAAGAAGAATTATACAGCTTGCAAAATTATATTTAGCACTATAATGTTGTAAACTTGAATTACAAAAAACAAGCCCTTGGGTTTTTTTTTTTTGTTGTTTTTTGGCAATACAAACTGGTTGTTGAGTGAGATTTTTATGTGTATCAAAAGAGGGTGCAAAGGTTTACAAAGGTTGCAAAACAGTTATCTAAAATGATGATGGTTGATCCTCCATTTAGCCTCATCCAACACTTCTGTCCCCCCACATGGTTCTCTAAGGATACACCAACATGGTGTTTCTGCCCCAGTGATACCTGCATGTGGCCCCACATCTTAAACACACACATGCATGCATGCACTGCGGTAGAGTCGGATCCGACTTAGTGACCCCTTCTTGGGTTTCCGAGGTGGTATCACTGTGGAAGTAGATTCTTTCCGAGGAGTGGCTGGTGGGTTTGAACCGCCAGCCTTCTGGTTAGAAGTCAGATGCCTTAGGCACTACGCCACCAGAGCTCCTAACACATACACTTCAAAAATTTTTACTGGAAGCATTTTACTTCTGGAATTCCCTTTGCTCTCCTTTCTGTATCCTTTCTGTCCTTCTGCTGAGTCTTAATGGATTTTAACTGGAGAAAACCAAATCAGACCCACTGCCATTGAGTTGATTCTGACTCATAGCGACAGAGTAGAAATGCCTCATAGTATTTCCAAGGCTGGAAATCTTCAAGGAAGCAGACTGCCTTGTTTTTCTCTCATGGAATGGCTGGTAGGTTCGAACCATGGACATTTTGGTTAACAGCCAAATGCTTTAATCACTGCACTGCCAGATCTCTTTTTTAACTGGCTATCATTGGGTAGCATAGTGGCTAAGACACTTGCCTGCTAACCAGACAGCTGGCGGTTCAAACCCACCAGCCACTCCTCGGAAGGAAGGTTGGGCAATCCTACTTCCGTAGTGATACTGCCTCGGAAACCCAAGGAGGGGTCGCTATGAGTCGGGGCCGACTCGACGGCACATAACAACAACAACAACAAAATCATTGGGTAATTTGTTGTAGTGTATTTAAATCAACATTACTTTTGGTTGCTTTCTTAAAATATCTCTGTTAATTTGACAAATGCATCTCTGGAAATCACTGATCACAAATCAAAACTGTGAAAAATACTGTAATAAGTTGTTACTTTGTTCTTTTTCCAGAAATCATTGTAGTCAAATTTTTTAGTTTTCAGCCACTCAGCTTTGATAATGGAGGAACAGGGTATTGTGGTTTAGGGATTGCCACCTCAGAATAGGAAAATAATTGGTAAAGGAGGCAGTATGCATAAAGGTAAAAGGACCAATCATGAAGTCAGAGTCTTGGGTTCCCATCTTGATAGGTTATGAAAGCTTTCTTTCAGCAGCTGTGAAATGGGATTAATTATACCTGTTTTATGGGATCACTTTGATGATTCATTGAGATGATGTTTCCAGAGTGCCTAGCACAGCACTTGACAGTTAGGATGGAAATGACAAATGGTAATACAAGTAAACTGTACATACATCTTTTAATTTCTAATGAATTCAATTTTTTCTCCTTCATAGACTCTTAGAATTTTAGGGCTGCTGTTGTTAGTTGCTGTGGAGTTGATTCCAACCCCTGGTAACCTTTGTGCAGATAAGAGCTGCTCTGTAGGGTTTTCAAGGCTGTGACCTTTCACAAGCTGATTGCCAGGCCTCTCTTTGAGGTGCTCCTATGTGGATTTGAAAGGCCAATCTTTTAGCTAGTAGTCAAGCCAAGATCCAGAAAGGTGAAGTGGCTTAACCAGAATCATTTGACTAGTGATTGGCAGTTTAGATAAACACTCAGGCCTCTTTTCTTCCAATCCAGTGCCTCTTCCTTTCTTCTAGCCATGGTTCAGATATAACTATGGAGGACAAAAAGTCATTATCTGCATGTGTGGCAACTATCTCAGACTCATTTTATGCCCAGTTATGTTCCTTAGGAATAGCTGTGGGCCTTTTATGATTACAAAATCAGTACCAGAAAAGTTTAGAAAATACATGAAAGCATAAAGAAAATAAAAATCAGCTGTAACCTCACTTCTCAGAGAGCATCTACTCCTGACTTATTTTTAATTGGAGTTGGCTACATCTTAATTTTTGTTTTTTGCTAATGTTTTGGTTCTTCAGTGCTGCTGTAGTAGAAATACTACAAGTGAGTGCCTTTAACAAACAAGAATTATTCTCTTGCAATTTAGGAGGATAGAAGTCCAAATTCAGAGTGCTGCCTCTAGGGGCTGGGTGAAGGCTCCTCAGCCCTCAGCCTCCTGTTCCAAGCCCAGTGGTGCTGGAAGTGTTTTCTGACTTACACAGCTGCTGGCTGCTAAGGTTAATGAACTCAAGACTGATAGGTAAAATGGCAGGCACGGTCCCAAGATCAGCAGGCAACACAGCAGGCAGCTGGTGACTCGGCCAAATGCAAGATCCAGATGTGCCAAAAAGCTAGAGACCTTTCTCAAAGCTTTTCCTTATATACTGGAACCAGGCCACACTCCAAAGCCAACTACTTAGCTGCTCACAGCAGATTCCACCATGGAAGTGATTACAGTCTCATCATGAGGAATAATTATTATATCCAGCTATCAACCCACTCAAAACCAAGATCCAGACAAGTTGACAAACAACCTTAACTACTGCATTTCCACCCCTTGTCAACTTGGAACCTATATAGATCTCCTTCATTGAGTGGTCCCAGTCTCCTAGTCTATCTGAGTGGTGGCCTCACTCCCTTGTCCTGTCAGGCCCTGTTCTTCCACCCCTTGGGGATGGCAGCCCTGGCCCCTCACTTGTGGGCAGGGAATATGGCCCCATCCTACTGGTACTCATGTATGGCAGCCCTACACTCCAGAACTGAATTGGTAAAGATCTGAATCTTTGAAACCTAGGAGGTTGTAGGGGAAAAAAAAGAAAGAAACCTAGAAGGTTGTGGTGGTTCCACGCCCACAGTCCATGATCCTACTTTTGAGACTGAGGTGGCTCTGCTTCCCATTTTCTTGGTCTCTCTGCTTCTGCCAATTAATGTTTGAAGGCAATCCACTCCATCAGGAAGCTTCCTGCTGAAGGCACTCGGGTTTCTCACTCAGTGGGCTGGTGAGCCTGTTGCTCTGTCTCATGCCGGTTTCTCAGTTTTGCTAACGCTTTCTGCTGGTCTCTCTGGCATAATCTCAGCACAGGTATCTCAGGTCCAAGGACGCACTCCACTCCTGCTTCCACATTTTAGGTTGTCTGTTAGAGTAACACCTTGCTCTCTCGGTACCAAAGTCTGTCTTGGTTTTGTACTGCTGCTGTAACAAAAATACCACAAGCACATGGATGTAACAAATGGATTATTCTCTTATAGTTTAGGAGGCTAGAAGTCTGGGTTCAAAGAGCCAGCTGTAGGGCCTGGGTGAAGACCCCTTAACCTTGGGCTTTAGTTTTCTTCCTAGTGACTTCTAGTAAAAAATGACTTAGTGAGAAGTCCCTGGGTGGTGTAAATGGTTAAACACTGAAAGGTTGGTAGTTCAAACCCACCCAGAGGCCCTTCAGGAGTAAGGACTGGCAATCTGCTTCTAAAAGAAACCCTTGGAGTGCAGTTCTGCTCTGCGCACATGGGGTCACCATGAGTCAGAATCGACTTGATGGCAACTGACAAAAACAAGTTTCAAATCTCAGGGCATAAATGGGCTATTCAGCAATCAGATGTGACAACTTGCTAGCCATTACTAAAGTGACTGAATAAAGGTATAAACAAACAAATTTAGGGAAGTGATATGTCCGCTTTAGTGTATGTGGTTCCTCTCTCTTTCCACCAATTCCTCAAAGTCTAGATTATACCACTTGCCATTGAGTTGATTGCGACTCATGACAACCCCATGTGTGTCAGAATAGAATTGTGTTACATAGAGTTTTCAACGGTTGATTTTTCAGAAGTAGATCACCAGGCCTGCCTTCTGAGGTGCCTGCCTCTAGGTGGACTTGACCCTTCAACTTTTTGGTTAGCAGCTGAGTGCTTAACCGTTTGCACCATCCGATTTACCTGTCTTCCAGTCTACCAGAAGAAGTCTGATTCTGATTTAATTGGTCTGGGGTGGGGCCTAGATGTGAACAATTATTAAAAGCTTTCTAGGTGATTCTAAGGTATAGGCAGGATTAAGAACTAGTCATAAAGAGGACCACACAGAAGGGTCATACTGCTGGAAAAGGAGATATGCTGATAAGTGTGCTGGCTTGTGACATTTCAGGCCTCCTTTTCTCTGTTGGTGGTGTATTGCCTTAAGGCATTTGACTGCTAACCAGAAGGTTGATGGTTCAAACTCACCAGCCACTCTGTGGAAGGAAGATGGGGCAATCTACTTCCGTAAAGATTTACCACCTTGGAAACCAGTAGGGGTTATTGAGTCACAGTCGACTCGATGGCAGCGAGTGTGGTTTGGTTTTGGTTTTCTCTGCTGGAGGAACTCTGGTAGCATAGCGGTTAAAGCATTCAACTGCTAACTAAAAGGTCAGTGGTCCAAACCCACCAGCAACTCCGCAAGAGAAAGATGAGGCAGTCTGCTTCTGTAAAAATTTACAGCCTTGGAAACCTTAAGGAGCAGTTCTACTCTGTCCTATAGGATTGCTAGGAGTTGGAATCCACTGATGGCACTGGGTTTGCTTTTGATTTTGGGTTTCTCTGCTGGAGCTGCACCCCTGCTGTCCTCTCCCCTACAGGTGGCAACATCTCCCTGAAAGAATACACATGTCAGCACTTTTTGAGGTTAGAGCTTTTTAGGGGTAAAATAATGTGAAATAAAACTTTCTGTGTTAAAAAGAGAAAAAAATGTTCAGTAGAAGAGAGGTGAGAAACTGTAAGCACTGTCCTTTCTCCTGCCGATGAAGAAAAATATTATTATGGAACACAAACACTTCAAAATAACTGTTCGATTTGGTTTTATAAATGATACCGGAGAACTGTGCTTTGCCAAGTTAGTGCTTATTTTTCAATCCATGACCAATGAGAAACAATCTGGCTTTACAGTAACACTCCCCATGTTCCCTTTCTCAAAACGTATTTGGGGACTAGTGCTGGTCTGTAAACTATTTGTTGTTGGGTGTCGTCAAGTTGATTCTTAGAGTAACCCTACGACACAGGAGAACTGCCCCATAGGGTTTCCTAGGCTGAAATATTTATGGGAACAGGCCACTAGGTCTTTTCTTCTGTGGAGCAACCAGTGGGTTTGAACCACTGACATTTTGGTTAGCAGCCAACCCCTTAACCATTGAGCTACCAGGGCTTCCTAAACCATTTGTTACTAGCCCACAATTAAGTAAAACTTAAAAACATATTTAGCAAATGGACATTGCCTTGACATACTTATTGTGTGTTACAGAAGTGTTGGCCTGCCGTGGATTGGGAAAAAAACAAAAATGACCCTTCTCCACAGATAGGTCAGGAAGCACTGTTCCACTTGAGGAGGAAGTAATTTAAAGAAACCATCCTTCTTTTCATGTTTATTTTCTCTCTCTTAGGGATTTTGTATTTGAAGACATGGATCTTGCTGCCAATGAGCTCAGCATTTATGACAAACTTTCAGAGACTGTTGATTTGGTGAGACAGACAGGCCATCAGTGTGGCATGTCAGAGAAGGCAATTGAAAAATTTATCAGACAGCTGCTGGAAAAGAATGAACCTCAGAGAGGAGCACCCCAGTATCCTCTCCTTATAGCTGTGTATAAGGTAAAAATGTCTTCTGACTTGGAAGTAGCTTAGACACAGCACAGACTCTTCAGCATTCTCCCCAAATATTATCACTAACTGATTCCACCGTTGAACCTTGTTTCTTCGTGAATAAATTGGCCTTTGCTCTTGTTATTGTGTGTTACTAGAAAATTTGACTATTTGATTAAATGTCCTAGACAAAAGCTGTGTATTTATATTAAAATTTATTTGTGTGTGTTTTTTAATGGGTGTTATATCCCCTGATTGTATAATAGAAGCTTGGTGAGCCTTGCAGTCCTTGTAGTTTTAAAACATTAGATGCTTTCAGATCTTAATGTGAATGGCTTGTTTATGAGAATGCATTAGTTCTTAAGGTACATTGGGAATAGCATAAGAGGGCTGTTTTGTTTTTCTTCCTTGGTGTTAGGAAGTTTTGTTTGCTTGGACAAAACAAGCTTTATTTGCTGTTAATCTTTTTCTTATCTTTCCTTGTAGGTCCTTGTGACCCTGGGGTTAATCTTGCTTACTGCCTACTTTGTGATTCAACCTTTCAGCCCATTACCACCTGAACCAGTGCTTTCAGGACCTCACACCTGGCGCTCACTCATCCATCACATCCGGCTGATGTCCTTGCCCATTACCAAGAAATATATGCCAGAAAATAAGGGAGTTCCTCCATATAGGGATGGTGAAGACAGGCCCTTTCCAGGTAGAATGCTGTATTTACTACTTACAAGATACAACTTTTTTCACAGTGTGCAATGGGAAAGGAAATAATATTTATTGACATCAATGGGAGGTATTTTCCCAGGAGTGTCTCATTAAATTCAGTCTTCACTAAAACTCTCTGAGGTAGGTTTTATTATCACCATTTTGCAGATAGAGAAGCTGAGAGTCCGAGAGGCTAAGAAGTAGGCCAGAGAGACACATCTGGTGGAGCTAAAACTCAAACCTCCTGATTCTGAAACATGTATGATGGTGGGGATGAGAAGATTTGCCTATAAGAAGGATTTGACTCTTATCTTATTCTGCCTTTTTCTCTCCTGTGATTCCTATCCATATTGTATATTTCATAAATCACTGTTGATTTGTTGAATGCATCTGAGTCCAGCTTCCTTTTAATTAGATCTTCTAACAGTCGTTACTTAACCTACTGGGTTGCGCTTATGTATAGCTATACCCCACTCTTTCAATTTAGTCTTTTCTCTCCATATCGTTGTTCACTTAATTTAGTGCTCATAAGTGTATCAATGTGGCCAATAAGTTGAATTTAGGAAACAGGTTTATAGTAACTGTGCATCAGTACCATCATAGGAATTCCTAGTCTGAAAGACTACTTGAGGGGTTTCCTTTTGAGAATAGTGTAATATGTGGTAAGACGAGTCAGCCCTCAACTCAACGATGACCCCATGTATAACAGAATGAGATGCTGTCTGATCCTGTGCCATCCCCAGGATCAGTTGCAGATCTGACAATTGTGATCCATTGGGTTTTTCATTGGCTGATTTTCAGAAAAAGATTATTGTGGCCTTTCTTCCTAAGAGAAAGAATAAACCAAACCAAACCCACTGCCATTGTGTTGACTCCAACTCATAGTGACCCTATAGACAGAGTAGAACTGCCCATACTATTTTCTTTCTTTTTATTTTTTTCCCTCGAGTTGATAAAAGTTGTGGTGAACACCATATGTTAGAGAGTAGAACTGCTCCATAGGTTTTTTTTTTTGTTGTTGTTGTTCCCCAAGTTGTGATTTGGGTGAAATTTTACAGAGCAAATTTACCTTCCATTCAACAGTTTATATATATTTTGTTTCATGACATTGATTGCTATCCCCATAGTATAACAGGTCTTGTCCCACTTCCTCCCTCTAGTTACCTTTTCACTGTTTCCCTTCTTCCCATGCATTGCTGCCCTCTGAGCTATCTCTCTGTGCAAATGATGCCCTTCTCATCTCCTATGGTTGATTGTTCTCCAGAGTGGAGACCTCTGGCCTTGTAGGCCTGTCCATTGTTTGGCTGGAAGCCATGGGAGTGAGTTCAGTTACAGGCCTGAAGGGTGACGAGGGGCCATAGTCTCAGGGGTTTCACCAGTCTCTATTGGATCAGTAAACTTCATCTTTTTTATGATTTTGAGTTTGGTTCCACATTTTTCTCCCATTCTATCCAGGACCTCCTATTTTGATCTCTTTTCAAGTGGTTGACAATGTCAGCTGGGCACCATCAAATTCTTCTGGTCCCTTGGACTAGTTGTTTCCTTGCCTCTTTGATTTTCTTCACTTTTCTTTGCTGCAGATGAGGAGAGACCAACTGTTACATCTTAGCTTTTAAGACCCTAGTCGCTACTCATCAAAGTGGGATGTAGAACAGTGTTTTTGTATAGTATATTATGTCAGTTGAGCTTGATGTCCCCTGCAACCATGGTTCCAAGCCTGCAGGCCCAGCAACCCACTCCCTCAAGGTGTTTGGCTGTGGCCAAGAATCTGTTATAACTGCCCCCGTTAGTGCTATTATATATATGGCATACAGCACATAGAAATATATATGTAGAAATATCGTCTGCCAGACTTAAATACGGTCATGGATATATTCCTTTTTGCCTACCCATTCCTGATCCTTTAGCCTGTCTACCTATGTTTCTACTATAGATTAATGTTTATTATTACTAATAATGCAGTATTGTGTTATAAAAGTATTTACCTTTGCTGTCTGTACTTATTGTGCAACTCTTCCGGTCTTCCTTTTCCTTAGTGTTATTGTGCTGGTCACTCGCTTTTGGTATATTGCCTTTCCCTTCACCCACATCAATACTTGTCTCTTGTTGTTGTTGTTGTTATGTGTCGTCGAGTCGGACCCGACTCATAGCTACCCCTCCTTGGGTTTCCAAGGCAGTATCACTATGGAAGTAGATTGCCCGAGGAGTGGCTGGTGGGTTTGAACCACCAGTCTTCTGGTTAGCAGTCAACTGCCTTAAGCTCTACACTACCAGAGCTCCTACTTGTCTCTTACCTATCTAGCAATTTTCCCTCCTCCCCTCTCCCCTCCCTGGTAATAAATAGTTTCCTTCCTTGTGTAAACGTTTCCTGGACTTTTTGCAATAGTGGACTCAAATAATATTTGTCCTTCTGTGATTGACTTATTTCACTCAGCATAATGTCCTCCAAGTTCATCCACATTATGATGTTGCCAAAAGGGCAAGGAAGCCACATCTCCTGACCTCCTCTAACCCCACAAGAAGACAGAATGACCATCAATAGCCCAAGGCCTATTACTGCAAGGCCAGACATACTGCCTCCCTCCAATCCTTTTACCAACCGTTCCTCCCAAAGCACTCACCACCTCTCTCCTGGGTTCGATAATTCGCTGCAGTGGCCACACAGAACTCACAGATTACAGGGGTTTATTAGGGAAGCACCAGCTTACAATTCGAGTTCAGGAAAAACGCTCAGTCTCTCTCCCAGCCCACAGTCTCTCTCTCCTAACAGCCTCTCACAGTCTCTCTCCCAACAGTGCTTGTCCCTTGGTGTCTCACTCAGCAATGTGTGTCTCTTATGTCTCTTTCCCAGCAGCGCGTGTCTCTTTCAGCAGCACATCTTCCTCAACCAGCAGTCAGAGAGACTTCTTCTGCCTCTAGGAGGCCTCCTTTTGAGCCTGGTAGAGTGGCCAAACTAACCAATCATAACATCAGAATTCTAAGCACCTGAGGGAGAGCAGGAACCTCCCAGAACATTGCTTTGTGTTGCGCCCAACAGAAATACCCCAGGTGGATAACTTTTACAATCAGGAGCTCCTCAGTTACTCACAGCAAATTCCACGACAGAGTTTACCAAGACTTATGGCTAGAAAATCCATACCAGGTAATTTACTACACCGCAGATGTGTTTCGCGGATTCTTCATTATTCTTTAGTGTTGTGTAGTATTCCATTGTGTGCATGTGCCATGGTTTGGTTATCCATTCATCTGTTGATGGGCACTTGGATTGTTACTATCTTTTTGCTTTGATGAACAGTGATGCAGTGAACATGTTTATGCATGTATCTATTCGCACCCCAGTTCTCAATGATTTAGGATATATACCTAGTAGAGGGATTGCTAGATCAAATGTATTTCTATTTGCTACTTTTTAAGGAAGTGCCATGCCATTTTGCACCGTGGTTGTACCAATTTACAATTGCACCAGCAATGTATGAGTGACTCAATCTCTCCATACCCTTGCCAGCATTTCTTAGTTTCTGTCCTGTTGAACTTTGCTATGATTGCTGAGGTGAGATGATATCTCATTGATGTTTTTATTTGCATCTCTCTAATAGCTAATGATTGTGAGCATTTCTTCATGTGTTTGTTGGCTGCTTGAATATCTTCTTTGGTGAAGTGTCTGGTCATGTCCTTTCCCCATTTTTATATTGGATTATTTGTCTTTTTGATGTTGAGTTTTCTATAAATTTTAGAGATAAGCAATTTGTCAGATATTTTGTTGGTGAATATGTTTTCCCAATATGTAGGTTCTCTTTTTATTCTTTTGGAGAAGTTTTTTTGATGCATATGAGAAGTTAATTTTTAGAAGGTCCCGGTCATTTAGTTTATCTTGTACTATTTGTGCATTTTTTACTTATGTTTGCTAGTCTGTTAATGCCATATATTAGGGCTCCAAGGTTGCCAATATTTTTTCTTTGATGCATTTTATAATTTTAGGTTTTACATTTAAGTCTTTGATCCATCTAGAGTTAGTTTTTGTGTATGGTGTGAGGTGTGGATCTTGTTTCATTTTTTTGCAAATAGATATCCAATTTTGTCAGCACCATTTGTTAAAGAGACCATTTCTTCCCTGTTTGTGGTGTAGTAAGTTACTTAGTGTGGCTTTTCTACCCATAAGCCTTTGTAAACTCCAAGGTGGGATTTGCTATGAGCAACTGAGAAGCTCCTGATTGCTAAATTTATCCACCTGGAATATTTCTGTTGGGAGTGGCACAAAACAATGTTCTGGGAGGTTCCCACTCTCTCTCAGGTGCTTAGAGTTCTGATGCTATGATTGGCTACTTTGGCCACTCTGCCAGGCTCAAAAGGAGGCCTCCTAGAGGCAGAACTCTCTCTGACTGCTGGTTGAGGAAGATGCTGAAAGAGACACGTGCTCCTGAAAGAGACACGTGCTGCTGGGAAAGAGACGCAAGAGACACGCATTGCTGAGTAAGACACCGAGGGACGTGCACTGCTGGGGGAGAGACTGTGAGAGACTTGGCTGAGAGACAGTGGGCTGGGAGAGAGACTGAGCATTTTTCCTGAACTTGAATTGTAGCCTGGTGCTTCCCTAACAAACCTCATAATCTGTGAGTTCTGTGTGGCCACTGCAATGAATTATTGAACCCAGGAGAGAGATGGTGGTGCTTTGGGAGGAACAATTGGTGAAAGGGCTGGAGGGAGGCAGCATGCCTGGCCTTGCAGTAATAAGCCTTGGGCTATTGATGGTGATTCTGTCCTCTTCTTGTAAGGTTAGAGGAGTTCAGAACATATGGCCTCCTTGCCATTTTTGTACTGTTAATGGATTTTACTCCTTTGTCAAAGATTGGCTGTCCATAGGTTGGTGGATCTATATCTGGGTTCTCAGTTCTGTTCTAGTGGTCTATGTGTCTGTCGTTGTACCAATACCAGGCTGTTTTGAGTGCCATGGCTGTATGGTAGGTTGAGATTGGGCAATGTAAGACCTCCTACTTTGTTCTTCTTTAGTAGTGCTTTGCTTATCTGAGGTCTCTTTCCATATATTTATAAAATATAAAAATATAATAGAAAAATTTATAAAATATATTTATAAAATATAAAATTGGTTTTTCCATGTCTTTAAAGAATGCTGATGGAATCTGGACTGGGATTGCATTGAATGTGTAGATTGCTTTGGATAGTATTGACCAAACATGTAATCGTGTGTGATAGAGGATGAGAATGTGTGCACAGATCTCTATTAGCTATTCATGTAGAGCAGTTGAGTGTGAGTTGGGCTGGTATTGGCTGTTACCTGTCATTGACCAGTTAGTGCAGACGCAGATAGTGGCCCTTGCCCAGTGGGTGGGGCTGCAGGAGGTGCGAATGTCATTGGGTTGTGTGAGCACGGTTGCTTTCTGGTTGTCAGCCACTGGCATGGTTGCCCTTGCAGTCCTTAGCAAGCAGAGCTGATTATCAGGTTGCTGCCCAGATTGGAATGCCTCTTGCAGATATTCAAAATGGCAACCCCATCAGGCCAGCCAATAGTCCACATTTCCTTTTGTCTCCTTATTTGCTGTTTTTATTCAGGTTCTTCTACTAGTCAGTATTTAATCCACTTCTTTACCTTCCCTTTGAAGGTCAGGGTTCCAGGATTATCTTCTGTATCTGTTTCAATTGGTTTCTTGTTTCTTTATTGCAGAGGGTCTGTATATTTTGTTTTCCTATTCTGCCATCTTGCCAGAAGTCCTCCCCATAGGGTTTTCTAGGCTAGAAATCTTTCTGGAAGCAGACTGCCACATCTGCCAGCTGTGGAGCAGCTGGTGGGTTAAAACTGCTAACCTTTTGGTTAGTAGCTAAGTGCTTAATCATTACACCACCAGGGCTTTTTAAGAGAAAAAATAGATGGATTTTTTTTTTTTTAATTTTTTATCTTTATCTATCTGAAAGAGTATATAAATTAATATCACAATTAGATTGTTGAATTTTTTGTGTAACTGTGTCCTGAAACCTTTAAGATGCAGCATAACTGTTTAGGAAGTATGTTTTCAGAAAAAAATTTACTCATTGAAGCTAAGCTTTATATCATAATATCATTTTTTAAGCCAAGACCTAATCAATCATAAAAATCATCGCTTGGATCAAGTTGCCTTTGAAAGCTTTTCTTGTACACTTGAGGAAGTCATGGAAAGATTTCCCAAATTATATCAATATTAGAGGAAGATAACAATGTAAGACATTCTAAAACAAAACTTGTAATTTTTTGGGTTTTTAAATTTTTTTTTTAAATTAACAGTTCGTATATTTAGAATTTTGTATTCCTTGTATATTTTGGGAAGGTTGTTTTTGAAATGTCTCCAGCAGAGCTCAAAAAATGAGCTCTCCAACTCTGTCAGGAAGTCCAGAGCATCTGGAGGTAGCTGCTCCTTTCCTGCTCGTCTTCTCCTCATAGCCTCCTTGCACATGGGAGGAATTAAACCATTTTTAGGCAGGGTTTTGAACTGAGAACCAGTTCATTCCGGTTCAGCCCCCTGCTGAGAATGTGCCTTTCCATCCTAGATACGCTGAATCAGAATCTGCATTTAATGAGATCCCCAGGTGCACATTGTTAAAGTGCAGATTCTCATTCAGTGTATCTGGAATGGAAAGCCACATTCTCAGCAGGGGGTCAAACAGGAATGAACTGGTTGGATTTCCTGTTTTTAGGACCTGGTTGGTGGCATTTTACTTTCTTTCCTTCCATCCTACAAAGTACAGTACCACAGACTTAAGAAATGAAGGACAGCCAATGGGCAGTGCTTCCTCACTCTCTAAATCAGAGTTTACAATTCAAGAAAGCATTAGTGTCTTATCTATCTACCAGCCAGATTTGTTGGTTCACTGCAAATTAATGTTTTGCCTTGCAGATGAGAATAAAATGAGTGTTTGGTGTTCCTTCCTTGAGAGAGCATGTTGGAGGGGTGTGGTTTTAGCTCTTTAATGTTGTTGATTCTATTAAAGTGCTGTTTTCACTTATAAATGTGGATATGGATGCACCACATTTTCCTAAGTGTGGTAATTCTAGGAAGCTGTAGATATGTAAGAGAGCCTTTTGCTTCGCATCTGAAAGGAAACTTAAGAACACAGCATCATGTAAGGGGTAAATAGAAACATGTTGAGGAGAATTAGGTACAAGAAAGTTCAAACTCCTGGGCCTGTGAGAGAGTGGGAAAAGTAAAAAAAATATATATAAATACCATTCTTAACGTCCTGGTACTGAAAACAGCTTCCGCAAGTTAGGATTACTCTGGGGCAGTTCTACTCAGTTCCATGGGGTTGCTATGAGTCAGAATCAACTCAAAGGCACACAACACCAACAAAGCCTGTAAAATAAATATAAGGGAGAATGGTGTGGCAAATTGAGCTCCCCAAAGGAAACCCTGTGAACATGTTGTTTCCTTAAGGATTGGCCTGTCCAGAGCTCCCCAGGGTCACCTGGCCCTCCTTGCAGTGGAGCCTTGGCAGTGATGGAGGGGACTAGATGCCTCTGGTGATGTTGCCCCCCGATCCCATCCAGGGGACAGAAGTAGGCTCCTTTTTTAGTTTCCATAGTATCTTAGTTATCTAGTGCTGCTATGACAGAAATGCCACAAGTGGGTGGCTTTAACAAAAAGAAATTTATTTTCTCGCACAGGTAGGAGGCTAGAAGGCTGAACTCAGAGTGCTGGCTCTAGGGAAGGCTTTCTCTCTGTCAGCTCTGGGGAAAAGTGGTTGTCTCTTCTGAGCTTCTGCTCTTATGTGATCTTCATGTGCTTTGTCATCTCTCTTCCCCCATCTCTGCTCGCTGGCTTCTTTGCTCACTCTGTCTGCTCTTTTTATATTTCACAAGAGATTCATTTAAAACACATCCCACACTTATTAACATGACAAAGAAAGCCCATCCCCAAATAGGATTATGACAACTTGTCTAGGGATTAGGATTTACAATACTTATTTGTGGAGACACAATTCAATCTATAACAGTTAGAATATTCTGCCTCTAAATCTCATTGGTGACAATGAAGTGACTCAGGGGTGAACCATGTAAACATCCCACTCTACAGCAGAAAATAAATAAGCCAATACTTACTTAGTACTTGCCAATATAAGCCCTGTTCAAAGTGCTTTCTGTATATTGGCTCATTGAATCTTTACAACAATGCTTTGAGATAGGTTCTATTTTTATGCCCGTTTTCCAGATAAAGACACTGTGGCACAGTGAGGTTAGGTTGCTTACCCAAGGTCCCAAGGCTAGTAAGTCATGGAGCCAAGATTTGGATCTAGGCAGTTGCCTTCAGAATCAGAGCTTTTAACCTCTGATGAAAGTATTTCCTAGTTACACGGTATTTCTGAAGAGTCTTGGTTTAAGTTTTGTTTCAGAGTTCTACACCCCTGCTCTCTCAAACCCACCAGCCACTCCTCGGAAGGAAGGTTGGGCAATCTACTTCCGTAGTGATACTGCCTCAGAAACCCAAGGAGGGGTCGCTATGAGTCAGATCTGACTCGATGGCACATAACAACAACAATAACAGCTCTCTCAAGTTGCTAGATACACTCTCTGTCAGCTCCTTAGTCCCTGAAGAAACAAGTTTCTTTCTGACTGCTGTTTCAAGTCCAAAGATAAATGCTCTTCCAAGCTATTGGCCTTTTAGAATTTTCCAGAGCTAGCCTTTTCCTAAGCATTCAGTCCAGCTTATCATCGTGATTTGCTCGCTTACGGGTTAATTTTTGACTGACTTCATCCTTTCCCTTCATATTTACACTCATACTCCCTACCTGCTTATCTCTTTATGTATCCACTTTGCCCTTTTCCCCCTTCTCTTGGCTTTTACCCTTTCCATGGAATCATTGAGACTTAGAGCTAAAAAAGAACTTTAGATTTAATCTAGTTCATACCCCCAGTTTATAAGAGAAAATTGAGGCCTGGAGAAGTGAAATAACCTGCTCGCCCAGTTAAAAGTGGCTAATCTCGCACTTGAGCCCTAGTCTAGTCTCGTTGACACTAGTCTATCATTCTTTCCATTGTACCACACTTCCTGCCTACCATTTGTGTCCTCAGCCAGGCCAGGCTCCAGCATGTTAGGCCCAGTTACTCTATTTACTTTGGATATTCTCTGGTCAGTTTCTAATTCTAACACCCATTTATTCTGAGGAGGCCTGGGGTTGTACTCATCTCCAATGAGAAGGTACATCTCTGTAGTGCACAATTGGAGGTTTATGCCTCCATGGAGCCTTCAAGGAAAGGATAAAGTGGATCGAGCAACATCAAAGAGCTTGGGAATGCTGGAACCTCAAGCTTTGAGATTCCCTATTCTTTTTTTTGCAAAATAAGTTCATCTTCAGTGCTAATAGCAGCTAATAACTATCAGGTACTTACTGTATACCAGGCACTATCCTGTGTACTTTATATTCATCTTCTGAGTCTTCACAGTCACATAAGGTAGCTACCCGTTTTATGTCTATTTTACACATGAGGAAACTGACGTGCAGTCATCATCTTACCCAAAGCCTCACATTTAGAGATAAATTTGCATGCAAATGAGAACTTCTGAAAGTAGAATGGACTCCATGGTTTGGCATGGTTCAAATGCATTGCTTCCTAAAGGCAAGGCTATTGGCTAGATGATTTTCTTGGGGCTTCTCTTATGCCTATAGTTTCTGAAAATGGCTTTGGATACAGTACTATCCAGCAGGGGACTTGGCAGAACCTGCCTTCACCATCAGGGTTTGATCCCCACCTCGTGGCCAGGATGCTAGAAGAGGTACTATCCAAAATGAGCTGCTGGAGAGTAACCTGATTAAATATTGAGCCCACAGCAGCGAAAGTCGTGGGGAGCTTTGTCATGGGCTTTCAGGCTTATTCTCAGGTATATTTCTAATAGAATGACCTTACTTGCATAATTATATATATTAATCTTTTAATCTTTATATGTATCCACTCTTTTATTTATTTTTATCTCTTACTTTGAGGTTCCATTGAATACAGACTGTTCTTTTGATTTCCTCCCAGTGGACTTAATCCTATTGTTAAGCTTCTGAAAGGTCAGAGTTTTTCATTCATTTATTCATTAAGTGAATGTTTGTTGAAATGCAACTATATGCCAGCCACTGTTCTCAACAGAGCAGTGAACAAACCAGACCAAGCCCTTTGCTGTTGTAGAACTGGTTTGTGCTTTTCTTTCTTTCCTGTCCTTTTTACCCAAAAGGATTTTTTTTTTCTGTCCTGGAAAGAGATTTTTTTTTTTCCCTGCTTTTTGCCAGATTAATAATCTACATAAAAAGGACTATTCTCCCTCACAATTCCAGGGTGTGTTACAGTTTTAACACTATGAGCAGGCTTAAGTGAGTTTTCTTTGTAAACAGCCCTCAGGCCCCAGGAAGCCTCCTGCCTGTCCGGCTTTGGCCCACTCTGGCTGTTCTGCTGAGTGCCCAATTTGCAGAGAAGGGTGGGCCATTGCAGTTTCCTGATTTCAGGCCATGTTGTGTCTGAGAGATTGTTTTTGACATCCTAAACAGTGAAATGAATTTCAAACCTGATGAGAATTTGGAATACAGATCATGAGTTTTATTTAACTCTTACATATGTAGTTCCTCCTTCTGTGTCTCAGCCTTTCTTTCATTAAGTAGGTGTAAGAACCAAGGAACCTTGGTGGCACAGTGATTAAGAGCTCAGTTGCTAACTGAAAGGGTGGTGGTTCAAACCCACCAGCTGCTCGGTAGGAGAATGATGTATATGAGTCAGAATCAATGCGACGACAACGGGTCTGCGAGTCAAGGAGCCTTGGTCCTTACAAGAAAGAGAAAGTTACTATCCAGCTTCCACCAGCCTTTCTGCCTGGCTGCAGGTAGCTGAAAAAAAGTTGTGAACTATGGCATAGGAAAGTCTGGCTGCATGTTGTTGGCTGTTTCTAGGGTGGAATTTTGTTCACTCTGGGGCATTATGACTCCAAACCCATTGTATAGAGAACATCTCATATGTAACCTCTTAGGGACCCAGGCCATGCTGTAGTCTGGCCACACCTTGCTTCTCTGTTGTGGAGGATGCTGTGGGAAGGGAAGAAGCTCCTACCTTACCTCTCCTGCCACCTCCAGACTCTTCACTGCTAGGCCATTTCTCACCAAACATTAGCACATTCTTTATCCTCGGTGATCTCAAGGCTACAGAGAAATCAGTAACTCTTCCTCTTGAAGTTTGGGCTCCTTAAATGATATAGGGGGCACATTGGTCTTTGGTTTTGTTAGTTGCTGTTGAGTCAGTTCTGACTCACGGTGACTCAGTGTACAGAGCAGAACTGTTCCATAGCATTTTCAAGGTTATGACATTTCAGAAGTAAAACTGGTCTTCCTCTTCCCAGCCCCTTTCTTCTAGGACTGCCTTGTCACAGTCAAGAATCATCTTCTTAGAGCATCAGAAAACCCCTACTCACAGACCTCTATTGGTTCCACATTTTGTAGAGTCAGGCCTGCTCCAAGCCCTAGGGGCCCTTCTTGGTCTTCTTCAGCCACTATCCCCCCTCCCACTTATTCCTCTGTGCTCTTTCCACCAGACCCTGGTGCCTCATTAACTTCCTCTCCCACCTAACTCTAGCTGCCTCATCTGTAAAATAGAATGGTGATGCCTACTCAACAATTTTATGGTGGAAATTCAATGATGGTCTGGCACTTCATGAATTAGTTTCTCTTTTTCCCTCACAAGTGCTTTGGAAACGGAAGTACTACATAATTGTTACATGTTGTTATGATTGTTTATGTCTCATTGTATATCCATTAGCCAGAGTTCTTGTCCTTGACAATAATTCATCATATTTGACCCCTAATAAGGAACATTTGAAAATACCCCAGAAGAAGAAAAGTACTTAACTTTGCAGCCTCCAAGTGCCACTGAAACAGATCTTACTAAAGGGTTTGTGGCCAACCCTGGAGGCTCATGGTGAGCTCTGTGGGAGAAGCCCCTGTCTAGGAGAGGATTGCAGCAGTAGGCCTGTGATTGATAATCTGCCCACAGGCTGAGATGGGCTGAGAAGGGAACAAGGCAGCTGATTCCAGGGAATGCAAGTACCATCTGCAAGAGATGGAAGATACTTGGAGGGTGTTCAGGAGACTGTCTGCTGAGAACAAACATAGTCCTTCCCTAATGAGGATTTCTTAAGCCCCACTTGTTGTTGTTGTTGTTTGCCATCGAGTCGGCCCCGACTCATAGCGACCCCTCCTTGGGTTTCCGAGGCAGTATCACTACGGAAGTAGGATTGCCCAACCTTCCTTCCGAGGAGTGGCTGGTGGGTTTGAACCGCCTGCCTTCTGGTTAGCAGTCAAGTGCCTTAGCCACTATGCTACCAGAGCTCCCAAGCCCCACTAGTGTTCCCTTAAAAACAAAAAAACAAAAAACAAGAATAAAGTAGTTGCTTTAAACTATGCTTGTGTTTGTTGCTGCCAGCAACTACAGAAAATGGTTTGTACCCGAGAGTCAGCTTCCAACTGTGTTTAGCGGTTCAAAGAATTGACTTCATTGGAGCCACATTTGGTTGTCTGTTATCTTCTGTTGTAGGCTCTCTCTTGATTTGGTTTCCACTGGGTTTTAATCAGGGACCATCTTGTGAAACACTTTGGATTCAAATTCTAGTTTAACACAAACACATCTCAGAGAACACAGATGAAATCCAGAATGGAACAGAAAGTAAACAAGAAATAGTGCAACAAGATTATAAGCTGGATAATGTCAGAGGGAAGGAACATAGGGAAACTGGGAAGGGCTGTGTAGAAACAGAGGAACCCCTCGGAGAAGGAGCCAGCCCAGGGGAGAGTGTCAAGGAGATGCTGGCCCTCCATCAGGTTTTAGGTGGGATGTTCCTCCATTTCATACTAATCTTCCGTGGTGGTAGAAACAATGGTTAGTAGCTCCCACCTGCTTCAGAGCTAGGGTGATGCAATTCACTTTACCCAGAGATGGACACCTGAGAAGTCTGATGTTTCTTCTCTTGCGCTCGTGCTCTGCACTCTTTCCCCACCACCTCTCTCTCCCCCTCCCCCTCTCTCCTTCCTTCCCCCATCTCCCCCTCCCCTCTGCCATCCTCCCCCCCACCTCTCTCTCCCCCTCTCTCCCCTCTCCACTTCTTCTCTCTCCTCTTCTCTCTCTCCCCCTTTCCCCCTCTCCCTCCTTCTCTCCCCCTTTCTCTCTCCTTCTCTCTCTCTCTCTCTTTCCCCTTCCCTCCTCTCTCTCCCCTCTCTCTATCCCTCTACATCTTCTCTCTCCCCCTCTCCCTCCCTCTCTCCCCACTCTCGTCTCACTTTTCCTTCCCAGAGCTGCCCTGACCTCCATCTTTGTACTTGTAATTGTGAGCCAAGGGTCTAGGCACACACCCAGAGTGTGCAAAAAGACACACTATGAGGTTCACAGTGACTGTGGGACCACCCTTTCTAGCTGCCCCACCCCTGTGTGCTATAGGCGTTTCACATGTGTGGGTCATAGGTTAGAAAATAGAAGGGCTGCATCTCTAGCCCCATGTTCTTAAGTGCTTATTTTCTGTTATATTTTATTTATCTCTGAGATGGGAGATATATGTACATGTTAAAAATAATTTTTCCATAAAGTGTAGAAGAGTATACAGAGAAAAGTACTTCTGTTCTCTGCTCCCCTCCTCAAAGGCTACCTATTTCATATGTGCCTTTTCTGAGGCCAACAGTGCTTATCCTTCTTAGTTTTTTAAAATTAACAATATCTTTCTTTTCTGCTTTCACTGTGGGAGCTACTGTATTTTTCCTGAATCTGTATTCTCCATATCCCTTTTTCTCCCAGACTTTGACCCCTGGTCAACAAATTACTGTGAGAAGAATGAGTCGGACCCCATCCCTGCCAATTGCACTGGTTGTGCCCAGAAATTACCCCTCAAGGTAATGCTCCTGGAAGATACCCCTGAGAAATTTGAGCAACTCCATCCTCTGGTGATCAAAGTAAGCACTCTTGATTATCCCACTGTTTAATTTACCTGTTTAAAGACTAGGAAACATCAAGCTCTGTGATATTTCTGATAAATAACTTGGTGTTGCTTTGTTCTACTTTGTTTTCTGCCCTCCCAAGACGGAACAGCCATTGTTGTCTGAGGAACTTCAGCATTTTTTGTGTCGATACCCTGAGGTGGCAGAAGGCTTCACCGAAGGGTTATTTGCCAAGTGGTGGCGCTGCTTTCCTGACCGGTGGTTCCCATTTCCTTATCCATGGTGAGCATTGAAAGAGGCTCTTAGTCTAAGTGTAAAAGAAGGTGGACCACGTGCTGGACACTATGTAAGCATTTTACAATGTACACTTCAAGTCAAATGATCCTCAGGAGCTCACTGTTGAAAACAAATCATGAGCACAGAGGAGATGAATGGAAAAGGTGTGTCAAGAGGAAGGTGGGCCAAGTCTCCAAGGCAGACACCACGATTGCCTAAGAGGTCCATAATTTATTTCTAAGTATGTGTTTAGCATTTTATGTTTATACACAGTGGTCCTGAGCATTGATGAGTAAAGAGAGAACAAGATAAATAGAAGGGAAACTATATTTCTGGCACTTGTTTGCACCAGGCAGTGCCCCTTGGTGCTTAATGTCTATTGCCCATTGGTGATGCTCATAATAGCTCTGAGAAGTAGAATGATCATTGTCATTGTTCAGATCAGAAAAGTACCAATCAGAAGTTAAGTAACTCGCCCAAGGTTACCCAGCCAGGATTGAAACCTAGATCTATCTCCATATTATTTCTTGTGTTCTTTAAGAAGGTATGGTCTATACCTTGGGGTCAAGATTGCTCTCTAGAAGAGGAAAGCTGGTTTCCATCTGTTGTTGTTGTTATGTGCCATCGAGTCAGACCTGACTCATAGCGACCTCTCCTTGGGTTTCCGAGGCAGTATCACTATGGAAGTAGATTGTCCCATCTTCCTTCCGAGGAGTGGCTGGTGGGTTTGAACCACCAGCCTTCTGATTAGCAGTCAAGTGCCTTAGGCACTACACTATCAGAGCTTCCATCTAGAGAATTAAAATGGCTTTTTAAGGCTTTTCTTGGAACTTATTGATAATGTTTTGATGTTTCCACCTGTTTTTAAATTTGCCATTTTATTTACATGATAGAATATCCAGTTTAGCAAGCTAATCAGGCCCCACATTACCTGTATACCACTCTGCTTCAGAAGAAGGTTCAAATCTTTTATCTCTCCTTTCTCTTCTTCCTTTTCCCCTCCTGGCCTGCTATTACTTCTGCCTCTAGATAGAGTGAATAGATTGTTTCCTTCCTGTACATGTTGTTTTAGCTGGGCTTTCTAAACATCTCACCCATGTGTACAAATTGTAGCTGTAGAGTTTATATGTGTGCATGTACATGTTAGAGTTAGTAAGTGATTTGGCAGGACTATTCTTCATGGACCTAGTACTTAAGAAGTTGCATGGTTTTCCTTCTTTACCCACCACCCACCATTTTTCAAACTTTGTTTAGCTGTCTGTAAGTCATGGACTAAGCTGGCTTGCGCAGCTTAATTACTTTTTTCTGTTTCAAACTTTTACAGGCGAAGACCTCTGAATAGATCACAAATTTTACATGAGCTTTTTCCTGTTTTCACCTACCTGCCATTTCCAAAAGATGCCTCCTTGAAAAAATGTTTCTTTCTTCACCCGGAACCTGTTGTGGGGAGTAAGGTAGGAAATTTTAAGAGAACTTAGGTCTAGAATTTTCCTCATTTGGAACCTGGGCTGATGCCATAATCAAGGCCTCCCTGAGTATCGACCTAGAGGGTGAATTGAAGGGATACCCATATAAACTGAAGGTCTGCTCCTAGCCAGGAGATGCACAGTTGACCACCTTTTTATGAAGGTGTATTTGCAGAAGGTCTGGTTACCCTGCGTATCTATTTCCTGACCTTAACACCTGGGACAAGCTACATTTCTGCATTAAAGGAAGTGGAATGCTAATATGTGAAGGAACTTGAAAGTTGTTAGTCTCATCTACCTACCTCAAATTATTTTAGGAAGTAGGCAAGCTATAAACGCATAGTATGTAAGCAAATAATCCTTCTTCATTTTGTAGGTAAGGAAATTGAGCCCAAGAACACAGAGCAAATTAATTGGAGGGTTCCCCTTTGCTCCTCACCTCTGGGTTGGCTTTCCTCAGAACAAACAAATGAAGATACTTTAGATAGAGAACTGGAAAAGCAAGAGGTTGGGGAGCATGGGAGAATTTGGGACAGAGTGTTGATAGGCACATGCCTAAGGCAGGCAGCACAGTCTGGTGGGAAGGTCCCTTCTGCCCCAACACTTCCTACTTTGGTACTCAGCCAAGTATGGACAGAGGAGAGAAAGGTCCACAGGACCTAGAGTTCTCAGGCACTCTCTGGAGGCCAGCAGACTAGGTGACTTTCTTCTGTGTTTGTCTACTTACTTTTCTCTGAAATGCTCTTTAGTTGAATCTCATTCTTAAGGAAGGTATTTGAATCTGGATTGTTTTGAAAGAATTAAAAGGATGAGTTTTCCTTTGTAAAACATGTATTTTTCCTGAACTGTGACCACTACCAACTCTAAGTTGTGGCTTCAGCCCCCTGATACTATTGTTTGGCTCCAAATTTACTGAATTGTGTTAAAGGAATTTAAAAGTCTATGAAAACAAGCATTTTGTCTAGAAATAAGAACTTCTGTCTGCCAGCAGTTGGGTGGAGATGTTGGGCTCTTGCCTTAGACTGTAAGGGAGTTTATCCTGTTGTCCCCGGCTAGAACTCAGGATGCTAGCATGATTTCATCATGATAATTATGATATAATTCTGGGAAAGTGACATTATCTTGATCTTGGTGCTCCCACTTGAATACTGGAGTTAATGTCACCAACCTGCTTCAGTGGAGACACCAAGAAGCCTGGCCAAAGTACAAAGTTATTCAAAGGCCCGTCAAAGTCATCTTATTGTGGTTATCGAGGATGTTTTGGGAAGGGATTGTTGCTTTAGATGCCATCGAGTTGGTTCTGACTCAGAGTGACCCTGTGTGCAACAGAACAAAACACAGCCAAGTCCTGTGCCATCCTCACAGTCATTGCTGTTTGAGCCCATTTTTGCAGCCACTGTGTCAGACCATCTCGTCTTTTTCTCTGACTCTCTACTTCACCAAGCATGATGTCCTTCTCTAGGGACTAGACTCTCCTGATAACACATTCAAAGTCTCGCCTTCCTCGCTTCTAAGGTGCATTCTGTCTATACTTCATCCAAGATGGATTTGTTCGTTCTTCTGGCAGTCCGTGATATATTTAGTGTTCTTCATGAACACCATAATTCAAAGGCATGAATTCTTTCGTCTTCGTTACTCATTGTCCAACTTCTGCAGGTATATCCAAACCAAAAACCAAAACTCACTGCCGTCAAGTCAGATCCGACTCATAGTGACCCTTCCTTGGGTTTCCAAGGCAGTTACCACTGCAAAAGTAGATTGCCCAATCTTCCTTCCAAGGAGCCGCTGGTGGGTTTGAACTGCCAACCTTCTGGTTAGCAGGCAAATGCCTTAGGCACTGTGCTACCAGAGCATGCATATCAGGTGATTGAAAATACCAAAGCTTGGGTCAGGCACAGCTTAGTCCTCAAAGTGACGTGTTTGTTTTTTACTTCAAAGAGGTCTTTTGCCACAGATTTGCCTTATGTGATATGTTCTTTGATTTCTTGACCACTGCTTCCTTGGGCATTGATTGTGAATCCAAGTAAAATAAAATCCCTAACAACTTCAGTCTTTTCTTTCTTTATTATGATGTTGCTTGTTGGTCCAGTTGTGAGGATTTTTGTTTTCTTTATGTTGAGTTGTAATCCATAGTGGAGGCTGTAGTTTTCGGTCTTCATCAGTAAGTGCTTCAAGTCATCTTTACTTTCAGCAAGCAAGGTTGTGTCATCTACATATTGCACGTTATCTTCCCTCAGTCTTGATGCCTGGTTCTTCTTCGTATAGTCTCCCTTTCAGATTATTTTCTCAGCATAAAGATTGAATAAGTATGGTGAAGGGATACAACCCTGATGCACACTTTTCCTTATTTTAAACCATGTAGTGTCCCTTTGCTCTATTCAAACAACTGCCTCTTGGTCTATGTACAAGTTCCACATGAGCACAATCAAGTGTTCTAGAATTCCTATTTTTTGCAGTGTTACCCATAATTTTTGTTTCACACTGTCGAATGCCTTTGCGTAGTTGGTAAAACACAGGTAAACATCTTTCTGGTATTCTCTGCTTTCAGTCAGCATCCATCTGACATCAGCAGTGATAGTGTCATTCCATGACTTCTTCTGAATATGGGTTGAATTTCTGGCAATTCCCTGTCATTGCACCACTGCAACCATTTTTGAATTATCTTCAGCAAAGTTTTACTTGCATATGATATTAATGATATTGTTGAGTAATTTCCACATTCCATTGGGATCACCTTTTTTGGAATGGGCACAAATATGGATCTCTTGCAGTTGGTTGACCAGGTAGCTGTCTTCCAAACTTCTTGGCATAGACAAGTGAGTGCCTCCAGTGCTGCATCTATTTACTAAAACAATTCAAAGGATATCCCATCAATTCCTGGAGCCTTGTTTTTTGCCAGCCCCTTCAGTGCAGTTTAGGCTTTTTCTTTCAGTATCATTGGTTCTTGATGACATTTTACCTTGAACATCAACCAGTTATTTTTGGTACAGTGACTCTATGTATTCCTTCCATCTTCTTTTGATGCTTCCTGCCCCTTTCAGTATGTTGCTCATAGAATTCTTCAGTATCAACTCTGGGCTTGAATTTTTCCTTCAGTTCTTTCAGCTTGAGAAATCTGAGTATGGCCTTTCTTTTTGGTTTTCTAGCTCCAGGTCTTTGTATATTTCATCATGATACTTTACTTTGTGTTCTTAAGTCACCCTTTGAAATCTGTTCAACTCTTTTATTTTATCATTTCTTCCATTAATTATAGCTACTCTTTGTTCAAGAGCATGTTTGAGAGTCTCTTCTGACATCCTTTTTTTTAATTCTTTGCTGTCTTTCTAATGACCTTTTGCTTTCTTTATGTACAGTGACCTCCCACAACTCATCTGATCTTTGGTCATTGGTGTTCAATGCATCAAATCTTTTCTTGAGATGGTCTCTGAATTCAAGTGGGGTATACTCAAGGTCATACTTTGACTCTTGTGGACTTGTTTTAATTTTCTTCAGCTTCAACTTGAACTTACCTATAAGCAATTGATGGTCTGTTCTGCAGTCAGCCCCAGCCTTGTTCTGACTGATGATATTGAACTTCTCTATCACCTCTTTAGAAGCTCTGGTGGCGTAGTGCCTAAGGCATTTGATTGCTAACCAGAGGGCTAGCAGTTCAAATCCACCAGCCACCCCTCGGAAGGAAGGTTGGGCAATCTACTTCCATAGTGATACTGCCCCAGAAACCCAAGGAGGGCTCACTGTGAGTCAGATCTGACTCCATGGCAGTGAGTTTTTTTTTTTTTTTAATCATTTCTTTACATAAATGTAGTCGATCTGATTTCTGTGTATTCCATCCAGAGAGGTCGACCTGTGTAGTCACCATTTCTGTTGTTGAAAAAAGTCTTTCCAGTGAATAAGTTATGGTCTTGCAAAATTCTATCATGCAGTCTCCTGTGGTGTTTCTACCACCGAGGCCATTTTCTAACTACCAGTCTTCCTTTGTTTCCATAGAAAAGGGAGTGGCCCCAAAAAGCAAAAAATCTTGAGAGTCTGGTTTCTTGGAGCATCTCGTCCCCTATACTGGCCCAGTTTCTCCTTTTTTTTCAGCCTTGTTACCCAATCCTGCTGTCAACATCCCTGCTCTGGTCCCTGGAAAGTCAAATGTTTGTGGGCCCTGTATCCAAGAGGCAGCCTTGGGATAGAAAATAGGAAGTGGATCAGGTTGTCCTGGGAGAAGAGGCGAGGTTCTGTAATGCCCTCTTCACCCATTCCATAGTGTTGCTTAGGGGTGGCCCACTCCATCCTGCTGTCTGTTTCCTTCTATCTTGAGTGCCAAGGAACATAGTCATGCCCCTCTCCAGCTCATGTGAAAGAGAGATACATCCACTTATTTTGGGTTTTCTGTGATTTTTTCAAGACTAGATTTCAGGGCTTCTGCCAGTGTTAGTGTTAGTTACCTGCAGGCCAACTCAAGTCCCAGTCCTGCTGCTACTACAGCAATAGTTAGAATGCCTCTAGTCTTGCCATGGAAGCAGCAACATGGCCAGGGCCTGTGGGAGCATCGGAGGGACAGGACTGGGAACAGGAGCAGCAGAGGCCAAAACTCAAGGCTCTGGAAGTCTTGGGTGGTGAGGAGGAAACCAGGGGCTCAGGAAGTCAAACTTCTGACCCCTGCTGCAGTTGATGTGGCTGCCCAAAAGGGCAGGAGTGGGGAGGACAGAAGTGAGAGAGAAGGCACTAGAGTTTTTCTCTTACCATCTAGATAAGAGAAGCCCAAATAAGACCCACTTGTCCTTTTATCCATACTCCCTGCCCTGCCCTCTCCCCAGGGTTCATCACTCCTTGCCTGGCACACTGGAGGTTGCACTTAATGCATGTTGGTGGCAGTAGTACACCTTCCGAAGTACAATCATTACCTGTCAAAGTGCATGTCTCAGTTGTCTCTTTAGTTTTGAAAATCAGAGGCCAACCTCTGATTAGATTTTAATGAGTAGCATGGCGTAGCTGTTCATCCAGCTCTTGTCAGAAAGTGTAAACTTGAATTTGCTGCCATTCAGTTCTTATCAAAACTCTAGTAGCAGATGATGTCCATAGAAGATTGCCTAAAGGATATTCAGGGCATCAGTTTCTCTAAAAAATCTGGGTCAAACCAAGCTCTCAGAGATTGCATACCTAGACCGCTACGTGTTAGCCTCTCCTAGAACCTCTTTTTTTTTTTTTTAATTTTTATTGTGATTTTGGTGAAATTTGAGAAGTTTGAGAGCAAATTCATTTTCCACACAGCAGTTCATACACAGGAGCTCTGGTGGCATAGTGCCTAAGGCATTTGATTGCTAACCAGAGGGC
>NW_006921646.1:5794002-5811533 GCF_000298275.1 Orycteropus afer afer
TTCATTTTCCACACAGCAGTTCATACACAGGAGCTCTGGTGGCATAGTGCCTAAGGCATTTGACTACTAACCAGAAGGCCGGTGGTTCAAACCCACCCGCCACTCCTCGGAAGGAAGGTTGGACAATCTACGTCCATAGAGATACCACCTTGGAAACCCAAGGAGGGGTCACTATGAGTCAGATCCGATTTGACAGCAGTGAGTTGTTTGGTTTTTTTTTTTAAAGTTCATAACACATTTTGTTTCATGACATTGCCTGCAGTTCCCCACAGTGTAGCAGTTCTCTTCATCCTTCCTCCCTGTAGTTACTTCTTCCCTTCTTTCCTGTGCATTTCTGTCCCCTGAGCTATCTCCCTGTATAAATACTGCCCTTCTGTTCTGCTGTGATTGATCACTCTAAGGAGTGTATCTAACTGATGTAATGTTCACCCTGTATGCCTGTCTTTTGTTTGGCTGGAAGCCACAGGAGTGAGTTCAATTCCAGACCTGAATGGTAACTAGGGGCCATAGTCTTAGGGGTCTCACCAGGAAACCTGGTCTTTTTTATGAATTTGAGTTTTGTTCCACAGTATACTCACACTCTAACCAGGATCTCTTGAGCTGATCCTTTTCCGAGTGGCTGACAGTAGTAGCTGGGCACCATCCAGTTCTTCTGGTCTCATGGTCATATAGGCTGAGGTTTGCATGGTCCACTAGTCCCTTGGACTAATTGTTTCCATGGGTCTTTGGTTTTCTTTATTTTTCTTTGCCCTGGATGAGGAGAGACCCATTGTTGCCTGTAGATGGCTGCTTGCAAGCTTTTAAGACCCCAGTCTCTACTCACCAAAGTAGGATTTAGAACAATGTTTTTGTGTAGTATGTTATGCCAGCTGAACTTGACGTTCCCTCTGACCATGGTCCCAAACCCACAGGTCCAACAACTAGCTCCATTAGGGTGGTTGACTGTGCCTAAGAAGTTACCTTAACTTTGCCACCTGTTAGTTCCTAGAACCTCTTTTGCTGAATTGCAAACTTAGGCATTTTGGCTTTGGCTTACTTTGAAGCTATGGCTAAAAATAGTTGAAAATTATGAAGCTTGTGCTCTATCTGCTATTGTTGAGGATGTTGCCTACTAAATCACACAGTATCTCTTTAGGAGAATCCATAGAGGAGATTTTACCCTGGTCTCAGTACCAGGAGATGCCACACTTAAGATAAACTGGTTTGTTTTTATCTTTTGGACATAACTGTGAATTATGCTGTTGGTTCTGTTTTCCTCTTTGCTTAGGCTGCTAGGACACTCAGAGCCATATATGTAAGGATTTTTGTGTACTAATCCACCCCACCCCAAACTCCGGGTTTTATTTTCCTTCCTTTTCCTCCCGCTATTCTTTCCTACAGATGCACAGAATGCATGACCTGTTTACCATTGGCAGTGGTGAGGCGATGTTGCAGCTCATGCCTCCCTTCCAGTGCCGGAGACACTGCCAGTCCGTGGCGCTGCAGCTAGAGCCAGGGGATATCGGTATGAAGGGCCCTGGGGGGCAGGGTCTGCCACAGGATCTTTTTTGTTTTTAACTCAGAAAATATTCTGAGCATCAGCTACTGCTTTCACAGATGTTCATTGAAATGGAATCAAAAACAGCTCTTATTAATAGGGCCTATATTTATGCTTAAAAATGGAGCAACTAATGAGAATACACAGCAGAGAGAAATTTCTTGTGTATACAGCATTTCAGATGCATGTATCCATTGGCCATAGAAAGATTGGGTTAGACAAAATTCTGGCACATATCTCGACCAAACCCTCTTTTTTTACAGATAAGGAAATTGAGATCCAGAGAGGAGATGTGACCATGTCAAGGCCCCACTATCAGTTAGGCAATACAGCAAGTCTTAATGGACTGTTTTTACAGAATCAAGCCAAGGAAGGGACAGTTCAAGATTAGAGCAAACCCTTTATATGCCAATTTTGCTAATAAAAGAAAGCAAGAAATACGTAGGGGCAACAGCACCCAAGGAAATGCTGCCTTCCAAGGAAAGGCTGCCTTCAGCGTGGATCCCACAGCTAAGTTGTAGCAGCATGTTGACGACTCACCCTTGACTCTGGCTCTGTGTTTTCCCAACAGTGACTTGTTCTGTGCTTAAAATTCTAAAAGTCTGTTCCAGAGAAACAAGTTTGAGTCAGCTGCTGTCAGTAGCTATCAGTTGGTCAGCAGAATTTTCTTGGCTGAAACAAATAAACCAACAAATGTCACCATCAACCTCCTTGTTTTTTCCTGCCTCACAGAACCTTAGGCCTGCATCTCTGGCAGAGCCCAGACTGGTTTTCCAATTTATTTCATTTTAACCACTCAGATGACCTTCCAAATCTCTAGAAACCTCTCATCCCATATAGAGTAGGGGATGGACTACAAACACAGCCAAGCTTCAATCTGAGTTACATAAACCTTATTTCAATTTAGAAATGAAAAAATAAAAGTAATGCACCAATTAATCATTAACTGATATATAATGTACAAATTAAGCAATAACAGCTGGCTTGGTCCTTGGGGGAAAAAGAGATTTCTTGTATGGAAATTGTTCCAAATTATTTTCCTGTAGTTGGGTGGCCCTTACAGAAGGAATTGCAAAACTCTGGATGGCATGTTTCAGTTTGGAGTATGTAGTTGTACTGTAAATAAGTTTCTGTCTTCTACAAATGACTGTTTCAGAAACTATAGAAACACCTCTTTTATCCAGAATTCCAGATTTCTGGTTTCCATAAGCATCCAGAATACCAATTCTAAAATCAGGAGAGGGGAAAAGAGAATAAAGAGTCTTTGGCAGTGATCAAAGAAGCTTTGAGGAGCCAGCACTAGTGCGGATCTTCCAGAACCCAAACCCAAACTAACTGCCATCAAGTTGATTCTGACTCATAGCAACCTCTTTTGGGTTTCTGAGCAGGTAAATCTTTATAGAAGTAGATAGCCCCACCTTCTGTGGCATGGCTGGTAGGTTTGAACCGCCAACCTTTTGGTTAGCCTTCAGCACTGTACCACCAAAGCTCCTTAGATCAAACAAACAAACAAAAAGAAACAAATTCACTGCCGTCAAGTCAGATCCGAATCATAGCGAGCCCTCCTTGGGTTTCTGAGGCGTATCACTACAGAAGTAGATTGCTCAACCTTCCAAGGAGTGGCTGGTGGGTTTGAACTGCCAGCGTTCTGGTTAGCAGTCAAATGCCTTCGGCACTACACCACCAGAGTTCCTGTAAATTAACCAGAAGAGCCTGAAAACTATGGGCTGATCCCTTCCATGGGCTGGTTTGTTAACTGAAGGAAAGGGATCTTGTGGTTGCAGTTTCTATAAAAGGCCACATGACATGAGCACCAAGAAGGGATGGGAGACTGAATTGAAGAAGGAGGGCAAGTCTGGGAGAAGAACCAGAGTGAGATGGGGTTGGGAGAACAGTGGGCCCCCAAAGAAAGGGTAGAAATAGAAAAATGGTTACAGCTACCGCAGGTAAAAGTGAGGACAGGAATCAGACCCTGACAATGGGAGGGTCCTAGAACAATTTAGTGCCTGTAGAGCAGATGACCACTGCAGTGGTCATTGCAGATGACCACCATTGCCTCAGAGTCTCCTATGCATGGCACTTGATTAGCAAGACCCATGCTTTTTGACAAAATATGCATTGTCCCTGTGGGGTTAAGGGGAGCAGGGACAGGAATTCCAGATCATCAGAAAATTTTGTTGGAAGCTTTTTCAGAAATGGTATAGGGTCAGACATCAGGGTCTGATGCCGTCCAGCATATACCACCTACATACGATTATGTATAGCACAGTCACTGTTCATAGTGACCTTCCTTGAGTCTCCAGTAGAGGTTAAGTTACATTCAATGCTACCAGTTTAAAGATGGGGAGGGAAGCATTATGTACTTTAGGAAAATATCCATCAGCAGATTCTTGAAATGCTAAAGTTCTTAAAGTTATCAAGTTTGCCTTCCTAGCCCTAAAGTGATACAGGTCAGCGTTCCCTCAGTGATTCTTTAGATCACTCATGACACCAGGGATGAGAACAGAAGCCCCTTAGAAAAGCCTTTGGCAAAAAGGGCTCTTGAGTCAGTTGACTGTGGAAAATGCCTGCTTTATGGATGCTTCATGTACATTAGTGTACCTGAGGCTCCAAAAAGCCTGGAGGAATCTAGTGTTTCTCAGATTTACTTGACCGTGCAATCCCTTTTCCTCCTAAGATATTCCAGTATCTTAGGAGATACCACTATTTGCAGAACAGAATTTGGGAAGAGCTGGTTTGGTTAATCGAATGTTCTGTGAGGCCAGTTGTATTAGAGATAACCTCAAGAGAAACGGGGGTTCTGCTCCCTTTCAGAACCTATCCCATATTCTTGCTGAAACAGATGAGGTCAGTCTGTGAATGGATGCCCAGCCCCAGCCTCACCTAAAGCATCCTGCCTTCGTAAACCAGCCCAGGTATCGTTCTCACTTGCCTAGGTGAGGGTTGGTAATGAAGCACTTTCATTCAGAGTGTCTTCTGTTGTGTATTAGGTTACAGAGAGGACTGACCCTAACTAGTAATAGTGATGCCAGAAAGAGCCAGAAGAACTTCAAATCAGCATTTCCTCTGTCTGTAGGTGCTCTTGAGGCAGACTCCAACAGACCCACCTTGCTCTTGCCCACTGGTGTTCCCAGGCCCTGACTTTAATGTGCTTTCCTGTTGCTGTTTCCCTTCAAGGCTATGCCGGTGCCACCCACTGGAAGGTCTACATTATAGCCAGAGGGGCAAAGCCTTTGGTCATCTGTGATGGAACCATCCTCTCAGAACCATAGGAAACAGAACTCTATACAGGAACAGCTTTGAGAGCTGAAGACCCGGCTGAAAGGGGGAAAATAAAAATGATGACACCGCTTTCTGGGGGTTGGTTACTTAGTTGCCTGCCCTTTGCATGTGTGTGTGAGCCAGCCATGTGCTGGAGCAGTGGCCAGGGCCCCGCCCTCCCAACTCTTCATGCATATGGCCCGGAAGGTTTCCAACCCACACTGCTTGGCAGAGAATAATGTCAATGTCCCCCCTCACCTGCATGGGCATAATCCCCTCTGTGGCTCTCTGGCCATGGAGAGGCAGGCAGGAGGTTCCAACTTCAGAGCTATATCTGAATTGGATTGATCTGGAATATCCTGCTTATTATCCCCACCCTTCCTGGCCACATCATCCTGTACGTTTTTGGAAAGCCATGGCTGAGTAAAGAAATCATTGCAGTTTCCCACGCAGAACAGAATCTAGAACGAGTGGAGAAAAATGAAATGACTGTGACTTACACTCAGGAGGGCACTTCTTTGCCAGTGTCCATGGCACTTAGAGGCTCAGTGATGCCAGCCTGGAATCTGATTTTAATTTGGAATAATAGTTCCTAAGGTAGCTCTGGTAGCGAAGTGCCTAATGCACTTGACTGCTAACCAGAAGGCTGTCGGTTCAAACCCACCAGCCACTCCTTGAAAGGAAAATGGGGCAATCTGCTTCCGTGGTGATACTGCCTTGGAAACCTAAGAAAGGGGTAGCTATGAGTTGGATCCGACTCGAGGGCACATAACAATAACAACAAGGTAGTACTTTTCTCCATTTTATCAAGTTCTCATGCCCCTGCCCCACTAGCTCCCCTTCTTCTTTGCTTGTTTGGTTGGTTTCTCAGAAGTTCAATTCCTGACCTTCCTTCCTTCCCTTGGCCAAGGCTGGAGCCCTGACAGCTGAGACAGCACCACTCCTGCCGATCACTGCTGACTTTACAAGTGTCTTCACAGGGGGATAAGTAAGAGTGGCTGCTGGCCTGGAAGAGGGTGCCTCCCTGGGTTTGATCTTTAGGACCTGCAGTTCTGCAGGGGAAGATGTCTTACAGATGTGTCAAGCTGATGTTGTAATGTGGTTGGGGGAGGAACTCCAGACACCAAGCATTTGCCAGCTGGGTGTGTGACTGATACTCTGTCTTAAAACGATTTCTTTGATTGTGCTGGGAAACAAGGTGAGGTTTTTATTTTCTGTAATGATATAAAGCTGCATTCTTTTGATTTGATGATTCACTATCTTCATCGTTTTTCCCAAATGCTTTCAGTATGTATGAATCAAATGGTATAAATAAGGACACTCTTGTTCCCTTTTCGTTTTATCAGTACCGTTAGGTACCTGGTCATGCCTTTGCCAAGATGAAGAAAAAGTAAACTACACTGTGGCCTTTCCTTCTGAATTGCAGAAACCAAGAGGCTTCAATAGGTGTCTGTTGTCATAGTTACAGGCCAGAGCAATCATGGTGAATGAAAGTGATAGGGACCCCTGTGGGGTTCTCTCCCTCTGTTTGTCTCCCAGGCCTTCCCTCTCTCTGCACATCGTATGAGGATCTGTGGGGATTGCTGAGTACTCAAGTGGCCGGTCTGTCTGTGGGTTTATAAAGGACAGGCAGCATTCACAGAGTTCAGGGCTGGAAACACTCAGAGCCTCTTGCATGGGCTTGAATGAAACCAGGATGGATGATACCTGAGGGAATTGTTCACTAAAAGAACTAGCCCTTTGTGTAGATTACAACAGGAAAAACAAGACTCTTTGTACATACAAAAGTCACACTGCTGAGCAATTGTGATTTGAGAGGCTTTAAATCAGAGGGATCATTAGAGGCTAGCTTTGTGCAAGCTTTTTGAACCTCTCCGCAGTGTCTTAACCCTGCTGCCAATGGGGAAGGATCAGATGTAAACAAGTTCTTTCAAGGGCTCTCAAAGTTTTCTAAATTAGGCCTTTTGAGTTAACAAGAGAGAAGTTGCCTTAGGAGGAAAGCAACTATTGTGTTTACTGAGATGGCTGTTTTGCTTTTATAAATTACCCAGTGCTCTTTCTCCATTTTACTCCTGCCCTTCACACCTTAAATGTCCATAAAGGACCTACCCACTTCAGCTCAAAACTTTGAAAATAAGACCCCCTTGCACATGTTGGGTTCTGAGGCATCCCCCTGGGCAGTCCCCCAAGCTGTGAGCTAGCTCAGCAATTCAGTAAACAGTGGTTATGTTGTTGGGTGTCATTGAGTTCGTCCTGACTCATAGTGAACCTGTATGACAGTTGGACTGCCTCACAGGGTGCACTACACTGTAGTCTTTATGAGAGCAGATCGTCAGGCCTTTCCCCTGTGGGTTCAAACTTCCAACCCTTCGGTTAGCAGCCGAGTGCTTGACCAGTGGGCCACCAGGCTCCTTAGCAGTAGTTCAGCAATGCAACAAAGAATGGTTGTAACAGCAGAGGAGACTTCTGTGCGTGTGTTACTCATTTCACTTAAAATCTACCCAGACTCGAGTATAGATATATTTCAGAAGGGAAATTTTCCAAAGAGGGGTTCCTTGCTCTTAGTTAGTGGATAAATAGAAGTAAATCACCTTCTTAAGGTAATTCTGATTAGCCTTTGACCAATTCTACAGGAATGACTTAGAGTTGCCAGCCAGTCCTTTCCAGTGATCCAAGGATTTGTGTGTGTGTTCTGGGGGTGGAGGGTGCCACACACAAGTGCTCTTAGCCCTAGATGCAAGTGACAGAAATCCCTCTGCATGACCCGGTGGATGTGGGAAAGAGGGTCATCGAGATGAGGAAGCAGTGTTAAGGAGATGATGGTGAGACCACCTAACCAACTCCCCGTCTCTGCCACCGCAATAAGAACAAAACTACGGGGCTCTAAAAAGAGGGACTTGCTCACGAGTGTGTTGAGTGTTGACTAAGAGGTGACATGACAGTGACCTCCACATTTGGTTTAGGTTCACCTAGCCTGTAGATTTCTTGGAGCAAAGATTTGTATCCCCAGAAGTCAGTTCTCTGGAGAAAGGCCGCTTTGGTCCCAGTTTGAACCATTTATTCCCAAATGCCCTGAACTCTCCAGTAATCGAGTGTTTTTTGTAATTTGTTTTATTGTGCTATTCCAAAGTTTACAGAGCAAATTAGTTTCCCCATTCAATAACTTGTACAGTGGTCCTTGACATTGGTTGCATTCCCTACGATGTGTTGGCACTCACCCCATTTCTGTCCTGGGTTCCCAGTTTCCTTCTACCCTTCCCTGTCTTCTCATCTTTGCTTTGGGGAAAATGTCCTTTTGATCTTGTATGATTGATTGTTCTAAGGAACTTGTTCCTCTTGGATGTTTATTTTTATTTTATGGGCTAGTCTGTTGTTTGGCTGAAAGGTGATCTTTGGGAGTAGTAAGTATTGAATGGATACTACAGTTGTTCTGGTTGATGAAAAGAGGCAGGACTTACACTCACCTCTCGATTTATTTAGGGAAAGAAAGAAAGAAAGAAAATATTAATTGTATATGAAAACTGAGTCAATTGAGTGAAATACAAAACAGCCTATGAAATGAGCAGATTTGGACACATTTTCTCAGAGACAAGAATACTGACATTTGTCTAGTCCTTTCCAACTTACGTAGTACCTTGATATACATAATCTGTAATCTTCACTCAGCCCAGTAAAGCACGTATTATTAGATCTTCATTTTACCAGTAAAGAAACGGGCTTAGAACAGTTAGCAGTTGGTAGGCAGGAGTTTGGAGCCCACTCGCAGGTCCTCTGGTTGCACAGCACCATATTTTCCTGCTACATTACAACGTGGAGCCAAGGAACAAGGCTCTGGCTTCAGTTGAGTGGGATATAGCCCCATTTGGGTAGAAGGACTGAGGGATAAGGGTCAGAAAGTCAGGAGCTCTTCAAGGTTTGGTTTATTTTTCCAAAACTGTTTTGAACAGAAACAGAGAAGGAAAGACTCTAACCATATGACTTTTATAAAAATCCTCTCACTTTTTCCCTCCCCATTTGAAAACATTTTAAGAGTGAGTGTAGCTGGAACACAACCGTGTCCAACCATTTACCCGTCACCACGTTTCCAGATGTGTGACCAGAGGAGGGAATGCCCGATTCCAGTTGCCAGTCCCTTGGAGTTTACATCACTTGTTTTTCAGTTTTCAGTTCTCTATTTCTTCCTTCCAAAATCCAGCATAGGCCTCAGTGTATAAACAATAATTTTTAAACAAAGTCTCGAGTTACTTAGCTGCAGGTGATGGCCTCAGTCAGTCTGGAATGAGAGTTTGCTCGTTAACCAGTAACTTGTAACTTCCGTAAGGAGCATTCACAACCCAAAGCAAATGTTTGCTTCTCACCCTCTTGCCCAGCAGGAGAAGACCAAGTTGTAGGGGACAGAGGGAAAGTTCACTGAATGTCTGGTGGCATGGAGATAGCGATTTGTTCACCTTTTGAGAATCATTTATTAAATAGAAGGGTGTCTTAGACTTCTGAGCTCTCCTAGCAAGGGCAGGGAAGCAGGGCTGTGAGTTCACAAGTTCTATGCTAATTAACTTTTAGTAATGACACATCCCCACTAAAATTGATAGAAGGAAGTACCAGAGAGGTGCTTTAAAATAGTATTTCAGGTTAAGATTCTATGTTTGGACTTGCAGATATTGTGTACAGAGCCAGTATATACCAGGACCACCAGCCTAGGAGGGTGAAGGTGCTTGAGAACAGGCCTGTAGCAAAGAAAAAGTGGGAGATCAAGGTGTACCCATCCCTATCCTCCTCATCTCTAGCCTCCTGATACCCAGCAGAAACCAAAAAAAAAAAAAAACCACTGCTGTCGAGTCAGATCCGACTCATAGTGACCCCTTCTTGGGTTTCCAAGGTGGTATCTTTATGGAAGTAGATTGCCCAACCTTCCTTCCAAGGGGTGGCTGGTGAGTTTGAACAGCCAGGCTTCTGGTTAGCAGTCAAATGCCTTAGGCACTGTGCCACCAGAGCTCAGCAGCCTGTCAGGGAAGATTGACAGGCTCTCTCTCTCAGGCCTCACCTCCGTGTCCACCTGTAGGGGTGCAGTGTGGCTTTAAACTCCAGCCTTGTAGAGAAGATCCTCCAGGCAGCTTGTCTGTTGTCCAGTTCCCTCAATGTCTGGTGTCCCTGCCCTACATAATTCAGGGATTAGAGTTAAATTCATCTGTCATTTTCTTCTTTGGAGACTGTGAAATGTCCAGACTTTTTCAGAACAGTGGAGAGAAGAAATGTTGCATAACTCTGAGCAGAGGCTTGGAACTGCTGAGATGTAGTGGGATTGGGACGAGCCACTCCTCACTCTGAGCGTGCTAGACAGTCAGTCGGGTGGCTGTCAGGCAGTCGAAGAATGAGCCTCAGTGGCAGCACCCCATACAAAAAAGAAAAACCAGTTTAGTTTTGAGTTTCAAACAAAAATTGGAGAATTGGGATATCTGCATTGTGCCCTGCTTGATGTACCTCATTAATCCTCCCAATAGCTCTTTGGAGGAAGTGGTGTCATTCTGTGCAGCCACCTTTATCACAGCTTGGCAGGTGCCACCCCTCAAACCTGAGCCCCTCAGAGATACACCAGTTCACTGATCCATGGGAATTGGTGGCAGGAAGAAGCAGACATGACATTCCCACAGAGTCCTAGAATTATCAGAGGCAACTCCCTCCAGACTTCTTCCCACTTTCTTTTGCACTCAGAAAAATGATGGCTGTCGTCTTTTCTCCTCCCTTGCTCCATGGAAGGGTCAGTAACAGAAAGCCCAGTAACACTAGGGGTCAAGGAGAAGACTGGAAAAGCACAAGTCAGCCAGGAACTCCTGCCATCATTGGGAAGGGAGCCTGGGCAGCTGCAGTTTGTCTTCAGGGAACCAGGGTGTGGTGAGTCTGGACAATCCCTGTGAGCAGAGGAAACAGACACGCCAATCAGACAAGTGTCCAACCGCACCTACTCTGAACGGTCTAAGCTGGGAGCATATGTTAAGAGCAGAATGTTGACAGTAACTGGTAACTGCAAGCTTGTAAAGACTTCTACCATGTAAAGAATGTATATAAATTAAAGTGTTATCTAAAGAAAGTTTATACTTTTTACAATTAAAAGTGTGTGTGTTGTCATTTCAACATTTAAAAAAAATTGTGATTTGGGTGAAAGTTTACAGAGCAAATTCATTTTCCATACAGCAGTTCATACACATTTTGTTTCATGACATTGACTGCAATTCCCCACAATGTAACAGCTCTCTTCCCCCTTCCTCCCTGTAGTTACCTCTTCCCTGTGTCCTTCCCTCCAATGCATTCCCGCCCCCGGCCCCAGCTGTCTCCCTGTGCAGACACTGCCCTTCTGTTCTCCCACGATTGTTCTTTGCTCCAAGGAGTGTATCTACCTGATGTAAATGTTCACTCCATATGCCTTTCTATTGTTGGCTGGAATCCACAGGAGTGAGTTCAGTTCCAGACCTGAAGGGTAACTAGGGGCCATGGTCTCAGGGGTCTCACCAGGCTCTATTGGACTGGTAAACCTGTTTTCTTATTTTTCTTTTTTATGATTCTGAGTTTTATGTTTCAACATTTTTTACATGTACAATTCAGTGGCAGTTACTTTCATCATCATGTGTAACCATCACCATGATCCTTTTCCATATTTTCTCATTACCCTTAACAAGCTGAGTGCCTGTCAAACAGTGATTCCCAATTCCCCCCTCCCTCTCATTCCTGATAACCACTAGTAGACTTTGGTCTCTATACCTTTACCTATTCTTAAATTTCATTTAAGTGGGCTCATACTCTGTCCTTTTGTGACTGACTCATTTCACTCAGCATAATGTTTACAAGGTTCATCCATGCTATTGCATTATCAAGACTTCATTCTCTCTCTTTAAATTTTATTGTGATTTGGGTGAAAGTTTACAGAGCAAATTCATCTTTCATACAGCAGTTCACATACACTTTGTCTCATAACATTCACTGCAATCTCCCACAATGCAACATTTCTCCTCCCACTTCCTCCCTATAGTTACCTCTTCTCTGTGTCCTTCCCCCTGCCCCATGCACTCCTGCCCTTCGAGCTGTCTCCCTGTGCATACACAGTCCTATTCTCCCATGACTGAGCTCTCCAAGGAGTGTATCTACCTAATGTAAATGTTCAGCTCATATGCCTGTCTTTCGTTTGGCTGGAAGCTACAGGAGTGGGTTCAATTCCAGACCTGAAGGGCAGCTAGGGACCATAGTCTCAGAGGTTCCATCAGGCTCTATCAGACCAGGTAACCTGGTCCCTATTTTTTTTTTTTTTAATGATTTTGGGTTTTGTTCCACATTGTTCTCCTACTCTATCCAGGATCTCCTACATAGATCCCCCTCCCAGTGGTAGTCAGGTCCCATCTAGTTCTAGTCTCATAGTTGTGTAGGCTGAGGATTATATGGTATACCAGTCCCTTGGACTAATTGTTTCCATGTGTCTTTGGTTTTCTTCATTCTTCTTTGCTCTGGACGAGGAAAGACCCATTGTTGCATCTAGCTGGCCACTTGCAAGATTTTAAGACTCCAGTCCCTACTCACCAAAGTAGGATGTGGAATTACGTTTTTGTATAGTATGTTATGCCAATTGAGCTTGATGTCTCCTGCGACTAAGGACTTCATATTTCTTTAAGGCTGAGTAATACCCCATTGTGTATATGTACATGTTGCTTATCCATTCATCTATAAATGGACATTTATAGATGGCTGTTGTGAAAAGTGCTGCAGTGAACATTAGTGTGCAGGTAACATTCCTGTTTTCAATTCTTTTGGGTATATATCTAGGCTGTTTTTGATTAGAAGTTGTAATTCCTATCCTGTGATAATATTTTAGAACATCAGTGTGTCATTTTTTGCTTAGTTTGAGTTCCAGCTTATTACTGCACATTCCTTCAACATGATGTATGCCCATTAGGCTTTTTCAGTAAATCAAACTGACAAGCCTCTAGACAGCATGTTGAAGACAGATATTTCACCAGTCTTATTTATTTATTTATTAGAATAATGACTTTATTATTTTTGTAAAAATGCTGCATTCTTACTATATAGTATTGAGGACAGTTTGGGTCCTCTTCTGAAAGCTCCAACCCAGAGATAACTGCCAGCCTTGGACCAACATCATTCTAGGCGTCTTGAGGACATTTCAAGCTAGAAAGTTAGGTGGAAATACTTGTATTAAAATGGGATCTATAGCCACGCTATTTTAAAAATAAAAGTACTAGGTATAATTTTGTATGAATCTTACAGAAGAAAAAGAAACTGAAGATGTATCTTCCCCTCTCTACACACAAAATAATAAGTTTCTAAAAGATGTCTGTGAAATTAAGATTATGAGAAACATTAAGAAATTAGAGTTGCTTTTAATAAGGTTCCCTTTTTACACAGCATGGTTCAGGGCTCTGAAGATGAGGAAGAAACTTGTGGAAGGAAAGAGAAAGACAGATGCAACTCATTTCAGACTTGCCACAAACTAACTGATAATGTCTCTTCACTGGTAAACAACTGAGCCTTTCCATCCCTTCTTAACCTTAAGTCAGCTTTCTCCTTCAGTTTGTTCTAATCAGGAACTAGTATTTTCTTGATTGCCTACCATCTTCCATCTTAAAAAAAAAAAAAAATCCTTATTTTCTACCCCCACCAAGAGAAAAATACTGAAAACTGAGTTTCATAGAAACCTAGTAAATGTAAGAAAATACAGCATTAATCTGAAAACCAACTCAATAAGCCCTTCCCCTCCTAGTGACTCAAGCACATACCCATGCACAGGGTGCCCTTCCAAAATGAAAGGGCTGGAGACGTAAGGGCTAGAAATCTCTCTGCAAATCCCAGTTCTGATCTGCTAAGAGAATGGCTTTGGAGAGTTCCTTTAACATCTCTACCAGAAGGCTGGCGGTTCAAATCCACCAGCCACTCCTCAGAAGGAAGACTGGATAATCTACTTACATAGAGATACTACCTTTTCAGTTGAACCCATCACCAGGGCCTTCTGGGGGACAGGCCCTTCAGTGTCCTGTCAGAGCACTTCTACTCCCCTACCCTCTCGTTCCCTAAGGCTGCTCACATGGATGAAGGTGGCCACATTCTCCCTCCACCTGACACAGATCTCTTCCCTGGCTGAGGACAAAACTCCATGAGACACTGCAGCCCTAACCATATTCTCTGGAGGCCTCAGGGAGAAAGTGTCTTGGCCTAGAAGCTATTTCTTGGTCCCCAACCCCCTCCAGCCTTGCCTACCCCTCTGTGCCTGGTAGCTCCTCCCCTGCCAGTCTCGACTCATCAAAAATTCAGAGCTGGTTAAAGCACTGACATTGGGCATTTGTCCAGATGTTTAGCTTTGGACCTTTCATGGGTAAGGAAATAAGATCTCTGACCCCTGAGGTGTTATAATCTCTTATAATGTAAGCGTAAGGTGCATTCTAAGCACTTGGAAAGAAGTTTTCTCTGAGAATTATGCCATAAATCATTACAAAATAGATCAGAAATATGCAGTCACCTTAAGAAATGGTTCCCAGACTGTACAGTAATCAGAGTAAAGATAGAACACAGAAGCATTCACGTGCCTATAAGAACAGGGAGGGTGGCCACCAATGGAAGCCCAGAAAAGGGAGTGCTTTGGGGGTGAGGCTGGTGGTGCCCCCCCCCAGGAGGTTGGCATAGTGTCCAGTCCACTTGCCAGGCCTCCCCCAGTTGCAGTGACAGTGTTGCTGGCCAGAGATACCTGACTCTACTCAATAAGCCTTCAGCACCTCCTGCTCTGCTTCCTGCTCACCAAGCAGGAATACTTTCTTATGAGAAGGTGTTCTCATAAGCTGGCTGCCCATGCAGTGTCCCTCCAGGAGAGAACTGTGGGTCTATTAACTGGTGTTCCTGTTGAAGTGTGTCAGTCTCTTGGGAAGTGCTATGAAGAACAGGCATTTCTGGGTCTTTGGAGTGATGATCCTGTGAGGCCAGGGCTGGGCCTGCCCTGGGCTGATCCTCCATCATACAGGCCCCTTACCCAGGCCTCCTGTCCCCTCCCTCCAGGTGAACCTCAACCTTACCACACACCTCTTTTGGATTCCAAACCTTCCTCCCTGCTAAGCTGCAAGGGAATGCAGAGAGCTGAAAACTGGGCAACATGAGTTGCTGGTGAAGTCCCGCTTGGAAGCTTCAGAGGCAGACGCCGGGGCAGACTGCTCTTGCTATACGGCCAGCTCCTCGCCCCGGTTGGGTATGGAGTAGGCTTTCCATGAGTGCTTCCTGAGTGAATGTCGTTTGGTTAAAAACTACCCCAGAGGAGGTGAGACCTGAACTTGGGTCTGACATATACTAATGGTTTAGGTATGTGAAGGAAGGGCAGTGTTACGGATTAAATCATGTTCCTCTGGTACCTATGAATATAACCTTGTTTGGAAATAGGATCTTTTAAGATGCTGTCAGTTAACAGGTCTGTTGTGGGTTGAATTGTGTCCCCCCAAAATAAGTGTTGTAAATCCTAAACCCTGTACCTGTGGCTATAATCTCATTTGGGAATGGATTTTCTTTGTTATGTTACTGAGGCACTATTAGTGTAGGGTGTGTTTGAAGTCATTGTCTTTCAAAATAGAAAAAGACCAGATTAAGCAAGGAAGCAAGCAAGCAGAAATAGGGAATGATGCCAAGCCACAAGAGAGATGGGGACGTTCCCCCAGAGCCGACAGAAAGCCTTCCTATAGAGCTGGTGGCCTGAATTTGCACTTCCAGCCTCCTAAACTATGAGAAAATAAATTTCTGTTTGTTAAAGCCACCACTTGGGTATTTTTGCTAGAGCAGCCCTAGATCCCTAAGACAAGGTCATACTGGAGGAGGTGGATCCCAATCCTACATGAGTCATGTCCTTTTAGAAGAGGAGACACACACACACACACAGACAAGATGGCTATGTGAAAATGGAGGCAGAGGTGGAGTTATGTTTCTACAAACCGGTGACTGGGGGCTACCAGAAGCTAAAAGAAACAAGACAGGATCTTTCCCTAGAGCCTTTGGAGGGAGCCTGGCACTGCCGACACCCTGGATTCTCACTTTAACCTCCAGAACTGTGAGACAATAAGTATTTATCATTTTAAGCCACCTACTTGGTGGTACTTTGTTACAGCAGCCCTGGGAAATTAATGCAGGCAGGAAGATAGAAATCCCAGGATGAAGGGATAGTGGTTTACATAAAAAATAAAGGCATAATAGGGATGCAAGATGTTAACAGGAGAGATGATGTATATAGTAGGGAGGAAGTATATGGGAACTCTGTACTTTCTGCACTATTTTTCTGTAAACCTGAAACTCTAAGAAAAATAAAGTCTATTAAAGAAAAAGGCACAAGGTAGGAATGGAAATACATGAGCAGAGGGCAGGAAGGAAGTTGGCCTATTGTAGGCAGAGGAAGAATGTTGAGAAGCATAGGGAATCATAGAGTGGGGCCAGATTGTGGGAGTCTGAGTTCCCTCAGTGGTGTAAATGGTTAATCCACTTGACTGCTAACCAAAAGGTTGGAGTCAATCCACCCAGAGGTTCCTTGGAAGAAAGCCCTGGTGATCTACTTCCAAAAAATCAGCCATAATTTTAACATGTTTAGTGCTTCTGTTCAACCTCCTTGTTCGTTGCATAGTGTCAGGCATCTTAAAAGCTTGCAAGTGGCCATCCAAAGCATAATTGGTCTCTATTCATCTAGAAGAAAAGAGGGAGAGAAGGAGTAAGGACTAGAAGGAGGATACAGAATGTGGGCTAATTGCCTCCATGAACAACTGCCTCCTTTGCCAGGAGACCAGAAGAACTAGATGGTGCTCGACTACCATTACTGAACATTTTTATCAAGATCCTATAGAAGAGGACCAGGTGAGGTTTGATAGAGTCTGATGGAACCACTGAGACTATGGCCCATAGCTGCTCTTCATGTCTGGAATTGAACCCACTCCCGTGGCTTCCAGCCAAACAAAAGACAGGTATATGAGCTGGACATTTACATTAGGTAGATATACTCCTTGGAGAGATCAATCATAGGAGAATAGAAGAGCTTTATATGCACAGGGGGACAGCTGGCGGGGGAGGGGGGGCAGGAGTGCATGGGAGGGAAGGACACAAGGAAGAGGTGGCAATGTAGAGAAAGTGACATGAGAGCTATTGCATTGTGGTAAATTGTAGTCAGTGTCATGAGACAAAAGTGTATGTGAGCTGCTGTATGGAAAGTGAATTTGCTCTGTAAACTTTCACCCAAATCACAATAAAAATAAAAATAAAAAAAAGATTCTATAGAAGAATCCTGATCAAAAGGGGAATAGTGCAAAACCAGCATTTCAAATTCTCACAGATTCCAGATATCCTGGAGCCATGAAGGTTGGATGAACGCCTGAAACTATTGCCTTGATATAATTTTAAAACTTTAAGCCAAAAATATCCCCTGAAGTCTTCTTAAAATCAAACAATAGTTCAGTTTAACTAGTGAAAAAGGTCTGCCTTGAGCACTGTGCTCTTTTAAGAACTATCTGTATGGGATCTAATTGATCAAACAACAACTTGAAAGATTAGATAGGAAATTTAGGGGGCAGTGAATTTATGTTAATAGGGGAGGAACAAGTCAGAAAAGGAGGTGAGACTAGATGCACAACTCAAAGAATGTCATCATTGTCACCAAATGGTACATGTAGAAACTGTTTAATTGGTGTATGTTCTGCTGTGTGTGTGTGTGTGTGTGTATATATAT
>NW_006921646.1:5817478-5822740 GCF_000298275.1 Orycteropus afer afer
TGTATCCTTCCCTTCAAGGCTCAGGGGTCCAAGATTATCTTCTGTGTCTGTGTTAATTGGTTTCCCTTTTCTTTGTTGAAGAGGGTCTGTGCTGTCCTTCTGCCTAGTCCACCATCTTGCCAAGGTGTTGTGTATATTTTCAACAACCAAAAAATAAATCATGAAAACCCTACGGAGCACAATTCTACTCTGACACGCAGGGGGTCACCATGAGTCAGAATTGAATCAACTGCCATTGGTTTTCTTGGTTGGAGTCTAAAGTGAGGGGTTGAAATCAGATGTGACAGTGGGGCCATCCCCATTTCTGAGCAGGAAAGAAATTGGATAAAAGTGGTGTTTGTCATGATCACTGGGTGAACTGATGGATGCCTGGAGAAGAATGGGTGTGTGAAAGAGAAGAGATGGGGACCAGACAGGCCACCAGGAGACTACCAGATAATCCTGAAGTCAGGGGACTGCCTCCTAACAGGGGGCACTGAACATGAAGAAGTTGGGAAGATGTGTGGAGATGTATGTACAAGAAGGATGGCTGCAGTATCATTTGTGTTAGCAAAAATGGAACCCAAAGGCCCATCATTAGGAAAGCAGCTGTATATCCAGGCAATGGTGTGTAGAACAGTGAGAAAATCAGCGGTGTCTAGCTCAATAACAACAAATTTCCAAAATAATGAAAAAAAAGTTGAGTGAATGAAAACAAATTGTAGAGGAACTATCCTGTGTTGTCCTGTGTGGTAGCCACTAGCCACATGTGACTATTTAAAGGTAAATTAATTAAAATAAAAAATACAATCCCTCAGTCACATGAACCACAGATTTCAAGTGCTCAGTCACCACCTGCAGTTGTGGCTATCATATTGGGCAGCACAGATTGAGAACATCTTCCTTGTCACCCAGTGTTCTGTTGGACAGCACTAAGGTTTAAAAGCTGCAAAACAACATTACATATTGTTTATGGATGCATAATGTGTAGTGAGGAGTCCCTGGTGATGCAAAGAGTAAAGTGCTTGATTTGAACCTACCCAGAGGCACCTTAGAAGAGAAGTCACAGCCATTGGAAACCCTATGGAGCATAGTTCTACTCTGACACACATAGAATCTCCATGAGTCCAAACTGATTTGACAACTGGCTTGGTGTTTTGCTTTTTTACTGTGTAGTGAGAGTACAGTGAAAATCTAGATGTGAATTTGGGAAGGATGAGAATGTTTAGGATCAAAGAGCCCTGAAGGCTTTGATTATATATTTGGATATTATCTCCAAAGTTGGATTGTGAGTCTGTGGTACTTGTATTATTATTTGTAGTTTTGATATGCCTGGACTATGCCATAATAAAAATGTTTTTTAAAATGGTGGGTGGGGCAAGAGGGACCCGGATGGAGATTGAGTGTAACCCAGGCAGTAGACCAGATGGGTTGAGTTTCTTGCCTGGGAGACTGGTGGGAGGGGGCTGGCTTTGGGGACATATGCTCCTTCCTCATCCCAGTATCTGCTCTGACCCAGAGGTACAGTGCAGCTGCTCCCTTGTCACCATCCCCATCCTGCATCCTCATAGACACTCTTCTCTGGGCCCAGTGCCATGGTTACCTGGCCTCTAGACAGCTAGGATGGGGAATCAGGCACAAATGCCTACACATACCTCTTGGGTATCCCTCCACTTTACCCACCTACAGCCTCAGCATCCTGACCACATGCCCTGACCCCAACTCCAGAACTGAGGCCAGGCTGGCACTCCTTGGAAGAGAGTTACCACTTTACCCCATTACAGGTCCAGGGAAGCCTAGGACAACTGTGCATGGTCAGGAAGTTAGTTGTCTGCACCAAGCAGGAGGCCAGTGGCTAGAACCGGATAGATAGATAGATAGACAGACAGATAGATAGATCCTTTCTAAAGGCTTCAGGCACTGGCTGAACTTGGCATTTTAGGGGGAAGAGGGAGCCTCTGCCTCTCTGGGCTGTGAGAAACTGGGGTCTGGTGATGATTTGGGGCTGTGTAGGCAGCAAGGTCCTCCTCATTGGTGTAATACTTTGTAATCCTGGCCTTGGGAGTGATGCCCTCTCGTCAGAGCCCAACATATCTGTTTCAGGTGCCATGAAACCCCCAGACCAGGGGAACAGGGATCCCCTCCTGTCCCATGAGACACCTCAGAGCCTCCTGTCTCTCTCCATCTAATGAAAACAGCCACCACTTATTTACCAAGCACCATTTGCCATTTAGGAATCCCTGGGTGGCACAAATGGTTAAGGGCTAGACTGCTAACCGAAAGGTTGGAAGTTTGGATCCACACAGAGGGGACTTGAAAGTAGGGCCTGGTGATCTGTCCCCAGAAGGTCACAGCTTTGCAAACCCTGTGAGTAGTTCTACTCTGCACATGTGGGGTCGTCATGGGTCAGAATCAACTTAACAACAACTAACAACAGTTTGACATTCATTTTGTTGAATCACGCCAGCAGCTTTCTGAAGTAGATGTTGTCATTTTTCATACGAACAGACTGAAGCTGGAGGGGTCAAATAATTTGCCGAGTTATAGAGTGGCGTCAGGATTAGAGCCTGGGTGGAGCGGACTTGGTTTTCTCTCCACTCCTGTACTCCTTGACCTGTTTTCTCTTCCTCTGGCCACCATCCTGCCTCCCTGTCCCTCTGTCTTTTCCTTCTCAGCCTCTCTCAGTCTGTACCTCCCTCTGCCTCCCTCTCTGCTTCTCTCCTTGCCCCACTCTCCCATCTCCTCTACCTCCTTTCCTTCCCTGACCACAAAGGGAAAAGCAAGCATGTGTGTGTGTGGTAAAAATATATATAACAAAACATTTGCCAGTTCCACAGTGTTTATATGTATTGTGTAGTGACATTTTTCATGTTGTGCAACCATTATTGCTATCCTTTTCTGAATCTCATTCCATCACCATTAACATAATATCAGTGTCCCATATGCAATATCTCTTCCCTTTCTCTTTCCCTCCCACCCCTGGGACCCACTAATAAGCTTTGGTCTCTATACATTTGCCTAGGAAGCATATTTCTAAAACATTGGTCTCATCTATTGAGTCAAATTTTAAGTCCACACTTCTTATTTTAGAATGAGTTGAACCATTCAAATTTCTTTTTTTCATTAATAAATACTTAAACCAATACAACTATTGGTCTCTACTCATCTGGAACAAAAAAGAACAAAGGAAACCAAAGATTCAAAGAAGAAACTAGTCTATAGGACAAATACTCTATACACAAGCCACAGCCTCATCTACCCTGAGACCAGAAGAACTACATGGTACCCAGCTACCACTGCTAACCATTCTAATTAGGACCACAATACATGGACCCTGATAAAATGGGAGAAAATGTGGAACAGAACCTCAAATTCCTCCCAAAATAAAAATAAAAAAGCTACTAGACTGGTTGAGACTAGAGGACTCCCAGAGACTACTGTCCTCAAATACTCTTCAAACATTAAACCAAAACTCACCCAAGGTCACCTTGTAACTAAATTACAAATTGGCTCAAAAAATAATATCACCTGTAAGTACTATGCTCCTTAAAAAAAAAAAAAAAAATCACCTCTATAAGACCAAATGGTCAAAATTACTTTAAAACAAAGATGAGAATGTAAGGGGACAGGAAAATTAGATTAATGGAAACAGAACCACCAGAACAGAAATAAATTATTCAGGCATTGTGAAGAATGTGATCAATGTCACCGAACCACTTGTATAGAAATTGTGAATGGGAACCTAAACTGCTGTGTAAACTTTACCAAAAACACAATAAAATATTATTTAAAAATACATCTAAACTGAATTAAATTGCTTCTACTTGGCTGTTAGCAGAAGGTTCCTCACCCCAGATTTGCACGTTTCTTCTATCCTACATGGCCTATGAGAATCTTAGGAGGAAAAAGACTTGGGCTGTGTCACTTAGCAATCCAGGACCCAGAAATACTGTATAGAGAAGATGTATAGAGCAGATGTATAAAGAAGATACTGTGAGTTCCGGCCCAGTGAGGTACACTCCCTCAGGAACTCAGGCCTGCCTGGCTCGCAGGGGCCAGGTCTCCCCAGTCCTCCTGACTCCCTTCCCTAGGGACACTACTCTCCAGCACCCACCACCACCTTCCAGGGAAAGCTGTGTGGAGAAAGGTTTTTGGAACTGCTTCAAGGAGAAAAAAACTGGAAAGGTTTTCCATGAACAGGTGTTACCTTTAGCTGGAGGCAGGACTGATGGGAAGGGGGTAGGGGGTGCCCAGAGTTAGGAGGGTAAGAGAGGAAGGGATGTAGCTAAGAACACAAGGGCAAAAGCAGGGACGAATCCACAAACTGGAAAAGTGCAGGGCATGGGGGTTGGGGGCTGGGGGGGTGGGGGGTGGGATGAGGGCAGTAGGAGATGTTTCCAGTCTCCTTGTGGCTCCAGTCACACACATCATAATGACTACAATGACAACAGCTAGCTCAAGTTGTTCTCCACATTATTACTTGCCGTCAATGCTGGCAGGAGTTGGGAGAGGTTAAGACCTGCCCAGGTGGTCAGCTGCGAGCTGCAGACTTCGCTTCCAGAGCCTGCTCCCGACAAAACAAAGGCCGAGGGAAAAGAAAGACGTAAGATCAAGAGGAGAGATGGGAAAGAAAAGGAGACAGGGTGGTTGTAGCTGCCTAGGAAAAATCTGAAAAGACCAGGAGGGCAGTGTCCAGGTGAGGGGCAGCCTCGGTGCAGGCCAAGAGGCATACATGGAGCAGGTGTGAGGAGCTGAGGGCTGGCCCTTTTTACTGTATGGCTCCCTGATTCAGAACGGTGTGTGTTCAGCGTTTTGGACAGACTCATTTCCATCCATACACTGTGGGCATTGTTCTTGAATGCTACCAGAGACGCTGTCCTTTAAAATGTTTAAATTTAAAGTCATCTGCTGCTGCCCCTGGTGTGGTATTCCTAGTGATAGAACTTCAAGCACATTCCTTAGTGACTCCATTATTGGAGCATCAAGCTGCTCTGTGCTGACCTTTTGTTTCCATGAGAACGTAGAATGTGGCCAAGCAGCAATCAGGCCTGACCCTGACCCTTCAATTCTAACAAAGAACAAGCTGGGCTACACTGGTGAGAATCAGAACTTAGACAGTCATACCCAAAATATAAGGGGAAAAAAAAAAAAGCCTTGTGCCAAAAGGTGAGTGGTTCAGAGTTGTATATAATACCCTGTTCTTGTCGTTATGTGCCGTCGAGTCGGACCCGACTTATAGCGACCCCTCCTTGGGTTTCTGAGGCAGTATCACTACGGAAGTAG
>NW_006921646.1:5822840-5850716 GCF_000298275.1 Orycteropus afer afer
CTTCCTTCCGAGGAGTGGCTGGTGAGTTTGAACCACCAGCCTTCTGGTTAGCAATTAAGTGCCTTAGCCACTATGCTACCAGAGCTCCCATATAATACCCTAGGTGATTAATAACTGAATTCTGGTCTTGGGAACTGACTGAGTGAATTATAGCACAGCTCTGGGTCCCCGTACCCCCCTACTTCATGACTCCAGACCTCTCCCTCGCCCTTCAGTCCCCAAGTTTGGATTCTGTTTTCCCCTGTCTGGATTCTGTAGGCTCAGTCAAAGAGAGGAAATAGCTTGGGTCAGTAAATTTGAACAAAGTAGGGTAAGGTGGGACTGGAAAGAAGAAATATGGGGGGAAAGGGTGGGATTAGAGAAGGCTGGGGGTGTGTGGGGTAGGGGCCGGCCAGAGGCATAGACTTGAAAGGCCTTGTCCTTGTCCCTAGGATCCATCTCATCAACCCAACTGTCCCTGCCCAGGCACACCAGTCCTTCCCTCCCTGAGCCCAGGGAGCCCACAAGTGACCTTGGCAACCAGACCCCAAGGTGTGGGTGCTAAGTCTGGCCCCCAGGTGTCCCTCCCTGCCATGTAGCTGTCTTCTCCCAGCAGGCCCCTGGAGGAGTAGGTGGGTAAAAGGGAGTTTTCTCCAAAGCAAGGCTGCCTGGGGTTGAATCCGGCTCTGCCACTTATTAGCTGTGTGATCTTAGGCAAGTTTTTAATCTCTCTGAGCCTCAGCTCCTTAAAACCAAAACCCAAACCAAAATGGGCCCCTGGGTGGCTCAAACAGTTTGCTGTTGACTGCTAAGCAGAAGGTTGGTGGTTTGCCCAACTTCAACAACCCGACCCTGAGACCAAAAGAACTAGATGGTGCCCAGCTACCTACCATTGCTGGCCACTCTGAAAGGGATCACAATAGGAGGTCCCAGACAGAGTGGGAGAAAACACTGAACAAAACTCAAAATTATTAAAAAGACCACGCTTACTGGTCTGATAGAAACTGATGGAACCCTTGAGACTATGGCCCTTAGACACTTTTCAAGCCTGGAACTGGACTCACCTCTGTGGCTCAACTTTCAGCCCAATGACAGGCCTATAAGATGAGCAATAATAGCACCAGGGAGGTATGCATGCCTTAGAACAATCAACCATATGAGATCAAAAAGGCAGCATTTGCCCAAGAATGAAGCTCAAAAGGCAGGAAGGGATAGGAAAGAAGATGAATGGAAATGGTAAACACAGGGAGGAAGTGCCAAGAGTGCTGTTACATTGTGGGGACTGCAATTAATGTCATAAAATGAAATGTGCATGCATGCTGAATGGGGAACCAATTTGCTCTGTAAAGTTTCACCAAATCACAGTGAAAAGTTAAAACAAAAAGGATTGGTGGCTCAAACCCACCCAGCACCACTGCAGAAGAAAGGCCTGGTGATCTGTTTCTGTAAAGATTACAGCCAAGAAACCCTATGAAGCATAGTTCTACTTTGTAACACATGGAGTCGCCATGAGTCAGAATCGACTCCATGTCAGTGAATTTGTTTTGTTTGTTTGGGCCTCAGCTCCTTAATCTGTAAAAATTAGAATATAATAGTACCCACCTCATAAACCAAAACCAGTTGCTGTGGAGTTGATTCTGATTCATGGCAACCCGATGTGTATCAGAGTAGAACTGTGATCCGTAGGGTTTCCAATGGCCACTTTTTTGAAAGCAGATTGCTAGACCTTTCTTTCAAGACGCCGAGTTTGGTGGACTCAAACCTCCGGCCTGAGAGCAGTGAAGTGCTTAACCGTTAGCACTACCCAGGGACTCCACCCATCTCAGAGAGGTGTTTAGTAAATTGGATATAAGGAAAGTGTTTAGAAAAGCTACATAATAAGCCCCCGATAAGTACTTGTTAAGTAAATGGGGTTTGCTGTGGGGCCAGCCAGGATGGGAGTCTCAGCTCTCTGCCACTTAACTAGCTGGGCAACGTTGGGGAAATCATTTGACCTCTCTGTGCCTCAGTTTCCTGGGGCAGAGTAGTCATGAGACTTGTCATGAGGAGTAAATGAGATCGCTGAGTGCAAAAGGCTCTGCGAGCTGCAGAGGAATGTGCACATGCGGAGCTTGCTCTCTGGCCAGGCTCTGCAGTCAGTGCACGCCCTTGGTCCCCGAACGCTCTGGCTGGCTCCCACCAGCCTCCCTCTCTTCCTTCCCAGCCCATGTTCCTCTCTCTGGCAAACCAGGCTCCTCCTTCTCTGCCTCCTGCCAAATGCACTTCTGTCCAGGAGGCCTCCTCAGCCTGCATCCCTGGCATCACTTGCATCTATGCTCTTGCCCCTCTGGGGTGTGTGTGTGTGTGTGTGTGTGTGTGTTTGTCTCCCCTTCCAGCTGTGAGCTTCTCCCTGGCCAATGCTGCTCCTCCCTGGGGGAAAAGCCAGGTCAGGCTGCTGTTTTTTTTTTTTTTTTTTCCCCTACAGTACAAGGTCTTGCAAACACTTCCACTTGTAATAATAATAATATTGAATAGAATTAATACTGGCCAACTCAATGAGCAGTTAGTAGTGCTAGGCACTATTCTAAGGAGCTCTGGTGGTATAGTGCCTAAGGCATTTGACTGCTAACCAGAAGTTTGGCAGTTCAAATCCACCAGCCACTCCACAGAAGGAAGACTGGACAATCTACTTCCATAAAGATTTACCGCCTCGGAAACCCAAGGAGTTCACTATGAATCGGAATCGACTTGATGGCCCTGAGTGAGTTGAGGCACTATTCTAAGGAGCCCTAGCGGCACAGTGGTTAAGCATTAGGTTGCTGGCCAAAAGGTTGGCAGTTCAAACCCACCCAGAGATACCTTGAAGGAAAGGCTTGGCAATTTGCTTCTGACAGGTCACAATCTTGAAAACCCTATGAAACAGTTCTACTTTGCACACATGAGGTGGGCGTGAATAGGAACTGACTCAACAGCAACTAATTCATTTAATGGCCATAACCATCTTATAAGGTCGGTTCTAAGCTCTAATTCGCAGTTGAGGAAACTGAGGCAGTGAGCAGGAAAATAACTTTCCCAAGGCCACTTAGCTGGTAAGCCCCGCTCTCTTCTACACAAATGCTCTATGTGTTTCCTGGTGAGTCTCCTGCACTGAACCAGTTGCTCTATGATGGTGGGAACCCATTCCGTCTTGTTCACCCAGCACAGGGCCCGGCACAATGGAGGGAGGAGCTCTGTAGATCTTTGTTGAATGAATGAATGCAGCCCATTGTGCCAAGCCTACAAAGCTATTTTTCCCTGCTGGAGTAGGACACAATTGGACGTCACAGAGGTGACCACCCCAGGGCAGCCAGCAGTGCCATGCAGGAGGTGCCTGGGGACTGCATGCCTCCACTCACATCTCCCAGGCCAGGTCTCCAACACTCTGATTCCCCAGGAAGCTGTTTTCTTTTAAGTTTCCTTATTTCTCTCTTAAGCCTAAGTTGTCATACCTCCACTCGCCAAACACCCTGGGAGAGCTGCCCAGTGGTCTGGGCTGTGGTCCTAATCTGGCCTCTCTCCATTTTCTCTCCTCCTCTCTGATTTTCTGCAATAGCTTCTCCTCCTCCCCACAGACTGACCCACTTCCCAGACTCTTCTATTCTCCTCCACACCCTGCTTGGTTCTATCCTCCAAGTCTGTCTTCTACATTTTCAGCTACCCATTTATTTCCTTAGTCATTTTTCCAGATTTTGCTTTTTCTGTAATCATTTTAAACACAGTTATTTGAAAGTCTTTTCCAGATTGTTGTATCGTCTCAAGTTTTGGAGATAGAAATCCTCCTGTTTGTAGTGTACGTTGTCTCTTGCTCATGGTGGCTCGGTTCCTCAGGTGCTTTGTAATTTCTGATTGTGAGCTGAAGCCAGAAGCATTTTTCTCAGGGGTGATCCAAGTGCCCTGGGTTATTACAGCTCCCTCCACATGTGATTTTGCCTTTGTCTCTGTTGAGATGCTCCAGTCTGAACCAGTTGAAGAATTCTCCAGTTGTATATATATATTTTAATTTTATTGTGCTTTGGGTGCCATTTACAAAGCAAATTTGTTTGACCAGTTCATGCATATTTGATTTCACACCCCAATTACCATCCCCAACCATAACAAACTCTCCTCCCCTCTCATCCCTGTAACCACCCCCTCCCTGTGACGTTTTTAACTATGCACTTCTGTCTGTCCAGCTTTCCCTCTACGTGAATGCTGCCCCTCTGGTATATCATGGCTGATTGCTCTAAGGGGTGCATCTCCCTAGAGTAGGTGGGTACATTGCCCTGGGGCAGGTGTTCTGCATGTAGGTCTTTCTATTGTTGGGCTGAGAGCCAATCCATGGGAGTGAGTCCATTTCTAGGCCCGAAGGTAACCCAGGGCCATAGTTCTGGGTATTCTACCAGTCTCTATCAAACTGGTTATTCTGGTCATTTTTGTGTTTTTGAAGGGATTGGTTTTCTTGACATCTTCCAAAGCCAGTGGGTGGGCTTTTCCTAGGTCCCTGAGGGTGCAGGCTTCAATGATGTTAGCTGAACTTAAGAGCACTAGTTCCAGCTTTCTGCCTTGTAAAGGCCAGTGCCTCAGCTGCTGCCCCTCCATAGTCATTACAATGCCAGTGCTTGGCCTCTGGCTAATTTCCTTTCCAACACCCCCTCACACACACACACACACACACAGGGCCCTGCTACATCAGCTCACCCACTCCCTCTGCCTTTCTGCAGTCTCTTGATTTTAGAGAATAGACACATCGTATGATATTTATATTATATTTTCCATGCATTCAGAGTGGGAGGGGCCACAGCATCCTATTTCCAAATGAGTCCCCTCAAGCACATGCATTCACAGAGGGTATATGGAAGCTGAAAATTTAGTCCATAAGAAAAACCCCACTTCAGGATACAGCTAGAGTAGGAATACCTTGGCCCCTCCTCCCATAAGCAGGGTCCTGCCTCCTCATCAGGCCAGGAGCCAACCACGGACAGGCTATATGGGTGCTTGCGGTCTACCCTGTGCTGGGTATCATCCTAGGTGCTTTACTCACATTGCTGTTGTGTCAAGTTGATTCCAACTCATGATGGCCCCATGTTTTCCCAAGTAGAACTGCTTTGTAGGGTTTTCTTGGCTGTAATCTAAATGGAAGCAGATTACCAGGCCTCTTCTTCCACAGTACTGCAAATGGCCACCTGAAAGGTTAGAGGTTCAAACCTACCCAGGCTGGTGACCTGCTTCCAAAGGCTCACAGACTTGAAAACCCTATAGGATAGATCTACTCTGCACACCGGGGTCTCTATGGGTCAGAATTGACTCAACAGCAACTAGCAACAACACTGCCCTATAAGATGGGCTCTAGTATTGTCACTGATTCACATTTGAGAAACTGCCAGAATCTCAGTTAGCAAAGGCCAGAACCAGGATTTAGATGTAGGTTGGGCCCAACCAAATACATCTTGTCTTCCTCCGCCTTCCCGCCAGCCACCTATACCTCCCTTATCCTGCCCAGTCCTCTGGTGGCAGGGCCCATGTGGTTTCCTTCCTCTTATCTATCCTCAGCAGCCAGTGGATGTGATCTGTGTGCAGCCGGCCATCATTCTGCAGAGGTTATGGTCTGCAATTTTGCCCCTGGAGGACCACTCTGCAACTCAGAAGGCACTGTGGCACTCACGCAGCTCTTCACCTAAGCCCTCCTTACCGAGAGAAAGGAGGCTTGTGCCAAGGACTACTGGAGGGGAGATGAATGCTGGGAGTGGATTCGACTCTGGTCAGGACCCAAGGCACCCAGCCCTCCTCAAGACACTGTGTGAGCCAGGACAGCCCTCCAGACACAGCCCCTCCTGCCCCACCCCAGCCAGGGTGGTGCTTGTGGAGGAAGGACTTTAAATCCAGCTGCCAGACCCCTGGACGAGAAAGGCAGGGAGGACTGGCCACCATGCACAGCTCCCACAGCCTCCTGCTGTTTCTGCTGCTGCTGCTGCTGCTGGCCACCGCAGGCCCTGCTGGAGCCCTCACGGAAGAAGAGAAACGTTTGACGGTAGAGGCACACAACTTCTACCGTGCCCAGACTAACCCACCGGCCGCGAACATGCTGAAGATGGTGAGTGCAGCATGCTGAGATTAGAGGGGTGCTGGACAGGACTTCCCCACTCCCCCACCCCCACCCCGTGCTGAAATGATCTCTCCCTCTAATCAATGACAGAGAGTCCCCTGACATTCTATAATTTACAGTTCCCCACAAGGAGCCCCATTATACAGACGAGAAAACTGAAGCTCAGAGGGACGTGCCCAGGGTCACACAGCTGGTGAAGCCAGGCCCAAAGCCCCAGCTTCCCACTCCAGTGTCCCAACTCCTCCCCAGCACTTCCTAAAATGCATGCGTCCCTGGGAGGGGAAACACAGCAGGTTCTAACACCTTGGTGGAGCCAGACTTTCAGATGCTCTCCAAGGAGATGAGAAGACCAAGATAAGAAGAGCAGCAGGAAGGGTCTGAGCACCTGGGGCAGAAGGGTAGTTGGTACTAAGGAGGCAGGTGAAAACAGGAACCAGAGAGGGCACAAATTCTATCTCAGCCACCTACAAGGCCTGTGGTTTCAGGTGAGTCCCTTCACCTTGCTGATCCTCAGTTTCTCAACATGGAGCTCCCCAGGTGGTCCAAATGCTCAGTGTGCTCAGCTGTTAACCAAAAGGTTGGAGAGTCCACCCAGAGGTGCCACAGAAGAAAGGCCTGGTGATCTACTTTCAAAAAATCAGCCATTGAAAACCCCATGGAGTACAGTTCTACTCTGACACACATGGGGTCACCATGAGTCAGAATCTACTAATTGCCGCTGTGGGTTTGTGTGTGTGTGGATTGAATGTCACAAACACAATGTTGAACAGAAGAAAATACAATCTCAAAAAAATGTACACAGTAGGGTATATTGCTATGAAGTTTTTAAAACATGTGAAAAGGACTATTTATATGCTGGGGGGAGACACATGCAGATATAAACAAATGTACGTGGTAAATGTCCGGATGAGAGAGCCAGATTTGAGCCAGTGGTTACCTCTCCAGGAGGGAGAGGTATTTATTGGCAGGGATAGGAGGCAGCTTCAACTGCACTAAAAACCAAACCCATTGCTGAGTAGTTTCTGACTCATAGCGACCCTACAGGACAGAGTAGAACAGCCCCATAGGGTTTCCAAGGCTGTAAATCTTTACAGAAGCAGACTGCCATATCTTTCTCCCATGGAGTGGCTGGTGGGTTTGAACCACCTCCTCACAGTTAGCAGCCAACTGCTTAACCACTGCGCCACTAAGGCTCCCTCCCACTCAACTGCATTAGTAAGATTATATTTCTTAAAGTGAGTGGTGAGTCCACACATGTTTGTGCTCAGGATTAAAATTCACTCCCTTGCTCCCTTTCTTGAAAGCTGGTCTGACCCATCCCCTTCAGCCATCTCAGGTGGCCTGGGAGATTGGTGGGCAACACCCAAGAACCCTATGGCTGGTGCCTGGGACCAAGGTTGTACCTGGAGAACACAGCAGTAAGCTTGGTGACCCAATATCCAATTTCAACCTCAGCTCTGTCAATCTAACTGAGTGACTTTGTTTCCTGATCTATGACATGGAGCTGGCAATCCCTGCCCTGAGGTTCAGACAGGAGAACAACTGAGAAAGATCTAGGAAGGGCTTTATAGATGCACCTAACACCACCATTCACAGCCCCGTTGCCCTTGACAACCAGGAACTGAAGACAAAAAATCAAGAGCCCCAGATGCTCCTACACCAGCTCTACCAACAGCTCCCTGTGAAGCTTGGGTCTCCTTGCTAGACCTTTTCTTCCCACATGTATGGTCCCTGATGCCCTAAAGTCTTGTGGGTTGAGGCTGGAGGTGACACAGGTTGGGTGCTGGGTCAAAGCCTGCCTATGAGCAGAAGTGGACCCAGAGGATCAGATAATACTCTGGGAAGCAGTTTGAACACTGAGGGGATCCCCCAGGTCAAGCTGCTGCATGATGGGAAGTGATCTGAAGAAAGGGTGAAGGTAGGGACACCAGCATCGGATAATTTTGGGGCAGGACTCAGAGATGCAGAGAAACTGAGGCCAGATGGTCTGGGTTCAAAACTTGGCTTTGCCACTTACTTGTGTGACTTTGGCCAAGTTACTCTATGTGCCTCAGTGTCTTCATCTATAAAATGAAGATGAAAACAAGACCAACTCCTTTTCTGAGTTGTAAAAATTATCACATGAGTATAAAGCACTTAGAACAGTGCTTGGCACACAGTAAGTGCCCAACAGGTGTTTGGTTAACAAAAGAGAGAATGGAGCCAGGGTGAGGCAGGTGGCAGTTATCATGGACTCATCCCTCTCTCTCAGTATCCATATCCAATCATCACCAGTTTTGTCTCCAAGAAGGTTCAATTTTCCTTGAACCTTCCCTCTTTGCCATCTCTTTGGTCCAACCTTGGTTTAGTCCTTCATTTTTGCTCCCAGGGACTCCTAGGACAATGCCTACCTGCTCCCCAGCCTCTGACTTCTGCTGCCAGAATGACTGACCCAACACATGGGCCTGACCCTGCTTAAAACCCTTCCGCGGCTCCCAATGCCTCGGGATACAGCTCTAGCTTCTGAGAAGGCTCTGGGTGTTCTGGCCTCTGCCTCCTCCTCCAGCCTCCTCTCCTGCTCATCTTTTCCTTCTATAATTTGGACAGTTGTCTTTCCCACAACTAAAATGTTATTTCTCGCCTCCATGCCTTTGCTTATATGGCGCTTTCTGCCTTCCCCCCTCCACCTGACTAACATCTCAACTATTAAGACTTAGCTTAGTGTCTCCTTTCTCACCCTCAAGTTGGATTAAGTGTCCCACTTTGCTACCCCTATAATACTCATTGCATATTTATGGATTCATTTACTACATGGTGACTCAATTACCTAAGACAATGTAGATTTGGACTTTTTGGTTCTTGCTATCATCCTCGGCTGTTATAGTGCCCTGGACTATTGAATGAATAAATAAATGGATGAATGAATGAATGGGCTTGCTTCTAGATGGTGGCCATGCAGGTAGGTACAGGGACTATTGCAGCTCCACAGGGGGCTCTGGATGGCCAAAAAGTCTTAAGATCTTGAGGAATGACTCTCTAATGATGGGACTTCAGGCATCTCCTCAGAATGGGAATTACAGCTGTGCTCTGTAGGGGACACTGCTTTAAGTATCTTAGCTATAGCTGACAAAATATCTGTTGATATCTATGTGCCACCACTGTGCCAGCCAGTGGGGATATATCACTGCCCTTATCCTGAAGGAGCATATGTCTAGCCTGGAGCCTTGAAGGTCCTCCCAGACACTCTGATCCTCACCCCCAGCACCCTGCTCCTTTCCCACTCCCAATCTTCCAGAGTTTGAGGGACTCTCAATCATGCCAGTGATTTGGGACATCAATGCCCAGAAAGGGAAGGGGCTCACCTGAGTTCACAGTAGTGGGGTTGGTCTCAGACAAGTGCTCCCATCCCTGCCCCAGGCAGTTGCTCCTGCGAGTCTCGATTGGGTGTGGCTACAAGGCCCCTTCTCCTTAGGGTCACTTTGTGGGCCATCTAGCTCTCACAACTGGCTGGGCCCCCAGAGGGTGGAGCAAAAGTTGCTGCCAGGCCAACCATCCTCTTCCAGGAGAGGCCAAGGACAAGGTTTAATAGGAGCCAGGCCTCCCTCCTCAATCCTTTTGGTCATATGACTTGTTAATAATCCCTGCCTCTGATCCATATTCCAGTCTGTTCTCCCAAAGGGACACAGAATCTCAGAGGTCCTTTACCTAAAATACATCTCCTATCATCTAACAAAAACATCATCATCTTATCTGAAGTCCCCACTACAGAACACTGCCTTTGAGATTTGACAGTTATTGGGGTTACCAAGCCTTCAAAAATAGGCCCCTCGGTGAGATACCACACTGTTCTTTGGGGAAAGGAGTTGTCAGCTGAGAAAAGTTGAGAGGACACGGGAATGGCACTTGAGAGGGAAGCATTGAAGCAGGTAAAGGCAAGAAGGCTGGGTTGTACCAAGGGGTGGGAGAGAATAGAGAAGGGAGAGAAGGGTGTTGACTCCCCAAGTCCGACTGATAGGGGCAGAACTGGCCAAATAAACAGCCCATCCTCTGAACACCTCACTGGACTGTGGTCTTCAGAGCATGTACAAGTAGCTCTAGGAGGTGTGCCTGGGAGGTAGGCAGGGGCATCACTATCTAACTTTAAATAGAATGATTTTAATAATAACTCTGTCACAAACAAAATCTCATTTAATATTCCCACCCCATGGGAGTTCAGAAAGGTTAGGCAACCTGTCCCAAATCACACAGCGGGTGAATGGTTCCAAGTTTGGTTAACACCATAGCTCCAAATAGCACCCTCACACCTCCTCACAGAAGTCCACTTGCTCCAGGTCATGGCCAAGAGGCAACCACCTGAGGGGTGCTCTCCAGCTCCCAGAGGCCCTAAGATACCTTCATCGTTCTGCTCTGATCCCCCTAGAATCTGTGGGCATCCTCACTTTCTTCTCCCACCCCTCTCTCTCTCCTCCATCTCTTTCCTCCTCAACCTGCCCCCCACAGTTGTGGGACGAGGACCTGGCCATCTTTGCCAAGGGCTATGCAAAGCAATGCATATGGGCCCACAACCCTAATCGTGGGTGGCGCGGTGAGAACCTATTCGCCATCACGGGCGATAGCATGGACGTGCAGATGGCTGTGGCAGAGTGGCACCGGGAGCGTGATTACTACAACTTCTCCACGGGTACCTGCCAACCTGGACAGATGTGCGGACACTACACACAGGTGCACAGCTGGCTGGGTTGGGGTTGGGTGGGGCCATGTGGGCAGGGGTGGGTCCTGGGCCAGAGAGCCCAAAGGGAGGGTTGGGTGGGGCTTCCCTGTGTTGAAGTGGGGCCATGGGGCAATAAGCTAGGCAAGGTCATGGGGGCATGGCCTGGGTGGGGCCACAGGGGCAATAGTAAATATAAAACCCAGTATTATTTATTTAAATTTTTCGTTGTGATTTGGGTGAAAGTTTACAGAGCAAATTCATTTTCCATACAGCCGTTTATACACATTTTGTTTCATGACATTGACTGCAATCCCTATAATGTAACAGCTCTCTTCCCACTTCCTCCTCATAGTTACCTTTTCCCTGTGTCATCCTTTCCTATGCATTCCTGCCCTCTATTTCCTTGTGCAGATACTGACCTTCTGTTCTCCCATGATTGATCGTTCTAAGGAGTATGTCTCTGCTGTAAATGTTCACCCTATATGCCTGTCTATTGTTTGGCTGGAAGCCACGGGAGGGAGTTCAGTTCCAGGGCCGAAGGGTAACTAAGGGCCATAGTCTTGGGGGTTTCACCAGGCTCTGTCAGACCAGTAAACCTGGTCTTTTTTTATGATTTTGAGTTTTGTTCCACAGTGGTCTCCCACTCTATCCAGGATCTCCTGCACTGATCCCTTCCTCAGTGGTGGACAGTGGTAGCTGGGCACCATCTAGTTCTCATGATAAAACCCAGTTTTATTGTACTTTTGGTTTGTAGCTCTTCTTTTCACTCCTATATGATTGAAAAGGTAAATCAGTAAAGCAGTAATTATAAACCTATGCTATACACAATGTATAAAAATGTAACCTGTGACAATAATACTATAAAGGGAGAGGGACAGCAAGTATAGGGATAGTGTGTATGTATATCACTGTAACTAAGTTGATATTATTCAAACTAGGGTGTTATAAATTTAAATGCTAACTGTAATTCAAAGGTAACCACTAAGAAAATAACTAAAAAGATATATAAAAAAAGGAAAGAAGAAGGAAATCAAAACAGTACACTACAAAAATTCAACTAAATAATTTTTTTAAAGGACCATAATGAGGGATTAAGGAACAAAAAACATGTAAGATATACAGGAAACAAATAGCTAAATGGCAGAAGTAAATCCATTTTGTCAGTAATAACTTTAAATGTAAATGGATTAAACTTTCCTATTAAAAGGCAAAGATTGGCAGATTGGATCAAAAGAAAAAGCCATCTCAATCTGTCTACAGGAGACTCTGTTTACATACAAAGGCACAAAAAGGTTGAAAGTAAAATGATGGCAAAAAGACATTCTGTGCAAATAGTAACCAAAAGAGCACTGATGTGGTTATATTATTATCTGACAAAATAAACCAAAACCAAACTCACTGCCGTCGAGTTGACTGGACTCATAGTGACTCCTCCTTGGGTTTCTGAGGCAGTATCTCTATGGAAGTAGATTGCCCAATCTTCCTTCCAAGGAGTGGCTGGTGGGTTTGAACTGCCAGTCTTCTGGTTAGCCATCAACTGCCTTAGGCACTATGTCACCAGAGCTCCTATAAGACAAAATGTTGTTGTTGTTGTTATATACCGTCGAGTCGGACCCAACTCATAGTGACCCCTCCTTGGGTTTCCGAGGCAGTATCACTAAAGAAGTAGATTGCCCAACAATAGGCTTTAAAAATTACCAGGGACTGAGATCTGGTAGCGTAGTGCCTAAGGCACTTGACTAGTAACCAGAAGGCTGGTGGTTCAAACCCACCAGCCACTCCTCAGAAGGAAGGTTGGCAAACTACTTCTGTAGTGATACTGCCTCGGAAACCCAATGAGGGGTTGCTATGAGTCGGGTCTGACTTGATGAAACATAACAACAACAACAACAACAAGGACATTATATATTGATAAAAGTTTCCATCCAGGATTTCTAACAGAGCCCTGAAATATACGAAGCACAAATTGATAGAATTGCAGAGAGAAATAGTTCCACAGTAATAATTGGAGACTATAATACCCCACTTTTAATCATGAATAGGCCAACCAGATAGATTAATAAGGAAATGGAGGACTTGAACAACACTATTAACAAATTAGATTTAACAGAACATTCTACTCAACAATAGCAGAATACACACTCTTCTCAAGTGCACGTGGAACATTCTCTAGGACAGATCATATGTTAGGCCACAAAACAAGTCTTTGTAAATTTTCAGTGACTGGAGGGAAGGACACAGGGAAGAGGTATCTATGGTGAGGAAGTGGGAAGGAAGCTGTTGCATTGGGGTAAATTGTAGTCAATGTCATGAGACAAAGTGTATGTGAGCTGCTGTATGAAAAGTGAATTTGCTCTGTAAACTTTCACACAAATTACACACACAAAAAAAAATTTAAATGACTGAAATTATACAAAGTATTTCTTCTGATCATAATGGAATGAAGCTGTTGTTGTTGTTAGGTGCTGTAGAGTCATCTCTGACTCATAGTGATCTCACGTACAGCAGAACAAAACACTGCCCAGGCCTGTGCCAGCCCCATGATCCTTGCTATACCTGAGCCCACTGTTGCAGCCACTGTGTCAATCCATCTCATTGAGAGCCCTCTCCTTTTTCATTGTCCCTCCACTTTGCCAAGCATGATATCCTTCTCCAGGGAATGGTCCTTCTTACATGACCAAAGTAGGTGAGATGATATCTGGCTATCCTCGCTTCCAAGGAGTATTCCTGCTACACTTCTTCCAGGACAGATTTGTTAGTTCTTTTAGCAGTCCATGGTCCTTACAGCATTCCTCACCAACACAACTCAAAAGCATCGACTCTTCTTTGATCTTCCTTATTCATTGTTTAGCTCTCACATGCATATCAGGTGATTGAAAATACCATGGCTTGTGTCAAGCGAACCTTAGTCTTCAAGGAAACATCTTTGCCCTTCAGTACTTGAAAGAGGTCCTTTGCAGCAGATTTGCCTAATACTATATGACATCTGATATCCTGACTGCTGCTTCCATTGGTGTTGATTGTAGAACCAAGTAATATGAAGTCTTTGACAACTTCAATCTTTTCTCCGTTTATCATGATGCTGCTTATTGGTCCCATTGTGAGGGTTTTTGTTTTCTTTATATTGAGGTATAATCCATACTGCAGACTGTAGTCTTCAATCTTCATCAGTAAGTGTTTCAAGTCATCCTCATTTTCAGCGAGCAAAGCTGTGTTGTCTGCATAATGTAGGTTGTTAATGAGTCTTCCTCCAATCTTGATGCCATGTTCTTCTTCACATAGTCCAGCTTCTCAAATTATTTATCATACAAGTTGAATAAGTATGGTAAAAAGATACAACCCTGACATCCTCCCTTTTTTATTTTAAACCACGCAGTGTCCCCTTGTTCTGTTTGAGGACAGCCTCCTAGTCTATGTACAAGTTCCTCATGAGCACAATAAGTGTTCTAGAATTCCCATTCTTCTCAATGTTACCCATAATCTATTATGATCCACACAATCAAACGCTTTTCCATAGTCAATAAAACACAAGTAAACATCTTTCTGGTATTCTTTGCTTTGAGCCAAGATCCATCTGACATCAGCAATGATATCCCTCATTCCACGGCCTCTTCTGAATCGAGCTTGCATTTCTGGAAGTTCTCTGTCAATAGACTGCTGTAACCATTTTTGAATTATCTTAATGATATTGTTCAATAAGTCCCACATTCTGTGGGATCACCTTTCTTTGGAATGGGTACAAATATGGATCTCTTCCAGTCAGTTGGCCAGGTAGCTGTCTTCCAAATCTCCTGGCATAGCCGAGTGAGTGCCTCTAGTGTGGCATCCATTCCTGGAGCCTTGTTTTTCACCATTGCCTTCAGTGCAGCTTTTACTTCTTTCTTCAATACCATTGGTTCTTGATCATATGCCACCTTCTGAAATGGATGAACATCAACCAATTCTTTTTGGTACAAAGACTCTGTGTATTCCTTCCATCTTCTTTTGATGTTTCCTGCATCATTCAATATATTGCTCACAGAATCTTTCAATATTGCAACTTAAGGCTTAAATTTCCTCTTCAGCTCTTTCAGCTTGAGAAATGCTGAGTGTGTTCTTTCTTCTCTTTTGGCTTTCTAACTCCGTATCTTTGCACATTTCACTATAATAATTGACTTTGTCTTCTCAAGCTGCTCTTTGAAATCTTCTGTTTAGCTTTTTTATCTTGTCATTTCTTTCATTTGCTTTAACTACTCTCCATTCAAAGGCAAGTTTCAGAGTCTCTTCTGACATCCGTTTTGGTCTTTTCTTCCTTTCCTGTCTTTTTAATGACCTTTTGTTTTCTTCACAATGATGTTCTTGATGTCATCCCACAATTCCTATGGTTTTCGGTCATTGGTGTTCAATACATCAAATCTATTCTTTAATTGGTTTCTAAATTCAGAAGGGATATAATCAAGGTCATATTTTGGCTCTCGTGGATTTGTTGTAATTGTCTTCAACTTCAACTTGAACTTGCAAATGAGCAGTTGATGGTCTGGTCTGTTCCACAATCAGCTCCTGGCCTTGTTTTGACTGAAGATATCGAGCTTCTCCATCACCTCTTACCACAGATGTAGTCAATCTGATTCCTATGTACTCCATCTGGCAAAGTCCACGTGTATAGCTGCTGTTTGTGTTGTTGAAAAAAGGTATTTGCAATGAGTAAGTCGTTGGTCTTACAAAATTCTATCATACGATCTCCAGCATAATTTCTACCTCCAAGGCCAAATTTTCCAACTACCAATGATTCTTGTTTGTTTGCAACATTTGCATTCCAGTCACCAGTGATAATCAGCACATCTTGATTTCATCTTTGTTCAATTTCAGACTTTAGAAGTTGGTAAAAATCTTCAGTTTCCTTATCTTTAGCTTTGGTGGTTGGTGTGTAAATTTGAATAACAGTAGTATTAACTGACTTTCCTTGTAGGCATGTGGATATTATTCTGTCACTGACAGCGTTGTACTTTAGATCTTGAAACATTCTTTGTGATGATGAATGCCACACCATTCCGCTTTAATTTGTCATTTCCAGCATAGTAGATCATATGGTTGTCTGATTCAAAATGGCCAAAACTAGAGATGAACAACAGAAAGAAAACTTGAAAATTCACAAATATATGTAAATTAAACAACACACACTTAAACAACCTATGGGTCAAAGAACAAATCGAAAGGGGAAATCAGAAGATACCTTGGGACAAATGAAAATGAAAATAACAACATATCAAAATTTATAGGATGCAGTGAAAGCAGCACTAAACGTAAACCCTTGCTGTCTAGTCGATTCCAACTTACAGCGACCCTTCCCTACGAGACAGAGTATAACCTACTCATAGGGTTTCCAAGGCTGTACATCTTTATGAAAGCAAACTGCCATGTCCACACAGCTGCTGGTGGGTTCAAACTACTGACCTTCTAGTAGCAGCTGAGCACTTAGCCACTGTGCCACCAGAGCTCCTGAAAGCAGTACCAAAAGGGACACTTATAACAATCAATTCCTACATTAAACAATGTCTCAAAATAATAACCTAATGTTACAGCTTAAGGAACTAGAAAAAGAGCAAGCTAAACCCAAAGGTAATAGATAAATAATAAAGGAAAGGAAATAATAAAGATCAGAATGGAGACAAGCAAAATAGAGAAAGGAAAACATTGGAGAAAGTCAATAAAACCACAAATTGGTTCTTTGAAAAGATCAACAAAATTAGCAAACCTTTACCTAGACTGACTAAAGAAGAGAGTGAAACAGAAGTGGTGACATTATTACCAACCATAGAGAAATTAAAGGAGCCCTGACAGTACAGTGGTTAAGCACTTGGCTGCTAACTGAAAGGTACACAGTATGAACCCACCAGCCGCTCCGCAGGAGAAAGATGTGACAAGTCTGCTTCAGCAAAGATTACAGACTTAGAGCTCTATAGGATAGTTCTACTCTCTCCTACAGGGTTGCTATGAGTCAGAATTGACTTAACGGCAATGGGTTTGGGATTTTATGAGTATAGAAATAAAAAGGATTAAAAAGGAATACTATGAACACTCGTAAATCAACAAATTGAACAACCTAGATAACATGGACAATTCTTAGATTCTTAGAAGCACCAAAACCCAACCAAACCCACTGCTGTCGAGTCAATTACAATTCATAGCAACCCTGCAGCAGAGTTAGAACTGCCCCATAGGGTTTCCAAGGCTGTGATTTTTTTTAACAGCTCTCTTCCCACTTCCTTCCTATGGTTGGTTATCTTTTCTTTCCTATGTATTCCTGCCTTCTGAGATTTCTCTCTGTGCAAATGTTGCCCTTCTGATCTCCTATGGTTGATTGTTCCCATACCTCTGGTGTAACTGATCACCTCATAGGCCTGTCTATTGTTTGGCTGAAAATTAAGGCACAGGAGTAAGCTCAATTTCAGGCCTGAAGTGTGACTAGGGACCACAGTCTAAGGGGTTTCTCTAATCTATATCAAACCAGTAAGCCTGGTCTATTTTTTATGATTTTGAGTTCTGTTCCACATTTTTCTTCCATTCTGTCCAGGATCCAATTTTGAGCCCTTTCTGAGTGGTTGGCAGTGGTATCCAGGTAACATCTAGTTCTTCTGATCTCAGAGTCATATAGGCTGAAGTTCCCATGGTCTACTAGTCCTTGGGACTAAGTGTTTCCGTGTGTCTTTAATTTTCTTCACTCTTCTTTGCTCCAGACGAGACGACTAAAAATTGCATCTTGGATGCAAGGCTGTAATGTTTACAGAAGCAGACTGCCACACTTTCTCCCATGGAGCAGCTGGTGGGTTCAAACCTCTGACCTTTCAGTTAGCAGCTGAGTACTTAACCACTGTGCCACAGGGCTTCTTTCTAAAAGCATGCAAACTACCAAAACTAACCCAAAAAGAAACTGAAAATCTGAATAGGTCTTTAACAAATATGAAGTTTGAATCAGTAGTGAAAAGCCACTCAACAAGAAGCCCAGGACTAGATGGCTTCACTAAGGAATTCTACCAAACATTTAAAGAAAAACTTAGCATTAATTCTTCTCACTCTTCCAAAAAACAGAAAAGGAGGGAATATTTGCTCACTTATTCTATGAGGCCATCATTACCTTGATACCAAAGAAGCTATTGGCCAATATCCCCTATGAATATGATGCAAAAATCCTTGACAAAATACTAGCAATCCTAATTCAGCAGCAGATTAAATGGATCATGCTCAACTAGGATTTATCAAATATATGCAAATGTGCTTCAACACATGAAAATCAATCAATGTCATATATAACATTAATAGAATGAAGGAGAAAAAAATGCACCATTTCAATTGATGCAGAAAAAGCATTTGACAAAATCTAACACTCTTTCATAATGAAAACAAAAAAATTAGGCATAGGAAATTTCCTCAATATGATCAGCTAACATACTCATTGGTAAAACACTGAAAGCTTTTTCCCTATGATTAAATTGTCTTAGGAACAAGACAAAGATGCCCATTTTCACCATGTCTATTCAATATAGTACTGGAAATTATAGCTAGCCAAAGCAATTCAACCAGAAAAAGAAATAAAAGGCATCCAAATGGAAAAGAAAAACATAAAATTATCTGTTTTGCAAATAACATAATCTCAATATGTAGGAAACCTTACAGAATCCACACACGCATACACACACACACAAACTGTTAGGGCTAATAAATGAATTCATCAGAGTTGTAGGATACAAAGCCAACATATCAACATGTAAAAATCGACTGTATTTCTAAAAAAAATCAATTATAATTTCTATACATGGAGCTCTGGTAGCATAGTGGCTAAGACACTTGCCTGCTAACCAGACGGCTGGCGGTTCAAACCCACCAGCCACTCCCTGGAAGGAAGGTTGGGCAATCCTACTTCCGTACTGATACTGCCTCGGAAACCCAAGGAGGGGTGACTCGATGGCACATAACAACAACAACAACGTACGTTGGCAATGAGCAAACCAAAGAAGAAAATTTCATTTACAATAGCATTCACAGAAATAAAATAATTAGGAATAAATCTAACCAAAAAAGTGAAAGACTTGTATACAGAAAACAAGCTGAAGAAATTAAAGATGACCTAAACTAAATGGAAAGACATCCCATGCTCATAGATTAGAAAACTTAATATTGTTAAGATGATAATATCACCCAAAGTGATACACATTTTTCACAGAAATGAAAAAAACTCATCCTAAAATTATGGAATTTAAAGGAACTCTGAATAGCAAAAACAATATTGAAAAGAACAAAGTTGGAGATGCTCACTTCCTGATTTCAAAACTTAATACAAAGCTACGGTAATCAAAATAATGTGGTACTGGCGTAATGACAGACATATAGATCAATGGAAGAGAATAGAGAGCCCAGAAATAAACCCTCATATATGTGGTCAATTCCTTTTTAACAAGGGTGCCAAGACTATTCAATAGGAGAGGATAGTCTTATCAAGAAATGGGCTGGGAAAACTGAATATCCACATGCAGAGGAAGGAAGTTGGATCCTTATCTTAAACAATATATTTAAAAAATGGATCAAAGACCTAAATCTGAGAGATAAAATTATAAAACTCTTAGAAGACACTTCCCACTAGGATAGCTATTATAAAAAATGGAAGGTAACAAGCATTGGTGAGGATATGGAGAAACTGGAATCCTTGTCCATGTTAAATGGTTCATGCTGTGGAAAAATTTGGCAGTGTCTTAGTTTGCTAGTACTGATATAACAAAAATACCACAAATGGGTGACTTTAACGAACAGAAATTTACCTTTTCATGGTTTAGGAGGCTAGAGCTCAGGTTACTGGTTCTAGGGAAAGGATCTCTCTGTTCACTCTGGGGGAAAATCTTTGCTTCAGCATCTCTAGTGGGCAATCCTTGCAGCTCATGGGCTTGTAGACTAGTCTGCTTCGATCTTCAGATAGCGTCTGAAGTCTTTCTGTTGTTATTTGCCTGCTTATTCCTCTCTGTGTCTATGCTGCTCTTTTTTGTTTGTTTGTTTTTCATTTGTATTGTGATTTGGGTGAAAGTTTACAGAGCAAATTCATTTTTCATATAGCAGTTCATACACATTTTGTTTCATGACATTGACTGCAATCCCCACAATGGAACAGCTCTCTTCCCACTTCCTCTCTGTCATTACCTCTTCCCTATGCTCTTCTTTCCTATACATTCCTGCCCTGAGATTTCTCCTTGTGCAAATACTGGCCTTCTGAGCTCCCGTGGTTGATTGTTCTAAGGAGTGTATCTACCTGGTGTAAATGTTTATGTTGCTGTTTATATCACTCAGGAATAATAGGTTTAGGATACATTCTATACTGATACGACCTCATTAACATAATACAGAAAACTTTTTCCCAAATGAGATTACATCCACAGGCATAAGTTATGATTCCAACACATATTTTTTGGGGAGATTTTCAATCCCTAACAGGTGGTTCCTCAAAAAGTTAAACTTTATGATCCCAAATGTGGAAACAACCCAAATGTCCATCAACAGATGGACAGACAAAATGTGTGTGTGTATATACACACACATATGGAATATTATTTAGCCATAAAAAAGAATGAATTTTTTTTTTTAAAAAAAAAGAAAGAATGAAATTCTGATACATGCTACAATATGGATTAACCCTGAAGACATTATGCTAAGTGAAATAAGCCAAACACAAAAGGACAGATATTGTATGATTCCACTTCTATGAATAATTTAGAATAGGCAAATTCATAGAGATAGAAAGTGGATTAGAGATTACCATTAGGTGGGGGGAGGGGGCAATGGGAAGTTATTGTTTAATGAATATAAAGTTTCTGTTTTGGATGACAAAAAATCCAGAAATGGATGTTGTTGTTGTTGTTATGTACTGTCGAGTCGGACTGACTCACAGTCACCCCTCCTTGGGTTTCTGAGGCAACATCACTACAGAAGTAGATTGCCCAACCTTCCTTCCGAGGAGTGGCTGGTGGGTTTGAACCACCAGCCTTCTGGTTAGCAGTCAAGTGCCTTAGGCACTACGCTACCAGAGCTCCTACCAGAAATGGATAGTAGTGATAATTACAAAATATTATGAATGCGTATATACTTAACACTACTGAATTATACACTTAAAGAGTGGTTAAAATGAACAACTTTGTTATATGTATTTTAACACACACAAAAAAAAATGTGTTTATAGCAAGGGGTGGCTGCTGGTCTCAGCCCATAGCAGTGTACAAAGATTGTTTTTGATGTTTAAAATTTCATATTTAGACAGAACTCCTTCTGAAAGCTAGGAGACTACAACTAGAAACAAGCAGAGCACATCCTTGCTTCTTCTTGATTTGTAGGAGGCTCTACTTCCAAAATACCTTCTCTGTTCCCTTTGTTGGATTTTTCTGTTCCTGATGGTTACCATTAGAAGATTGCAGATTCCACTATTTGACATTCATTCCTTTGGACATACTCCTTATGTAAAATACAAAGAAGAGCCTACAGGAAATATTCATGAGGGTCTATCAGATCAATAGAGCTGAAGCAAAGTTCTGAGGGAGAGAAGCAGCCTGATGAAATGGTGTTTGTGGTTGGTGGGGGAAAGTAGAATGCTTAGGACTAACCTCCTCGTACTCAGCGTTTGCCCTGAAGCTGTGTGTCATCAGCCTAGATCTCTCTAGGCTACAGGGCATCCTCCCTTCCCCAAGCATCTAAGGCTGGGGAGGGGAGACACCAGGTAGAGGCAGTCCTACCTTCCTACCCAGGCTGGGACTAAACTGTTGGATTTGTCTCCTTTCAGGTGGTCTGGGCCAAGTCAGATCGGATAGGCTGTGACTCTCACTTGTGTACTAAGCTCCAGAACGTTGATGATTCCAATGTCCACTTTCTAGTCTGCAACTATGCGCCCCCGTGAGTGCTATGCTGTGTCGTGCTGTGGCAGCGAGCCAAGGGGACAAGGGTGGGCATAACCTAGGGGAGAGCTGAGGACAGACCCTAAGGTACCAGGAGGGAGCTATCTGGTGCTTAAACCGCTGGTGTCGGGGTGGGTCTGCTCTCACTGGCCTGAGAGGACCATGAGAAACCCTGGGTCACTCCAGCAAGTTAAAGGCAGGCAGGCAGGTGACACAGGGCTCTCTGGGATCCTCCCAGTCTAGGTGTGTGAAGGAGGGTGGAGGTACAAGCAAACACATTCTCCTAGCACCCTCCTTGCCTCCTGCAGGGGAAACGTGCGGAGGCAGAAGCTCTACGAGGTGGGGCCACCATGCTCCGCGTGCCCCAAGGGCTACCATTGTGAGCAGAACCTCTGTGGTGAGTCGTGGGGAGGAAGAGGGCAAGGATGCCAGCTGGGCAATGTTGAACCTCGCCGGGCTCCCCAGCAATGCGTGGACAGTGGAGGGGCTGGGTGTGATGTGACTACCCAGTACCCTCGGCCACCCCACCCCACCCCAGAAGAGCTCCCCAGCCACCTTTGTTCTCCTTTGAGCAGCCACTTTGGTGCCATTATTCAAATTAACAGAATTTCAACCCTTCACAGGAAGCATGTCTGCTAAGTCCCAAGTTCTCGAGCTGTGGGCATGAGCACTGTGTGGGGGGCACGAGGTGGGCGTGGTCCAAAGGAAAGGTGGGTGGAGCCAGGTTGGTGGACACAGTCAGGGGGATGACGGGACAGGGTCAAGGCCTGCAATGTGGTGGATGTGTTAAGAACAGGAATTCAGCTGGAGAAGTCCTGGTGGTTGAAGGAGCAACTATGCCAATAACAACAAATAGACTTTATTATCAATGAAAGATGTATTTGCTAGAGAGGGTGTGTGGATGTGTATTTATGTGTCTCCGTAGGCCATTTGGTCGCCTCACTTTGGTTGCAGTAGGTGAGTGATGTGGGGTCCCACTTGCAGCACTAATGCCAGACTTGTCTATCTTATCAGAACCCATCACAGGTCCGGAAGAGCCTCAGGATTTGCCTTGCCTGGTGACTGAGGCCCAGACCTCCCTGGCAACTGAAGCCTTAGGCTCTAGTAAAACTGATGCCCCTTCTTCCCTAACAACTGAGGCTCCATTCTTCTTGGTAACAGAGATCCCAGCTTCCCTACCAACCAAGGCTCTGCCTACTGTACAAACAGAGACCCGATCTTCCTTAACAACGAAAGATTCCCTCTCTATAGCAGCAGAGTCCCCACTTTCTTTAACTGAAGTTCCTTCCTTTCTGGCAACTCACAGCCTGTTCTCCTTGGATAAAAGGCCAATTACCTCCCCCAAATCCACCTATGCACCCCTCCCTGAGTTAGCAGACAAAACGAGCAAGAGAAGCACTCCCACTATGAGTTCAGAGATATCTTTGGACCCCAAGATGTCCCTGACAAGGAAACAGAAGCCCCTATCCCATGCCCAGGAGAAGGTTGAGGCAAGAGGTCCCCATGAGTTGCCTCTTCCCGGTGAGGTCTTAGCCTCAGTTTTACCAGCCCAAGATGAGCCAGATGAGCTGCAGACCACACTTGTCCACATGGGGCACACCACCTCCAGGTCCCTGCCCAACTCCCCCAACACCTCTGCCACTGCTAATGCTATAGGGGGGCGTACCTCAGCCCTGCAGTCATCCTTGCCAGGTAAGGCCTGTGTTGTCGGCTCTTCCCCATCCTCCTGGCTCCAGCATGCCAGTACCCTGTCCCCAGCATGGACTGCACGGGCTTGGCGGGAGCTTGCACCCTCTGAGTAGGGGCCTACCTGCTGGCTGCTGTCCCCCCTTGCACGACTGGTGAGGTGGGTGAGAGATCAGGCATAGCTGTCTCCAGGCTAAGACACCTCCCTTACCCGCAGCTGCAGATCTGCCTGGAGAGTCTGTCACCGAGTCAGGCCTGAACCCGAACCCAACAGGACCAAACCCAGCAGGGCCCAGTCCAGCGGGACCCAACCCCAACCCGGCAAAACCCAATCCGACGAAGCCCAATCCGGCGAGGCCCAATCCGGCGGGGCCCAACCCAGCGAAACCCAATCCGGCGAAGCCCAACCCGGCGGGGCCCAACCCGGCGAAGCCCAATCCGGCGGGGCCCAACCCGGCCAAGCCCAATCCTGCGGGCCCCAACCAGGGAAAGCCAAACCCAGCTGCGGGACCCAACACTCCGGAGCTGCCTAGCCCTGCGGGGCCGAGCCCGGCGGGGCCAAACTGGGCAGAGCAGAACCCAGCGAAGCCAAGCCTAGAAGGGCCGAGCCCCGCAGAGCCGAGCTTGGAAGAACTGGAAGAGTCAAACCCGGCAGAAACAGAAGAGCTGAACCCAGAAGAGGTAGAATTGCCGGAGCAGGAAGAGCCGAACGTGGAAGAAACGAACGGGGAAGAGCCGAACGCGGAAGAGCCGAACGCGGAACAGCCGAACGCGGAACAACCGAACGCAGAACATCCCAACGTAGAAGAGCCGAACGCGGAAGAACCGAACGCGGAACATCCCAGCGTAGAAGAGCCGAACGCGGAAGACCCCAACGCGGAAGACCCCAACGCGGAAGAGCCGAACGCAGAAGAACAGCAGAAACCCACAGGGCCTACACCCACAAGGCCTACAAAGTGGAAACCCACGAAGACAATGATACACATAAAGCCAAAACCCTCAAGGTTTAACTCGGCCTCTGATTGTGTCTGGAATCCCCTCCTGAGATTGCTGGTACTGCTTCCCCTGGTGGTGTCTGGACTCTTCTGAAGGACCTCCCATTCAAAGGCAAGGCCTGGTGAGGGAACTCAGGTCTCACACCTACTCTGGATTGCCTTATCCTCAAAATGAGAGGCCACAGCTCTCTGGGTAGGCCCTGCCTTTGGCCCAACAGCCCTCCTTCATCCCAGCTTCTGCCTAGACCCCAAGCCAGCTTCCTCATCTCCTCAGGAGGACTTTGCAGGGCCAGTCTCTGGCAGCATTACCCCATGACTTCCCTGCTCCCTTGCTTCTGCCTCTGAGAAGCCAACCTCTCAGCTGGCTGCAGACTGTTCTGAGAGTATTTGTATGGCCACATGTGACCTTTCTCCAGTTGTCCCTGTGGCCATAGGCCTGCTCTCCCAGAGACAGAGGATCTCAGGGCTTCCGAGGAACTCCTTGCCCTTCCCAGTCCCCTAGCTGCTTCCTCCAAAACTGCTGCCAGGAGTGCCTCTGCTTTCCCAGGTGAAGAGGTCAACTGCCCTTCTGCCGTCTCTCGCACCCTGTCCTTAGTCTCCCAAACAAGGTGCTTCTCAGGTGAAAGCTCTCTGGAAGGGAAAAGCTGCAGGGCATGTGCCTCATCCACAGAGATCCTGGGGACATAAGGCCAGGCTGGCTGTGAGCTCTGGGAGCAACTGGGTGACTGTACACCTGGCCTGGACCTGTTCTGCCCCGCCCACCTCAGTCCTATTGGGGCGGGGGATTCAGTAGATAGCCCTGCCTATCCGGCCCTGGGGCTGCTTGCCTACACAGGGCAGGGGCTCAGTGCCCTTTCCCCCTATGCACCTGTGTAGCTGGGAAAGGGAACAGGTAAGGGGCAGATGAAGGACAAGCCCCTCCTGAATGGGGTTCTGTGGGTGGGGAAGGTAGGCACCAGGGAAGGGAAGCCACCCCTGACTCCTGAATAAAAGCCTATCTAAGGGTATCTAGAGTCTCAGTGCTTGTGAGGGGTGGCAGGCAAAGGAGGGATCTTTGGGAGGCCCCGAAGAGACTCAACTCTTCCCTAACAACCTATGACAACCATTCCTTCTTCACAACCCCACTCCCAAACACACCTCCTAAGGGTACCCTTCCTTTCTATAAACTGCTCCCCTCACCCAAATCTTCAGGCTCCCTCACTTTCCACATACCCGTGGGGTGGGGTGAGGGGAGGCCAGGCAGGGCACAGGGCTGACTCCCCAGCTTCAGGAGTCACCAGTGGGGCAAGGCACTTTCGGGGCCCAGGATCAAGGTATGACATACCACCTCCTCATAGAGGTGTCCCTGCCCAGGCCACCTGGGAAGCAGTGAGAAATGAATCTTAGGCATGGCTTAGCCAACTCTAGCGATTGAAGAGTTTGGAGAAAGGGTTCTGGAGTCTCAGCCCTCCCCCAGAGGTCTACAGCAGACTTATCCAGGAATGCTGTGGGACAGGAATGCACAAACGGAATAGGGAGAAGAAGCAATGACAGGGAGGCTTGGGACCAAGGTGGGGAAGGGCATGGCAACTGTCTCCAGGCTAAAGCAGGAAGGTAAGCAGTGAAACAGGAAACCATACAAGTCAGGCCAGGCCTGCATCCTGACCTGGTAACCAAGATGGTCACTCCTCTCTCTCCTCACCTCAAGAATTTATTTGCTTGATCAGTAATGGTCCTGGCAAAAATTAGCAAACATTGAGACATTTGTAAATGAAATACTGATTTTAAAAATCCATGACACCTTGACAGAAATTAGATTTATGCAAACAAAATAATAGTGGATATTGCCAGCAAATACAAAATGAATGAATGTACTATGACAGAGCAGTAAGAAATCCTTTGTACTTTTGACACCTGACTATATATATATATATATATATATATATATTCAGTCATAATATCTTCTCTCCAGATTTTTTTAAAAATAATATGTTGATTTCTGTAAGAAAGTACTTTTTCCTGTAGAAAAATCAAATGAGGGCCAGTAAGTCACAACCGTACAATAGGCAGAGGATGGAAAATCACACCAAACAATCCTGAAAATATATAATAACCAGGAGGAGGAGCAGATACAGCAGTCTTGTAGGGTTTGTTTTCATCACCTTGAGTGTATGGGGTTTTCATAGCCATGAGATCTTGACCTATCTCATCTCATGAATGCCATTTATTTTTACAGAGTACCACTTATGTTTTTGGTGTTAAAATAATCCAAGGTCTTGAAGTAACCCATATGTTTTCTTCTAAGAGTTTTATAGTTTTAATCTCAGTCTTGGTCTTTGATTCATTTTGAGTGAATTTTTGCATGAGGTATGAGGTAGAGGTCCACCTTTATTCTTTTGCATGTGGATATCCAGTTGTCCTAGCACCATTTGTTGGAAGAGGATTCTTTCCCATTTAATTGACTGGGTACATTTGTCAAAAATCAACTGACCATAAATGTGAAGATTTGTTTTTGGACTCTCAATTCTATTTCATTGATTTGTATATCATGTATCAGTACCACATTTTCTTGATTACTGTTGTTGTTAGGTGCTGGTGAGTCAGTTCTGCAGTGAAACACTGCCTGGCCCTGTGCCATCCATACAATCATTGCTTTGTTTGAGTTCATCATTGCAACCACTGTGTCAATCCTTCTCCTTGAGGGTCTTAAATCTTTTTCACTGACCCTCTAACAAGCATGATATCCTCAAGGGAATGGTCACTCCTGATAACATGTCCAAAATGCATGAGACAAAGTCTCAACATTTTGCTTCTTAGGAGCATTCTGGTTGTACTTCATTCAAGACAGATTGGTTCTTTCTTCTGGCAGACAAGTATGTTCAATATTTTACATTGAAACCATAATTCAAATGCATCAATTCTTCGGTTTTCTTTATTCATTGTTCAGCATTCTCAAGAATATGAGGCGATTGAAAATACTGTGTCTTGGGTCAGGTGCACCGTAGTCTTAAAAGTTACTGCAGGTCTGTGACTAAGTTTTCAAATTGGAAGGTATGAGCACTCCAACTTTGCTCCTTTTTCAAGATGTGTTAACTATGCTGGGTTCCTTGCATTCCATATGAACTTTAGGATTGTTAGTTTCTGCAAAGAAGCCAGCTGGAATCTTGATTGCATTTGAAATCTGCCATCTTAACAATACTGTCTTACAATCCATGATTATGAGATGTCTTTCCATTTATTTAGGTCTTATTTAATTCTCCCATTAATGTTTTATAGCTTCCATAGTACAGTTTGTTTGTTTGTTTGTTTGTTTGTTTCATTTGGGTGAAGATTTACGAGCAAATTCACTTTCCATACAGCAGTTCACATATACTTTGTCTCAGGTCATTGACCACAGTTTACCACAATGCAACAGCTCCCCTCTTACTTCCTCCCCATAGTTACCTCTTCCTGGTGACCATCCCTCCATACTCTCCTGCCCCCTGAGCTGTCTCCCTGTGCATAAGCAGCCCTTCCTTCTCCCATGATTGTTCTCTCCAGGGC
>NW_006921646.1:5850894-5874437 GCF_000298275.1 Orycteropus afer afer
GGAAACATCAAAAGAAGATGGAAGGAATACAGAGTCACTGTACCAAAAAGAATTGTTCTGTGTTCATCCATTTCAGGAGGTGACATATGATCAAAAACTGATAGTATCGAAGGAAGTAGTTGAAGCTGCACTGAAGGAATTGGAGAAAAACAGGCTCCAAGAATTGACGGAATATCTATTGATATGTTTAACAAATGGATACCACACTGGAGGCAGTTATTCATCTATGCCAAGAAATTTGGAAGACAACTTACCTGGCCAACTGACTGGAAGAGATCCATATTTGTACCCATTTCAAGGAAAGGTGATTCCAGAGTGTGGAAATTATTGAACATTATCATTAATATCACATGCAAGTAAAATCTTGCTGAAGATAATTCAAAAACGGTTGCAGCAGTATATTGACAGGAAACTTCTAGAACTACAAGCTGGATTCAGAAGAGGATGTGTGAGGGATATCATTGTTGCTATCAGATGGGCCTTGGCTGAAAGCAAATACCAAAAAGATGTTTACTTGTGTTTTATTGACTATGCACTATGCAAAAGCATTCAACTGTATAGATCATAACAAATTATGGATATCCTTGAAAAGAATGAGAATTCCAGAACACTTAATTGTGCTCATGAGGAACCCATACATGGACAAGGAGGCTGTCATTTGAACAGAACAAGGGAATACTGCATGGTTTAAAATCAGGAAGGGAGTGTGCCAGGGTTGTATCCTTTCAGCACACTTATTCAATGTGTATGCTGAACAAATAATCTGAGAAGCTGGACTATATGAAGAAGAATGTGGCATCAGGATTGGAGGAAGACTCATTAACAACCTTGCTTGCTGGAAGTGAAGGTGACTTGAAGCACTTACTGATGAAGAGTAAAGCTTACAGTCTTGCAGTATGGATTACACCTTGTGCTGTTAAGTTTGTGTGTCAACTTGGTTAGGCCTGGTTGGATGGCTGGGCAGCTGGATGTAGTAGTCCCCATGATGAGACTGGTCATCAACTCCATGGTGGAATCTACTGTGAGCAGCTGAGTAGCTGCCTTAGGGCTGTGGTCTTCTTCCTGCATATAAGGAGAAGCCTTGGGGAACAGTCTCTAGTTAAGGCACAATTGGACCCTGCATGTAGCCATGTCGTTGCTCAGCAGCCTGCCACATTCTGCCAACCTTGGGACTTACAATGGATTTAAATTAATGGCCTGCCGTGTGGTTTGGTAATATTGAGACTGTGGCTTTTTACTTGTCAACCTTGGGCTTATCAGTCTCAGCAGCCAGCAGCTGTCTGAGTGAAGAAATGCTTCTAGTTCCAGTGGGTCGGGAGCAGGAGGCAGAGGGGACCCCAAGGTTGAGGGCTTTCACCCAGCCCCTAGAGCCTAGCACTTTGAACTTGGACTTAAAGCCTCCAAACTGTAACAGAATAAACTCCTGTTAAGGCCATCCCATTTGTGGTATATTCTTGACAAACCAGCACTAGGTAACCAAGACAACCTCAACATAAAGACAATGAAAAATCCTCACAACTGGACTAATAATAAGCAGCATCACGATAAATGGAGAAAAGATTGAAGTTGTTAAAGATTTCATATTACTTGGTTCCACAATCAACATAAATGGCAGCAGCAGTCGAGAAATCAATGTATTAAACTGGGCAAATCTGCTGTAAAAGACCTCATTAAAGTGCTGAAGAGCAAAGTTGTCTCTTTGAAGACTAAGGTGTGCCTAAGCCAAAGGGGTGTTCTCAATTGCCTCATATGCATGTGAAAGGTGGATAATGAGTAAGGAAGACCAAAGAAGAATTGATGCTTTTGAGTTGTGGCATCGATGGAGAATATTCAAAGTCCCATGAACTGCCAGAACTAACAAATATGTCCTGGAACAAGTGCAGCTGGAATGCTCCTTGGAAGTGAGAATGGCCAGACTTCATTTCACCTAGCTTGGTCATGTTGTCAGAAGGCGCCATTCCCTGGGGAAGGATACCATGCTTGATAAACTGGAGGGTCAGCGGAAAAGGGGAGGACCATTAATGAATAGATTGACACAGTGGCTGAAACAATGGGCTCTAGTAAGGACTGAGACTGGCAGTGTTTCGTTGTTGTACATAGGGTCACTATGAGTCACAGCTAACTCAATGGCACCTAACAACTACTATATTTACGGTTGACTTTTTATACTGACCTTATATCCTGCAGCCCTACTGAACTCATTAGTTGTAATGGTCTATAGCAGTGGGTTCTTTAGAATTTTCTATATACAAGTAATACTGTCACCTGCAGCATTACTCTTTCCCTTTCCAGTCCAGATGCCTTTTATTTCATTTTCTTGCCCAATTGTCCTGCCTAGATTCTTTAATATAATGTTGAATAGAAGTGGCGAGAGCAAACATTCTTGTTTCTGACCTTACGGTGAGCATCGTCTTTCACCATTAAGTACAATGTTAGTTGTTTTTTTATAGATGCCTTTTATTAAGTTGACAGAGTTCTTTCTATTCCTAGTTTAATGTTTCTGTCACGGAGTGTTGAATTTTGTCAAATACTTTTTGTCTATTGAAATGATCACATGGATTTTGTTTAGTCTATTGAAAATTACACCAATCTTGTGTTCTTGGTGGTCACTTATCCCTTGGGCCTGTTTTCACCATCTGGTACTGGGACCCATGAGATGGTCAGGTGTGGTGATGGCCTCTGAACAGAGTGGGCCCTATGGAGGCCCAGACCCATCTTTCTTGGTTTTGGGGTAGGCTGTTTATTTCTTCAATGCAGAAGCCCCTGTGGTTTGCCCTCAGGAAACCTGCCACATCAGAGAACCTAGCCAAGACCAGGAGCCAGAACTTCTTTGGAAATTTATTTTCTGGAAAATAATAGGAGGGTAGGTCATGGTGTCCCATATCACTTAGGCCAGGCCGTGACAAATGGGCAGGAAGGAGACTCATCAGCACATGAGAGAATAAAAGCGTGTTCAAACAGCGCAGGGGGCCAGCACTCTGAGGCCTTGAGAATGAGTGGGGAGGGATCCCCTCCAGCACTATGCCACATGGTTCCCAGGTATGTGGGGATTGGCACAGTGACACAGCTATAGCAGAAGGCCAGGAGAGGCCACTAGTGCCACATGAGGCTTCACCTCAGGGTGACCAAAAGGCTGTTTCCATGAACTAGTTTGCTGGCATCTCAACCTCTTCAAATGCAGAAAATAGTCCAATGTCTCCCCCTGAGCCTGATCCACAAGCAGCACCAGTGCTCACTCCCTGGCTGAGCTGCTCCAGGACCTATGACTCTACAGTCCCTCTCAGGCCAACACGGGCAAGAAAAACTGTGCACATGGTTTTTTAAGCTCACAAAAACAAGAGACCCCACAAAACTCCAAATCACCACAGTACATTTATTTGAGGGAAAAAGAGTCAAATCTTATTATGAATTGTTAAACTGGATAGAACCAGAGACACTGATCACCACGACTTCTGGGTATTCATGACCGCACAGAGGACCAGATCCTGCATGTGTAAGTGTCACCAATAAAGGACGAGCATTAAACGAGGGGGTCACGTTCTGTGTAGTTACATGATTTCCCATTCAAAGAAGGTGCTGCCCTCCTATCAGAAAAGTAGTGTTGAGAAAACAAAAGGCAGAACCTAGCCTCCTAGCAAAGGCCTAGACACAATGGTTGCCTTGTGAGAGGGGAGCACGCCCTATGTACACAAAGGGAGTGAAGCTCCCAGCCGGGATGCAGGATGAGTGCCAGGGCTGACTCGGGTGTGAGTGTGTGCGTGGGGTGATCTGACCCTGTTCGCCTTTCCCCACCCAACCTGGGCCTCCATGAGCTGTTCTCTGCGTTCTTGCACCAGGCAGACTTGGCAATTCTGAAAAGTAAGGGGGAGTCTGCCCCAATTCCCCAACCCCAGCCCGCCTTCTGCAGGTTTAACAGGTGACCCCATCCACTAGGCACAGCCCCACCCCCACCTCTGGACAGACACGTGGCAAATATGGAAACTGAAGCCCAGTTGGGGTGGAGCACATCTAGGTGGCGTTGGGTTGGAGTTGTCTTATCTTGCAGGTGCCCCAAGATGAGCAGGCCTCACCCACGTGGCCAGGCTGAGATGGCATGTTTTTTTTTTAGAGTGATTCAGGTTACTCGAGGGCAAAGCACGATCCTGATGACACCCGGCGGAAAAGCAGGCTGGAGCCGCGGAAGAGCTGGCCCTAGAGTGGAAGGAATAGTGGGGCTGGTGAAAGGGGAGCCTGTGCTTCTTCGTTCCTCCTCAGAGGATCCAGGAGCTCAGAGACCCTAGGGCAGGTGGGGCTGTGGGCTTGCATCCTAGAGGCACATCTGCTTTGTGCGACAAGTCTACTCAGTGTCCAGTGTCAATGAAGCTACTCGATGGGAAATACTGAAGAGTGGACTCACTGTCCTTCTGGCTTCAGGGCCCGAGTGATCTGGGACTCCTCCAGCCCCACTGGAGAACGTGATGTATACAGAATTGGTCCAAGTCACTGGGAGAAACTATGACTGACTCCTACCTGCCTCCCTCCTGCTCTCCCATCTACCCTCTTCTTACCAGTGAGGCCAGCCAGCTTGCTGGGTCCTTCCTAGGCCACTGCCCCATTAGACTGTGAGGCAAACCAAAGTCAAGAAAGGACAATGATCTACCCTAGGCCAGAAGCCTCGAACTCTGACCTCTGGGCCCAAGAGCTACCACCAGCAGGAAGGTAATTTGGCACAGAACCCAAGAACCCAAGACTGGCACCCATGTTAGGCTCACCGTGTGCTCAGCTCAACCCAAAGGCTCTCCTGGACACCCAGAATGTCCTGTAGGAGTATGGGTTGGTCTCCAACACACCCACTGTCCTAACAACCCAGAGGATTCAGCTGAACTAGTCTCAGACCTTGCATTTGCAGCCAAGTTCTTGGGCTTTACTACCTACTACATGGGACAGAACCCTCTTACACTGTTCTAAGACTCAAACAAGAGGAGACTCTGTCTGATGCATAATGTGTAAGTGAACTCAGATTTAACCATCCCAAATCCTTTCTAAAATAAGGTTAGGGTGGACATCTGATTACCTTGAATCATCAATCCTCACTCTCTTTACCCACTCTACTTGCACTATGACAGATTTCATGACAACCCTGTATCTTTGTATTCATTGAAGAGTCCACAACACCCTTTCATCTGATCCACATGGTGAAAGAGCAGGAAAAGCATCCTCCCTCCAAAACTCACTTACCTGCACACTCAGGTACTTCCAGCAGTGGATCCAGGATTTGAACACTGGGGAGTACGGGGGGAGCCCAGCCTGCAGCCTGCATAGGAAGGAGAGTATACATGAGACCGGAGGACTGCGAGTGACGGATCAGCCAAGGCAAAGGAGGCCTCAGAAAGGATTGGCTTGGAGCTGCCACCCACCCACATCCTGAAACAAAAGATTTGACCCAAAGGGAGCTGGTGCATCCCAGAGGAAGTTAGGGTGCCTGGTGGGTGGAGCCCACATACAGAATGAGTTGGAGAGGAGCAGAACCTTAGAAAGGCTCACCTTGCAAGGTACCAAATGAGGGGGGCACACACCTACCCGCAGTTGTTCACAGCCATGAGATCACCAACCAGCAGGAAGGGGTAGGTCAGCATGCTTACTGCAATCTGAAACCAGAGAGGCCTGAGTACCACTGAGTATCACCCACCACCACCACCAGCCCTCAACCTGGGCCTAAGGAGCAGGGACACACTGGGCCAGCACCCTATACCTAGGGTTGCCTCCACCTACCACCAAAGCTGGCCTCCTAAGCCCCACGTAGACCAACAGGGCAGTGGGAAGGGCAGCTGGCTTGACTTACCCCCATCACAAACTTAGTGTAGCTCCGGATGGCCAGGGCCTGGCTGAACTGAAAAGACAGAAAAGGAAGACCTGTTTACCACAGGCACCTCAGAACGAAGACTGCAAGTATGAGGGCCTAGCCCTGCCCTGCTCAGCCTATGGGCCCCTTCACCTCCCCTCCAGACTGGCCTCACACCCCCTGTGCAGTCAGCTCCCCACAGTCATGCCACACACCCTGTGCTCCTTCTTAGGGCCTGCCAGTGGGTTCCAGGGCCATGTAGTCAGAGCCATTAGAAGACTGGGGAGGCAGGACTTGGATAATGGGACTAGCTCGAGGACCCAGCTGGGGATGATCAGGGAGAGGAGTAAGGAGACCAGGTAAGCACCATCACTGACTGCTGGCCAGCATGTAACCACCCCAGACTGGAATGCAGGGGTTTGGCTGGGGGTCTGCCTTAATCAATGCCCAGTGCAGGCAAAATCAATGCTCAGTGAAGGAAAAGACATACACACAACATTAACTACCCAGAGGACAGAATCATGGCCCTGTGGCTTCCTGCTCTCCCCTACCTCACCAAGCTCTTCCCCCACTCAGAAGCCAACTCCTGAAATCTGTTTTGCCTAGGAAAGAGCCCCTGACTAAGAACAGTGACTGCCCACTCCTCAACTTCCTATGCAAGGGGCCATTCCACCAGAGGGATCTGCCCTGTACTTCCTAGGTGGAGGTTTGCTAGGCTGTCTGCTTGAATGGCTTTGGCAGGCCAGGCAGCCTGTCTAAGTTTCAACCCACACACAAAGAAAGCACTTGAAAAATGTTTTAAATGAAGCTGTTGGCTGCTCTTAGTGCTGACGTCAGTTCAGCAGCCCCTGGGCAGATACCTCCCCACCTAGACCATAGGGAACAGTCAGCTGTGATCACTACGCCCGCCCCAGACAACTCAGCTGTGTTGAGTGAGACAGCAACAACTCACCATCCACAAGACTCCTGACAGAGGGCAGAGCAAGGACATGTGGTGGCAGATGGGGCAGGAGCCACTTTAAAAATCTGTTTACGCTGCAAGGCCAGTAAATCACCTATCTAAGCAAACTGTTTCCCTGGGAGCAGAGGCTCTCAGCTGGTGTGGGGCATTTCTCACCACACAGACACAGGCCCAGACAGACACATGTGGACAATGACACCCCCCCACCTTCCTGGGGTTGGCATCACCAATGTAAGAATGTCTGGCTACCAGGAATCCTCCAGTCACCTTCCTAACCCTTATCTTGATTGTGTGTGTCAACCCATCAGGTCCCTGATGCCTTTCTTGAACAAGCACCTTTTAAAAGGACCAGGCCCTCCCTGTGCCTGGTCCAAGCTGCTGAAGGGGCTATACAGACTTTCACATAAAAGTGGGGTGACCCTAGAGTGCATACTTCCTAGACAATCTGCAAAGAACTCAAGGAGAGAAGCTGAGTTCCAGCAGAGTGACTGTGGGTAACCCCTTTAATCTCTGACTCTTAGTTTCTGGATCTGTCAAATAGGGACATTTTACCTGCCCATTCCCTTCATCACCAGGGTGCTGTGAGGATCAAATACCATAATGTTCACAAAAGGGTTTTGAAAAGCATGAAACATTAAAACAAAAGATGAAAGACTGTTGTTATTAGCTGGTCCATCTCCTGATCCCTAGTTAGTCACTGTCTTAAACTAGTCTTGGATCAGCTGGGGTCTTAGGGACGGGTATTCTATAAACTCCTCTCAGGTCTGGTTACCAATCTGGAATCTCATCTCTCCTATCCTGTCTCTCCCCAAGACAAAGGTAACTCTGGGGTGCTCAAATGCCTCTTTTCAGACCACTTCCCAGGGTCCTCTCTAGCCCCCAGCCCCTGCTGCTTAGAATCCCAAAGTCTTCAAGAGTCTGCCCCAGACCCTGGGTGTCAGCAGAACATGGAAAGATGGACAAGTCCTTGTTCCAACCAACCTGGGAACCTGGATTCTGGTCGTTTCCCAGCCCCCCTGGGGTGTCACTCACGCTGTCATCCACCAGGTAGGCATTGATGAAATGGGCTAGCAGGTTACAGCCCCACAAGAAAACCACATCTCCCAGGAGGTGAGGGATTAAGCCACTAAAAAACAAGGTGAGCAAGGATAAGGAGGCAAGGGAGAACACTTCCTGGGGGCTCCACACCTAGGCTGCAGAAGGGCCTGCTGGGCCAAGCTCAACACTTCAGCAGATCCAAGGACAGAGCCTCAGGATGGAAGCCTTCAAGCATGTGGGCGGCTCAGTCCTGTCCATACCGGCAGGGTACAGGGTTCCTTCTCCCATGGGGAGGTGTCAGTGTATGGTCACACAAACGGTTTTTGAATCCTAGAAGCCAGGCATTAAGATGTGGACGATGCCAAATCTGGGGTTTGCATGAATGCCTACATGTTGATAGTTTTTTCCTGGCCTCTTTACCTAACCACCTCTCATGAAGCACTTTGGTCAATTCATGTCTTCTCCTCACCCCTGAAACGTTCCATCAAAGACATCCTGTGCAAGTGCTTGCAAGGGGGGTTGACTTGTAAAAGGATGGCCTTTAAATAGCTCAGTGAAGGGATATGGAAGGTTCCCCAGGATACATTGCTGAGGGCAAAAGCCAGTCTGGATCAGTGGGTACCATGTGCTACTTGTGTTTATTTGCTTGTTTAGGTGTGGAGTGCCTTGGCAGGATCCTTAGGAGATGACACTGTCTATCTTCTGGGAGGGGAAACAGAATTGTTCTTGGATTATGCGGTGTAGTAAATTACTTAGTGTGGCTTTTCTACCCATAAGTCTTTGTAAACTCCAAGGTGGGATTTTCTATGAGCAACTGAGGAGCTCCTGATTGCTGAAGGTGTCCACCTGGAGTATTTCTGTTGGGAGTGGCACAAAACAATGTTCTGGGAGGTTCCCACTCTCTCTCAGGTGCTTAGAGTTCCGATGCTATGACTGGCTAGTTTGACCACCCTGCTGGGCTCAAAAGGAGGCCTCCTAGAGGCAGAACTCTCTCTGACTGCTGGTTGAGGAAGACGTACTGCTGAAAGAGACACGGGCTCCTGAGACATACGTTGCTGGGAAAGAGACACAAGAGACACGCATCGCTGAGTGAGACACCGAGGGACCAGCACTGCTGGGAAAGAGACTGTGAAAGACTGTTGGCTGAGGGACGGTGGGCTGGGAGAGAGACTGAGCATTTTTTTTTTTCTTCCGGAACTTGAATTGTAGCCTGTGGTGCTTCCCTAATAAACCCCATAATCTGTGAGCTCTGTGTGGCCACTGCAGTGAATTATCGAACCCAGGAGAGAGGTGGTGGGTGCTTTGGGAGGAACGGTTGGAGAAAGGGCTGGAGGGAGGCAGTATGTCTAGCCTTGTAGGAATAGGCCTTGGGTTACTACTGGTAATCCTGTCTTCCTATTGTGGGATTAGAGGAGGTCAGAACATGTGGCCTCTGTGCCCTTTTTTGCAGATTATTATAAATTGTAATACGTAATTTCTGAAAAGTTCAAAGGAATGTATGTAACACACGTTATGAGGGATATTAATAAAATGAACCTCCATGATACATTTCCAATCCTGTTTCCATTTGTGCTCAGATTGACTTTAGTGCCTTTAACATGTACGTGTATCACTTGTCTCTCAAAAACATAGCAAAAGGGGGGGGGGCACCCCAATGGGTAAGCTTCTAATGTGTGGGGCACCTATTAACACACCAAAATAGAATTCTATCATGTGAAAAATGTCACAGGTGGGGAGCTGCAGTGTTTAAAATCTAACATACCACATATAGACACACAGGCAGATATTTATTCATACGTAGTTATACGTAGAGAGTCCTGGTGGTGCAATGGTTAAGCGTTTTGTTAGTGGTGTGAACTTACTCAGTGGCTCTGTGGAAGAAAAGACCTGGCCATCTGCTCCTATAAAGTTTACACCCTAGGAAACTCTATGGGGCAGTTCTACTCTGTCCTATAGTGTTGATATGAGTTGAAATTGACTCTGACAGCACAAAACGCTGGGTTGCAGTAGGTCCTTGGTCATGCAAACAGCTTGCGCTTGACTACTAACCTACAGGTTGGAGGTTCAAACCCATTCAGCAGCACCATGCGAGAAAGAACTGGCAATCTGCTCTCCTAAAGATTACAGCCTAGAAAACCAAATAGGACAGTTCTACTGTCACATTAGGTCCCTAAGAGTCAAAAATCAACTCCACGATACCCAACCACATTTTGTATGTGTACATAATATATGTGTGTGTGTGCTTATATACATATAAATCAGGGTTTCTCAACCTTTGCATGGATATGTTGGGCTAGGTAATTGTTGTTGGGGCATTGTAGGATGCCCTGTGCATTGTAGGACATTCACAGCATCCCTGGTTTCTACCTAACAGATGCCAGCAGCATCCTCCAAACCTGAGCTGTGACAACCAAAAACGTCTCCAAGCATTACCAAATGTCCCCTGGTGGACAAAATCACCACTCAGAGAACTACTATAGGCACAAATAAACACATATAGATTTCTTGGCTAAATGTGGTATCATAAATAAAAACATCTGGCAAACTGTAAACCACAATATAAATATTAGCTAGGATGGAGCCCAATATCTACTGTACTATGCACCTAACACCATGTATATGTCACTAAACTAGATTTGAAAAGGGCAAAACAAAAAACACGCTCATCAAGCACAGCTTCTGGGTTCTGGTTAAACACAGACATTTAAACAGTATTCTCTCCACGTGGAGTTAAGTTGGATGAGAGACAACAAGGACCGCAGGGGTCTGTGGCCACCAGGAGACCATACACCCTGTCTGTGGGAGCAGCCCCTTGTCCCCTGCCAATGGTTACTCTGCAGAAACACAGCAGGGCCAGACTTTCTTCTGACTTTGCAAAAGAAACTGGAAGTATGGATTTTTGTGTGAAGGATCTGAAATGTTAACAACTAATATGTCAGAAACAGGATGAAAGTCCCTCAGTGCAAGCCACAGATTTTCAGTCCGTATTTAGCAGTAAAACCAAAGGTTACGAGATACCTCAGCTCACAAAGACCAGCCTCACGGCCACTCTAGCCCTGGAGTGAATGGACCAGGCCTGATGAGGCCAGTCAGTCCATCTCTCCAGTGTGCTGGACAAAGAGCATCAATTTTATGAAAGCCATGACCTGAAAAAGTTGGGTGGCTTCAGTCCCAATGATCTGTAGCTGGGGCATGCTATGGAGCACTATGGACTGGACAGTGGCTGCTTGGCCTGGGGCTGCCACCCTTCAGAGCCCTGTGGTTAGTCTGAGACCAGCAGCTGTGACCTGGGAGGCTGAGAGTATACCTGTTAGTAAGGCTATGCCCAGTATCAGGGGTGTTGGGGGTATAAACTCACGTACACAAAGAATCCCAGCAGCCCCTCCTCTTTGAAAATCTTCCCAATGGAACTCAGCACACCACTGTGAAGAAAGGAAGAAGGGAACAAAAGGTCACCTGGATGCCCCCCAATCCCAGGACTGGTCAGGATGAGGAAGGGAGGGGAGATTCTGTGACCAGGAAGAATTCATATGGAGAAGAACAGAGAGCTCTTATTCTGCATTAGGGAGTTCACGGAGACTGGGGGAAACCCAAGAAGCCTGGGGCAGAACACCTAGCAGTTCTCTACTGGCATTTTCTGTCGGGTTTTAGGAAGGAGCCTCCCAGCTGGAGCTGGCGCACAGGAGGCAGGCCTTCTCCCACCTGGTTGAAGCACTTATCTGTGGCTAAACAACCTTTCAGCAGAGAAGCATGTGTGCCAAAAGAGGAAGAGGTGGTGAGTGATGACAACCACCTTCCCAGAGGGCAGACAAAGCACAGGCCCCTGCAACATGAGGCCCGGAATCAGGCCTCCCAGATGCACCTAGGAAAAGGCATCTGGCCTCCTCAGCCAGTTAGAGACTCAGCAGGAGGCTGTGCACCATCCTAGGTGTGAAATGCAGAGGCGGCTCAATGTCAACCTCTGTGACCTACGGCTGGAACTGTCAACTGGCCTGGACTAGGCGGAAGGGATGATCTAGGGGAGAGAGAGTGGAGCCAAAGCCGCTAGGTCCTGAGGTGCCTCAGCTCTGCCAAGCCCTACCAGGTATCTTCTCAAAACTGTGGTTCAGCTTTAATGGGGCTCTGAGCCAGATCTATGCCTCCCGGTCTCATGTACCAACCTCACATTTCAATCTGGGGAAATGGGCCAATTTCCTGTTAGTGAACCCAAAATGAGGAGCAGATGAGTTTCCCAGGGGTGGGGGTGGGGCCCACAGGATAGCTGCATAAAACAACTGAACCCAGGAAATGAGACTCTTAAAGGAAGGGGTAACAGAGGTATGTCCTCCTGCCACATGCCTCCAGGACCCCTTCTGTCCTATACAGAGCCTCAGACACATGTATGCCGCCACAGCACCCAGCTCAGTGTTGGGTACAGTAGATGCCAGGGGAGTGTTTGGTAAACAACTGAAGGGATGAGCCCCAAACCCATGGGGAGAATTAGCCCCTCAGCAGTGGATGAAAAGAACTACAAGCTAGGTTCTATGACAGCCTCCAGAAATCATTAGAACATAACCTAAGGGAATCCAGGAGGGGGCTAGCTCAGTCCTAGGACCCCTCTGAAAGGTGAGTCAGCTCCGGTAGCAGGAATCCTAATTTAATTAATCACCTCTCATCCCCATCCTGACCCAGGGCAGCTAGGTTCATCCAGGGTGGTCCCTGATAAGAGATGGAGAAGAGAAAGTACCCCTGGACTTCAAAAGCCACTAACCTATTCTTCTGAAGTGCGGCAGACAGAGCCAGGTCAGGAGAGGTGCTGTGACCGACCCCAACACGGCCCATCCTTGCCAACTATGATGGAAATTAGGCCACTCTTCCCATCCCCAAGAGGAATTACCCACCTGTACTTGGCCTCCCGTCCCACAAACTGGACCATGCAGCGCATTGAGATGACTGAGGGGAAAGAAAACACATGGGGTGATGTGGTGAGCTGAGCCCATGACACCCAGCCAGGGGGTGCCCGGCCCAGAGTGGCCACTGCACAGATGGGACCCAGCCAAACTGAGGAGGGAAGGAGGGCTGCTGGGATTCCCTGTCATATCCCACAACCATACCATTCCTTTCTTCTGCCTGGATAGAGGTCAGGTTCCCTTCAGCTGGGGATCCTGGCCAATCTTTCCTCATGGTGGTTCCAGTGGACTACCGCCACCCTCATCCCATTGCCACTTCCCAGTACTGCTGCTTACGTATAGTTCACAAGAAATCACCCCCACCCCACCCCATTACTCTCGCCCTCTGGATGCAGGCTCCCATAGGGTGCTCACCGTGCAGGGGGTGGGCCAGCATGCGGGACACGCATTGCATCATCATCTCGTAGGAGGTCTGGAACAGAACAGAGGGTGGGGAGTTGGGAAAAACTGGGCTCCCATGTGGGGTCGGTCTGCCAAGGACAGCAGTACCTTTCTGTTCACTCCTAGTTCCCTGTACCTGGAGGGCTGCTGGGGCCTGGGTTAGGCCCAAGAGTGGCTGAGAAGGCATTCTGGTCCTCCCTGCAGTGTCCAAGCTTGGGGCTCTTCCACCTACCATGCTCCCACCCACGCACAAGGACCCAAGTGTGTCAATCTGCAATGAGCAACCTGCCTCAGGGATTAGATATCATTAGACTTCCCACCAAAGGCTACCCCTTCATCAGTCCTAGGCACCCACCTCCTTAACTACTTTCTTCAGAGAAGTCTTCATGTCATCCTTGTTGGAAACCTGCTCAATTTCATCTGGAGGGAAAACCTGGGATACAAAAAAGTGGCCAAAAGCAGAGTACAGCTAAGCTTCATAAAGACAACTCTTCAGAGAAACAGATGGCAGGAACCAGCTGCTGCTATTTTCTCTGCAGTGCCCATTTGCTGGGCCCGCCTCCCACCCCTGGAGGCAGCTGGAGCTGGGGGAGGGGCACAGGAAGAGGAGACAGCCACTGTCTTGTGTCACAGCTGTGGGGAAAGGGGAGTAGTGGAGGTCTTGCTCGCCCAGGTGAGGAGGCTCTAGGTTTGGTCACGGGGGTTGGGAGCCTAGCTATGGTGCTGGGTGGCACCCGGACCAATTTCAGAGGAAAAGCAGGACCAGTGCCCATGTGCTGTCTCCTGAGGGCGCTGAGGGGCTTGGAGGACTGTAGGTGACTACTGTGGCTTCACCCTTGGCTCACCTTCTTCATGCTGCCCCGGGTCATAGTGGAGAGGGCGTTGGACATCAGCCGGGGGCTCAGGCCTCTGAACAGCCCTATCTTCCCATCCACTTGCACAATGTACTTGGCTATAAGAAAGCAGAGGCGGCAGCGTCAGGCCCAGCCCAGGCGCTCCCACTCCTGGATCAGCTACACACCCAAACCAGATGTGACACAGCTTATCCCTCAAGTAAATGCTTCAGTCATGGACAGGAACAGTTGTCCAGGGTCCTGACACTAATCAGGAACCAACCCCCAAATGTCCTTTCTAGCCCTTATTTCTTTTTAGAAAATCTTCAAAACATGTTTTTCACAAATTCATACTTTTTGTTTTTTTTTCAGCTCTGAAAATTCTACTCGACAAACTCAGCTATGTTTTTTAATTCAGCAACTTAAGTGCTGCCCTCCAGAAATGAATTTTGTTGCTCGTAAAAAGTGTTCTCAGAGAACACAGTGACGTTTTCACCACAGGCAATGGTGTAGTTTTCAGCATAAGGTAGGGAAAAAGGAAAAGGCCTTCCAGAAGACAGACTCCGGAGTGTCCCAGACACTCCTGCGCAATTCAGGTGGCCCTTCCCTGCAGGTCTACAACTACTGAACACACCTGGTGAAGGTGGTCCCCACTCTGCAAGGTGCTGTGCCCAAGACACTATGTGGCATCTGCTGGATTTACGGATCAAAGGGGGATGGGGGAGGCTCTGGAAAAGTACACCAATGAACTACTCTACAGAAAAAACTTAAGCATGAAGGAACCTAGACCTCACCTGTGTGAGTCAGTGTTTTTTTATGACTCCAAACCTGCTGCCACTGTTTCCTATAGGGTTAGGAAAGCAGACTGCTACATCTTCCCACCATAGAGTGGCTGGTGGGTGCGAACTGTTGACCTTTAGGTTAGCAGCTGAGCACTTAACCAGTGTGCTACCGGGGCTCCTTGTTTTTTCATCAGAGACTCTAAAAAAAATACCTTTTTTAATGTTTCATTGTTTTATTTAATATCAAGTTTTTAACCATATTCAAAAAACTGCTGCACTTTTATAAACCCACATACCTGGAAGCAGAGGTGTATCTAGGGTATGGCAGGTATAGCCCTGGGCGCAGACTGGGGTGTGTGTGGCAGTGCTAATGAGCAGTTTCTATTCAACAATTCAACACTGCAGTTTCCACCACCAGCTGTGAGGGACCATTCAGCAATTTAAAACTAATTGTCAGAGATGCTGTTTTCCATAGATACGCCTCTGGTTGGAAGCTAGCAGAACATTCTCTCAGGCAACGTGTTCCCCTTTCAGACTTATGAATCTAGCTATCTAGCTCCACCCAGTGGCACGAACCAGCAAATACGCCCTTTTCTCTGGCAACCTGCCTTCCAACCCAGCAATATGTCACTGCTTTCACTGGGCTTCCAGAGCACCTGTTACCTGTAGGTTTGGTTTCCTGAGGAGGGGGTGGGGCTAGAAAGAGGAGAGTAGGAGGGGAGAGGCCACTGGGCAACGTGGCAGTGTGTCCTGTGTCACAGGGTGAACAGGCAGAAAGCAGCTATATTTTGGGGGAGGGGAGCCCTAGTCACCCAGAAGGTACAGGAGCAAAAGGGAGAGCTCTTGGAGATAATAGCCTCGCAGTGTCATCCGGACCAAAACATTTCACTTTTTCTACCTTTAATAAGCCCTACTTCTCCTTTCAAAGATGGATAAGGAGTAAGCAAGAGCAGAAAAAGGTACTCCAGATGCTGCAGAGGCTGGCCAGGGGCTCCTTCCTATCATTCCAGGGTCTTTCCTCAGTCCTTAGAAAACCCTGTAAAGGAAAGGCAAGTTCTTTCCTTTACACCAAACAATGTCACAACTGTGTGGTGCTTTCTGCCATGATATGGGAGGAGGGGTTAATATCCAGATTGCTTCATTCTGTGAGCCTATAGGCCAGGCAGGTACCATGCCCGGAACTACCCAACGGGCATCTGCTTGCAACATCTAGACCAAACCAATAGTTATAGAAATAGGGGCCGGCAAGGGGAAGTACCTCAGAATTCTGCTCATCTTTGTGAGGGGCAGAAAAATGAGTGTCAAGACCCCCCTCTTGCGAGTCCTTTAGGGAACAGCTGTGTAGTACAGATGAGGACAATCCAGGTGATAACTGCCAGTCTCTTGTAACACAGCACACATGCCATATCCCCAGAAATCGCAATGACGGGCTAGCAGCCCTTCAGCCTGACTTCCCACAACTCCCGTGTTGTCTTTGTATGCTTGCTTCAATTTATAGGCAAGGGGTGCTTTCCTGATTCTGTGACTTCCCCTCACCTACACTGAAACTTTTAAAATAAAACCAAACACAAATACATTTCCCACAAAATGTTATGTTCTGTCTGGTTCCAGACTCTGGACTCCATAACACAGAGACAAAACAAAGAGAAATCGGCCGTCTGATCCTGCCAACAGTTAGTATGTGAAATTTAAAAGAAAAAAAGATGACATGAAGTGAAACTCCCCAAGAAAGATTTTCAGAGAACATTCTAAACTGATCAAACAGGGAAGAACAGAGGTAGGGGAAGCACATGGTGACAGCCTGGAATGGAACTCTGGCCATGAACATGGAAAGTTCATGGTTAAACACCATGATGATCCAGTGAGGGTGAGGTCAGAAGAGGGGCAGAGATGGTGGTGCGTGTCTCAGTTATCTAGTGCTGCTATGACAGAAATCCCACCAATGAGAGGCTTTAACAGACAGAAATTTATTTGTTCAGTTAGGAGGCTAGAAGTCCAAATTCAAAGAACTGGCTCTAGGGCAAGGCTTTCTCTCTGTTGGCTCTGGAGGAAAGTCCTTGCCTTTCTGAGCTCGGTGATCTTTATGTGGCTTGGCATCTCTCCTCCCTACTCTCTGCTTCTCACATGCCAGTTTAAACTCTTTTATATCTCAAAAGTGACTGACTCAAAACCCACCCTATACAAATCTTAACTTGTTAACATAGCAAAGAACTTATTCCCAAATGGGATTATAACCACAGGCACAGAGTTTAGGATTTACAACACATACTTCTGAGGGGCACAATTCAGTCCATACAGTGGGTATGAAAAGGACTTGGCCATCTGGCACCCAGGGACCAGAGGACAAGTGGCAGAGGCAGAGGGTGGGCTTTGCTGACATTGGGAAAGCACTACTGTGGTGGGCTTCTTGGTAGAGAGGCCTCCAGACCAGCAGAGTGGATAGAGCAGGGAGCTGTACAAAGGGCTTAGGTGTGCAGAGCTGACCTTCCTCTGCAGACAAGGGCAGCCTAAGTGGAGTAGTCAAGTGGCCCGACGAAGTGCCCATAGCTCACCAGGGGCAAACCAGAGGAGTGGGTGCCTTGGCTTCTGGTGTGGTGCCCTTTCTTTCACACAGCACCTTTTCTTTAATACATACTGTTCTAGAACCAGTGGATAGAGATGCTGGAGTGAACAGGTGCTGCCGCCTGGGGATAAAGGGGACAGGACACCCTGGTGGGACCCAAGAGAAGAACCAGGAAGAGAGCAGGAAAGCTGGGCAAAGGGCCAGACTGCTTAGAGGGCAAAAGGAAAACCACCCACACCCCTGCTTATAGACACAACTTAGGGAGATACGGACCTGTGTTCTGGACTGGCCCCTCTCTCAGGCACCTGTCTGTCCCCTCCTGCTGCTGGGCTGACAGCTGTAGGTAAGTAGGGAAGCTGGGCCAAAACTGTATTGTTCATCTCCTCCCACCCTGACACCCTGCTGCCTCTGTTATTTTTAAACTCCTTTCTCCTCGGCCAGCTCCGACTTCGAGTGGCCATGCTGACTGGCCGTGTCCCCAGGGTCAGTGGCACTTGCTACCCACTTGATGCTTCTTTTCATGTCAGTGTGGGCTTTCCTGCCTGGGACGCACACTCACCATAGGTGAAGAAGCTCGGCAGGTAGAGGACCTTTCTCCCCAGCACATTGGTCCCAATGGTGGGGGGCATCGGCTCATGACCCACCTTTAGAATTAACAAATATAAAAGGTCAGATTCCACTGATACTTGTACCTCGCTGCTTCCCATCTTTCCCAGGTCTCTATCTAGCTCTTCTCTCACAAATTCTAATGCCATCCTTATTAATTTTCCCCCATCAAAACATACCAGAAATTTTCTCAGGGTCTTTAACAATCAGTATTGTGTCATCTCCTGATAAACAGATTGCCTAGTCCCAGATACCACCCCCACCATGATCCAAGTCACTACTGTTCCCCAACATTCTTGCCTTCAAATCCCATATACCCGAAGTTCAGAATGCCCCACTGTATGTCCTTCAAAACCCTCTCCGACCTCAGGGTAAATCTTGGTTCATTCTTACGCTTAGGTTATAAACTTCATTCTAACTGAATTCCCAAGCGTGGCAACACTACAACATGCTACACTCAAATCTCGGTCCCAAACCTCACACAGCTCCAGCTCTACATAACCCATTCCAAAGCTTACCCGGAACTCAAATTTCTTACTCAACCCACCGCAAACACCTGTGAGTCTGTCCCTCCCATCTGCAGGAGTAACAAAGCATCACCCCAAAGCTCACTTGCTCTTCAAACGTTATCCCCAACTGTGTCCTAGTCTCAGTCATCACACAGCCCTGTGATAGAACGGCACCCCCCGCCCATTTCTGCTATTAAACTTCTTGCTATACAGATACTGATTATAATTAAGATATTTGTTAATATTGTGGACAGGTAATGACCATACCATCCATACCCACGTGAGGAGGGAGGTAGGGATCTCCTGAGCAGGGAGACCGTTATGCTGCCAATGAATACGAAGAGAGACATTCTCTGCTGCCACATAAGAGGCAAGGTGCTTAGGAGATCCTTCCCTTGGCAGAGGGCCAGGACACCAGGCTTATGCCTTTAAAGCAGGCCAGCCAGACAGCTCTTGGAGGTGGAAGGGACTGCAATAGCAGGGTTAACAAGCCCTGCCTTATAAACTGGACTAGGTGTGCTTCTAGTGTTTTCCTGGCTCACATTTCCTTTTTTGTCCCTCCTTAATCAGTCAAGTGTTTTTGAAAGCTCAGGCTGTCCCTGTATAAGTGTGATTGTGATTCGTACATGACAGATTAACCAAAAAACTAAACCAAACCAGTTGCCATGGAGTCAATTCTGACTCACAGCGACATCACGTGTTTCAGAATAGGACTGTGTTCCATAGCTGTGATTTTATGGAAGTAAATCCCCAGGCCTTTTGTCTAAGCACCCATAGGTGGACTCAAAATCTACTGGTTAGCAGCCAAGTGCTCAACCGCTGGAGCCACCCAGGGGCTCTACGTAACGGATCACTGAATGTAAATTAAGAAACTCAGTTGTGATGGGGACACTCCTTTAAATTTACAGAACAAATTCACATTCCATATAGCAGTTCACATACACTGTGTCTCATGACACTGGCTACAATTTACCACAATGCAACATCTCCCCTCCCACTTCCTCCCAACAGTTACCTCTTTCCTGTACCCATCCCTCCATGCACTCCTGCCCCCCTGAGTTGTCTGCCTGTGCATAAACAGCCCTTCTTTCTCCCAAGATTATTCTAAGGAGTTGTATCTACCTCAGGTAAATGTTCACTTCATATTCCTGTCTTTTGTTTGGCTGGAAGCCACAGGTGTGGGTTCAGTTCCAGACCTGAAGGGCAGCTAGGGGCCTTATTCTCAGAGCCACCAGGCTCTATCTGACCAGCAAACACCCTTTTTTTCCAAATGATTTTGAGTTTTGTTCCACATTGTTCTCCCTTTCTATCCAGGGTGTCCTACATAGAACCCCCTCCGAGTGGTTGACAGTGGTTGCTGGGTACCATCTAGTTCTTCTGGTCTCATAATTGTATAGGCTGTGATTTGCATGGTGCATCAGTCACTAGGACTAATTGTTTCCAAGAATCTTTGGTTTTCTTCTTTCTTTTTTGCTCTGGACGAGGAGAGACCCATCATTGCATTTAGATGGCTGCTTGCAAGCTTTTAAGATCCCAGTCGCTACTCGCCAAAGTAGGAGGTGGAACAATGTTTTGTATAGTACGTTATGCCAACTGAGCTTGACATCCCCTGCGACTATGGGATGGGGACCCTCTTTAAAAAAAAAAAAGAAGAAAAGAAATCTAGTACAGGGGAGTTGAGGGACAAAGGGGATAAGCCAGGATGCCCCAGGCAGTTAGCCCTCCCCTAGTACACTTCCTTCCTTTTGAGTTAAAAGCATAAAGGCTCTGAGTTTAAGTTGTGTTTTGATGTTGGTTTCTTAAACACAGGCAGTGTTCCCTTTATACCCCAACTCCAAGTTGGAGCTATGGCTTGTTTGCTGTGTTACCCAGTCTAGTCATTCCAACTCGGGAGCCCATCAATGCCAATCTCACCCTTAAATCTTCAGTGCCCTTTTCCTCATATCCCCCGTGGCTCTCAAATCTGTCAAGTATTTTCTCAACTCCCTACTTGGGTTATCCAAAGGCACACTGGCTGTATCTCACCCCGATTCCTCTCACCTCCAGGTTTTAAGGATTTGTTCCCAAACCATGTTTACTCAATTTCATCCCCAAAGCTGTCAACCCAGCCTTAACCACAGCCAGGGAGTCCAGGTCCTGGGTGGTGCAAATGCTTAATGCATTCCACTGCTAAGCAAGGTTGGCGGTTTGACTCCACCCAGAAGTGTCTTAAGGAACTCTGGTGGCATAATGCCAAAGGCATTTGACTGCTAACCAGAAGGTTGGTAGTTCAAACCCACCAGCTGCTTCACGCAGAGTTATTGCCTTACTTCCATGAAGATTTACGGTCTTGGAAACTCAATGGGGATTTCTATGAGTCAGAACTGACTCAATGGCAGTGAGTTTAGTTTGAGAGGTACCTTCAAAGAAAGGCCTGGTAATGTACTTCCGAAAAATCAGTCAAAAATTGGAATGAAATCAAGGGCAACTGCTTTAATCACAGTCAACTCTGAGGCTCTAGATATTCCCAGTCTCAGGTCAGTCAAATCTCCAGCTTCTCAAACCTAATACCTACGTGCCTTGATCTGAGGCACTTACTTTTTTTAATCTGGACTTCATTTAGTCTAATCAACCTCCAAATCTGTCACTCCACTCCTGCCATCCCCCAAACAGTAATCTACCTTTTTTCCCCCAAAATGTCATTGATTCCCAAACTGTTCCTATTAAAATCAAATAGGCCATCTCTATCACCCCAATGGGCTCACCCATCCTTACCCACCCACCATCCTGTACGCCTCACCCTTCCATCTCCCTCATTCCCCAATTCCCCTTTCCAAACCATCCTTACTTCAAATTTCTTCTCAAACCTGTAAACCTTGTACTCCAGCATAGTCCGAACAATGCAGGCACTTTCTCGTTCCCCACACCATGCTCACCCATTCCTTGTACTCCAGCGCCCGCCATTCCACAGACCTTTCCATCTGCAGCCCTAAACCCCAGCCCTCACCCAACCTCACTCCGTCAGCCACAAAAAGTCAGCTCCCAATGCCTTCAATTCTCATCTGAGGTACTTCTAATTCCACAGTTTACTCACTCCAATTTCTCTCCCAAACCTGCAGTCTGTGTTACTGTAAGTGAAATCTTAATCCTGGAAGTAAAGCTGCCGACCATCACCCCCAAATCAGAACCAAATGCCAGTGTGGGGCTTGTCCTCCCTGCCTCAGCCATTTCCAAATCCCAGTCACAATTAGATTCTAGTCAGGTGCTCTGATTCCCTGCCTGTTTATCTCCCCATTGCCTGTCATACTCCTGGTCACATCTGAAAATCTATTACTGCCCCATTCATCAGACCCCAGATTTCAATTACTCCCATTCTCAAGTCCCTCCACTCCAAATGCATCTCCAAATCTTTCAGTTCAAGTCTGCTGTTGTTAGGTGCCGTTGAGTCGGACCCCACTCATAGCGACCCCTCCTTGGGTTTCTGAGGCAGTATCACTACGGAAGTAGATTGCCCGACCTTCCTTCTGAGGAGTGGCTGGTGGGTTTGAACCTCCACCCTTCTGGTTAGCAGTCAAGTGCCTGAGGCACCACGCTACCAGAGCTCCCAGTTCAAGTCTAAGGAGAGTAAAATCTGGCCTAAATCCAAACCTCAAAACTTCAAATCTTGGTTGAATCTCCATCTCAACTTTTACCACTTACTCTTTCGGTTGGAAAATTCTACACTGTATCTTCAGATATCAGTCCAGGCCCTAACCAGCTAACCAGCTCCATCTAAGCAGTGCCTATCTCAGGTACGCCCACCTAATTCTACCAAATGTATCCTCTCCATCCTACCCCATCCCCACTTTTTCATCTCAAACTCCCTTTCCCAAGCAGCCTATTTCATCTGCAACTCATTGCTGGCCGCCACCAAATATGCAGTGCCCTGTTCATCCCTTCATTATGGAGCCATCCCTATCTTGGTCTGTTTCTGCCAACCCCATCCTATCCCGCCACCTAAGTCCCCGCAACCCCTTGCACCAAATTCCAATATTTTCATATCCCTTCAGCTCCATCTCCCCCAGACTCCAATCCTGACTTCCATTTTCTCTCCCGAATACGTCATCCCTTTCCCCCTAAAAGCCTCCTCCACATTCCCCACTTCAGACACATCGCCACTACTCCCCTCCCCCTATGCGTCGCTTTATGTTCCCCTCCCCCTAAACGCGTCACCCCGTCTCCTCCTCCCACCAAATCTGTAGTCGCCATCAAATCCAGAGACCCTGTCCCCTGCAAGTTGGCAGCTCGCTCCTGCTAAATTCTTTGCTTTTGCCCCCTTACACCAAATTCCATCACCATTAAATTCAATACTCCCCTCCCTCTTTCCCAAGTCTGAAAGCACTTCCACTCCTCTAAATTTCTGACCCTCTACCCCATTTCTTTGTCCCCAAAACCCGCTTTATATCTGTCTCTATACAGTCCAGAGAAGAATATAAACCCGCTCTCCTCTACCCCAAATATGACCCCTCTCATTCTCTAAATCCTTTGCCTTAGCCCTAATCCCTCTCCACACCATTCCCCAAACTTCTTGCTCTTCCCCCAATGCTACTGCTCCCTCTCCCCAAATTCACTGACTCTTGCCTTCTACCCTAAATCCTATGCCTCCATTCCTTCATCCCCGTAACCGGTCTCCCCCATCCTAGCGCTCTTCCCCTCGAGGCCCCAAAACTCCTCGCTCCTTCCACTCTCTCCCAAATCTTTCGTTCTGAACCTCTTTGCTCCTCTCCTGTACCCCCAAACCCGTCACCCCTGCACCTCAAAACCCCTACCCTCTTTGCTCCTCTTCCAAATCCGTTGTTCCCACCATCTCGTTTCCCCAAACCTGCCGTCCCCGTTCCTCTCCCCAAATCCGCCACCATCGACCCTCCCGCCCCAATTCTCCTCTAGATCCAGGCCTGTCACCTTCATAGCAGCCTCCACCTCCCCAAGGCGTCCCAGGCTCCTACCTGGATGAGCAGCTTCACGTAGAGCAGCGGGTGGCTGAGCGCTGTCACGCCCGCGCCCAGCGCCACGAAAAGCGCCTCCGTGGTCGGGGTGTTGTCCCCGGAGCCAAGGCCCCCAGATGCGCTATCCATCCTGCGG
>NW_006921646.1:5874537-5882465 GCF_000298275.1 Orycteropus afer afer
GGATCGCGAGCCCGGGCCTCGACCCCCGCCGCCGCTCCGCCGCGAGCTCCGGCTCCCGCTCCAGCGCCCGCCATCCCCGCGGCACCGCCGCGAGCCCAGGGCGCCACTTCCGGGTCCGAAGCCCCCATGGCTTCGGGCGACGAGGTCACTCCCCGTCACGTGACGAGCGAATGCTCCGCCCCTCGCGGGCGTCAGTGGGCGGGGGCGGGGCGCACCATTCGCTGGCTCGGGGGAGCATGGGGGCGTGGCGCGGCGTGTGGTACATGCCGCCTGTGACCCTCGGATTTAACTGGGGACTAGTTGCATGCTGGGATTAGAATTGCTGGTCAGCGGTGGTAGACGACCCAGGCCCTGGGTTCCAAGGCTGTGGTGGTCGCCGCAGGCCGGGAGGCTCCCCCGGGATCCCCAAAAAGTCCCGGGGGCGGGGCTCGGTGGCTCTGGAAGCCAGACGCCCCCAATATGGTCAGAAGCGCTTTCAAACCCCCTCCCCGGCTTCCAGAGCTTTCGTTCCAGTTCTGGGCCCGCCCCTTTGCGGCCCCAGATCCCAGTCACCGCGGGCTGTAAGGGGCTCTGCACAAGCTAACCTTGTGCTGTAGGCCGTACTCTGCAGTTTCCAGCCAGCCCCCTTGTCATACCCCTTTGCAACAATTGCCATGAATGTCCTCCCAGCAGACCAAGTCCACTCGCCTCTCAGAGATTCTGGTCATCTTTGCTCATTGAGCTGTCGCGAACATCCCTTGGAGACCATGGTTATTAAGTTTGTTTTACCTTTAAAGTACTTGAGTGTCCCCTTCACTAGACGGTTTTAGTCAGTCATTTAAGTTCGAGCACACTGAGGCACTGTGCTAAAAATAAAAAAAGTCACTGCCTAGAGTCGATCCTTCCTCTGGTGAGCCCTCCTTGGGTTTCTAGGACAGTATCTCTACGGAAGTAGATTGCACAATCTTCCTTCCGAGGAGTGGCTGGTGGGTTTGAACCACCAGCCTGGTTAGCAGTTAAATGCCTTAGGCACCACGCCACCAGGGCTCCTGCAGGCACTGTGCTAGGCGCACTCTAATCTTTGTTGTTAGGTGCCGTTAGTCCCAACTCATAGCCACCCTGTGTACAGCAGAACTAAACACTGCCCTGTCCTGGGCCATCTTCACTATTGCCATGCTTGAGCCAATCCTTGCAGACACTGTGTCAATCCATCTCCTTAAGGGTCTTTCGCTGACCCTCCACTTTACCATGTATGATATCCTTCTCCAGGGTCTGGTCCCTTCTAACAACATGACCAGAGTATAGGAGAGAAGTCTGGCTGTTCTCACTTCTAAAGAACATTTTGATTGTACTTCCTCCGAGAGAGATTTGTTTGTCCTTCTAACAGTCCATGGTACTCTGATCTTTGTTAAAAATTAGTAATAAATTAAATGAATGCCCTTTAAATTCACTTACTATGTGCCAGTCACGTTTCTAAGTGTTTAACTCATGTATCACAACAATCCCATCAACAGGGTACTTAAATACAGCAAGTTGCTGTTGTTGTTGTTATGTGCCGTCGAGTTGGCCCCGACTCATAGCCACCCCTCCTTGGATTGTAGAGGCAGTATCACTAGGGAAATAGATTGCCCAACCTTCCTTCCGAGGAGTGGCTGGTGGGTTTGAACCACCAGCCTTTTGGTTAGCAGTCAAGTGCCTTAGGCACTATGCTACCAGAGCTCCTAATACAGCAAGTACCTGTTCCTATTTGTAAATGTGCCTGGCTCCCTGCAAAACACCCAAAACTGCCAGTTGTGGGCGGGCTTGATAAAAGTTTCTGTTTAAAAGGAAACTAACCCAATAGCCTAGAGTCTGGAAAAACACGGCAGTGAAGACTGGGTCCCTCTGCCTGTGCTTATTATCCTGTTGCCAGTTCATTGTGAGAAATGATTTTATCAGAATGATAGATATCTGCCTTTTGACCACTTTTACTTAATAGGTTTCTCACAGTCCATCTTTTCTGCCTTCTTTCTTGCCTTGCCCCCTAAAAAGCCAGCCTCCCCCTTGCTAACCCTAACAAGAAATACTCTACACTTTCTACATCCAAACCCTTCCAGTGTTCTTCCCTCCCTCCAGGGTTCTATCCTGCCTCCCCAACTGTTGGCCTCTTTACTTTAGGCTTGCCCACGTCTGAATCACTGCAAAGCATCTTAGCCCATTCAAGTTACTGTATTTTCTGCTTCAAACACAGCTTTCATCAAATATACCCCTCTCTCCCAAGGATACATTTAATAACTTCCTTTATGCTTTGATTCTGGTTTAGCTTTGTCAGTAGGAGCCTTCAAGTCAAGTTTGTCCACAGCTTCATCTAACATTACAGTATCACACCAACTCTCCATCCAGGAGAGATCATGGTTTCCAGCTTCCAGCTGGGGGTTTACTGTACCTTCCTCACATAAACCTTTTCCTCCTCTGGGCTTAGCCTCGCTGTTTTTTCTCCAGCTGTCTGTTTTTCTTTCTGAACCTGGCTGTATGTCCATTAGGCCTTTAACCCTGCCTGGCATGGTCACCTAACTTTTGGTCTATATTTGGCCCTTTCAGACTGTGAGTTCATGTAAGGCAACCATTTTGTATTGTCTTGTATTATTTTGTATCTTCCAGGGTACTCAATGTAGGGATATACTTATAGTGAGTGTTCAGTAAATTGTTTTAAAATGACTGAACAATTTCCTCAAGTAGAGAAATTAAAGTGAAAATAGGTCCTAGACCAGTCAAACCTCTAAGATACCCAACAGAAGCAAATATAAAAGTGCACTATAGCTATATTTCCACAATTCAGGCTCACAGGGACACTAAGTAGGGGAGAAAAAACAAAAACAAAAAAAACCCTCAGAACAAAAAATGTTACAAACAAGTCAAGTATACATTTCATCATGAGAGTGAACGACCAAAATAAGCACTAATACTCCCAAAAACATAGAACATGAGCTGATAGATAATAATAATTTGAAAGAAACTGTAAGGGGGAAAAAAGTAGATTTCAAATGAAGGTGAAGGTAAAGAATACAAAATAAGGGGGGAATAAAAAAGGACATTATAAAGAAGGAAAAGAAAAAAGCCTCATTGCCACCGAGTAGATTCCAATTCATAGCGAGGTATCCAAGGTTGTAAATCTTTACAGAAGCAGATTGCCTCAGCTTTCTTTTGCGGAGCAGTTGGTGGGTTTGAGCCACCAACCTTTTGGTTAACAGTCAAATGCCTTAACCACTACAGCACCAGAGCTATTATAAAGAGAGAACTAATGTATTTGAAATAGAACCAAACAGAGCATCTAGGAATGAAAAATATACTCACTGAAACGATTGAAAGACAATCTTGCTCACTCTTCATTCAATTGAGAAACCAGGAAATACATGCTTAGAGCTCTTAAGCAGTTAGACCCACATTCACCCCCCACCCCAGGCTGGGGTAGTGTACCCCATTGACTTTCCATTGCCTGCTGCAGTTGCCCCATCACAGCATTTGTCACACTCTATGGTGGCTGCCTATTTTCTCCTCAGTCTTCTATGTTAAAGTTCCTGAGAGCCAGGACTGTTCTATTCATGGTTGAATTCCTAGCCTGGCACCATGCCTATCACCTGGTTTCTAGTTGCTGTCCAGCCAATGTGTGTCAGAGTGGAACCGTGCCCCATAGGATTTCCAGTGGCTAACTTTTGAAAAGTAGATCACCAGACCTTTCTTCCTAGGTGTCCCTGAGTAGACAGGAACCACCAACCTTTCTGGTTAGTTGCCATGCATGTTTACTATTTGCACTGCTCAGGGTAGGCCAAAAACCAAACCCACTGCCATCAAGTTGATTCCGACTCATGGCAACCCTATGGGACAGAGTAGAAGTGCCTCATAGGGTTTCCAGAGCTATAAATCTTTCCAGAAGCAGATTGGTTCATCTTTCTCCCACAGAGGGCAGTGGGTTCAAACCGTCAGTCTTTTAGTTAGCAGGCAAATGCTTTAACCACTGTGCCACAGAGCTCCTCCACCCAGGGTAGGAACTCAAAAATATTTACAATAGTAATAATGGATAAGCAAAAACAATTTTAAAAATATACAAACTTAAAAGTCAAGAAAAGGTTTATATATGGAAGGAAACTTTCTTTGTTGATTACCAGGGGTGGGAGGGGAGGAAACACTGCAAAAATAAAAATAAAATAAAATTTAAAAATATACAAACTTATTTATGTTAGCACCACTTACAGAATGAAAACTTTAGGAAAAGCAACATGCCCAACAATAAGATCAAGTAAACAGCAGAAAATAAATTAACTCATGTAGACCTTGAGTATTACAAGTATACAATATAGATCTTCAGTCCCAGGAATCCTGTGGGGAACTAAATAATGAAAAGAGAATACAAAATGGTAAGTACTCACTATTGCAACTAAGTTGGTATCGCATTAACCAAGGTCAGAGGAGCGATGTCAAGTTCAGCATGAGTGCTCAGGCCTCAGCTGGGGAGGAGACAGGCACACAGGTGTGAGGAGAGTTTACTGTGGTGCAATGAAGAGGGGCTTGTCTAGATGTAAACTCCCTGTTTACTAGGTCTGGGTGGGACTTGTCTGACTGCTGCCTCTCCTTGCCTGCTTCTGGGGGTGAGGGTGAGGAGCACTGGTGTTCCTTCTGTTTTAGATCCCGTGCCTTGACATCAACTCCACAACACCAAGCTACAAAAGAGATCAACTGTAAGTCTTGGCCCCAATCCCGCTTACCCCCACCTTCTCCTACCTCCCACTCCCAATACACGCACACAAAAACCATAGAAATCTATTGAGCAGTTGTTGTTGTTGTTGTTGTTGTTGTTATGTGCTGTAGAGTCAGACCCAACTCATAGCGACCCCTCCTTGGGTTTCCAAGGGAGTATCACTATGGAAGTAGATTGCCCAACCTTCCTTCAAAGGATCAAGCAGTTAATCATAGCTAAATTCAACCAGCTGTCCTATATTAGCGTCCCTGGGTGGCACAAATGGTTTAAGTGCTCAACAACTAGCTGAAAGGTTGGTGGTTCAAACTCACCCAGGGTGCCTTGAAAGACAGGCCTGACAATCTGCTTTGGAAAAGACACAGCCTCAAAAGCCCTTTGGAGCAGTTCTACGTGGTACACATAGCGTCGCCAGGAGATGGAATCCACTCAGTGGCAACTAACCACAACATCTGAATACTGGAGATCCTTCTGCCGTATAAAGTGAGGTATACCTGCACTGTTGTTACTGACTTTACAAATATCACCTTCTTGTATTATTACAGGCTGAAGACTGGACAATGATGGTTATCCTCATTCCACAGATGAGGAAACTGAGATCCAAGAATTTAGTCACTTGCCCAAGGTCACACAGCTAATAAGAGGCAGAACCAGGACATGGTTCAAGATCTGCCTGAGTCTGAAAGCCCACACACGTAGATGGAAAATGGACAGAGGCATGCAGAGCCATGACCCCGGGCCTCCACTACTGCTGCTTTCCAAGCGAGTCACTTCAAGGGTGTTATTTGCATAAAGGCTTTCTGAATGCATGGTCTCTGACAAGGGCAAGATTTCTGCAGCACAACACACAGCTGGCAGCCTATATGAACTAATGACAACCAACATAGGTGCCATGAACATGTAAGCCTGCTGGCAGCAGTTCTCCTGGTCCATTTCTTCATCCCTCAGTTATCATTCTTCTTTTGAGATTATTCTCTTAGAACCCATGTCTGACCTCAGGAGCTCGGCAGTTACTTCGGGTTATGGCTAGGTGCTGTTGAGTCGGCTCTGACTCATAGTGACCCCATGTACAACAGAATGAAACACTGCCTGGTCCTGTGCCAGCCTCACAATCCTTGCTATGCTTGAGCCCATCATTATAGCCATTATAGTGTCAATCCACCTCATTGAGGGTCTTCCCCTTTTTCGCTGACCCTCTACTTTACCGAACATGATATCCTTTGTCAGGGAATGGTCCCTTCTGACAACATGGCCAAAGAAGGTGAGACAAGTCTGGCCATTCTTGCTTCCAAGGAACATCCAGCTACACTTCTTCCAGGACAGATTTGTTTTTTCTTCTGGCAGTCCATGGTATTTTCAGTATTCTTTACCAACATCACAATTCAAAGACATCAACTGTTCTTTGGTCTTTCTTACTCATTGTCTAGCTTTCACATGCATATGAAGCCATCAAAAACACCATGGCTTCAGTTAGGCCACCTAAGTCTTCAAAGTGACATCTTTGCTTCCTAACACTTTAAAGAGGTCTTTTGCAGCAGATTTGCCCAGTGCAATATGATGTCTGAATTCTTGACTGCTCCTTCCATGGGTGTTGATTATGAGTCCAAGTAAAATGAAATCCCTGACAACTTCAATCTTTTTTCCTTTTACTGTGATGTTGCTTATTGGTCCAGTTGTGAGGATTTTTGTTTTCTTTATGTTGAGATGTAATCCATACTGAAACTGTAGTCTTTGATCTTTGCCAGTAAATGCTTGAAATCATCTTCACTTTCAGCAAGCAAGGTTGTGTCATCTGCATATCACAGGTTGTTAATGAGTCTTCCTCCAATCCTGATGCCATGTTCTTCATAAAGTCCAGCTTCTGAGGTTATTCACATTAAATAAAAATGATGAAAGAATACAACCCTGATGCACTCCCTTCCTGATTTAAAACCATGCAGTATCCCCTTGTTCTGTTCTAATGACAACCTCTTGGTCTATATACAGGTTCCTCATGAGCACAATTAAGTGTTCTGGAATTCCCATTCTTCTCAAGGTTATCCATAATTTGTTACGATCCACACAGTCTTTGCGGAGTCAATAAAACACAAGTAAATGTCTTCCTGATATTTTTTGCATTCAGCCAAGATCCATCTGACATCAGCAATGATATCCCTCATTCCACATACTCTTCTGAATACAGCTTGAATTTCTGGCCATTCCGTGTCAATATACTTACTGCTGCAACCATCTTTGAATTATCTTCAGCAAAACTGTACTTGTGTGTGATATTAATGATACTGTTTAATAATTTTCACATTCTGTTGGATAACCTTTCTTTGGAATGGGCACATATATGGGTCCTTCCAGTCTCTGCAATTACTTACTTCTCTACAAATAACCTGCCAGGGGAAAGAAACGTGGGTTTTGGTGTCAAAGATGTCTGACTAAATCCTGGCTTTGCTGCTCACTGCTGTGTGGCCTGGAGAAGTTCTCTGAACTCTGGTTTCCTTGCTATGTGTACATGTATGATAAGAACTGGAGATAAAGATATAGAGTCACCTCTCACTAAATGCTGGCAATTACTAGTGCCAAAGCATCCAGGGGGAGAGCTTCATTCATCTTTGGATGAAATTGGATAGATTTCATTTGACTTGGATATTTTGTCAGCTTCCCATCACTTCCTTCCCGTCTGTCAGTTTGTCATACTGTGGTGGCTAGCACGTTGCTATGATGCTGGAAGCTATGCAACCAATATTTCAAATACCAGCAGGGTCACCCATGATGGACAGGTTTCAGTGGAGCTTCCAGACTAAGACAGATTGGAAAGAAAGGTCCGGAGATCTACTTCCAAAAAATGAGCCAATTAAAACCCTATGAATCACCACAGACTGTTGTCTGATAGAGCTGGGAGGTGAGCAATACTGACCCTCGAGGTTGCAAGGCACTCAAAATACACAGAAGCTGCAACAATGGACTCAACCATATCAATGATTGTGGAAATGTCATAGGTCTGGGCAATCTTTTTTATATGAGGTCACCATGAGTGGTGAACATTGCTTTGTTCTATTGTACATGACTTTTACTATGTGGTAAGCACTGTACTAAAACTGGAGATACAGAGACAAGCCAGGGCCCTGCCCTCTCAGGATCTGGCAAGACCTAAGTCCTCAGGCAAGATTTAAGAGTGTCATATATCATATTTAGAATCTTTTCTAATTTTTCGTTTTGTTCTTGT
>NW_006921646.1:5884135-5888951 GCF_000298275.1 Orycteropus afer afer
TTAATTGGTTTCCCTTTTCTTTGTTGAAGAGGGTCTGTGCAATCCTTCTGCCTAGTCCGCCATCTTGCCCTGCCTCCAAGAGTGTCATATATCATAAGTTCCTAAGTTTTTACTGCCAGTGCTATTTGTTGAAAGGAAAGAAGGAAGAAACCTGGTGGGGAAAAGGAAGGGATAGAGTGGCTTTTTTTTCTTTCTTTCTTTCTTTTTTTTAATTTTTATCGTGATTTGGGTAAAAGTTTACAGAGCAAATTCATTTTCCATACGGAAGTTCATATACATTTTGTTTCCATGACATTGGCTGTAATTCCCCACATTTTAACAGCTCTCTTCCCATTTCCTCCCTGTAGTTACCTGTTCCCTGTGTCCTTCTTTCCTATGCATTCCCTGAACTATCTCCCTGTGCAAATACTGCCCTTCTGTTCTCACATGATTGATCTTTCAAAGGAGGGTATTTACCTGGTATAAATGTTCACTCTATATGCCTGTCTGTTGTTTGGCTGGAAGCCACAGGTGTGAATTCAACTCCAGACCTGAGGGTAGCTAGGGGCCATAGTCTCAGGGGTCTCACTGGGCTCCATTAGACCAGTAAGCCCAGTCTTTTTTATGATTTTGAGTTTTGTTCTACATTGTTCTCCCACTCTATCCAAGATCTTCTGCACTGATCCCCCTCTGAGTGGTTGACAGTGGTAGCTGGGCACCATCTAGTTCTTGTGGTCTCACGGTCATATAGGCTGAGGTTTGCATGGTCCACTAGTCCCTTGGACTATTTTTCCCATGGGTCTCTGGTTTTCTTCATTCTTCTTTGCTCTGGATGAGGAGAGACCCATTGTTGCATCTAGATGGCCACTTGGAAGCTTTTAAGATCCCAGTCACTCACCAAAACAGGTTGTGGAACAAGTTTTTGTGTAGTAGTTTATGCCAATTGAGCTTGATGTCCCCTGCGAGCATGGTGCAGTTCTTTGATGAGAGAAATGAGCTTTAAGTGGGCTTAGGTGTGGTTGGTTACATAACAACTCTTCCCAGAAAACATATACAAGAGAAGCTTAGTAACAAAGAAGGTACATTAATGGTGGCATCACAGGCAGTGGGATGGGTAGTAGGGAAACTCATGCTGTGGTTGGGAAGTCAGGGAAGAGGTAGCTGAGGATGGGGAGTAGGTTGTGGGAGAAAGGCCACCAGTGGGCAGGGCAAAAGGCTCTGTAGGAACAATTTGTTTTCTTTCATAATAGTGCTTTGGAAACCTATCCATTCTCTCTAAGATGCTTGTGAGCTGCTGTGGAGGATGTTGCAGCCCAGACCCTAAGAAAGGACTATAGCTGTTTAGAGATAAAAGGAGTCTGACTCGGTGTGAGAACCCCACATGCTGGCTGTGTGCTCACATGCTGGGCGCCTCCTACGAAGGCCTGGCCTCATTCCTAGGCTCTAGCCTTGCCTTGCTGGCTCCCTTCTGGCGCCTCCCTGCCCAGACCCCCACCCTGGCTCTGCTGGGTCCCTTCTCCTCCCCCAGAAACCCAACTCCTCACACTGCTTCTCTTCCAGCCTCCCAGGGGCCTATCTTATGCCTGCTTGCACATTCAAGGCTATTTCAGCCCTACTGATACTTCTCAGATGCCAACCTTCATTATCCCGCAGCTCCCAGGATGCCTCCCTAGCTCCCACTTGATACCCGTCTCTGGTGACCTTGAGTCCTTTCTGAATAGTGGAGTGAGTGCCAGAACCTAGCATAAGCCTCACCCAACCCTTGTGAAGGCCAACTTTGAAACTAGATAGTTCACATGCCGAAGAAGAAAGAGCTGTTTATGTACTTCACTGACGTCCGCCCTGCCATCCACGTCAGGACTGACACATTTTCTGTCTTGTCTTTCAGTCATCTTTGTAGCACCCCAGAGCTGACCCTCTATCTGGGCAGTCAGTCAGCCCTTGCTAGCATGTGATGAGAAAGGTTGATTTTGTTTCCCTGTATTCTTCACAGATTTAAACCAGCTCTTAATAATCCCTTGGACTGGCAATAAAATTTAGGAGGATCTAGACCACAAAGGGTCAGGATGTACAGCAATCGAAATAGGAAGCTTCCTGGAACAAGTAAAAATATGTCTGAGGAAGGCAGACCACTCCATTGAGTCATGGCACCCATTCTGGCTGAAGTGGGGCAGGCAAGCACCTTGAAGCCCTCCCAGAAGAAAGCCTCATCAAATGATGGGATTTCTGGTAGAAGGACAGAGGGAAAAATTCTGGTTGCTTTGGGGAGAGGACAGGTGAGACAAGTTTCCTAGGAAGACTAGTTTTTTTTCTGTTTCCTCCCTCTAAGTCAGAGACTGGTAATATTTCACCCACCCCTCTTATTGGCACAGATGCTGTGGACACTGCCCACCATGTGACTACCCCACCAGGGCTCCCAAAGGCGAGGGAGGGGTGGGTGGGATAGGGATGGGAAAAGCTGGGTTGAGAAGATGGAGAAAGAGGGGTTGGCAAGAGCTGCATCAGAATCAGAAACAGGTTTCAGCCTGTTGGACTCTTCCCTGGAGACTTCATCCTTCCCTCACAGGCTTGTCTGTCATAGACCATTAAGCTCTCTGTAGGTGCTGTGCTTGCCTGAGGCTGGGGGCAGGATAGGGGAGGTGGGGGTGTGTGTGCCAGAACACTCTAAGCCCTCACGAATATTATTCTCTCATTTAATCTCATAACCGCCACAGGAGGTTGGCACTATAATTATCTCCATTTCACAGATGAGGAAAGTGAAGTTCAGTTATTGGCCCAAGATGTGTAGGTTAGATTTGATCAGAGAAGCAGAACAGCCAGGAGTGATATGGAAGATGGGATTTGACCTTACATATTTGGGGAGCTGCTTAAAGGGTTAAAGCTTTTGGATGTGGTGCTGGAGTCAGATGTGAAGGGAGGTTGGATGTGATGCGGGAGGAACAAGGATGAGCTGGGATGCTCAAGGATGAATGGGGAGTTGCCTCCAAGCCCCTGACTTGGATGAGGCAAGAGACCTTCCTCTCATCATGGAGCTAAATATGCATGTGGCCCAGGGGTTGGATCAGCTGGAGAAGGAGATCGGTTGAGATCCTGCAGATCTGAATTAACATGTATGAACTTCAACAGTGTTGGTGCAAAACACTAGCCACCATGGGCAACTGTAGCCCAGATGGTGCAGGGAGGGGAACTCTGGGGCCTGTGGCTCAGTTTAAGCTCAGCTGACACAGCACAGAGCCCCCAGTCACAACCACACAGCCAGTACACAGCAGGGCCTGGATCTAAACTCAGCTCTGGGTGTTAGGAAGAAGTGACTGGGAAAGGGGGTCAGGACGAGACCTTGAAGGTACTGATGGCCACACACAAGTTTGGGATTCCTTCTGTGGGGTAATGGTGTAAGTTTTAGAGACTGTTACTGAGTTGGAAGCAAAAGTGGGGTATCTACTTGATGATGTCCTGAAGACGTACTTGGGCTGGTGTGGGGGCAGGAAAGAGGTGCCTGTAGGATTTCTGGGATATTCTGAACTGGGGGGAGGAGTTTGTAAATGAGGAGATAGGAAGGCCTCAGGGAGAAGAAGTTAGTCAGGCAGAAAGGCTAATAGGTGATGAGGGGCCATGGTTAGGGAGGCAGGGGCCTGGAAGATGAGGGAAAATTGTTTTAGGGCATAGGTATCTTGACTCCTTCCCAAGCAGCTGCAGCTCTAAGGGTACATGTGCCATGTTCAGGTTGGGGCATTGGATGGCCTCTTGCAGATCCCACTACCTACATGTGAGGGCCAGGTCCTGCTGTTCAAGCCTAGACTCTGCCCCAGGCACTAGCAGCTGTGGGGTAAGATAATCCTCTTGGGGTGTGACATGTGTTTATTCCACATGCTTCTGTGCCCCTCTATGCATTCTACCTGGGAGAATCCAGGAAGCACCTGTGCCTAGTGCCCACACTCACAGAAGACCTGACAGTCTGGGGGAAGCAGAGGAGAGAGCAGGGCACTGCAGGGCAGGAGAGGAGGAGGGGGGAGTGCAGGAGCGCTCAGGAGGGAGGCCTCCCCTAGACCTGGGAGGATGTCCAGCAAGAAGTGGCATTTAAGGTTGAATCTATCAAGCCTCTACATCTAACACCCAAATTACAGGAAATGCAAGAGGCAGGCTTGGGAAAGTCCAGTCTTGGGACCTGCAGGGACAGCAATCCTGTGTTCTCAGCAAATATATTTCATGGGGAAACAAAGAGAAGGAGGGAACCTAGGAAGGAAAGAGAGTTAAAACACAACCCATTGTAGTGTGCGGACTTTATGTATCCTGAGATTTTAAAAATGCTGAGATTTATAAGGAGTTGACATTTTGAATGCTAACTGGATATTATATTGAAGAATTATTGTTAAATATCTCTTTACCATTTGATAATGGTAGTATTTTTTATGCATACACATATACATGTTATATATATATGCTGTTGTTAGTTGCCATCAAGTCAATTCTGACTCATGGCGACCCCATGTGTTACAGCGGAACTGGATTTTCTTGGCTGTAATCTTAAGGGAAGCAGATCTCCAGACCTTTCTTTCCCAGTATCACTGGTTGGGTTAAAACCACCAACTTTTAAGTTAGCAATTATGTATATATATACATCTATATGCATATAAAAAGAGCTCTGGTGGCATAGTGGGTGTTCTGGTTACCTAGTGCCGCTCTGACAAGAATATATCACAAATGGGATGGCCTTAACAAACAGGAGTTTATTCTCTTACAATTTGGGAGGCTAGAAGTCCGAGTTCAAAGTGATGGGCTCTAGGGGCTGTGTGAAAGCCTCTCAACCTTGGGTTTCAGCTGTGCCTCTTGCTCCCGG
>NW_006921646.1:5890135-5946757 GCF_000298275.1 Orycteropus afer afer
TGTTTGTATAAACATTTAAAAATAAATTTAGTTATTTAAAAATAAATGTGTGTGTATTTTTTTTTTAAGAGTTCTTACCTTTTAGATAAAAAATATTTGTGGGTGAAAGCATATGATATCTAGGATTGCATCACAATAATATGGGAAGGGGGATTGGATATGGCTGTGGATAGAGCAAAACTGGCCATGAATTGATGGTTGTTGGGTCTGGGTTATGGGTTCATGGAGGTTCATTAGCTTATTCTGTCTACTTTTTCATATGTTCTAAGTTCTATGTAATAAAAAGTAAAAAAGCATTTACAAAAAGCTGATATCATACTCAATGGTGGAAATATGAGTATGAACATCACACTCAACAGTGAAAGACCAAAAGCTTTCTGCTTAAGATCAAGAACAAGATGAGGATGCTTGCTCTGACCACTGCTATTCAACATCGTACTAGAAGCCCTAGCCAGAATAATTAAGCACAAAAAGGAAAAAGAAAAAAAAAAAGTAAAACCATCTCTTTCTGCAAATGTCATGATTCTATCTATAGACAACCCCAAAAGATCCTCAAGAAAGTAAATAGAACTAATAAATGAATTCAGCAAAGTTGCAGGGTACAAAATCAACACACAGAAACCACTTGTGCTTCTATATACCAACAACAAATAATCTAAATTATTTAATCCATTTAATCTAAATTTAAAATCCATTCCTTTTATAAAATATCTAAAAGAACAACTAACCTGGGAATAAATTTGACCAAGCAGGTGAAAGGCCTTCACACTGAGAATTGTAAAATAGTGCTAAAAGAAATTGAAGGAGATCTAAATAAATGGAAGGAGTTCTGGTGGTGTAGTGGTTAAGCATTTGGCTGCTAACCAAAAGGTTGGTGGTTTGAACCTACCTGCTACTTCATGAAAGAAAAATGAGCAGTCTGCTTCCATAAAGATTTATAGCATTGGAAACCCAGTGGGGTTTGCTATGAGTTGGAATTGACTTGATGGCAATGAATTGGTTTGGAAATAAATGGAAAGGCATCCCATGTTCATGGATTGGAAGACTAAAATAATATTTTGTTAAGATGTCAATTCTATCCAAAGTTATTTACAGATACAATATAATCTGTATTAAAATTCCAACAGCCTTTTTTGCAAAAAGGGGAAAACCAGTCCTCAAATTTATATGGAATTGAAAGGTCCCAAAATAGCCAAAAATCAATCTTGAAAAAGAAGAACAAAGTTGGAGGACTCATACATACTGATTTTAAAAACACAATACAAAGCTACAGTAATTATGTTGGTGTGGTACTGTGTCATAGGATTGACATATAAACCAATGGAATATCACTGAGAATCCAGAAATAAAGTTATATATCTGTGGGCAATTGATTTTTGATAAGGGTGCAAAATACATTCAATGGGGAAAGAATCGCCTCTTCATAAATGGGGCTAGATAACTGAATCTCCACATGTAAAGAATGAAGTTTGACCCACAGCTCACACCATATACAAAAATTAATTCAAAATGGATCAATGACCTAAATATAAAAGCTAAAACCATAAAACCCAGGAAAAAACAGAGATAAATCTTCAGAACCTTCTTTTAGGCAACAGATTATTAGATATGATGCCAAAAGCATGAACAAGAGAGGAAAAATAGTCTAGGCTTGATCAAAATTTAAAACTTTTCCTCTCTAAATTTTACTTCTTTCATTGTTGTTGAGAATATACACAACAAAACATACACCAGTTCAACAGTGTCTGCATGTACAGTTTAGTGACATTGGCTACATTCTTCAGGTTGTGCGACAATTCTCACCCTCCTTTTTTGAGTTGTTCCCACATTAACGTTAACTCATTGCCCTCTAAGGTTTCTTTCTAATCTTTCAAGTTGCTGTTGTCAATTTGATACCATATACCAGACAAAACAAAAAAACCCCACTACCATTGAGTTGATTGAGACTCATGGCAACCTTATGGCACAGAATAGAACTGTCTCCTAGGATTTCCAGGGCTATAAATCTTTACAGAATCAGACTGCCTCCTCTTTTTCCTGCAGAATGGCTGGTGAGTCCAAACTGCCAAACTTTCAGTTAACAGTCAAATACATTCACCACTACACCACCAGAGCTCCTTTGATCCCATATAAATAGTTCTTAAAAGAACTTAATGCTCAGGGTAGACCTTTTTTCCTAGTTAAACTGAACCATTGTTTGGTTTTAAGAAGATTTCGGGGATACTTTCAGTTTAAGGTGAAAAGATTATCTCAAGGTAAGAGTTTCAAGGGTCCATCCACCCTCCAGAAAGTCCAGAGTCCATGGGAATTTAAATTCTGTTCTGCATTTTCTCCCTTTTGATCAGGATTATTCTAGGGAATATTTGATCAAAATGTTCAGTCACGATAGCCAGGCACTATCCAGTTCTTTTTGTTTCATGGCAAAGGAGGCAGTTGTTCATGGAGGCAGTTAGCCAAACATTCCATATTTTCCTTCTAGTGCTCACACTCTTTCTTCCTCTGTTGCTCCAGGTGAATAGAACCAGTTGTTGTGCCTTGGATGGCTACTTGCAAGCTTTTAAAACTCCAGGCACAACACACCAAACTGGGAGGTAGAACAGAAGCATTAAGCACATTATTAGGTCAGTTAACTTGGATGTCTCATGAAACCATGACCCTGAACCTCCATCTAAGTCAAGGAAACAAATCCCATGAGGTGTTTGGTTATACATAAGCAGCCTCAGCAGCCACTCTTTTTATTGTTATTATTGTAAATATATCTCACAACATTTGCCAATTTGACTTTTACAGGTGTGCAATAGCAATTACAACAATTGACTGTGTGAAGCTACTTTTAATCAATGTGATTTTTCTATCACTGTCAACCTTTTTGTCCTCCTTCCCACTCACCCCTGGTAACCACTAATAAGCTTTGGTCTCTATACATTTCCCCTTTCTTGTCTTTTTATATAAATGAAGTCATACACTATTTGTCCTTTTGTGATAGGCTTATTTCATTCAGCATAATGTTTCCAAGCTCCATTCATATGGTTGTTGTTGTTATTTGCCGTTGAGTCAGCCCCGACTCATAGCGACCCCTCCTTGGGTTTCCGAGGCAGTATCACTACGGAAGTGCAATCTGCCCACCTTCCTTCCGAGGAGTGGCTGGTGGGTTTGAACCACCAGCCTTCTGGTTAGCAGTCAAGTGCCTTAGGCAATATGCTACCAGAGCTCCCCCATTCATATGTTAGCAGGTATCAAAATTTCATTTCTCCTACTGGCTAAGTAGCATTCCATTGTATATACTACATTTTGTTTATCCATTCATCTGTTGATGGGCATTTAGGTTGCTTCTACCTTTTGGCTATTGTGAGGGTCTTTTTTTTTGAGGAAGGGAGGGAGAGAGGCATGGGGGTTAAAATAAAAGTAAACACAAAAAAGAAAAAAGTGAAGAAAATGAGTAAGATTTAGGTTGAGGATAGAGGAGTCAGATGTCTGGTGGAAGAAACAGCTCAGGCAAAACTCAGAGAGCCAGGCTGTTGAGCATGTGAAGCTGAAGGGGTTCACAATTGCTGGAGTGTAAAGCTGTGCCAGGCACTCTGAGTACCAAGATGACTAAGGCTCAGTCCCTATAATCTAGGACAAAGACCAATCACAACAGAGGACCCTGTCTCAGGATGAGACCAGAACCCAGTGGGAGAGGCCTGCTTGCATGGCCCACAAGACTTGAATGAGGAGAACAAGGCAGTGTTATTTGTTCTGGAAGGAATGGGAGGCCAGGTGGTACAGAAGACACCAAGCAGAGACAAGCCAGTGTGCTAGGAGCATCAAGAATGCAGTTATCCAGGCTCTCAGCCAAGTCTTTGCTGGAATTGTAGGATACCCAACTTTGCTTTGGAAATCTGACTTCTCTTGCGTTCTCCTGTGTGGTCTTGAGCAAGTTACTTAACCTCTCTGATCCTTGGTTTCTTCTTCTTCTGTAAAATGGAGATAGTAATAGGACCTACCACGTAGGGCTGATATGTTGTTGTTGTTGTTATGTGCCGTCGAGTCATAGCGACCCCTCCTTGGTTTCACTACGGAAGTAGGATTGCCCAACCTTCCTTCCGAGGAGTGGCTGGTGGGTTTGAACCACCAGCCGTCTGGTTAGCAGACAAGTGTCTTAGCCACTATGCTACCAGAGCTCCCTGGGCTCATATAGGATCAAATAATACTTGTAAAGCACTAAAAAGAGTGTGTTAGCTATTATGTATTATCATTAGAGTTTCAGAGAGGAAGCTGCCCTCCCCTGGGACAAAGAGGTGGAAAGAACCCCAGTGAGGAGGTGGAAACACCACAGTACTCCTCCTGGGGCTTTTCTCAGGTCAGCCTTAAACATGTTTCTAATCTATTTTTAATTAAAGAAGCTATTTTCTTAAAGCAATGAGCAGGGTCAGACACAGAAAAGAAGTTACTGAGAAAGGGACTGAGTATAAGCCACTGGACATGTGAGGGAGCAAGTGTGGTTGACCAGAGACATTAGGGCCAAAAAAGTCAGTTAAGGGTGTGGCTCCAGAAACGACCTTTGAGTCCTGTTGCCTCCTCAGGGGTAGATTCTGGACCTGGGGGTCTGCAGGGTTAAAGGTCAGTCCTTGTGAGGGCGGACCCAGGGCTGGAGGGGACTCCTCCCTTCAGGGCCGTGATCTGATACAACTTCCTGTTTTCTCTACTGAAGGAAAGAGCAGGCCAGCAGAGACCTCAGGAAAGATGGGAGAAGATTCTGGAACATCTTAGCCCCTCCATGCCCCCAGGCTGGAGTGGCCAAGAGTGTTTGCTGCTTTGAAGGGTAACTGAAGACCAGCCTGGAGGCCTGAACGATGGAGGGGTTGAATGAGGAGAAATTGGCATCTGTGTCCAACCTGGTGACTGTGTTTGAGAGCAGCAGGTATGGTATGGCTGGGGTCAGAAGGATCACTATGGAGGCTGGCAGCCTTCCTCTAGTCCCTCTGCCCACACCCGGGCCCTCAGGCAGCACAGACTGTTCCAGTCTCCACTCTGGGGAATAGGGCCTGGGCCTCCTTGGGCCCCTCCTAGGAGCTGCCCTCCCTCTGGGCTCTACCTCCCCCTGTCTGGGGTGCACCAAGGTCCCTAGTTATGGGTTCTTGGGAGTCCGGGAGAGTATCTCTTGGGGCATCAGGAGCTGGGCTGGGGTGAGTGTGACTTGTGTGCATCAGGGAGAGTCCAGACATGTGTTTGTGCTATTAAGAGTGAGCGTGGGAAGATCAAAGGCAGTGTTTGGGATGCCCAACTCCACCCCCTACCCCTCTAGCACCTCACAGAAAGAATAACTAATATTTATTTATCCAGCATTCACTTCCATGAGTAGCATAACCATATAATTTATCATTCAAACCAGTTTCAAACATTTAAAACTGAAAGTGGATGCTATTATTATTTTTCTGGGATAACAAGTAAAGCTGGGACTGTCTTGGGCAAACCTGGATGCACGTTCACTCTACCTATGGGCACTGACCTACATGTACTTCCTTACTCCTTTTATCTAATCAGCCTAACAGCCTAAGTGGGAGTGGGTTCTACTACTACTTCCATTGTATAGATGAAGAAATGAAAGCACAGAGAGGTGAGGATGCCATATACTTCAAGTTCATATGCTGTTGGGCACTGCTGGGAATTCTGTCTGAAGGGGAAGGGCTGGACCAGATTATGTAGGTCATTGGTATCCCTGGCAAGGTGTGTGTGTGTGTGTGTGACATTAATTCATTCAGCAGGCATTTAATAAGCCCAGGACTGTGTTTGGGACTGTCATAGGTAGGAGTCTCTGGGAAAAGACCCTGAGATGGAGATTTGCTTCAGGAGAATTACTAGGGAGAGCTTTTGGGAAAACACCTGATTGGGGGGGGGGGCCGGGTAAGAGGCACAGTATTGGGTGGAGGGAGAAGCTGAACTGTAGTGCAGTTGCAACAGAGGCCTGTCCCAGCGAGCTCTGGATGGAATGGCCCTTCAGGGTTGTTCCAATTGAGGCAAAGGGGAAGGATCTTTTTATCCCCACTTGACTAGCCATTGCATGTGGGCTGCTCTTGGGGAGGGGTCATGACTGTGGGCTAGGCAGCTCCCTTCCACAGAGGGTAGTGCCTCCAGAGGGGCTCAAGTGAGAGCCCATCATCCACCAATACTGCCAGTGCTGGAGTGGGGGGAGAGGCGTGGGAAGTGGAAAAAAGTGCCTCCGTCCTGAATGGAGGCATGGGCAGAAGAGAACTGCATCTCACAGGGATTGTGCAGGATGCAGGAGCCTAAAACGCTACCCCTGCCTGGAGGATTCCTGTCTTTGAATACTAAACCCAAACTCACTGCTGTAGAATCAATTGACTCATAGCATCCCTCTAGGACAGAGTAGAACTGCCCCATAGGGTTCCCAGGGCTACACATCTTTTCAGAAGGAGACTGCCTCATCTTTCTCCCAATTCAATGCTAAGCTCATGCTGTAATATCCATGATGCAAGGTCATGTACAATAGATGTCCTAGGAAGGACCTGGATGCTGTGTTGAGAATACTAGGGCAGGCTTCAAGGTGGAGGTGGCATAGATATGGACATGGAAGAGTGTTCTACTTTCTGAGTTAGGTGACCTTACTCTGCCTTTCCCAGAGTCCTTTGCCAAGCACATTCTGTTGAGCACCGAGGACAGCTCTCATGATGCCACCTTCCTAGTCCATCACCCTCTTGGGTGTTGGGAGATGGGTCCACCTCACCTAGAATGCCAGGCATGGAATAGGCAAGCTTGGATGGAGATCCTTTGCATGCTGTGCTCTGCCCAGGAAACACCCAGGCATGGAGGAGGGAGCCTTGGACCAGAGTGGGCTCCAAGCAGCCTTGTCTGGGAAGATGAGTGTCACCCCTTATTTAGTGAGAGACTCTCTGCCAACTGTGCTGGCCTAGGATTTCTTGTGAGGGCTCCAGAGCCTTAGCTGATCTGAAACTGAAGGGTGAAGAGGAAACAGAAGCTGGCCTGGGGTACTTGGGGAGAAATGCAGAAGCAGAAACCAAATGTAGAACAGAAAACCCAAGGCCCAGTTACACAGTTACTGAGCTGCTGACTGCTTGGCTGAGGTGCCAGCAAGGGGTGGAAGTGCCTGGGAGTAAGTCAGAAGTTGGGTCTGCTCCTTTCTCTGCCATCAACTAACTGGCTATGTGACTTGGGGCAAGTAACTTTGACTCTCTAAACCTGTTTCTGCTTTACTCAAATAAGGAGAAGCAGTTTAGGGAGAAGGTGCAGGAGCCAACCTACCTGGTTTGAATCCCACCTCTGCCACCTCCTAGCTGTGTGGTCAAAGGCAAGTAATTTATCCTCTCCTACCTCAGTCTCCTTAGCAGCAAATTAGAGGTAATGAAAACCTTCCTCAATGACTTTTAGAGATTTTGTGCCTCTGTAGTCCTCCATTTTCTAGCTTACCTTACTCATGAGCGTGCCTAGTATGTGCTGTCATCTCAAACCTGTCCACACCAAGGAGCATGAGGAACAGCCCAAGTCCTTGGATATAGTCAGTGAGGGTGGCCTCTGTTATCTAAGGAATTTAACTAGCCTATGAACCCAGGAACTCTGGTAGTGTAATGCCTAAGGCACTTGACTGCCATTCAGAAGGCTGACTGTTCAAACCCACCAGCCACTCCTAGGAAGGAAGGTTGGGCAATCTACTTCTGTAGTGACACCACCTCGGAAACCCAAGGAGTGGTCTCTATGAGTCGGGTCTGACTCGACAACACATAACAACAACAACATGAACCCAGGAACGAAGCTGCTTTATGAGGGAGCAGGAGAACTCTGCAGGCTGGCTTCCTCCCCCGTGGGAAATGTGGAAGGCACAGCTCTCACCCTTGAAAAGCTCCAGCTCTCACTTTATATTGTTCCATGGCTCCCACCTTCCCTTGCTGTATCAGTTATTAAGGTTTCTAGGGTCTTTCCTTTGCAGAAGCAGAACAGAGTGATAAGGACTGCCCTGTAAGTAAGTCCAAAGGTGAAAGTAAGCCTCTGTGTGCAGAAGAGGGGGCTCCTGTATAAACAGGGAAGTAGGTAGTTCCCCAGAGAATAAAATACTGTCCACACTGACTCATTTTGAAGGCTAGCGTTCCCCCCAAGAATGGTGTCAGCAGGAAGTGGAAGCCCTACTCAGCAAGATCCTATGAGTGCAGGGCACTTGGGAGCCACTGCACATGGTAATTTGGGTTCATCACCCTGCCATCCCTCCCCAGCCCCTGGAGGTGTTTTTACTTTCTCCCTATTCTATAGACAAGGGAACCCTCAGGTTTACTCTGTTCTCTTCAGGACCCCAGGAGCAGTACCCAGAGCTCACAGGCAGGAGGACAAACATCACCACTCTGGGTGCAGACCTCCCCAGCCTCCAGGGTTATCGGAGAAACACAGCCTAGGAGATGCCCTGGGGTCTGGACCCAAGATGGTCAGTAGGAGGTACCTGAGCTCCCTGAAGAACAAACTGTCCAGTGGGGCCTGGAGGAATTCGTGCCAGCCCAGGACCGATCCTGGGTCAGGGATACAGGTATCTGAGGGCTGGGTCTGAGGTGGGGAGAAGGGGGCCCCTCCACTGACCTCCTCCTCACACATTCTTCCAAACCCCTATTCAGAGCCAGCAGTTCTCTAGATGGGGGTCTTGTGAAACCAGAGATCAGCTGGAAGCTAAAACATTCCAGTCTGTTAATAGCCTTTGATCACCTGTCTATCATATACCCTACTGCCAGCATTATTTCACATCTCCTTCACTCTAGAATTTTCCAGCAAAGAAATTGAAACTCAGACAGCTTAAGGAACTTGACCAAGGCCAAACAGCTTGGAATAGTACAACAGTTTCTATCTTGTGAACCTGGTATCCTCCCCAGGTGGGGCCTCGCTTTACCTACTGAAGTGGGCAAGAGTTCCAAATTATAAATAGAAATCTGAGTGCCAATTCCTGTCCCTGAAGAACTTCCTGCCCCAAATCATGGCAACCCCATGTACACAAAGTAGAACTGCATCCTGTAGGGTTTTCAAAGCTGTGCACCCTGAAACCAGCCCACCTGGGTTCCCATCCCACCTTGACTGCTTGCTAACTGTATAACCTTGGGAAGTCACTTTAGCCTCTGTGCCTCAGTTTCCTTGTTTGTGAAACGGAGAGGATGAACATGGCAGTGTGTTATGGTCATCAATTACTACATGATAAACCACCCCAAACACAGTGGCCTAATACAACAATTTATTTTGATCATAATTTTGTGGGTTGACCATGTTGCAGCTAGAAGGTTGTTCTGTTGGTCTTACTTAGGGTTTCTGACATGGCTGCAGTCAGATGGTGGCCAGGACTGGAATGCCTGAGACAGCTCCACTCATAGCCTGGTGTTGTGGCAGGGACCTTGAGCTGCCCCTTACCTGTTCTCTCCATGTTGTCTCAGGACCTCTGCTCTCCATGTCATCTCTCCATGAGGTCTCTTCATCAGGGTACCCAGACTTCTTAACATGGTGGTTCGCGGCTCCCAAGAGTACACAAATGGAAGCTTCTAGGCCTCTTAAGGCTTTGGCCTAGAACTGGCACAGCCTTAGATGTGCCACATTTTATCAGTTAAAGTGACCCTAAGCCCAGCTCAGATGTACTGGATGGGGAGGAGGAGGGTGTGAATATAGGACGGTGTGCTTCATTGGGTCATCTTTGTGTATTGTTGCCCATGGTCCCCATCAGAGGATACCAAAGCTCTCTCTCCTCTTCTTCTTGCCCTCGTATCTCTGTTTAGGAGCCTGAGAAGAGGATTGTCCAGGAGCTGTTGGAGACAGAACAGGCCTATGTAGCACGCCTCCATCTGCTGGACCAGGCCAGTGTCTAGGACACCTCCCACCAGGGCCCCAGAGCCCTAGTCTCCTCACTCCACTCCTGGTCTCCCTCTGACCCACCTCACCCAACCCCTGCTCTTCTGACTTACCTCACCATAACTGACAATTAGGACCCCTGAGTTTGACTCCAGCAAGCTCTTAGCCCTTTAACTCCATTGGCTAAAGTTGGGGTAGAAAGTAGGATTTAGCCCATTGATGCCAGTCCCCTTTCCACCCTTGGTGTTTTTAGACCAACCCCACATGAAGCAGAGGATACACCAGGCAGTCTTCCAGGCTCACTGGTCATTACAATGCCCATATCTTCACCATTGTCACCCCTTCACACTTTCATTGATCGACTGATTGATTGGTTGCATCTCCCTGGTGTAGTTCAGTTCATAGGTCTGTCTACTGTTTGGCTGAGAGCTAACCCCTGGGAGAGAGTCCAGTTCCAGGCCTGAAGGGTAATTTAGGGCCATAGTCCTGGGGGAGTTTCACCAGTCTTTACCCAACCAGTAATCCTGGTCTTTTTTTATGTTTTTGAATTTTTCTCCACGTTTTTCTCCCACTCAATCCCAGATCTCCAATTCTGATCCCTTTCCAAGTGGTTGGCATTGGTAGCTGGACACAATCTAGTCCTTCTGGTCTCAGGGTTGTTTAGGCTGAGATTCCCATGGTCCATTAGTCCCTTGGACTAATTGTTTCCATACGTCTTTGATTTTCTTCACTATTCCTTGCTCTGGATGAGGAGAGACCAATAGTTGTATCTTAGATAGCTGCTCATAAGCTTTTAAGACCCCAATTGCTACTCACCAAAGCAGGATGTAGAACAATGTTTTTGCTGTACTATGTTGTGCCAGTTGAGCTTGATGTCCCCCACAACCACAGTCCTGAGTCCACAGGCCCAGTGACTCACTCCCTCAAGGTGCCTGGTTGTGGCTAAGAAGTTATCCTAACATTGTCCCCTTGTTAGCTCTATAATGTATATGGACATTTTTATAGCACATACAAATATGTATGTATAAATATCATCTGCCAAACCTACGGTCTTGGGTATATTCCCTTTTGCCTACACATACCTGATCATTTAGCCTGTCTACCTATGTATCCACCCATAGATTAGTGTTGGTTATTTATGATAATGCAGTATTGTGTAAGTAATAGTATTTACCTTTGTTATCTGTACCTCTTGTGCACCACCCTCTGTCTTCCTTTTCCTTAGTGATATTGTCTTGGTCACACATTTTTTGTTATACTCCCTTTCCCTTCACCCAGATCAACACATGTCTCTTAACTAGCCAGCAACTTCACACTTTCTTAAGGAGCCCTGAGGCTCTAGAGTTGAATCATTGGCACAGTAGCCATCAGCACCAGGATCTCTAGCCTGGTGGAGACCAAGACTTTGGCAGACCCATCCCATTTCCGATGTTCCTCAGCTTCCAGACCTTGGTCAAGTCCCTGTGTCCCTAGGTCTTGGTTTGCGTATCTATAAAATGGCCAGAATACAATCTACCCTGCCTATCTGTTTTCCAGCTTGTTGTGAGGATGTTGGGAGATTAAGGAGGTGAAGCACTTAGTAGACCAGAGAAGGCTGCAGAGTCCCACTGAGCTGTTCAAGTCTCCTCCTAGGCTGGTGGGTGGGTCTCCCTCTCCTGCAGGCTGAGTGACCTGGAACCTGGCTGCAGGTGTTCTTCCAGGAGCTATTGAAGGAGGCCCGTAGCAGCAAGGCCTTCCCTGAGGACGTGGTCAGGCTCATCTTCTCCAACATCTCCTCCATCTACCAGTTCCATTCTCAATTCTTCTTCCCAGAGCTGCAGCGGCGGCTGGATGACTGGTGAGGTCTGCTGGGAGCCCTGAGGCCCCCTGTCTGTAGCCTGGCCAAGTTAGGAGTGCAGCCCTCTGGATGGTTGGGCTGTCTTGTTAGGCCCCTGTCCTTGTTGTATGGCCATGGCAATCTCCTCCTTGGGGCCCTGGTCTGGCCGCACAAAGAAGGGTTTGGGTGAATGAGTTCTGGAGGCCGGGTTGTGTCCTGGGACCTAGTGACTTAGGAGGAAACAGGCAATGCTAGCCGAGGGCTTCCTACAAAGTCTGGCCCTATGCTGTGAACATATTAACTCACGTATCTTCATAACAGCCTGCTTTGTGATGATTGTGGTTATAAAAGAATCCTTTTTTGTTTTCAGAGGTGACCACTAAAGCGTGTAGTCAGATTACTTGCTTTATATATTTTGCCAAAGATATGTCATGATGCCTGGCCTGGGATGTCCTTTAAAATTCTTTGGCAAAAGTAAAGAAAGATAGCAAACTGTTAGTAATTGTTAAATCTAGGCTATCTGGGGCTTCATTATTATGTTCTCTTTACTTTATGATTGCTTGGACATTTTCATAATAATTTTTCTTTAAAAAAAAAAGAACAACACTCTGAGGTCACCTATCATTATTCCCATTTTTCAGATGGGAAAATTGAGGCCCAGAGAGGGTAATTGACTTGCCCAAAAACACAGAGCTAGAGTAAGAGGTATATTTGGAAATCAAACTCAGGTCAGCTCCTTACTGCTCTACTGGAATCGTGCCTGGGGTGTGTGACCTTCAGGCCCTACCAGGCTGATGCTGGATAAGTTTTTACCCCTGCAAGCCTCAGTTTCCTTATCTCTAAGATGGACTAATGACTGTCTCCATCTTTAGGGCTGTTGAGAGAATTAAATGAGATGAGACATGTCTTGGTCAGTACTTAGCATGTGGTCCTCATTGCTATCGTGTAATCAGACATGGAGTAGTTATTGAACACCTTTGGTGGGGCCAATACTGCTGGATCTTGTGGGGAAAACTAATCCCTGTAAGAGAACACCCTGTGTTTCAGGGAGCTCTAAGTGGCAGGGCAGGGTGCAGGTAGGGCTCAGCTACACACGTGTGTGTGTGTGTGTGTGTGTGTGTGTGTGTGTGGTGTGTGTGTGTGAGGACAATATAGTCCTCCCCTGTGCCTGCAGGGAAGTGCAGTGGGTCAGAGGTGAGAAAAGGAGGCCTGCAGGCTGAGGGTAATGCCTGGGGCCCTTCTGGCAGGACAGCCACCCCACGCATTGGTGACATGATCCAGAAGCTGGCTCCTTTCCTAAAGATGTACAGTGAGTATGTCAAGAACTTTGAACGAGCCGCTGAGCTGCTAGCCACCTGGACTGAAAAGTCCCCACAATTCCAGGAGGTTATCACTCGCATCCAGGTGAGGCTGGGGCCCAGAATGCTGCCACCCCCAGTGTTCAGTGGCTGAGTTTCCTGAAGGATCCTGGGCCACACTCGCACCAGGGCCTGTCAGTCCTCTCCTGAGCTCAGCTGCTTGGATAGGCCCCAGTACTCGCCTACCTTGCCCTGTCCCCTGACGCTCAAGGGCAGCCTTACCCTCCCTTCAGCATTCTTACATCTGCCATACCCCCTATTCTTCTTCCCATTCATCTTCAAGAACAGTGAGGCCTCAGGCAGCCTGACCCTGCAGCACCATATGCTGGAGCCTGTGCAGAGAATTCCACGCTATGAGCTGCTGCTCAAGGAGTATGTCCAGAAGCTACCTGCCCAGGCCCCAGACCGGGATGATGCCCAGAGTGAGAACACCTCTGGGGGGCCCAAGGGGCTGGGGTGTCCCAAGGTCCTCCAATAGATTTATTAACATCTATTAAAATAGTTATTATAATCATCAGTTATTAACATCAATTTTAGGCATTTCATAGACAGTATCAGTACCCTTATCTGGATGCTAAGGCCCAGAGAGGTTAAGTGACTGGCCTAAGGTCACACAGCCAGAACAGAACAGAGTACGATTTGAACCCATGTCTGTTAGATGCTGCAGCCCATGCCTTCACACTACATCCTCTGGGTCTTACTTGGTATGCAGAGCAGCGAGAGTCACAGAAGCAGGTGCTTACTCACTGCCTTTTGGTGGCTTCCATTCTCTCTACCCTAGGGTGGGAAATAGCCCCCATTGTATAAGTACCCCCATTTGCTGGTTTGCACAGGCAGGGCTGCTCCTGGGAGTGGACATGGTGGATCCTGAGGTCACTGTGTTAAGCCTCAAGGACCTCCTGGCCCAGCCATCAGCCCCAGAGTTTCAGGGATAACTCTGTCGCTGTCCCCTTCAGAAGCCCTCGACATGATCTTCTCAGCTGCTCAGCACTCCAATGCAGCCATAAAAGAGATGGTGAGCAGCCCAGCCTGGGGGTGGGAACAGCGGGCATCCCCAGGAGCCCTGCAAGTCTCAGCATCCCTGCAACATGCCATGGTCACTGTAACCACTCATCCTTGGCCCCACTCCATGACAGTTGTCCCCTCTGCCACTTTCCTCCTCACAGCCTCTGTCCCCAGCTCCATAAGGCTGACCTTCCAGAAGTAGGTGGGCCCTGCCTGCCCTTGGCTGAGTGTGCTGCCCCCACCCCATCCCTAGGAGCGGCTGCAGGATCTGTGGGAGGTGTACCAGCGCCTGGGCCTTGAGGATGACATGGTAGACCCCTCCAATACTCTGCTCCGCGAGGGCCCCGTCCTCAAGATCTCCTTCCGCCGCAGTGACCCCATGGAGCGCTACCTGTTCTTGGTAGGAGGTGTTAGGGTTTGCTGTCCACCCTGGTGAGAGAAATCCATGGGCCACTCTGTCCCAGGTACTGCTTGCCTGGCCTCAACCCGTTACTGCAGGAAGAGCAAGGAAGGGCAGGCTTCTCTGTCCTGCTCTGTCTTTGGTACCTGGGTGACTTTGGACAAGTCACGTGCTGTTTCCAGGCCTCAAGAATTTCCAACACACAGGTTTCCCACACATGTCCTAGAAAGCAACAGAGACAGTGTTTGAACCCAGTTGGCTTGGCTCCAAACCTATGGCATTGACACTGCAGAGCAAGCACAGAAAGAGGGAATTAGGTTAGCCACAGGAAGAACCGCCTTGATTGGCACTGAAGAAGCCAGGGGATCTCCTGGAGATTTGGACACATGGGTCTGCCTGGAGGTCTGGGGGATGGGGCCACAGCCTCTCACAAGCCCTGAGCTCCTGTGAGAAAAGACCTTGTGGGTTTCCAAGGTCTGCTGTGACTCTTGATGCCCACAGGTAGGGAAACCCTTTAGTGACCTCTCTAATTGTTCTGGAGTCTAGACAACCCCTCCCTTGCCATGCCTGTGATGTCTTATGAGCTGGCTCAGAGTGCAGGGAGTGGGGAAGGAGACCCTGTGTTCTCAGTGTACATTGAGGAGCTCCACCTGACCATCATCCCACCTGACCCTCCCTCCCACCACTGCCCATGCACATGCTCACACATGCCCTCAATGGTCTCATGTCTGTGTCTCTTGCAGTTCAACAACATGTTGCTATACTGTGTGCCCAGGGTCATCCAGGTGGGCGCCCACTTCCACGTGAGGACCCGCATCGATGTGGCTGGGATGAAGGTGAGAGGTCCTTTGTCTGAATTTGGGTTTTCTAGAGGAGCCCCCTGCCAAGGAATCCTGGTGGCACAGTGGTTAGGCACTCAGCTGCTAACCGAACGATTGGAGGTTTGAACTTAACTAGCTGCTCCATGGGAGAAAGACATAGCAGTCTGCTTCCATTAGATTACAGCCTTGGAAACCCTATGAGGCAGTTCTACTCTGTCCTATAGGGTCCCTGTGAGTCAGAATTAACTCAATGGCAATGAGATTTTTTTGTTTGTTTGTTTTTTAGAGGAAAAAACTAGTGAAACTTGTTTATATATATCTATATATCTATATCTATCTATCTGTCTATCTATCCATTATCTGTTTACCTATCTATTTAATCTATCTAGGGAGATTTACTTCAAGAAAACAGCTCACACAATTGTGAGGGCTGGCAAGTCCCAAATCTGTCAGTAGGGGGCAGGCCAGAGACTTATGCAGGTTTGCAACCCAAGATCCATAGGTCAGGCAAGGAGATGAATGCAGGATTAGACAGAACAAGCTCTGCCAGAACATCTGTATTCTGGACGCAGGCCACACCCTCAAGGAATCTGCCCTTTCAACTGATTAGCTGATCACCTCATGGAAAATGTTTACATTACACTACGAAACAGTAACTGTTTGCCAAACCACTGAGAATCTTAGCCTAGCCAAGTTGAAACATAAATTTAGCCATCACACACTCCCAGCCTCCATCAAGCTTCACCCTGAGGGCAGGAATGAGTGTGGGGAATAGCAGGAGAGACTCAACCAAATCTTCAATCCAGAAACTGAAGCCTAGTAGGTCTAGACAAACTTGGAGATACAACAGTTTAGGGTTAAGGCACTCCTATCTGGGCTCCTGTCCTCTTGACCGGGCTCCTCCCAGGTTCCCTCCAGCCTGGCACACTCTTTGGGACAGTGTACACCCCGGCTTAGCTTCTCTCCAGTGCTTCTCACGCTCCAATGTGCGTAGGAATCCCCTGGGCATCTTGTTAAAATGCAGGCTGTGATTCAGTGGGTCTGGAGTGGGGCCTAAGATTCTGTTTCTAACAAGCGCTCTGGTGGTGCTGATGCTGTGGGTCCACAGGTCACACATTGAGTAGGAAGGGTCTACACTGTCAGTTCAACTGCTGGCTCCTGTCTGTTCCCCTCCAGAGACGGCTGCAAATGAGCAAGAGTGGTCATCTATAATAGTGCCTGTTGGCAGAGCACCCTGTAGAGTGGGCCAGGCATCATTTTATCCCTACAGGTCTCAGAAGAGCCTCATGAGGCATAGACTGTTAGGATCCCATGTCATTTTTGTTTTTACCTTTTAAAAACAATTTTATTATTTCAAAATATAGACACAGCCAAAGACTGGAATCCAAAACCAAATATAAAAAATGTTTACAGTGAAAGTTCTCCTCCCTAATTTGTTCCCTAGTTCCCTTTCCTGAAGATAGCCATTGCTTCTTATGAGGATGTCAGGAAGTAGTTTCACATACACAAACAATCTATTTATCATTGTTTCCTTACTTTTGTTTCCCATAAACAGTGGCATACTCCAAACATTGTTTACACTTTGCTCTTTTCAACTGACTACTAATTTTGGATACTGTTTCATATGAGAACATCCCTTTGCACAGCTGCATAGTATTCCACTGTATAGATATACTGTTATTTATATAAGGAGTCCCCTACTGATGGACGTTGAAACCAAAAAAACAAGAATGTCCAAGGGTTTCCAAGGCTGTAATCTTTTTCCCCCCACAAGGCTGTAATCTTTACAGAAGCACACTGCCACATTTTTTCCTGTGGAGCAGCTGGTGGATTTGAACTGCCAACCTTTGGGTTAACAGACAAACACTTAACCACTGCACCACCGGGGCTTTTTAGGACATTTAAAACCAGTCAAAATAAAAATAAAACCAGTTGCTATCAAGTCGATTCTGACTATGGACACCCTGGGTATGTTAGAGTAGAACTGTACTCCATAGGGTTTTCAATGGCTGAGTTTTTTGTTTTGTTTTGTTTTGGTTTGGTTTTAATTGTGATTTGGGTGAAAGTTTACAGAGCAAATTCACTTTCCATACAGCAGTTCACATACACTTTGTCTTATAACATTGACTGTAATTTCCCTCAATGCAACAGCTCCCCTCCTACCTCCTCCCCATAGTTACCTCTTCCCTGTATCCTTCCCTCCCATGCACTCTTGCCCCCTGAGCTGTCTCCCTGTGCATACACAGCCCTTCTATTCTCCCATGATTGTTCTCTCCAAGGAGTATATCAACCTAATGTAAATATTCACAGTGGCTGAGTTTTTAGAAGTAAATCATCAGGCATTTCTTCCAAGGTACCTCTGGGTAGACTCAAACCTCTGACCTTTCAGTTAGCAGCCAAATGTATATTAACGGTTTGGACCACCCAAGGACTCAGTCCCCAACTGATGGATGTTTAGGTTGTTTTTAATCATCAGCTACTGTAAATGAGACCACAATGAGTAAACTTGGACAGTTTATCCATGTGTGAATGTATCTATAGTGAATCTCATTTTTCAAAATAAAGAATTTGAGGCTCAGAAAGGTCAAGTAACTTGCTTGGTATCACACAGCAAATCCTTCTTTGAGTGACCAAACCAGGATTGAAAAATAAGATGTTTCAGAGTCCAATAACCCTGTACCCAATCACTATGCTATTATACTGTCTCCTATTAAGACTTCCACCCAGAGTGATAATATTTCTGGTGGAATTTTAGGCAAAGTGGAGGAAATGGTGAGAAAACCTCCTAGGTCACCCTTCCCTCCCCTCTCTGATAGCCCTGAAGGCTAGGAGCCAGTCTGAAAGAAGCAGAGGTCTGTTCTGACCTATTTTGGCACTGTTCCGTCCCCCCATTCCCATCCTCAAGCCACCTCTCCCTCTATCTACCCCCCTACCCCAGCCACACCCTGGGATCAGTCCTAGGAAGGAGCTACAGGCAGGAGCCTCTGAGAATTCCCCACATGAGGGCCTTGCCCTTGCTCCTGGCTGAGATTGCCTGGCACCTGAGGCCAAGACTCTGTATGAGGATGATGGAGGGCTGAAGAGAGCACATGGGTCCCTTCTGGGAACTCACAGCTTATACCTCATGCCTGAGCTGACTAAAGCCTTCAAGGAGTATAGCCCCTACCCGGGGATCATCCAGCTTTCCATCCTCTGAGGAAGCCAGAATGTTCCAGAGGCCAGGCCATGACATACTTGTGTGTCTGGGGTCCTTGGTGAGTGAGACCAAGAAAGGCAAGCGCATAGGGAGCAACAAGACAGTAAAACAAACCAGGCAGCCCTGTTGGGAGAGTCCTAGAAAAAGAGAGGCAGAGATTGCCACAGAGAAGCTAAGAAATATAGACCAAAGTAGAGTCATAAAGGGAAAATAAAGAAGCATCTCAGATGCATAGTGCGCTTCCAGGGCTCATGGGCCCTTGGCCTGGTGCCTGCCAATCCCAACAAGCACATTCCCACTGGGTGTCCTGCACTCTGATGGGTGCATAGCACCCTCTCCTGGACGACATGGGCATGGCTGATGCAGACCCATCCACTGACCTGTATCTTTCTGAGAACCGTTTCCTGAGTCTGAGGTTTGGAGGTAGGTCTGACTTTCGGTCTACCATGATGCTTCCTGGGAGCTTTGGTAGCATAGTGTCTAAGGCACTTGACTGCTAACCAGAAGGCTAGTGGTTCAAACCCAACAGCCACTCCTTGGAAGGAAGGTTGAGCAATCTACTTCCATAGTGATACCACCTCGGAAACCCAAGGAGGGGTCGCTATGAGTCAAGTCTGACTTGACAGCAAACAACAACAACAACATGATGGTTCCCACTGGCCTATGACACCCTGGGTGTCAGGAAGGCCTGGTTCTCATCAGCTGATTCTCCACAAGTTCTGGCCAGATCCTAGCGTTATACCATCCTACATAGAGCAAGCCAGAAAGGAAGAAGAGGGTGCAGGTGCACACATCCAGGGGTTCGTTGTGTAGGTTGTGTACTGCACAAAGACATTCCATCTAAAAGAGTCCAATCCATAGCAGACAGCAAAAAAACAAAACCAAAACCAAACTCACTGCTGTCGAATCAGATCCAACTCATAGCAACTCCTTCTTGGGTTTCCGAGGCGGTATCACTACGGAAGTAGATTGTCCAACAACCTTCCTTTTGAGGAGTGGCTGGTGGGTTTGAACTGCCAGCCTTCTGGTTAGCAGCCAAATCCCTTAGGCACTACGCCACCAGGGCTCCCGTAGCAGACTACACAGATTGTATATTTATAATGAGAATTGTCCGGCAGATGGCAGTCAAGTGTCTGGTTCCAACAAAATCTGGGTATTGTGCCAGTTTGCCAACAGGTGTCAGTAAAGTGTTTGCAGGAAGGGGGTGTCCTTTTCTAATTAGCACAAAGGCACTGTATGTGTTAGCTGGGGGCTGAACTGGCACAGACCCAGGGAGACTGCAACCACTGGAGAGTGCAAGGCTGAGCACGGTAGATCTCAGGGAACTGACCTCAGGAAACCTTATTCTGTCCCTCTGCAGAGGTGATATCAGGGATGGCTGGAGCATCTTGGCTCTTCAGGTCAGGAGCTCCTTCGAGTGCCCTTCTCTTACCAAAACCATCATACTTCTCTCTTCTGGTCTCCATAGAGCCCTGGTGGCACAGTGGTTAAAGCACTTGGCTGCTAACCAAAGGGCAGTGGTTTGAACCCACCAGCTGCTCTGTAGAAGAAAGATGTGGTAATCTGCTTCCATAAAGATTTACAACCTTGGAAATCCTACTCTGTCCTGTAGGGTCGCTATAGTGGCAATGGGTTCTGGAATCTAAGCCTTGGGTTTCTCCTTCTATTCCCTTTTTGCCTTGCTCTCACTCAGTTATGCACATATTCTTGCCAGTTTCCATAATGTTGTCATTGTTGTTAGGTGTTGTTGAGTTGGTTCCTACTCATAGCAATCTTTTGTATGAGAGAATGAAACACTGCCCAGTCTTGGACCTCATCCTCACAATCTCTGCCAGCTTGAGCCCATTGTCACACCCCCTGTGTCAACCCATCTCATTGAGGATCTTCCTCTTTTTTTGCTGACCATCTGCTTTACCAAGTCTGATATCCTTCTCCAGGGAATGGTCCCTCCTGACAACATGACCAAAGCACAGTTAGAGTTAAACTTTGCTGAAAATGGTTATAGCAGTAGCTGGACAAGTCTAGCCATTCTTGCTTCTAAGGAGCATTCTGCCTGTACTTCATGCAAGACAGATTTGTTTGTTCTTCTGGCAGTCCATGGTATATTCCATATTCTTCACCAATACCATAATCCAAATGCACCAATTCTTTGTTCTTCCTTATTCATTGTCCATCTTTTACATGCATATAAGGTGATAGAAAACAGTATGGCTTGGGTCAGGTGCATCTTAGTCTTCAAAGTGACATCTTTGCCTTTAACACTTTAACAAGGTCTTTTGCAGCAGATTTACGTAATGTAATACATCATTTGGTTTCTTGGCTGCTGCTTCCATGGTGTTGATTGTAGATCCAAGTAAAATGAAATCCTTGACTTTACTCCATTCATCATGATGTTGCTTATTGGTCTAGTTGTGAGGATTTTTATTTTCTTCATGTTGCAGTGTAATCCACACTGTGAAGGCTTTAGTCTTTGATCTTCATCAATAAATGCTTCAAGTCCTCTTTGCTGTGTCATCTGCACATCGCAGGTTGTTAATGAGTCTTCTTCCAATCCTGATGCCATGTTTTTCTTCATATAGTCCAGCTTCTTGAATTATTTGCTCAGCATACAGATTGAATAAATATGATAAAAGGATACAACCCTGATGCACACTTTTCTTGATTTAAACCATGCAAGGGATACCCTGGTTCTGTTCCAACCACTGCCTCTTGGACCATGTACAGGTTCCTCATGAGCACAATTAAGTGTTCTGCAGTTCATATGCTTCACAATATTATCCATAATTTGTTATGATCTATACAGTTGAATGTCTTTCCATAGTCAATAAAGCACAGGTAAACATCCTTCTGGTATGCTTTGCTATCAGCCAAGATCCATCTGACATCAGCAATTATATCCCTCATTCTACGTTCTCTTCTGAGTCCGGGTTAATTTCTGGCGGTTTGCTGTCTATGTACTGCTGCAACCATTTTAAATTTATTTTCAGCAACATTTTACTTGCATGTAATATTAATGACATTATTTGAAAATTTCTGCCTTCTGTTGGATCACCTTTCTTTCGAACGGGCACAAATACGTATCTCTTTCAGCTGGTCATCCAGGTAGCTGTATTCCAAATTTCTTGGCATGGATGAGTGAGCACTTCCAGCAATGCATCCATTTGTTGGAACATGTCAGTTGATCCTGTCAGTTCCTGGACCCTTGTTTTCCACCTTGGCCTTCAATGCAGCTTGAACTTCTTCCTTCACTACCATCAGTTCTTGATTATGGTACCTCCTGAAATGATTGAACATCAACCAATTCTTTTCGGTACAGTGACTCTGTATTCCTTCCATCTTCATTTGATGTTTCCTGTGTCATTCAATATTTTGCCCATAGAATCCTTCAATAGTGCAACTCAAGACTCGAATTTTTTCCTTCAGTTCTTTCAGCTTGAGAAATGCCAAATCACAATAAAAATGAAAAAAAAAAATGTACTCTGGGAAAGCTTTAAAAGAAAATGATGATCATGTAATTGGACAATGGAGGAAGGGTAGTGCTTTTTATGTGGTGCTAAAGAGCTTGCCTGAATTATGTTCAAATGATTGGTGGAAGATAGAACTTGTAAGTAATGAACTTGGATATTTGGCTAATGAAATTTCTAAGCAAGATCTTAAAGGGGTCATGTGGTTTTTCCTTGTTACTTATAGTAAAATGCAAGAGGAAAGAGATGGACTTAGAATGTTCACTAAGGATGTGGCTACACAATTTTTGTTAAAGAGATTAAACCTGTGGCTGATGGGTCTAACTAACTACCACGGCAGAATACCCATCAGCTTAGACTGAAGGGGATAGAGTAAGAACAAAATGAAGGAATACTATCTGCCTCTTGGAATTCTACAGGTAGGCCAAAAGAACTCCATCAGTTGTCCTTCAAGAAAAGAAAAGGACCCTTCCTGGAGCAGCTCAGAGATCAGCAGAATTGTTGGGAGGAGCACAAGAAGCAGGGCCTTCTTGGTTTCACAGGGTGGGGCCACAGGCTCCTAGGCTCCAAAAAGTCAGATCTTTGCCAACTCAGTTTGTAGTATGGGGCTGTCATTAAGGTGTGCCAGGGGAATGGGGCTGCCACCCAAACCTGAGGGGGTAGGGCTGCCACGCCCAATGGGCAGAAAAATGGGGCCTGCCAGGGTTGAGGGGTTGGAATCTCCACTCAGATGGACTAGGAGAATGGGGACATCCAAAGCCAGGGGAGCAGAGTTGCTGTCCCAGTGGACCTGGAAGGTGGAGGTGAAGCCTAGGGCTAAGGCCTCCACCCAGAATCCAGAAGGTATGGCCAAAACCCAGAGCCTGGGGGGCAGGGCCGTTGCCCAGATGGTCTCAGAGAAGAAAGGATTGTTTTCAAGCCTTCAGAGTTAATGTAATTTGTTCTGCTGGGTTTTGGACTTGCTTGGTGCCTGTTGTCCCTTCTTTCCCTCCAGTTTCTTCCATTTGCAATGGGAATGTCTACTTTGTGCCTGTTCCACCACTGTACTTTTTTTTTATATATATTACTATTTTTTTTTTTTAATTTTAAGAGCTTGTTTTACATTCAATGTTACGTGTACTCACTCCCCATTTACCATGTCCAACTCTAACCCAGTCTCCTCCCCTCCCTACCCGGCAACCCTCCCCCTGTGCCCCTCATAATTATGCACTCCTGTTTGTCCTACATTTTCTCAGTTTGAATGTTGGTCCTCTGGTGCCTGTTGGTCTATTGTTCTAAGGGATGTATTACCATAGAGTATGTGGGTGCATCATCCTGGGTTGAGTGGTCTGCGTGTACATCTTGTTAACTATTGGGCTCAGAGCCAGCCCCTGGGGGTGTGTTTTATTCCAGGTGCAGAATGTACTCCAGGGCCATGGTATTGGGGGTCTCACCAGATTTCATCTGACCAGTAATTCTGGTCATTATTGAGTTTTTGGATTTTCTTCCACGTTTTCCCTACCACTCTATCCAGGATCTCCAGATGTGATCCTTTCCTGAGTGGTTGGCACTGGTAGCCAGGCACCATCTAGTTCTTCTGCTCTTGAGGGCCATCGAGTCCTAGGGCTGATTGCTTCCAAATGTCCTTTTTTTTTTTTTTTTTATTCTTCTTTGCTTCCGATGCTAGGAGACTGTTAGCTGCATCTTAGATGGCCGCTTGAAAGCTTTTAAGATCCCAGTTGCTACTCACCAATGTAGGATGTGGAGCAAGGCTTTCATGTATTTTATTGTGCCAATTGAGTCTGGTGTTCCCCAGTACTATGGTCCTGAGATGGTCATCTATTGGATCTCTCTCCCATGTGTCTGGTTGTCTGTGAGGGATTACTCTGTGTCTGTCTTCTATTGGTTCTGTAAGGACTGCAGGTATTTTGTATCACTGGTGTCTGTGCAAGATTAGCCTCTGCTGAATCTATCCTTGGTCTAGAGTATACTTCTGTTCACTGACCCCCTTCTGATCATCTCAGGTGTTTATGTGTTTATCTGTAGCCTTTTGTTTGGTGTTAATGGCAATGCAGTATTGTGGACACATTGGTTGGTATTAGCATCTGTTGTCTATCTCTTATGTGCACTATTTGGTGTCCTCCCATTGCCTAATGTTATCATCCACCATTGTACTTTGGAAGCAGGTAACTTGTAGTCTAGATTTCACAAGTTCACAGATGAATAGGAATTTTGCCCCAGGATAGAATATGCCTAAAGTCTCACTCATATTTGATTTAGATGTTTCAGAAGCTGAAATTTTGGACTTGGAGTTAAGACTTTGGATGTATGTAATGGTGTGAATGTGTTTTGCTTATGGCAAGGACATGAATTTGTGAGGCCAAAGGTTGGAATGTGGTATTTGTGTTATAGCAGCACTAGGTAACTAAGAAACCCAGCTTGCACTGGGCTCAATTTTTGCTCCTAAAATTCCAAGGGCCATAAACCCCTTTTGCTTAGAGGTAGGCCCAGTCGCTGGAGCATTTGCTTAGTGCAATGAGATGAGGGAGGCAGGGGACAGGGTTCTGGTCCTTGCTTCCCAACCCTCAGCTGCCCTGCTGCCTCTGGCATAGTCTCCCCTGCCCCAGTTCACAGTGCCCTCCTAGATATCAGAAAGCCAGATCTTTACCTGACCTGGTCTCTTCCCTCCCATCCCCATGCAGGTGCGGGAGCTGAGTGATGCAGAGTTCCCCTACGCCTTCCTGGTGTCTGGGAAACAGCGCACTCTGGAGCTGCAAGCTCGGTAGGCCAGCTGGGGACCGGGTGAGCGTGGGGAAAACGGGGAGGCAGCTGCTCCACTCAACACCTGTGTTCGCTTTCTGAGCAGGTCCCAGGAGGAAATGATTTCCTGGATGCAGGTATCAGAATGCTCTAGGGCCTCTTTTGGCTGTGGCCTAGTCTACCCAGGCTGAGAGAGAAGGGTGAATGTGTATCTATTTGTGCACATGTGTGTATGAAAAAGAGTAAGAGAGAGGACCTGAGTGCACCCAGCTGCTCCCCACTCTTTTTAATGAGTCACTTAGGGGCAGTTATATACCCCCTTTGGAATCAGACCTGGGTTCAAATCTTGCTGCCCTCTCACTGCCTAGCAGGGTGGTCTGGGGCAAGTCATTTAACCTCTCTGAACCTCAGTTTTCACATCTATAATCTGGGGCTAATAGTTTCTCCCCCTTGAGCCAGTCAAAATGTGCTTAGAATCCAGCACCTGGTACCCAGTAGGCTCTCAACAAAGTTTGTTGACTACATGGATGGAGGGACAGATGAGCACACTTCCTCCACCCTCTACCCCTAGGCCTGCCAAGCAGCCATTGACCAAATTGAGAAGCGGAATGAAACCTTCAAAGCTGCAGTCCAGGGGCCTGAGGGAGACACTCTGGAGCGAGAGGTAAATGAAGCCTTTTGTACCCCTTGCTGTAGCTACCAGCCCCAAACAGAACTTATTCCTTCTTTCTGCTCTACCTAGGCGAGCTCAGAGGGAGGGGGAGTGTCACCTACCACCTGTGATTTGAAGAGATAGGGGGGAGCCCTCCCACCCAACATCACCCTACTCAGTGACTATAGTGCTGAAGCTTCCCCTATTAGCAAAAATTGCCTTTGGGAGCCTCGATATGCATCAGTCCCTGGGAAGTTTCCTCATCTATATCTCCTTGGTTTCAGGCAGTGGCTCAGGTTGGGGTACAAAAGTGTCTGAGAAATCAAAGACCAAGGGAAAGTAGAAGGATGGTGAGGTAGGGGTTCTGGAGAGTGTCTATGGTATGATTTCAATTTTGAAACCCTGAGCCACTTGACCTCCAGTTTCCTCATCTGTAAAATAGGGATCATAGTAACTGACCTCCCACATGGTCTTCATCCGTTGGGTCTGCTCCATGTGGAAGACATTGGGGAAGCATCACAGACATAATCCCTGTCACAAGCAGGCAGCCAGAAGACCCCAGGGCCTCAGGGAGTGGGCAGCAGAGAGTCATGGACTCTCATGGGCACATTGATGCCCTCCCTCTTCTCCCACAGCTGCAGTCGGAGGAGCTGGGCCTCCGGGCGCCACAGTGGGTCCGGGATAAGATGGTGACCATGTGCATGCGTTGCCAGGAGCCCTTCAACGCCCTGACACGCCGCCGCCACCACTGCCGGGCCTGTGGCTATGTGAGTGCTCCTGCCTGCACCTCTGCTTCCCTCTGTCCAACCTTTGTCCCCTACTCCCAGTTCCAGCCCTGCTCCCCACTTCCTGTTAAGTATGCCAGCTTCAGTCAACACAGCCTAGTAACGCTGGCACTCATCTGTGCCAGGTGTGGTATGTTCCTTCCTCTGGACTGCATGGTGCCCACCTCTGAAGCAGGGGCTGTTATTATCCCCATTGCACTGATGGGGAAATGAGGCTCAGGGTGGTTAACCGGCTTGCTTGAGGCACCCCAAAGCTGCTTATTCATCAAAGTCCCCAGACCCAGAGCAGGAAATGGACTCCAGTTCTGGGCTAGGGGCTTCCAAACCCACCCCTCAGCCCTGTTCAGGCCCTGCACCCCACGACCTCACCAGCCTGTTATGCACCCACCTCCACCTTTGCATCTTCTCTTCTTGACTGGTCTCACCTAACTTTCCCCTCCTCTTCTTGTCACGTCCTTAGCACTCAGGCATCTGGTTGGTTCTATTGCCAACTCCACTTTCCAGGTTCAGGCCTCAGGTTCTTCATGTATGAAATGGGGATTATAATGCTTACCTCCAGCATGGAAGTGAGGAGTCTACAAAAGAAGTCAATTCTCTTTCCTCTCCTCCTTTTCTTCCCCTTCTCAGTAGCTCAGCAGGGCTCATTCACTGGGAGCAGCTGCCAGCTTGTTAAGGATGGAATGGTGTCCATTCCTCCCTCTTTGCAGCTCAGGTCCGGCCATCAGAGGCAGATCTTGCTTTGCTTTTTAAGTACTTGCTGTATGTGAGGCTGTTCTCTGTTGACATTACAACCTTCTCCGTTTACTCTGCAGAGAAGCCCTCAGTCTGTCATGACCCCCAGGGGGCAGGAGAGGTCCTGCTGGGGCAGGTTGGATCCTGTCAGGGAGGTATCCCCAAAATGTGTTAAGTCAGGACACAAAGTTAATTTCTAGGACACACCTACGTGCAGATGTAAATGACAAGCTACATTCCAAAGTCAAATAGAAAGGATCCGAGGATTAGGTACTGTTCTTGGTGAGTCACACCTGTAAATAAAAGTTGAGTTCATTTTATAATTAGCTCCTAAAAAAATGTTTAAATATTGTAAAGAAATACAAAGAGGCACAAAGAAGAATACAGAAACACCCATGTACCTACCTTCCAACTTAATAAAATAGTCTGACAACTAAACAAAATGTTGTCAGAGCCCTGGTGGCATGATGATTAAGCACTCAACTGCTAGCCAAAAGGTTGGAGCCATGTGGGGAAAGACCTGCCTGTCTGCTCCTGTAAAGCCAAGAAAACCCAGAGCAGTTTTACTCTGTCACCTGAGGTGTCTATGAGTTGAAATAGACTCAATGACACCTAACAACAACAAATGAAATGTATGATCCTTAATTGGCTCTTGGACTGGGAGAAAAAGACAGCTACAAAGGTTGTTATTGAGACTTACCCAGGAAATTTGATCATGAACCATACATACATAGATAATACTATTTTATCAGTGTTATAGTGGAGCTGTGGTAGCATCGTGCCTAAGGCACTTGACTGCTAACCAGAAGGTTGGCGGTTCAAACCCACCAGCCACTCTTCGGAAGAAAGGTTGGGCACTCTACTTCTAGGTTGGGCACTCTACTTCCATAGTGATACTGCCTCGGAAACCCAAGGAGGGGTCGCTATGAGTCGGGACTGACTCCACGGCACATAACAACAACAACATAGTGTGCTAGGGAACTCTGATGGTGCAATGCCTAAGGCATCTGACTTCTAACCAGGAGGCTGGTGGTTCAAACCCACCAGTCACTCTGCAGAAGGAAGACTGGGCAATCTACTTCTATAAAGATTTACTGCCTCAGAAACTCAGTGGGGGTGGGGTCGCTATGAGTCGGAATCGATTGGATGGTGGTGGGTTTATTTTATTTTATTATTATTATTATTTTTTGGACAGTGTGTTATGTTAATGACATTATGGATAGGTAAGAGAATGGTCCTATTGTTAGGAGATGCTAGTTGCATAGTTAAGGGTGAATGTTATGATGACAGGGAACTCTGGGGGCACCTGGTTAAAGGGCTCGATTGTGAAACAGAAGGTTGGTGCTTCAACCCTCCCAGCCGTTCCACCGGAGAAAGATGTGTTCCACGGGAGAAAGATTTACAGCCTTGGAAACCTTACGGGGCAGTTCTACTCTGTCATATGGAGTCGCTATGAGTAGGAATTGACTCAGTGGCAGTGGGTTTTGGGTTTTTGGGTCATGATGATGGCAACTTATTCTCAAATGGTTTAAGAAAAATAAAGTGCAAATCTAGAGAGTGAAAGCCCAGGAAGCTAAAATGTAACAATTGGTGAATCTAGGTTGGGAGGTATTGTACTGTTCTTCCAACTTGTCTGTCAATTGGGAATACTTTCAAAATGAGGAGAAATAAATCTATGTAAAATAATACACTATGTAACTATATATATTTAAATATAATAATATAAAAATGTATATCCCTCAATTAAAAAAGAATCCAAGATTCCCAGGATAGTCAGAGTGTCGGGGTGTCAGAACCAATCTTGCCCTGATTTGGGGGTTTCTCATAGCCATGCATAGCTTTGTAATTTGTGAGTCATTCTTTCGGTGGTTTGGGTGCCCAGTTTTTGTCTCTCCTGCCAAACCGGTATCCTTGTAAGGGTGGGGCAGGGGCCAGGCCTTCTCCTGTGGGTCCCTCCCTAGGCCATGTGCTGGGTGTACATGAGTTTCCTCAATGCTACTTCTGACTGAGGAATAACCCTTCACCCTCCACCTCCCTCCCTTTCCAAGACCCCATCTTGGACCCATTGTGACACCTCAGTCTCCCTCCCAGTCATTCATTGTGTTTCTTTCCAAGTCTTATTCACCTGGTTTCCCCAGTACGATCCATGGTGGCTTCTTGGGGGCTTCTCCAGGGTGGGCCGGAGTGGACCCAGTTCACAGAGTAGACATGGCGTATCTTCCTGACCAAAACCATTAATTCATTATTTAAAAAAATAATAATTCAATGTTGTTGAGAATATACACAGAACATACATACATTCAACCATTTCTACATATACAATTCAGTGACACGGATTATATCCTTCAAGTTGTGCAACCATTCTCACCCTGTTTTTCCGAGTTGTTCCTCTCCATTAACATAAACTCACTGTCCCCTAAGTTTCCTATCTAATCTTTCCAAATGTTGTTGTTACTTTGATCCCATATAGATAGGTTTTAAAAACCACAATGCTGAAGGCAGACATTCTTTGCTGTTGTTGTTGTTCTTATGTGCCATCGAGACCCCTCCTTGGGTTTCTGAGGCAGTATCTCTACGGAAGTAGATTGCCCAATCTTCCTTTCAAAGAGTGGCTGGTGGATTTGAACTGCCAACCTTCTAGTTAGCAGTCAAGTGCCTTAGGCACCACACCACCTAGTTAAGCTAAACTATTATTTGGTTTTAGAAGACTTCAGGGGATATTTTTGTATTAGAACACACCTCACTATGTGATTGCATGGAATGCAAATTTTGCCTGAATCTTAAAGCTAAACTGTAAAACTTTAAAGAAATATATGTTGGTGGAGGACCAGTTGCATGGGCCTTGGCAAGGTGCTGTCCCCTCTGGGTTGCCCTATCCTTGATGTCAGGTGAGGAGAGATGCCCCCCCCAGTCTGCTGGGGTTGTTGGGAGCCAGTTGAGAGAGCAGAGTGGAGAGCCCTCGGAGAAGTGAATCCAATGTGAACAAAACATCCAAGGAAGTCCTCCTCCGATCTTCCAGCCACTGGGGTTAATGGCTTTGTACAGAACTTGATTTTTCTGATTTTCCTACAAAGTAGAGTTATGAACTAATCCCTGTTTCACATAAGCAGTATCTAAAGGGGAGAGGAGTTATGGCACTTGCAGCAGGGCTGGGTCTCAGAGTCTAGGCTGAGGGAGCCCAGAGTCTGAGCTGTCTGCCCGCACCACCTCCAGGTATCCCCTCTCTGCCTCCACACCTCTTTTGCAGCTTTCTTTGTCTTCCTCCTGGCCCTAGCTGTTCTCACCTCCTACCCCTGGCCAGGTGTAAGCACGGCCTCCCAGGCCTTGCTCAGGCCCCACGGCCCTCTCCCGGCCATCCTTGGCAGGTGGTGTGTGCCAGGTGCTCAGACTACCGGGCTGAGCTGAAGTATGACGACAACAGGCCCAACCGAGTCTGCTGCGACTGCTACATGTTCCTCACTGGAAACATGCTCCCCAAGGACAAAGAGGACAAGAAAAGGGGCATCTTGGAGGTGAGGGCAGCCACCACTACCCCTATTATCCGCACATCCAGCAGACATGTGCCACATGTTGGCATGGTCTCGGTCTCGGTGCTGAGAAACAGGTCAGACACAGTCATATTGACCCTTCTACTCCCTCCTTTCTTCTGCCCACAGACCACCACCCCACAGCCCTTCCTCAGCCCAAACAGCACTAGATCTATCACCAAATGAATGCAACATTTGGCTCCAGCCCTGTTATATAGGCTCTTCTGCCCCTCCTGTCCCTGTCCAATAATAACACAGCCTCCTGGACAATTCGTGCCTATGTCCCCATGCCATGCCCAGCAGTCCCAGGAGGTGGAGAGAGCTGGTATCACTGATTCCATTTTACACAGGCTGCAGCTGAGGCTCCAGGAGAGGGTCCCACTGCCACAGAGGCAGAATGGGGCTTCATTCTAACTGGAAGGGACTTCAGGGACTAGCTAGTCCTATCCTTCCTCTCCCCATGGAGTAGGATGCAGGACCAGAGAAGTGACTTGCCCGAGGTCACCCTACAAGTCAGGAGCCAGCTCTCTGACCTCTGCCGCATAGGCTCTTTCTGCTGCCTTGGGGCCTCTCAGAGCCACCCCACCTCCACAGGCACTCCCCAGGCTGCTCCGTCGCTGCTGTTGGGGCACCAGCTGTGCTCAGCTTTGCTCTGCAGATACAGTGCCAACCAGCCCAGACATCGGCTATCACCACCCCACAGGCCGGGTCAACACCCCACAGTCCCTGGGAGGTGAGAGAATCACCCAGCCTATTCCAGCAAAGCTCAGCGCCCAGGTTCAAGTTGATCCCTTCCCATTGGTATCTGCCCCCTTCCAATCTTCTGGCCCCTGCCCAGGTCTTTCCTAACTGCTGGGTGACATAGCCTGCTCCTGGAGAGGACATGGTCAGCCCCTTCTCTGGCCCCAGTTCTGTTCCCAGGGCAACTCACAGGTGAAAAGATCTCACAGCACTTGTCCCCTGAGCGCACGCATGTGTGTGTAGTGTAGTCACAGTGTAGTGTCAGTTACACTGTGTAGCTGACAGTGTAGTCACAGCTCCGCCACTTGCCACCTATGACCATAGACATAGGATGGGACCTCTCCGAACCTCTGAGACAAATCACTCTTTCTTGCAGGGTTGCTACAAAGCTGAGAAATAATAGTTGTCAAGCCCCAGACCAAGGTCTGACACACAGAGGATTCTCTGGTCCCTGACAGTCCCTCTCTTTGGTTTCAGAAAGGGTCTGCAGCATGGTCGGAGCACAGCGTGATATGCAGCTACTTGCAGCTCCTTGGGGACAGGTGGGGCAGGAGCAGCCCCCGGGGTTGGTGCGTGATCCCCTTGGATGACCCTCTCGTTCTCTACCTCTATGCTGCCCCTCAGGTAATACTGCCACCACCTGCCCAGGCCTTGCCCTCCCAGAGTGTATATGTGTGTATGTTGGGAGGGGGTGTGCATTGTTGGTTCCATACGTTAAATGAGGAGACTGGGGCATCCTGGGAACATGGTACCCTCAAGTCACAAGGTTAGTGGGTTTCAGAGCTGGGCTCAGACTCCAGGTCACAAGTGCTCCACCCTCTGAGTGTTAGGGTCTTTTCTTCCTCACTGTCCTCCCACCAGCCCACCTCCCTTTATGGGTGTATGGGCTGTGAGGAGCAGGTGTGTGGCTGTTACTTTCAAAATGACTATCTGAAGTGGTAGAGCTGAAGTGTCATGGGGGGGCGGGGGGAGGGAAGGGAACAGTGGCCCACTGCTCTCCCCTTCCCTCCCAGGACATGCAGGCTCACACCTCCATACCTCTGCTGGGCTACCAGGTGACTGCTGGGCCCCAGGAGGACCCCTGGGTCTTCCAGCTGCAACAGTCAGGCCAGCTGTACACATTCAAGGCTGAGACCAAGGAGCTGAGGGACCGCTGGATGAAGGCCGTGGAGCAGGCAGCTGGTGGCCAGAGCCCCAGGGGGCCTGACGGGGACCTCTCCAACTGAGCTGCAGCTGGCTTCACCCTTGCCTACCTCCACCCACATGCTCCCTGCTCCAAGCCCAACTTCTGCCACGGCTGTCCCTGTAGCCTCTGTGACCCACTACCCCAAGCTTATGCTTTCAAATGCTCAATGTAGCCTGACTGGTGATCCAGAAGATAGGAGTCTGTTCTTGTGGGGAGGGGAGGTGAACGAGTGTCTTGGTTTTCCTGGGGCTGAGGGGTTGTTGGGACTCAGAACTTTCACTGCTAAGACTGGGAAAGTCCAAGGTAACCCAGCCAGTGGTCACTCAAGTGGGTCTCAAACTGGGCTGTTCATTAGAATCACCTGGGCCTGCCTGTGTCCACCACCAAAGATTTCTGATTTCATTGGTAAATTGGTCTGGGATAGGGAGGGCCTGGGTATTTTTAGGAGTGCCTATGTAAGGCTAATGTACAGCCTGGGTTACCTGGGATGAAGAAAGAAAGTCAATTACCAATGGCTGAGCATCCATTGAGTGCCAGCATGACAGTAATAAGAATTGATAAACATCTATAGGGCCAAGGACTATGTTGGGTGTTCTATGTGGACTATCTCATTTCACTCTTAGGAGTTATAAGCCTCATTTTCCAGATAAGGAAACCTAGGCTCAGAGAGGTTTAGTAATTGGCTCAAGGTCACACAGCTAGTAGAACCAGAGCTAGATTTTAACTCAATGGACTAAGGTCAAAGCTTTTGCTGTTAGATAACAGAGTAATAGGGCAAGCAGAGAGGGAAGGTATAAGAGAAGAACAGATAGAGGAAAGAGTGAAGGGGAGAAAAGAGGAGATAGGAGGAAAAAGGTTAGAGGAAAGGGGAGGGGAGGAATACCTTTGCTTGGTCCTCTCGCTGAGTGAGGCTGCTTTCTCATAAGGGACCACCAGGGGGTGGCAGTGGGCAGCAGACCACAAGCAATGGCCCCCAGCCTGGGTCCTAACACTGTAAGCCATTCCCAGCAGACTTGGTCACTGCTGGGCACTCTTTGGAAGGAAACTGACAAGGCATAAGTCTTTGCCTCATTCTAGGCCCAGCAGTTTGCCAGCCTCCTCCTGAAGCCACCTACCCACAGTAGGGTATTTTAAGAAGCCCAAGAAAACCTCATTGACATAATACCTCTGGGGAACAGGCTGACCAAGAGTTCATTCCTTTGTTCATTCATTCAATAAATATTTATTGAGCATCTACTATAAGCCAAACATACTCCCTGTACCTGGGATATTGCAGTGAACAAGGCAGACAAAAACATCTGTCCTCGTGAAGCTCACATTCTAGTGCGAGAGAGAGTTAACAAAATAAATAAAATATAGAGTAAACTGGATGTGATAAGTGTTGGGTGAACAACACCCCAGACCTACCTAGTTTTAAAACTGAAAGTCTAGTGTCCCGGAAAATCTCTCCATTCTAAGTAAATGGAGACAATTGATCACTCCACTAGAAGGAAAAAAAAAAGAAGAAGAAAGGGAGTAGGGGAAGAGTGGGGATGGGTGTAGAGCAGGATTTTAAAGGGGAAATCAAGGAAGGCCTCACTGAGAAGCCAATGTTGGAAAAAAACAACCTCAAAGAAGTAAGGGGGGTTCTACACCAGAGACAAGAAGTTTGAGTGACAGACTATATCCATGGGAGTGGAACAACTAGAATGGAAATGATAAGAATGTTGTCACAAACTGAAAAATGTAACCAATATCACTGAACGTTGCATGCAGAAATTGGTGAATGGGAAACTGTTTTGCTAGGTACATTTTCACCAAAAATATAAGCACTCAACTTCTAACCAAAAGGTTGGTGGTTCTAGAGGTACCTTGGAAGAAAGGCCTGGCAATCTGCTTCCAAAACATCAGCCATTGAAAACTTTATGGAGCACAGTTCTGCTGTGACACACATAGGGTAACCACGAATTAGAATCCACTTGAAGGTAACTAATTTCCTTCTACAGCCCTGAGCAGGATGAGATACCTGAGGGCATGAATGAGACCTAAGAAGAAAGAGGTCCAAGGACTGAACCCTGTGCACACCCTTTACCTGCAGTTACAATTCAGAAAATTTACCCCCAGGAGATAGCTAGACCACTGTGACAAGGTATCCACAGCACATTGTTTACAATACCCCCAAAATGGAAACACTATAAATATCCATCAAAAGTTGTTGTTGTTGTTGTTATGCACCGTCAAGTCATGTCCAACTCATAGCGACCATATATACAACGAAATGAACAAAACACTGCCTGGCCCTGAGCCAGCCTCAAGATCCCTACTATACCTGAGCCCATTGCTGCAGCCATCGTGTCAGTCCATCGTGTTGAGGGCCTTCCCCTCTTTTGCTGACCCTCCACTTTACCAGCACGACATCCTTCTCCAGAGAAAGGTCCCTTCTGACATGACCAACTAGCTTCCATCAAAAGCAGACTCATTCAATAAGTGTATCCCATCTAGAGGGAACTTGTTAGATAAACACTGAGGTCTTTGTGAGATGGAGAACTAAGCAATTATTCCAACTATTAACAAAAAGGTTAACCAAAGAAACAAACCAAACCTGTTGTCATTGAGTCGATTCCAAGTCATAGCAACCCTGTGGGACAGAGTAGAACTGCCTCATAGGGTTTCCAAGGCTGTAATCTTTACAGCAGCAGATTGCCTCATCTTTCTCCTGTGGAATGGCTAGTAGGTTCAAACCTCTGAAATTTCAGTTAGCAGATGAGTGCTTAACCACTGTGCCACCAGGGCTCTTCCAGAAGGCTTAGATGATACTATATCAACAATGAAAGATGTTCATGATATAGTAAGTGAATAATAACTACAGAAGGAGCTGATATTTTTAAGCACTCACTGTCAAAACCAAAACAAAACCAGTTGCCGTAGACTCGTTTCCAACTTACGGCGACCTTAAGTGTGTCAGAGTAAAACTGTGCCCCATAGCGTTTTCAGTGGCTGATTTTTTGGAAGGAGGTTGCCAGGCCCTGCTCCTGAGGCACCTCTGGGTGGACTTCAAATGGCCATCCTTTAAGTTAGCAACTGAGTGCGTCAATGTTCGCACCACCCAGGGGCTCCTTTATGGAGATGATTTCATTCAATCTTTCATAACATTAGAAATAGGTACTATATTATGATCCTCATGATACAGATGAGGAAACGGACCTAGAAGGTTGGGTAACTTGCTTGTGGTCACATAACTTGGGGCAAAAGAGGGAGTATTCCTAACCACTGTGCCATGGAACGTTCTGCTCCTGCTTGTATCAAAATATTTCATATCAGCACAATCGAAAGAGATACACAACAAACATCAAGAGTAGCTGCTTTACTTTCCTCTTCAGATGCTTCTGTGGTATTTGAATCATTTTTTTTTAATACCATGTTTTACTTCTATAATCACAAGAACAAGAGCTTCTTTCCCCCACTGAGGGGAAATAAAAGATTGAGAAGGATTCAAAGAGAGAACAGGGTGAGAGGAGGAGTGGAGTAGAAAAAAATGAATATGAATGGGGCAGAAATGAAAGAAGTTAAACACAGAGACCGGATACGGTATGCCTCTCAAAGTGTGACTTGATAATGTCAAGAATCTATTTTTTGGGTGGAGAGTTTGCAGGTATACATACTTAAGAAAAATAGAGAAGGAGGGAGAGAGATTGAGTGCATGATGGAAGTGTCATGAAGTAAAGATTATGGTTAATCTATAATAATCATATAGATTAATGTGCACATGAAGGCCAGTTAAAAAATTAAGAAAATCAGAAAAAAAACAACTGCCCTCAAGTGGATTCCAACTCATAGGGACCCCCTTGGGTTTCCAAGGCTATAAATTTTTACGGAAGTAGATTGCCTCATCTTCCTCCTGTGGAGCAGCTGGGGGGTTTGAACCGCTGACCTTCTGATTAGCAACCAAATGCCTTACACGCTACACCGCCAGAGCTCCTTTTTATAATATTTTTTTTTTTCCCTAAACACATATATGGTTTAGTAGAAAATGAGGGGATAAAGGTATTTGGCAATGGGGAATTTAGCAGAAGTTACTGTAATGACTTAGGAGCTCTGGTGGTGCAGAGGCTAAAGCATTCGGCTGCAAACTGAAAGGTTAGTGGTTTTTCAAGATAAAGGTTTACTTGGAAATCCTATAGGGCTGTTTTACTCTGTCTTATGGGGTCGCTAAGAGGTGGAATCAACTCGCTGGCAGTGGGCTTGGTATTTTTTGCTTTTTACAGTAGTAATTCAGGGCAAGGACATTAAATTCAAAGCAAACTGGGTTTTTAATCCCTGGGTAGTGCAAATAGTTTGTGCTCAACTACTGACCTAGGAGTTGGTGGTTCAAATCCCCCCAGTGGTGCCTGCACAAAAGGCCTGGCGATCTACAGTTTTGTAACCAAAAGATAGCAGGCAACAGAACGCTATGGTGGAGTTCTACTCTGTAATACATGGGGTCACCATGAGTCTGAATAGATTCAATGGCAATGGGTTTGGTTTGGTTTTTGGGTTCCCCCTACTTTTTACTTCATATGTAACTACCCTATAATACAGTTTCCAGTTGAGAAATAAACAAGGTAAACCAAAAAACCAAACCAAATGCACTGCCGTCAAGTCAGATACCACTCATAGCGACCCCTCCTTGGGTTTCTGAGATAGCATAGTGCCTAAGGCATTTGACTGCTAACCAGAACGCTGGAGGTTCAAACCTACCAGCCACTCCTCGGAAGGAAGAAGGGGCAATCTACCTCTGTAGTGATACTGCCTCGGAAACCCAAGGAGGGGTCGCTATGAGTCGGGTCCGACTCAATGGCACATAACAACAACAACAACAACATCACTATGGAAGTAGATTGCCCAACCTTCCTTCTGAGGAGTATCTGGTGGGTTTGAATCGCCAGCCTTTTGGTTAGCAGTCAAATGCCTTAGGCACTATGCCACCAGAGCTCCTTAAACAAGGTAAAGTATAGAAAAAAATAAAAAAGAAACAAAGGAAGACACACCTGCCTTGCCTTCTTCCTTGTGGGCCTGACTGCCTTAGTGACATAAGGGGTCAGTAAGTCATCAGTGCCCATTGGCCAGAGGCAGTGAGTCCCAGAGGCATCTGAGAAACATGTCCAGGGAGCACCTGGTGGGAATGGGGTCACTTACTATTCTACAAACAAGTGTAGAGATGAGGACACATATAGTTGTAACAAGGGGGCAGAGCCGAGCCTGGACCCTGGTAGAACTCGGCCTGGACAGAAGCTAGGGACATGGAAAGGCTGCTATCCTCTGGGCTCTCCTCTTGGGAGTTGTGAGGTTCAGGCCCCCTGGATTTGCTTACCCAATGACGTTATGGGTCTCAGACTTTGGCCTCCCCAGGCAGTAAAGACTCAGAACCTCTAACTTTTATGTCTAAGGTCCTTGCATCTGAAAGACTGGAGGCTTCTCTTTGCCATGAGATCAGAAGAACTGAGTGGGGTCCAACTTCCATTACAGAACATTTTAATCAAAGATTCTGTAGAAGAATCCCAATAAAAAAGGAGGGAAATACAGAACAGAATTTAAAATTCTCATAGAATCCAGACTTTCTGGAGCCATAGAGATTGTCTGAACCCCTGAAACAATTGCCCTAACCTTAACCTAAAATATCCCCTGAAGACTTCTTAACAGCAAACAATAGTTCAGCTTAACTAGTAAAGATTGTCTGCCTGGAGCATCATGCTCTTTTTTTTTTTTTTTTCTTTTAAATTGTGATTTGGGTGAAGATTTACAGAGCAAATTCACTTTCCATACAGCAGTTCACATACACTTTGTCTCATGTCATTGACCACAGTTTACCACAATGCAACAGCTCCCCTCCCACTTCCTCCCCATAGTTACCTCTTCCCAGTGTCCATCCCTCCATACACTCCTGCTCCCTAAGCTGTCTCCCTAGCATCATGCTCTTTTAAGAACTATCCATGTAGGATCAAATTGGCAAAAACAACTCAAAAGATTAGATAGGAACATTAGAGGGAACAATGAGTTTGTGTTAATGAGGGAGTAACAACTCAGAAAGGGAGGGTGAGATGGTTGCACAACTCAAAAAACAGAATCGGTGTCACTGAATTGTGCATGTAGAAATTGTTGAATTGGTGTATTTCTGTTGTGTATATTCTCAACAACAACAAAATAATAATAAAAGAAATTGGAAAAAAAAAAACTTGAGGCTTTGCTAGCACTCTGTGCCCATGTGCTCTACCCTAGAGGGGGAGCTCAGGGACCAGCTGGAGGAAGGGGACTGGCATATGGGGACCTAATCATCCAGTAAGCTGGAAGGAGGGCCTTGCCTCCCTTGCATAACTGCCTTCCCTCTTCGGAAATCATGGGACTGGCCCTGCCTTGGGTACCCTGGGGCTCTGGAAATGACTTCATTGATTCATTCATTTGTTCCTCATCACTATGACCATTTATGGAGTGTTTACTATGCAGTGAGCACATGGCATGCATCCTCATCTCATTCTGCAAGCGTCCCCATCTTACAGATGGGGAATTTAAGGACTTCAGTGAAGCTAAACAACTTGTCCACAGTTGCACAGCCTGTAATTAAGCCCAGATGCAAACCCAGGCCATCTGACTCCAAAGTCTGGCCCAAGCTGGCGCTAGGGGGCAGTACTTCCTAGCAGTTAGTGGGTCAAGATCACAGCACAGCCTGGGCTCAGATCCCATTGGGCTCTGCCATTTACTGGCTGTGTTGTTTTGGACGGGACTCAATCATTCTATGCCGTGATTTCCTCACTTGTTACAAGGAGGTAGCTATGGTCCTACTTTCCTGGAAGGAGCCCTGGTGGTGCAGTGGTTAAGTGCAGGGCAGTTTAAAATTCAAACCCAGCAGGTTCACTGAGATATAATTTGCACACGGTACAATCCATCCCTTTTTAGTATAAATATGAATTTTGACAAACACGTACAGTCATGTAACCATCACCACAATCCTCAGTAAGTTCTCCTATTGTAGTCACCCTCTCACTAACCACTAACCACCTCCCCTCTTTCCCCTGACAACCGTTGATTCATATGTTGTTGTTGTTAGGTGCCATTGAGTCAGCTCTGACTCATAGCAACCCTATCTATACACAACAGAACAAAATACTGCTTGGTCCTGAACCATCCTCATAGCCATCCTATGTTTGAGCCCTTGTTGCAGCCACTGTGTCAATCCATCTCGTTGAGGGTCTTCCCCAATTTTGCTGACCCTCTCTTTACTTTACTGAATGTGATATCCTTCTCCAGGGAATGGTCCCTTCTGACAACATGACCAAAGTAGTCTGGCCACTCTCGCTTTCAAGGAGCATTCCGGCTGCACTTCTTCCAGGATAGATTTGTTCGTTCTTCTGCCTGTCCATAGTATATTCAGCATTTGTTCTGGTTACCTAGTGCCACTCTGACAAGAATATACCACAAATGGTATTGCCTTAACAAACAGGAGTTTATTCTTACAATTTGGAGGCTTTAAGTCCAAGTTCAAAGCGCCAGGCTCTAGGGGCTGGGTGAAAGTCCCTCAACCTTGGGCTTCAGCTCTGCCTCTTGCTCCTGGGCCCACTGAAGCCAGAAGCATCTCTTCACTCAGGCAGCTACTGGCTGCTGAGGCTAACAAGCCCAAGGTCGACAAATAAAATGGCACAGTCCTGATGTTACTGAACCACACGTCAGGCCATTCATTCAAGTCCATTGAAAGTCCCAGGGTCAGCAGAGCATAGCAGGCTGCTGAACAACAACATGGCTACATGCAGGGTTCAAGCGTGCCATAAGCTGGAGCCCATTCCCCAAGGCTTCTCCTTACGTAAAGGAAGCGGACCATATCCCTAGGGTAGCTATTCAGCTGCTCAGAGTAGATTCCACCATGGAGTTGATTACCAGTCTCATCATGGGGAATACTACATCTAGCTGCCCAGACACTCAACCAAGGCCCAGCCAAATTGACATGAAAACTTAACTACCACAGCATTCTTCACCAACACCACCGTTCAAAGGCATCAACTCTTCTTTGGTCTTCCTTATTCTTTGTCCAGCTTTCACATGTGTATTAGGTGATTGAAAATACTGTGGCTTGGCTTAGGTGCACCCAAGTCTTCAAGGTGACATCTCTGCTTCTTAACACTTTAAGGAGGACTTTTGCAGCAGATTTGCCCAATGCAATACGACGTTTGATTTTTTTTTTTTTTTTAATTGTGATTTGGTGAAAGTTTACAGAGCAAATTCATTTTCCATACAGCAGTTCACATATACTTCGTCTCAGGACATTTACTGCAATTTCCCACAGTGCAACAGCTCCCCTCCCACTTCCTTCCCATAGTTACCTCTTCCCTGTGTCCTTCCCTCCCATGCACTCCTGCTCCCTGAGCTGTCTCCCTGTGCATACACAGCCCTTCTATTCTCCCATAATTGATCTCTCCAAGGAGTGTATGTATATAATGCAAATGTTCAGCTCATATGCCCGTCTTTTGTTTGGCTGGAAGCCACAGGAGTGAGTTCACTTCCAGACCTGAAGGGCAGCTAGGGGCCACAGTTTCAGGGGTTCCACCAGGTTCTATGATGTCTGATTTTTTGACTGCTGTTCCCATGAGTGTGGATTGTGGATGCAAGTGAAATAATTCTTTTTTCCTGAATGTCATCTACATGCAATATAGCCTTTTCAATCTGGCTTCTTTTAGTCAGCATCATGGATTTGAGATTTTTCCATTTTGTTGCACTTAACACTAGTTTATTCCTTTTCCTTGCTGGGTAGTATTCCACTGTATGGATGTACCACAGGTTTTTATCTATTTACTAGTTGAAGAAGTTATTTCCATTTTGCGGTGATTATAAGTAAAACCCCTATAAATGTTCATGTTCAGGTTTTTGTGTGAGCATAAATTTTCATTTCCCTGGGATAAATTCCAGCAGTTGGTTGCTGGGTCACAAGGTCAGTGTATGATTAATTTTATAAGAGACTGTCTAACTGTTTTCCAGTGTGGCTATACTACTTTCCATTTCCACGAGCCATGTATGAGAGTTTCAGCTGCTCTGTATCCTTGTTAGCATTCGATATGGTTTAGTTGTTTTTATTTGTTTGTCTTCATTTAGCCATTCTGGTGGTTGTGTAGGCTACACAATTTTTTTTTAAAGTTTATGAACGCATTATAATAGCCAAAAAGTTGAAGCAACCTAAATGTCCATCAACTGATAAATGAACAAACAAAATGTGGTATAACCATATAATGGGATATTATTTAGTCATCAAAAGGAATGAAACACTGACTCATGCTACAACATGGATGAACATTATGCTAAATGAAAAAAGCCAGACACAAAAGACCACACATTGGACGATTCCATGTATATGAGATGTCTAGAATAAGCAAATCCACAGAGACAAAAAGTAGATTAGTGGTTGCCAGGGTCTGGGGGTGGGGGTTGGGAGGGGGTGGGGTAGGGAATAGAGAGTGACAGCAAATGGGCACAGGGTTCCTTTTGGGAGTGATGAAAACTTTCTGGAATTAGATCCTGGTGATGGTTGCACAATCTTGTGAATATACTACAAACCACTGAATGGTATGCTTTAAAATGAATTTTTCTAAAAAAGGCCAGACCTCCTGCAACAACAGAGACTAGAGGAACCTGAAGACTGCTGCTCTAAGATACGCTTTGAACATGGAACTGAAGCTATTTCTGGAGGTCACCTTCCAACCAAATAACAGATTGGCTTATAACACCCATGAGTAATGTACTACCTTAGAGTATCTACAGTATGAGACCAAAAATCAACATTTTCCTAAAGGCAAAGATGAGAAGGCTAAGGAAAAGGAAGTTAGATCAATGGAAACAGAACAAACAGAATGGAAATAATGACAATGCTGACACAGTGTGAAAATTATAATCAGTGTCACAAAACAATTTGTATAAAAATTGTTAAATGGGAGCCCAATTTGCTGTGTAAACTTTTGTTCTGGTTACCTAGTGTTGCTCTGACAGGAATATACCACAAATGGGATGGCCTTAACAAACAGGAGTTTATTCTTACAATTTGGAGGCTTTAAGTCCAAGTTCAAAGTGCCAGACTCTAGGGGCTGGGTGAAAGCCCCTCAACCTTGGGGTCCAGCTCTGCCTCCTGCTCCCGGCCCACTGGAGCTAGAGGCATTTCTTCACTCAGACAGCTGTTGGCTGCTGAGGCTGGGAAGCCCCAAGGTTGACAAATAAAAAGGCACAGTCCCGATGTTACCAATCCACATGGAGGCCATTAACTTAAGTCCACTGTAAGTCCCAAGGTCAGCAGAGCATAGCAGGCTGCTGAGCAATGACATGGCTACATGCAGGGTCCAAGCATGCCAAAGGCTAGAGACCTTTCTCAAAGATTCTCCTTATATACAGGAAACAGACCACATACCCAAAGGCAGCTACTCAGCTGCTCATAGTAGATTCCACCATGGAGTTGATTACCAGTCTCATCACGGGGAATGCTACATCCAGCTGCCCAGCCACTCAACCAGTCCTAGCCAAGTTGACATACAAACATAACCACCACAACTCTCATCTAAGACACGATAAAAATTTTTTTTAAATAAAATGAAAAATCTTATGGAATTTGAATTTTATCTCAATTTTTCAAAAATGTTTATGAATATAAAGAAATGAAGGTCTTTCAAAATCTTCCATAATGATTTTTCATTGGGTGGTCATTAAAGCACCTACTACGTATACCATATAAGGAGCTCTCTTGGCACTGTGGTTAAGGCATTTTGCTGCTAACCAAAAGGTCAATGGTTCGAATCCACCAGCCACTTCACAGGGGAAAGATGAGTCAGTCTGCTTCTGTAAAGATTTATAGCCTTGGAAACTCTATGGGGGCAATTCTACTCTGTCATATGGTTACTCTGAATCAGATTTGACTTGATGGTTGTAGGTATATACACTGTGTACATAACACTTTCAAAGTACCAGGGGTAGATGATGTCACAGAAAGTGTAGCCCCTTGGCACTCTGAAAGACCTGTGTTAGAATTCCAGCTCTACTGTGGCCTTGCTGTGGGACGTTGGGCACATCACCCAACCTCTCTGAGCCTCCATTTATTCAGTAAACTGGTTAAAGAAAGCCTCTTTGCCAGACTTGGTGTGAAAATCAAATGCAGAAAAATCTTGTTCCACAACCTACTTTGGCAAGTAGCAACTGGGATCTTATAAAAGCTTTTGAGCAGCCATCTAAGATGCAGCTAGTGGTCTCCTCTCATATGAAGTGAAGAAGAGTCAAGAAAATCAAGGTATTTGGAAACAATTAGTCTGAGGATATGATGGACCTGGAGACCAGAAGAATTAGATGGTGCCCAGTTACCAATGCCAACCTTGGGAAGGAATCCAAACTGGAAATCCTGTATGGAGTGGAAGGAAAAATGTGGAACTAAATTCAAAAACACAATAATGACCAGAATTACTGTTGGACGGAGTCTGGTGGGACCCCTAAGACTATGGCCCTAGGATATCCTTCGGGCCTGGGATGGGACTCACTCCCAAGGAGTGGCTCTCAGCCCAACAGTAGAAAGACTTACATGCGGAACACTCAACCCTGGGCGATGCATCCACCTACTCTTTGGAGACATAGCTCTTGGAGCAATCAGCCATGGGGGATCAGAGGGGCAGCATTCACATGGAGGGAAAGCTGGACAACCAGAAGCGCATAGTTAAGAAGGGCATGGGGTGGGGGGGTCTCGGGGAAGGAAGGGAAGGAGAGTGGATTAGGGTTGGGGTTGGTAATCAGGGCATGAAATCAAATGTGCACAAACTTTGAATGTAAAACAATTTTTGATCTGTAAATTTGTACCAAAGCACAATTTAAAAAAAAAAAAAGGAAAGAAAGAAAGCAAACCAAATGAGGTAATGCAGGGAAGCTCAGGGCCCCCAGCAGGAGTTCAACAGCAGGGAGTTACTAGCTATGCTCTTGACGTAGCTGCATTCCTGGGATAACTAGTTTCAGCAGCAAGTCTGAGTGCTTCTACCCTCACCAGATATTCCAAATCCAGTCCCTTCTCACACCTCTCATGTGCCACCACCCGGGAGGTGTGAGCCACCAGTCATTTCTCTCCTGGGTGATTGCAAGAACCTCCAGCTGTTCTCCCTGCACCCACGCTTCCCCATGGTGGTCATTCTCCACACAGCAGCCACAAGTATCTTAAATCTGAAACGCTGATCCCAAATACTCCTCTCAACCTTCTAGGGACATCATGGTTGGAAGTCCACCTGCTGCCGTCCTCCCCGTGGTCCACCAGGACCTTCATAAGCTGGTCCTTTCTGTTTCTCAAAGCTCACTTCTTCCCTTTCCCCATCTCTCCTCTCTCAACACACTCCCACTCAGGACCTTTGCACCTCCTCTTCCTTCAGCCTGGAACACTCTGCCCCCCAAATCTGCCTGGGACACTCCTTTCCTTTACTCAGGCCTCTGCTTCAATGTTTCTCCTCAGAGAGGTATCCCTGCCACTCCACATCACCTAGGCACCTTATCACTCTCTATACCTGCCTCTGCTTCACTGTATAATAATCACCACCTGGCACTACACAACTCCATGTATTTTGTGTTTATTTGATAAATTTCTGTCTCCAGGCGTAAAAATGTAAGTTCCTTGATGACAGGGACTTTGTCTCTTCTTCACTGCTGTTTCCTAGTGCCTGGCCCACAGTAGGTCTTTGGTAAAGATCTGTCTGTGAACTGGCGGAATGAATGGTGTGGTTCAGGCATGGCAAGACCATCACCTCATATTTACTAATGAATCATTGGCATTACTGCTTTGATGATGTAGACTTTCATGTCTTCCACCTCCCCAGCACTGACCCTTCTCTGTATCCATCTCTGTATCCCAGAGCTTAGCACATTGTAAGTGCTCAAAAAATACCCTCTGGCCTGAAATCACACTTGTTTTGTCAGGTTGACATTTTTTCTTTTGTTGAAGTGACTAGAGGTCAGAGAAGTGAAATGACAAGTTCCAGGTCACTCTGACCACAGCCCAAACCCTTGCTCTTCCCTTTCTGCTGCCTGTCCTTCCTCCATGGCGTAAATGAATCCATTCATGGAAAGCACATAGTAAGTGCTCATTGAAAGTTAATGCTTGCTTTTATTCCTAGGGCTAAAGGAAAGAGACATGGGAAGAATGGCAAAGGTGAGAAATAAGAGAAACATGGAGAGAAAAGGGTGGGAACTAAAATGCAGAGGCAGAAATGGCTCCGGCATGTCACTGCCTGGCCCTTACCCAAGCAGTGTGAACAGGGATGGGGTGGCCAGGCAGAGGCCAGGGTTGGACCTGGAGCACCAGTGGGAAGGTGCTCCCAATCCCACCATGACCTGCAACCTGCAAAAGCTCACTATTTAATGGGCCAAAATCCAGCCTGCAGTTGGCCCAGGACAGAGCACAAAGATAAGTATGGGAGAAAAGAGATGGCTAAGTCATTGCCACCCTCAGGAGTTCACATCTGGTTGTAAGCTCCAGATGTGGATGCACAAACTGAGACAGTTTTGTTAACTCTCCACAATGCCAGACTCCATGTCCAGCGGTGTACTGGTAACAACTGAATAGCCAGCTTTCTGTTGGGGGCTTGGGCCAGAGGGGCTGCTTGGTAGTGTTTGCCAATTTCCATGGTGTAAATACTCTGCCGTCACAGATTCCAACCTTCCAAAATGACCTCACTAAATGCGGCCTGGCTACCCCATCCCTGTTCTCTTTGCCTGGGTAGGGATCAGGCATTGCCATGCTGGAGCCATTTCTGCCTCTGAATTTTTCTTCACACCCTCTTTTCTCCATGTTTCTCTTATTTCTCATCTTTGCCATTTTTCCCATGTCTCTCTCTCTTATCTCCAGGAATAAAAGCAAGAGCTAACTTTTTTTTATTTTTTTTTATTTTAAGAGCTTGTTTTACATTCATAGTCACACGTACATTTAGTTTCATTTTCCATTGCCATGTCCAACCCTAACCCAGTCTTCTCCCCTCCTTACCCTGCAACACTCTCCCTGTGCCCCTCATAATTATGCACTCCTGTTTGTCCTGCATTTCCTCAGTTTGAATGTTGTCCTTTGGTGTCCCATGGTTTATTGCTTTAGGGGATGTATTACCATTGAGTGTGTGGGTGCAGCATCCTGTGATGAGTGGTCTGCGTGTACATCTCGCTAACCATTGGGCTGAGAGCCCACTCCTGGGGGTGAGTTTTATTCCAGGTGCCAAATGTATTTCAGGGCCATAGTATTGGGAATCTCACCAGACTTCATCTGACCAGTAATTCCGGTCATTATTGAGGTTTTGGATTTTGTTCCATGTTTTCCATCCCACTCTATCCAGGATCTCCAGATTTGATCCTTTCCTGACTGGTTGGCATTGGTAGCCAGGCACCATCCGGTTCTTCAGGTCTTGAGGGCCATCGTGTCCTAGGGCTACTTGCTTCCAAATGCCCTTGTTTTTTTTTTTTGTGTGTGTGTGTGTTCTTCTTCACTTCCGACACTAGGAGACCATTAGCTGCATCCTAGATGGCAGCTTGAAAGCTTTTAAGACCCCAGTCACTACTCACCAATGTAGGATGTGGAGCAATGCTTTTATGTATTTTGTTGTGCCAATTGAGTCTGGTGTACCCCCGTACTATGGTCCTGAGGTAGTAGCTCTATTGGATCTTTCTCCTATAGTGTTGGGATGTCTGTGAGGGATTACTCTGTGTCTGTCTTCTATTGTTTCTGTAAGGACTGCAGGTATTTTGTATCACTGGTGTCTGTACAAGATTAGCCTCAGCTGACCCTGTCCTTGGTCTAGAGTATACCTCTATTCACTGATCCCTGTCTGATCATCTCAGGTGTTTATGTGTTTATCTGTATAGCCTAGTGTTTGGTGTTAATGGCAATGTGGTATTGTGGACACATTGGTTGGTTTTAACATCTGTCATCTATCTCTTATGAGTTAGCAAGAGCTAACTTTTAATGAGCACTTACTATATGCTTTCCATGAACTGGCTCATTGATGCCTCATACCAGCTTCCTTTTACAGATGAGGATGGAGAGGCACAGAGAGGTTCAGCAACTTACCCAAAATCACACAGAGATGATTCTAGCTGCTCTGTGGTCTTTCTGGGAAGCAGCAATAAACACATCTGACTTAGAGTGTTGGTTTGAATCCTGGCTGTCACCTTCTTGTGACTTTGCTCTCTAGGTCTCAGCTTCCTTCCTCATTCATAAAATGGGCCCATACCCCATGACCTGTAACATAGGATTTGTTTCAAGGTCAGATGACACAATGAATATGAAAGAGCTTAGAAAGCAGTAAAATGTTTAGCCAATGAGTGGATTATTAACATATGATTCTGTTTTCCAGTTTTGAACTTCTCTCTTGCCTTTCAACATTCTTTCTTAACTTTGCCTGTCTCAGAAGTGATTTTCTGTCTGCCTCTGTATGTTTATTTTAATGTACTTGTCTGCAACGGAAAGACTGTTTGAATCCATCCAGAGGTGCCTTGGAAGAAAGTCCTGGAGATCTACTTCCGAAAAATCAGCCATTGAAAACCTTGTGGAGAACAGTCCTACTCTGACACACATGAGGTCGCCAAGGGTCAGAGTTGACTGGACAACAGCTGGTTGGCAGCATAGAGAGAGCTCCCAGAGGCAGGCAAAGGCGCTCAGTAAATGTTATTTTAGTTCCCCTGTTTGTGACTGGGCTCTTATTTCTCCTGCCTTTCAGCTCACCTCTCATCTTCTCTCACTATCATCAAGTCCAAGCTCAGAGAATGGGCGAGTGCCACACTCGCAGGCTCCGAGACGCTCAGACAGAGCAGTACCTCTCTGTGACTGAACACAGCAGTGTAAGAACACAACCTAGCATGATTAGGATGGAAGCTGATTGGAATGTATGTTTCACTTTACAGAAAATAGAGCTCTGGTGGTGTAGTAAATAAGGCATTTGGCTGCTAACCAGAAGGTCAGGGTTCAAACTCACCAGCTGCTCTGTGGAAGGATGATGGAGCAATCTACTTCAGTAAAGATTTACAGCCTCGGAAACTTGATGGGGATCACTGTGAGTCAGAATTGACTCGGTGGCAGTGAGTTTGGGGTTGGTTTTTTTTTTTGGGTTTATACAAAAACAGCTTGAGTAAACCTTGTTGTTGTTGTTGTTGTTATGTGCCGTAGAGTCGGCCCCGACTCATAGCGACCCCTCCTTGGGTTTCCGAGGCAGTATCACTACGGAAGTAGGATTGCCCAACCTTCCTTCCGAGTTACAGAATAATATCCATTTTGGTGGAGCAAGACAATAAATCCTGGTCTGACTTTTTTTTTTAAAGAATTATTTAAAAATATTCCTATTTTTATCAAAAGACGTTACTTTTAATGAAGTATACAATTAAGTGCACAGATCTTAGGTGTACAGCTTGATACCTTTTCACATGCGTTCCATGAGTGTCCACCTCTTAAACCAAGGCATAGAAAGAACATTGCCAGCGCCCAAGGGAGGGCTCCATCCAGGTCACCTCCCACCCCACCCCACCCCGGCAGTGATTTCTTTTTGAATAGGTAAAACATTCACATGATACAACATTCAAGAGGTACAAAGGATAATCTATGAAAAATCACTCATCCTGCTTTCAGAAAACCAGTTTTTCTCCCAAGAGTCAATATTAACTAGTTTCTTGTAGCGCTTCCAAAGATAAGAAAGATTGGTAGGTAGGTAGGTAGGCAAAAAAAAAAAACAAAAAAACCTACTGCCCTCAAGTTGATTCCCACTCATAGTGACCCCCATTGGGTTTCTGAGGTGGTAAATCTTTATGGAAGTAGATTACCCAGCCTTCTTCCTGTGGATGGCTGATGGTTGAACCACCAACCTTCTGGTAGTAGTCAAATGCTTTAGGTATTACACCACTAGAACTCCTTAGGTAGATACAAACCAAAAAACCAAACTCACTGCCGTCAAGTTGGATCTGACTCATAGCAACCCCTCCTTGGGTTTCTGAGGTGATATCACTATGGAAATAGATTGCCCAGCCTTCCTTGTGAGGAGTAGCTGGTGGATTTGAACTGCAAGGCTCTGGTTAGTAGTCAAATGCCTTAGGCACTACACGACCAGAGCTCCCAGGTAGATATATAGGTAGATATAAATACAATACGTACCTATGTATGTGTGTGTGTGAAGTGCCTGGGTGGTCCAGGTTCCTTAACTACTAGCTGAAAAGTTGGTGGTTCAAACTCCCACACTTGCCTCTGATGACAGACCTGAGGATCTGCTTCCAAAAGCTCACAGCCTTGAAATCTCTATTGAGCAGTTCTGCTCTGCACACGACATCACCATGATTCAAAATAGACTGGATGGCAATTAATAACAACACATATGTATGTGTATATATACATATATAACATATATATAACATGCATATATGCACATATGTGTGTATACATGCACGCACATACATACATATAAAGGAGCTCTGGTAGCATAGTGCCTAAGGCACTTGACTGCTAACCAGAAGGCTAGCGGTTCAAATCCACCAGCCACTCCTTGGAAGGAAGGTTGGGCAATCTACTTCCATAGTGATACCACCTTGGAACCCCAAGGGAGGGTTGCTATGAGTCGGGTCCGACTCGATGGCAAATAAAAACAACAACAACAACAACATACATATAATGTGTGTGTGTATGTAATATATATGTAAGCCAGAATCTGTGTAATGCAGAAACCTGTCGGAGAAGAAAAACTCAAATCTTTTCTGCTCAAATGACCCTGTCAAAAGCAGAAAACTTGTGAAACACGGAAGAACAAGTTAGTCCTGCAAGTTCCAGCTCTCGCAGGTTTGATCTAGATCTAGATCAGAAACATAACTTATACATGTAGTTTTCTCTGGCTAATTTTCAGAAATAGGTCACCAAGCCTTTCTCCTTAGTCTTAGTTTAGAAACTCTGCTGAAACCTGTCCACTATGGGGGACCCTCCTAGCGTTTGAAATCCCAGTGGTATTGCTTCCAGCATCACAGCAACACACAGGTACCATAGGGAGACAAACTGACAGGCAGATGGGAAAACCCTATGGATCACAACAGAATGTTTTCTGATATGATGCTGGAAGGTGAGTCTCCTAGGGTGGAAGGCACCACACAATAGCTGTAAGAATGGACTCAAACAAACAGATGATCATGAAAGTAGCTCAGGACTGAGTAACATTTCTGTTGCACAAAGGGTCAACCTAAGTAGGAGCCCATTTGATGGCAACTTGACTGCTAACCAGAAGGCTGGCAGTTCAAACCCACCAGCCACTCCTCAGAAGGAAGATGGGGCAATCTACCCCCGTAGAGATACTGCCTCGGAAACCCAAGGAGCGCTCGCTATGAGTCAGGTCCAACTCCACGGCACATAACAACAACAACAACAGCAGCAGCAGCAGCAGCATATGTATATATTTCTATAGTCCCCTGTCTTAACACACAAGGTATCAACTACTCAAATGTTTTGTGCTTTGTGTTTTTCACTTAACGCTGTATCTTAAATCACTGAAATCATTTTAATAATTAGCAAATTAAGATCTTTAACAAAAATCTGCCCCTTACAAAAAAATCTTGGTTTATAAAAATTCAAATTTTCATTACCAAACAGTTTTATTCTCTGCCTTATGGTCCTCTGAGGGTCCTCAAGCAGCAGTCCTGCTACTACATCAAAAAATACGATTCAATTAGGAAAATGTGATTCATGTAACTTTTCAGCAGCCCTCCCAATAAACTGTTCTGCAAGATTCTGTCTTATTGGTGTCATCTTTTCCTTTTATAGCTCTTATCAATAACAACAGCATGAGTTTATATTCTCAGTAATTCATAAGGTTTAAAGAACAAGTGTGAGAGACCAAAAAAGGGGGACTAATATTTGGAGCATAAATTGTGGAGTATCTCAAAGGCCTAAATTACTGGAGTTTATTAGGTTGGGGTGAGTAGAAAGGGGAAGAAATATTTTGTACTTGCCAATGTAATAAGCAGTTTTCCTGGCAACTGGTCAAGAGAATCCACTGGTGTCATATGACCTTCCACTCGGGGAGGGCAGGACAGGCCCTGCCAGGGGAAACTGAGGGGGTTGGGCTGAGGCTGTTCCAGGAAGCCTACGAGAGGTCATTCAGGAGCGTGAAAGCTCACAGGACAATCCGGGCCAAAGTCCTCAGATGTATCAGCAAAGCCAAAGGACACGAACAGGGCCCCAAGCGAAAGGTGCAGCCAGCAGGTATGACTTTGGAACTGGACTGGCCACAAATGGGGTTAGGAGCAAAATCACTGTTGCTGAGAATAAGGCCAAAGTTCATTGGTCTCAGGGTGCATGTGTGGGGTGTGTTGACCCAGTGCGGGGACAGACAGGTATGGGCTTTTAACAGGTCACAATAGAGAATTGTTACTACTGACAAGTTTCCTGTGTCCATGTCCCTTAGCAAAGTGTCTTCACAGCTTCTGCTGTCACACTCACACTAAAACACAAAACAGCTACTGGGCCATAAAGACACTCAAGCAACCCTGTGGAGAGGAATTGAGGCTCTTGGTCTACAAGGAGCACCAACTTTTCATCTGTATCAGTGAGCAACCTTAAAAATAAGTCCTCCAATCCCCATTCAGCCTTCAGATAACTGGAGCCCCAGCCAACATCTGACTGTAACCACATAAGGGATCCCAAGTGAGGACTACCCAGATGATTACTTCTTGAATTACTGACTAACCAAAAAAAAAAAAAAAAACCAAACCCACTGCCATTGAGTCAATTCCAATTCTTAGCAACCTTATAAGACAGAGTAGAATTGCTGCTCCATAGGGTTTCCAAGGCTTTACATTTTTATAGAAGCAGACTGCCTTATCTTTCTCCCATGGAGCAGCTAATGGGTTCAAACCACTGACCTTTTGGTTAGGAGCTGAATGCCTTAACCACTGAGTCACTAAGGGAAAGTAAATTTGTATTAAGTCACTAACTTTTAGAGTAATCTGTTATACATCCATGTACAAGTAATATACAACCTATATGTCTATCAGTAGGGGACTATTTAAATATAAACCAAAACCAAACTCACTGCCATCAAGTCAGTTCTGACTCATAGCAACCCCTCCTTGGGTTTCCAAGGCGGTATCTTTATGGAAGTAGATAGCCCACTCTTCCTTCCAATGAGTGGCTGATGGGTTTGAACTGCCAGCCTTCTGTTTAGCAGTCAAATGCTTTAGGCACTATGCCACCAGAGCTCCTATATTAAATATAGTACATCCATAAAACGGGACACTGTGCAGCTATAAAAAAAAAATTAAGTTTTTTATGTATTGACATGGAAAATTCTCCAAGATAATTTGCTAAGTGAAAGATGCTAAGGACAGAATAGTATATGGAGAATATACTACCATTCATTCGGAAAAAAAAAAAATGTATATACATACATAGGGAGATATGTATATGTGTATACATAACAACAACAACACATACATAAAATATATACACATAGAAGAGAGAGAATATATATGTGTGTGTGTGTATATATATAGAGAGAGAGAAAGAGAGAGAGAGAGCTCTGGTGGTGTAGTTGTTAAAGCATTTGGCTGCTAACCAAAATGTTGCTGAACCCACCAACCACTCCATGGAAGAAAGATGAGGCACTCTGCTCCCATAAAGATTGATACGCTTGGAAACCCAGTGGGGGTCACTACTAGTTGGAATCAACTTGGTGGCAGTGAGTTTTGTTTGGTTTTATATGTAAATATATACACGTATGTATGTATACACATACAAATAAAATATCTCTGGAAAGAACATAAGACATTGGCAATAGTGATTGTGTCTGAGGAGGGGAACTTGGTGACTTGGGTACAGGGTGGGAAGATGCCTTTTAAATGTTGAACTCCTTGACTATATGATCTATCAAACATAAATAAATAAGAATTAAGAGTTTCCAAATGGTGTTTTCTCTTCAACTCAGAAATTTTACTTCTAGGAATTTATCTTTAATAAATTATCATTGTGGTAGTTAAGGTTATGTGTCAACTGGGCCTGGTTTTGAGTGGCTGGGCAGCTGGATGTAGTTATTCCCCATTGTGAGACTGGTAATCAACTCCATGGTGAAACAGACTGGAGCAGCTGAGTCTGCCTTAGGGATGTGGTCTGCTTCCAGTATATAAGAAGCAGCTTTGAGAAAGGTCTCTACAGTTTTTGGCATGCTTTGACCCTGCATGTAGCTAAGTCTTCATTCAGGACCTTGCTATTTTCCTGCTGATCTTGGGACTGTCTCTGGACTTGAACTAGTGGCCTGTCATGTGGTTTGGTAATCTTGGAACTGCACCATTTCATTTGTCAACTTTGGGTTTGTCAGCCTCAGCAGCCAGGAGCTGCCTGAGTGAAGAGACGCCTCCAGCTCCAGTGTGATCCAGGAGCAAGAGACAGAGCTGAATGAAGCCCAAAGTCAAGGGGCCTTCACCTAGACCCTAGAGCTTGGCACTTTGAACTCAGACTTCTAGCTTCCAAAACTGTAAGAGAATAAATCCCTGTTTGTTAAAGCCATCCACCTGTGGTATTTCTGTTGGAGCAGTGTAACCAAAACAATCATGCAAAGCTTTAGCTCCAAGAATGTTATCACAGCTTCCTTTAATATTGTGATAAAGGCAAAACATCTTAATTATTCAACAATAGAAAGTGTGTCAAACACCATAGTCACAGGGGACAACAAGTTCAACTGGCATAACATACTACACAAAACATTGTTCTACCTCCTACTTTGGCAAGTAGCAACTAGGATCTTAAAAGCTTGCAAGCAGCCATCTAGATGCAACAATGGGTCTCTCCTCATCCAGAGCAAAGAAGAAAGAAGAAAACTGAAGATTCATGGACACAATTAGTCCTGGCGACTGGTACACCATGCAATCCGCAGCCTATATAACTATGAGACCAGAAGAACTAGATGATGCTCAGCTACCAATGTCAACCACTCGGAGGGGGATCTATGTAGGCGACCCTGGATAGAGAGGGAGAACAATGTGGAACAAAACTCACAATCATTTGGAAAAAAAAGGGGAGGGGGGACCAGTTTTGCTGGTCTGATAGAGCCTGGTGGGACCACTGAGACTATGGCCCCTAGCTGCCCTTCAGGTCTGAAATTGAACCCACACCTGTGGTTTCCAGCCAAGCAAAAGACAGGCATAGGAGTTGAACATGTACCTGAAGTAGGCACACTCCTTGGAGAGAACAATCATGGGAGAAAGACGGGATGTTTATGCACAGGGAGACAGCTCAGGGGGCAGGGGTGCATGAAGGGATGGACACAGGGAAGAGGTGACTGTTGTTGGGAGGAAGTGGGAGGGGAGCTGTTGCATTGTGGTGAATTGTGGTCAATGTCATGAGACCAAGTGTATGTGAGATGCTGTATGGAAAGTGAATTTGCTCTGTAAATTTTCACCCAAATCACAATAAAAAAAGAAAAGAAAGCATGTCAAACAGCTTATGGCCCTGTGCGGTGTAGTAAATTACCTGGTATGGTAATTTAAATATTAAAATAATGGTAATTTAAATATTAAAAGAAACAGACAAAAAACAAAACAAAACACCAAACTCACTGCCGTTGAGTCAAATCCTACTCATAGCAACCCTTCCTTGGGTTTCCGAGGCAGTATCTCTATAGAAGTAGATTGCCCAACCTTCCTTTCCAGGAGTGGCTGTTGAGTTTGAAACACCAGCCTTCTGGTTAGCAATCAAATGCCTTAGGCACTACACCACCAGAGCTCCTAATTAAAAGAAAAGAAAGAGAAAACTCAAACATGACTTCTACTCAGTTACTAATAATATTGTAACCAACAACATTGTGATTCAATGTAGAAAGAGTTTACAAAGCAATTTTGTTGTAAGTATTCACATAATCTAAGAAATATTCCATATACTCAATTTACAGCTATATTTATCACATATTATTCTATGATTAAAATTGATAATAAACATTACTAAGGATTTTATATGGCCTGGTATGGGAAAAGGCCCATGGTGTGGGGGTTGAGACCATAAGTTATCACACTGGCTAATGCCAATCTTATCGACATCACTGACCTAGGAAACCCTTTGGGGCAGTTCTACTCTGTCACATGGGGTCCAATGAGTTGAAATTGACTCAACAGCACCTAACAACAACCTAACAGTATATGTTTGTTGCTGAAAACATGGATAGGGCAAAAAGAAGAAAACAAAATCAACAGTAATCAGATGTCCCCAAGATAATCGCTGTTAATTGTTTGGTTTCTTTAGGTATCTGTATTTCTCTTTGTGTCTTAATCTACATCTAAATTCATACTTATATAACTAAATTTACTTTAAAAATAAGATTAAAATGTATCTTTCCATAACTTCCTTTCATCAATTACTGTATGGTGAGTACTTCACAGGGCATCATTGGATGTTCTCCTATGGTGCTGTTCATGAAAGCGGCAGAGGATGACAGGGTACAGAAAGGACAGGGAGGCCGCATCTCCTGACCTCCTCTAACTGCACAAGAGAAAGATAGAATTACCATCAATAGCCTAAGGCCTATTACTGAAAGGCCAGACATGCTGCCTCCCTCTAGCCCTTTCACCAACCGTTCCTCCCAAAGCACCCACCACCTCTCTCCCGGGTTCAATAATTCACTGCAGTGGCCACACAGAACTCACAGACTATGGGGTTTATTAGGGAAGCACCAGGCTACAATTCAAGCTCAGGAACAATGTTCAGTCTCTCTCCCAGCCCTCCATCTCTCCCCAACAGTCTCTCTCCCAGCAATATGTGTCTCTCAGTGTCTCTTTCTCAGCAGCACATGTCTTTTGGTGTCTCTTTCTCAGCAGTGCATGTCTCCTGGTGTCTCTTTCTCAGCAACTCGTCTTCCTCAGCCAGAGGTCAGAGAGAGACTTCTGCCTCTAGGAGGCCTCCTTTTGAGCCCAGCAGAGTGTTCAAACCATCCAATCATAACAGAATTCTAAGCACCTGAGAGAGAGCGGGAGCCTCCCAGAACATGGCTTTGTGGTACGCCCAACAGAAATACCCCAGGTGGATAACTTTTACAATCAGGAGCCCCTCAGTTGCTCACAGCAAATTCTACCACAGAGTATATAAATTATATAAAAGTAACTACAGTGAGGAAAACAGTAGCAAATGCTTATAGTATGTGCTTATAGTGTGTGTGGATGAAACTAAGTGATTTGAAGCCTCCTTGTAATTGGGTAAATGATGACAGCTCTGACAAGAGCAAATTAGAAGGTTTAAAATGTGAATTAGTGTAGCGCAGCCCCCTGCTGAGGCCACTGTCCCAGGTTGTAGTCTTTACGGGAACAGTTCACCAGTTCTTTCTCCCATGAAGCCACTGGGTGGGTTTGAATCAATGGCTTTTGGGTTAGCAGCTGAACACTTAACCATGG
>NW_006921646.1:5946857-5948130 GCF_000298275.1 Orycteropus afer afer
GATTCCATAAATAGCAGGGCTGGACAGAGAATTTGAAACTTTGTTTTTAAAGATGACAAGGTTTTTCAAGGACAAAGATTAGCAGACCTGTATCAATGGCTTTTGGGTTAGCAGCTGAACACTTAACCATGGTGACACCAAAAAAAAAAAAAAAAAATTTCTTTGCAGATTCATAGTTGATTCCATAAATAGCAAGGCTGGACAGAGAATTTGAAACTTTGTTTTTAAAGATGACAAGGTTTTTCAAGGACAAAGATTAGCAGACCTGTATCATTGGGTAGAGTGCTATCTGCCCTGTTTAAGAAGTTGTAGCATTTCAGTTGCAGCACTGACCCTCCTCCCAAGGCCACATCCAGAGGAGACATCCGTCTGCAGACTTCAAACTGCAACTACTGCTTGTCAACCTGGCAAGCAGGGAGGCTCCAGAATTTCAGTAGAGGAAGGTGGTGATCTTTGGGGAGTGGTCTTGGGACCCGTCTCTAAGCTGCATTTGCAAAGCTCACACACTGTCCTCAGTTACATTGTAGGTTAAAAACCGCCACGTTTCCTGGAGATGCTTTCATTTACACTTTACATAAGATTGAGAAAATGTCCATTCTCCATAGCAAAGTATATAATTTTTTGGTGGTGGTGCTGAGGTATGAAGTCAATAGGGATTATGGAGTCCTTACCAGGAGCTCTGGTGGTATAATGGCTAAGGTATTTGGCTGCAAACCAAAGGTTGCTGGTTTGAACCCATCAGCCACTTGGTGGAAGAAAGATGAGGCAGTCTGTTTCCATAAAGATTTACACCCTTGGAAACTCAGTGGAGATTGGAATCAACTCATTGGCAGTAGAGTTTGGTTTTGTGGAGCTTATGGCATCTTTGGTGCCACCACTGTAGCCTGCACGTTAGCAACCATCTTAGTGATCTACTGCTGCTATAATAGAAATAACACAAGTGGGTGGCTTAACAAACAAAAATTTATTCTTTCACAATTTAAGAGGCTAGAAGTCCAAATTCAGTGCTCTGGTTCTAGGAGAAGGCTTCTCTGGGGGGATATTTCTCGAGAGGAAAATTGTTGTCTCTTTCAGGTTCTCCTCCTCGTGTCCTTGGTGACCTCCAGGTGGTGTCAATCTTTTTCTGTGTGTGTTTCCTTCTCTGCTCTTTTTGTAGCTCAAAGGTGATTGGTTTCACTATATGACCATGAGACCAGAAGAACTAGATGGTGCCCAGCTACCACTGTCAACCACTCGGAAAGGGATCAGTGCAGGAGATCCTGGATAAAGTAGG
>NW_006921646.1:5948230-5959090 GCF_000298275.1 Orycteropus afer afer
GACCAGGTTTACAGGTGTGATGGAGCCTGGTGAGACCCTTGGAACTATGGCCCCTAGTTTCAGGTCTGGAATTGAACTTACTTCTGTGGCTCCCAGCCAAACAATACACAGGCGTGTAGGGTGAACATTTACATCAGATGGATATATTCCTCATGGGAGGACAAAATTTCCTCATGAGAGATTCAGAATTTGCATAGGGAGATAGTTCAGAGGGCAGGAATAGTAGGAAAGAAGGACACAGGGAAGAGGTAACTACAGGGAGGAAGTGGGAAGAGAGCTATTACATTGTGGGGAATTACAGTCAACATCATGAAACAAAATGTATGTAAACTGCTATATGGAAAACGAATTTGTTCTATAAACTTTCACCCAAATCACAATAATTTTTTTTTTTTTTTTAAAGATGATTGGCTTAAGACATGCCCTACACTGGTATGATCCCATAAATATAACAAGAAAGTCCTATTCCCAAATGGGATTACATTCACAGGTATAAGGGTTTAGGATTTACAACACGTATTTTTTGGGGGAAACAATTTACTTTATAACAGCAGCCTTGACCTTTCCGGCAGACAGAGGTCTACGTAATCCCACTTCAACCAGCCTGAGGAACACCTGGGCACTTGACTCCTGATAAGACCTCCAGTTCCTGTCAAGACTGCAGCCCTGTGTGGAACTGTAGTCAGGCCCTGGGGTGCCTCTCTGGTCTCACCAGCCTCCTCTCCAGGGACCATTTGCGACCTGCTTTAGCCTATCTCAACAAAGCTTTCCCTGCTTCCCAGACCCACCCCATCTCTATCCCCAGACATCCTGGCTGAAATCTTCAACCTTTCAGCCCCATCCCCAACCATCAACAGCAGATCCTGGTTGCTGGCCAGTAATTTGCTGTCTCCAGATCTCCTAGCCTGGTGGACAGGGCTGGTTTAAGCCCCTGGGAGGCCCTGGACATTCTTACTCTCAGAGGATACCACCCTTAACATGTCAAATGTAACCACATGCCACAAAAATGATAACATAGTTTGCATAAATTGTAGGAGTTGAGTTGCAATTGTCTAGTTAACATTTTGTAGACATTGAATAATTTCATTCTTACAGTAATATACTTTACTAATTTTGGAGCTAATTTCAATCCCTTCCCTGGACTCCTACTGTGGCTCTGGTGTTTCCATGGGCCTTTGAAAAGGTGGCCAGCTCTGGGCACTGCAGCTATGGGCCCAACCACACATCATCTCCACGATCCTTTCCAAGGATGTTCCAGCTTGCACTGAGAGTGTGTCTGACCAAAGAGGAATCCTCCAAAGCATCCAGCAGCCAGTTGCAATGCCCACTCCTCTTTCTGTGTTGTAGAGTAGGAGGGATGACACTTTTTCTGGCAGAAGTGGCCTCCACCTTTCTTAACTTGCTCCTTTGCTAGCTTATACCCTCTCTTCCTTCCCATAGGTTTTTTTTTCACCAGGCCAGAAAAGTTGACCTCCACCCATCTGTCAGTTTGTCATACTATGATGCTTGCATGTTGCTATATACTAGAAGTTATGCCATTGGTATTTCAAATACCAGCTGGGTCATCCATAGTGGACAGATTTCAGCAGAGCTTCAAAACTAAGAGACTAGGAAGAAAGGCCAGGTGATCTGCTTCCCAGAATTAGCCCATGACAGCCCTATGGATCATGACAGAATATTGTCTGATATAGTGCTGGAAGATGAGCCCGTTAGATTGGAAGGCCCTCGGAATACATGAAAATACAAAGCAATGAACTCAAGCACACCAGCAATCATGAAGATGGTGTGGGACCAGGCAGAGCTTCATTCTATTGTGCATGGGGATCACCATGAGTTGGAGCTTGGTAACAATTTATAACAACAACAAAGAAGCTGAGTGCTGGGAAGGTCTATAGACATCATAGAAGTCAATCCCTCTCCCATTGTTGTTGTTATGTGCTGTCCAGTCAGACCCGACTCATAGCAACTCCTCCTTGGGTTTCTGAGGCAGTATCACTACAGAAGTAGATTGCCCCACCTTCCTTCTGAGAAGTGGCTGGTGGGTTTGAACTGCCAGCCTTCTGGTTAGCAGTCAAGTGCCTTAGGCACTACACTACCAGAGCTCCTCCTCTCCCATTAGAGATGAGAATACTGAGGCCCAGAGAGAAGGAAAGGTCTTCAGGAGCACCTATCCATTCTGTGGAATTTAAACATGGGATCCTGCTCTGGGTTGGCCAACTTTTTGAGATTGCTCAGGGAGATCCTTGTAGTAGGGTATCTCCGTTATTCTGTGACCACTGAAACTCTGCAGGGTTGTTTTCATCCCAGGCCCAAGGAGCTTTGCTTCTGGTGCTATGTATCTAGAGTTGCCAGGTAAAATAAAAGATGCCTAGTTAAATTTGAATTCCAGATGAACAACCAACAACTCTTCCAATATAAGGATATCTTAAATGTTGTTTTCTGAAATTCAAATTTCAGTGGGTGCTCTGTATTTTATTTTCTCAATCTGGCTACCCTGTGAGTGTCCCTGTTTGTTTGGGTCAGGCCCCTTCATCCTGCAGCTGTGACTTTTCTTGCCACCCCAACAGCACGTGAGCCACACAGCTGTGGGCCTTTAGGCAAATTTTTCTGAACGAAAACATGGTTTGGGGGACTTCCCCTACCTTAGTCATCTAGTGCTGCTGTAACAGAAGTATCACAGTGGATGACTTTAACAAACAGAAATTTATTCTCTCACAGTTTAAGAGGCTCAAAGTTCAGGATGGCTCTAGGGAGAGGTTTTCTCTCTCTGTCAGCTCTACAGGAAGGTCCTTGTCTCTTCTGAGCTTTTGCTTCTGGACAGTCTTCATGTGGCTTGGCATCTCTTTCCCCATCTCTGCTCTGCTTGCTTGTTTAATCTCTTATATGTCTCAAAAGAGAATGACTCAAGATATACCCTGCTTAATTAACACAACAAAGATGAACCCCTCCCCCCGTTCCTAAATGGGATTATAACCACAGGCATATAAACCAAACCAAACTCACTGCCATCGAGTTGATTTTGACTCATAGCGACCCCCATTGCATTTCTGAGGTGGTAGATCTTTATGGAAGTAGACTGACTGCTCCACATTCCTTCCATGGAGTGGCTGGTGGTTTTGAATGCAGTCAAATGTCTTAGGCACTGCATTGCCAGAGCTCCTTAAACCATAGGCATAGGGGTTAGGATTTACAACACATATTTTGGGGAGACTTAATTAAATCCATAGGAGTTCTGGTGCCGTAATGCCTAAGGCACTTGACTGCTAACCAGAAGGCTAGCGGTTCAAACCCACCAGCCACTTGGAGGAAGGAAGATGAGGCAGTCTACTTCCATAGTGATACTGCCTTGGAAATCCAAGGAGGGGTCGCTATGAATAGGACCTGACTCAACGGCAGTGAGTTTGGTTTGGTTTGGTTTTGGTTTAATTCAATCCATAACACCCCCAACTGTCTCCATAATGCATGTGTTGACAAAGCAAAGACTCTAAAACAATGCCCGTGGAAGGAAAATACATGAGGCAACCCAAGTTTGTCAAACCTTGGGGAGAACTCCATCCATGTTAGTAGCAGGAAGTACCAGTACCAGTCGCCGTCAACTCTGACTGATGGCAACCCCAAGGGTGCCTGAGTAGAACTGTGCTCCACAGGGTTTTCAATGGCTGTGTTTTTGAAAGTAGATTGCTAAACTTTTCTTCCAAGGTGCCCCTGGGTGGGCTGAAGCCTCCGACATCTTGGTTAGCAGCTGAGCATGTTAACTGTTTGCACTACCCAGGGGTGTCTTGTACTAGGGAAGACAGCCTTCATTCATACTATTCATTCTTCATCTCTCTGAGAAGCATGGGTGTCTTTGAGAATCATGAGGATATTGGAGATCTGACTCTCCCAGCCAACTCCTCTGAGAGGCAGCTCATCCTCCTTCCTGCCTTTCTGAGAAGCAATATACTGGGAAGAAGGGCTGATGAACTGTGAGAGCCGGACAGGTTACTTGATTTCTCTGACCATTTCCTCATCTGTAAGATGGGAATAATGATTGTATCTTTGTCGTGGGGTGGTTGTGGTAATTATAGGGGGAAATTAATGCTAAATGCTTGGCACAGTATAATGCATACAGTAAACTCTTACAATCAACGGTAGCTATTGTTAAGAATGGCCAGACTTCGTTTCACCTACTTTGGTCATGTTGTCAGAAAGGACCATTCCTTGGAGAAGGATATCAGGCTTGGTAAAGCAGAGGGTAAGGAAAAAAAGAAGGCCATCAATGAGATGGTTTGACACAGTGACTGCAACGATGGGCTCAGGTATAGTAAGGATTGTGAGGCTGGCACAGGACTGGGCAGTGGTTCATTCTGTGGTACATAGGATGGCTATGAGTCGGAGCCGACTGATGGGCACGTAACAATAACAGCAATTGTTAAAGATACAAAGACAATTACCAGCAAGCAATTGGGTCTTCCTGAGATGATGGGCTTTCAGTTCTCTGGCTTCCCCACAGCTTATTGTGCTTAGGGACCATCATATTGTATAATCCACCCCACCCCCCAAAAAAAAAAAAACAACTCACTGCCATTGAGTCAATTCTGACTCATAGTGACCCCCATTGGGTTTTCGAGGCAGTAAATCACTATGGAAGTAGATTGCCCAGTCTTTCTTCCACAGAGTGGCTGGTGGGTTTGAACCGGCAACCTTCCAGTTAGTAGTCAATTGCCTTAGGCACTACACCACCAGAGCTCCTTTGTATGATCCCACTCATATGAAATATCTAGAATAAGCAAATGTATAGACACCAAAAGCAGTCCTGGTAGCACAGTGGTTAAGTGCTCTGATGTCAACCAAAAGTTTGGTGGTTTGAACCCACCAGCTGCTCTGTGGGAGGCAGATGTGGCAGTCTCCTTGCATAAAGATTTCAGCCTTGGGAACTCTATAGGGCAGTTCCATTCAGTCCTATAGGGTCACTGTGAGTTGGAATTGATTTGACAGCAATGAGTTGGGTTTGGTTTTGGATAGAGACCAAAGTTTATTGGTAGTGGGAGTAAGGAGGAAAAGAAGACACGATGCTTAGAGGACATTGAGCTTCTGTTAAGAGTGATGGGAAAATTTGGCAACAGATAATGGTGATGGTTGCACAACATGATGTACACAATTAATGTCACTGAACTGTACATGTGAAGAATGTTGAAATGACAAATGTTCTGTTACATGTCTATTTACCACACTAACAACAACAAAAAAGAAGAAGCAGAAGAGCAGCAGCTTTGGGCTTCCAAAATGGACACATCCCCCGAAACAGAATCTACATCAGCCAGTGTCACCCATCAGTTCTTTGCTCGGTTTAGATTCTTAGTCACCCAGCAGAGTCCTGAGGAAGCAGGATGCAGAAGAGGTTGTCTCTGAGGTCTAAGGAAGTAAGTTTCCTACTGGGGATGCCCCTGAGGAAGCCATACTTCATGTGTGCTTTGGTGGGGGCAGGGAAGGAGGCCTAGAGGGTGGGTCCCTGAAGGAGAAGGAAAGGAGGGGGCGTGGGAAGGGCCCTGTTAAAACACACGTTATCTCATTTTCTCTTCTGAAATGCCCACGAAGGCTCCAACAAACGACTTTTGGATGGAACTGAGGTGAGAAAACCCGTGAGGTCAAACTTCTTTTCCTTTACCACCTGGCTTTGCCCTGAGGTTGGGACACTCTGGCTTCTTAGAAAGAAACTGAAAGCCCTTAAGAGAAACTCCACCACTTCCCCTTCCTCGGTAAGAGGAACTTGGAGTGGCCCTTACAGGAAAGTCTTGGTGGGGCTTCTCGGAAGCTGCCACCAGTTCTGTGCTGAGGAAAACCGCAGGCCGGGGGCCAGGCCAGGGGCCAAGCTTGTGAAGAATTGTCCATTGAAAAAGCTGTGGCCTTTATCTAAGCTCATGGGCAGAATTGGGAAGCTGCCAATGTTTTATCTTCAGCACCAGTGGCCTCCTCCTCTTTGGAGGCCTTCGTGCACTCACACTCCCCTTGACCTGCCCAGGGATCTCTCCCCACTACTCATCTAACCAGGATTTTCCTTATATCAATATTCTGAATCCCCCTACTATATTCACCATCCATTGAAATGTATCCATCCAGTTTCCCATCTCCTCAGAGACGCACTGACTGTCCAGTGGGGAGAACTTGGAGCACTTAGAAGGCACAAATAAGCCCCTGGATGGTGTAAACACAGTGCTTGACTACTAACTAAAAGGTTGGCAGTTTGAGTCCACCCAAAGTTGCTTTGGAAGAAAGACCTGGTGATCAACTTTCAAAAGTGAGCTATTGAAAACCATATGCAGCAAGGGCAGCTGCAACAGCAAGAGGACACAGTACACAGGGACAAATCTCATGTCAGCCCCAGCCCAAAGGGAGGAGAGGGACCCTCGAGTTCTAATCATCAGCTTTTGCAGAAATGCGTTGGGATGGTGTGGCCACCGGAATCTGACTATTGTATTGTCCTGCCAAAAACCTTCCATGACTCCCCACTGACTTCAGGGACAGAATTTGGTTTCTGCAGCTGTGCTCCCAGTGCCTCTCTCCAGCTCCTCTTCTGGGCTTTGCTCTGCTGAGCCTCTGCTTCTGTCAGCCAGCCATCTCCTGCTCACCCACTAAGACCCCAGTCCAGAGGAGTTAGGGGCTACCTCCGTGCCCCTTGCCAAGGAATACTCTTAGGATCCTTCCCCACACACCTGTGATTGCCTAGCCCCATGACCTCCAGCCTGAAGGCTCCCAGTGGCAGCCACTGTAGGCTTGGCATATCTCAATGAGCATTGGATGAGGGAATAAATGCATAATGGTGCTATCTAGGTGCACAAATGATTAAGCCTCGGCCATTAACTGAAAGACTGTCAATTCAAATCCACCCAGAGATGCTTCCGAAAAAGGCCTGGAAATCTATTTCTGAAAAATCAGCCACTGAAAATTCTATGTCATACAGTCCTACTTACGCTGAAGCACATGGGGTCACCATGAGTCAGAATTGACTTGACAGCAACTGGTGTTTTGTTTTGTTTTGCTTTACTAGGCTATTGGCTGAGAGCTCTATGTGCCCACAGGCCCAGACATCCCCGTGTGGACTTGTGCACCCACGTGCAGCAGGAAGAAACACATGCACGCCTGTCATGGTACCCTGAGATGTGTCTGTGGGTCCCTGCCTCTGTTCACCACTTCCCAGCATCAATGGATGATCTCCTTCTGGACAGCAGGTGGTGCTCTGCCCCTCTGCTATGATGGCCGTCCATCCTGCCTTGGGGGCAGGAAGCCTGAAGGGGCCTCAGGGGCCACACAGAGCCTGCTTCCCTCAATCCACAGAGGGGCCCTGGACTGGCTGGCTTTCATGTGAAGAGTCAGTCTCTGACACAGCAGGACCCATACACCAATTCAACCCATGTTAGTGGCATTCTGTACAGCCAGTGCCAAGCTGGACTCAACAGGAGAGCCTCAAGTCCAGGCAGCTGCCCAGCACAGAAGGTTAAGAGCCTGGGCTTAGAATCCTAGCTTTGCCTATGGCTTGCTGTGTGACCTTGGGCATGTCCCTGAACCCCTCTGGACACATTTCCTTGTCAGTTAAGTGGGAATCATGGTAATTTGTAAAATGAAATAAACAATTCAAAAACATGGGCTACTCATAACTATTGAATTGATTCTGACTCATAGTGACCCTGAAGGACAGGGTAGAACAGCCCCGCAGGGTTTCCAAACTGCAATATTCATGACAGCAGACTGCCTCATCTCTCTCTCTCTCATGGAGCTGTTAGTGGGTTTGAATCACCAACCTTTTGGTTAGCAGAGGAGTGTGTAACCTTTGTGCCACCAGGACTCTAACTTTAACCCTAAAGGACTCATAAAACAGATTACTGGGCCCCGCCCCCAAGTTTGTGATTCAGAAGGTCTGAGGCAGGGCCTGTGAACCTGCATCTTTAACAAGTTCCTGGGTGGTGCTGATGCTGCCTGGCCCTGGGAGCACACTTGGAGAGCCACTGTATTCAGCATGTTTATAATCAGTCATCTTCTTTTGATGCTTCCCGTGTTCAATTTTTTGCCCATAGAATCCTTCAATATTGCAACTCAAGGCTTGAATTTTTTCTTCAGTTGAGAAATGCTGAGTGTGTTCTTCCCTTTTGGTTTTCTAACTTCAGGTCTCTGCACATTTCATTTTAATACTTTACTTTTTCTTCTTGAGCTGCCTCTAAAATCATCTATTCAACTCTTTAATTTCATTATTTCTTCCTTCTGGTTTAGCTACTCTACATTCAAGAGCAAGTTTCAGAGTCTCTTCTGACATTCATTTTGGCCTTTCTTTTCTTTTCTGTCTTTTTAATGACCTTTTGCTTTCTTCATTTATCATGTTCTTGATGTCATCCAACAACTTGTCTGATCTTTGGTCATTTATGTTCAATGCATCAAATCAATTCTTGACATGGTCTCTAAATCCAGGTGGGATATACTCTAAGTCATAATTTGATTTTCATGGACTTGCTTTAATTTTTTTCAGCTTCAACTTGAACTTGCATATGAGCAGTTGATGGTCTGTTCCTTAATCGTCCCTGGCCCCTGCTGCAAAAGACCTCTTTAAAGTGTTTTTTTAAAAAATCACTTTGAAGACTAAGGTGTGACTGAGCCAACCCATGGTATTTTCAATTGCCTCATTTGTATGTGAAAGCTGGACAATGAATAAGGAAGACAGAAGAAGAAGTGATGCATTTGAATTATGATATTGGCAAAAAATATTGAATATATCATGGACTGCCAGAAGAATGAATGAACAAATCTGTCCTGGGGTAAGTATAGCCAGAACGTGCCTTAGAAGGGAGGGTGTTAAGACTTGTCTCATTGTCTCACATGCTTTGGACATTTCATCAGGCGGGTCCAGTCCCTGGAGAAGGACGTCATGCTTGGTAAAGTAGAGGGCCAGCAAAAATAAAGGAAGACCCTCAATGAGATGGATGGACGTGGTAGCTGCAACAATGGGGTCAAACATAACAACTATTGTGAGGATGGCACAAGACCGGGCAGTGTTTTTTCTGTTGTATGTGGAGGCGTTATCAGTTGGAACTGACTTGATGGCACCTAACAACAACAACAACAACAACAACAACAACGTAGTCAGGGAAGACAGGTTAAATACAGGCAAAAAAAAAAAAAAAAAGCAGGTCTCCAGCGAGGATTTGGTGGAGGCAGAGGAGCTGAAGGGGCAAACTCCAAAGTCTTGATGGGGCCCATGGAAGGAGGACACCCCTGCCCCAAGGCCTGGGAAGTAGGAGGAGAAGGAGGGGCCTCTGGTGTTGGAGCTCTCACACCATGACCAGCCCTGACCCCGCCCCCTCTGCTGGCCCTGAGGGGAGGAGGCAAGCCCGAAGGCCAGCTGGGCACCAGGCCTGCTGAGCTCCACGTGGCTGCAGGCCTTCTTTGGAAGGGCTGGGTCAGGCCTTCTCCCTCTGGGCTTGGCCTGTCACTGTGGCTCAGCTTCTGGGAATCACACTTCCTTTTTCCTTTTCTTTCTTTTTTTTTTAAATATTAGCTTTTAATCGGAATATCATAATGTATGTTCATTTTAGAACATTAACCCAATGCAGAAAAGTATAAAGAAGAAAATAAAATTAGTAATCCAAAATCCAGTCCCTCAGAGATAATCACTCCTAGAGATTTCCTTCCTGGTATAAATGTCTGCCTCGTGTACAATATTGTATCCACTTGACAATGTAGCATAAGTGTTGTCCTTTGTCATTAAAGTTCTTGGAAAACATGAATTCAGGGGCAGCATAATAATCCAGTATCAGGTACAAGCAGGTACAAGGATGTGCCTACTTGATTTAAACATTCCCCCACTGTTGGGCGTAAACAAACAACAAAAAAATAGTTGCTGTACAGTTGATTCTGACTCACAGTGACTCCATGTGTTACAGAGAACTGCACTCCACAGTTTTCAAGGCTGTGATCTTTCGGAAGCAAATTGCCAGGCCTTTCATCTGAGACACTTCTGGATGGTTTTGGTCCACCCAGCTTCCAGTTTATGGCCAGGGACTCCTACTGCTGGACATTTGGGTTGTTTATTTGTTGTTGCTGTTGTAGGTTGTTGTTGAGTCTTCTGTCTTTTGGGGACCCCATGCACAACACAACGAAATATTACCAGGTCCTGTGCCATCCTCACGACTACTGGAATGGTCTCAGGGGCGTATCTAAAGGTATGGCAGATAGGGCACATGTCCTCTGCACCGCTGAGTACGTTCTATTAACTATCTCAGTCTCCATCACCAGCTGTGAGTGATCAAGCAAGTTAAAACTAATAGTTTCGTATTTGAGAGCCTCTGTGGGTCAAGGCAGACTGTGTGAACTTGCTCTGCTGAGTGAGAAAGAGAAGAAATTGGAAAAAATTTTTAAAAAATTACTCTGAGCACATCATAGACCAATTTTCATCAGTGAAAGCAATGAAGAACCCTTCCTCCTGGAGTCATCTCAGATGTCGTGAACTGGGCCAAGCAGGGTTTGGTGAACAACCACCATTGCTCTGTCAGCTTGAGTGGACTGTCAACCAGCACAACAATTTTTGGATAGCAGTTTATCCATATGTATCACGAGTCCTAAAACTTTCATGTCCTTTGACTCAGTGAGTCCCTTTCTAGGAAGTTCCCCTGCGGACTCCACCTCCACAAATCAAGACCTACATGGTGGGGTTATTTAGAAGAGCTAAATAAAGAAACCCACCATTTGTTTGTTATGTGCCATGGAGTCATAGCGACCCCTCCTTGGGTTTCAGAGGTGATATCACTATGGAAGTAGATTGCCCAACCTTCTTTCTGAGGAGTGGCTGGTGGATTTGAACCACCAGCCTTGTGGTTAGCAGTTTAATGCCTTAGG
>NW_006921646.1:5959710-5985974 GCF_000298275.1 Orycteropus afer afer
GTGGTGGTGGAGTCCGCAGGGGAACTTCCTAGAAAGGGACTCACTGAGTCAAAGGACATGAAAGTTTTAGGACTCGTGATACATATGGATAAACTTTTATCCAAAAATTGTTGTGCTGGTTGACAGTCCACTCAAGCTGACAGAGCAATGGTGGTTGTTCACCAAACCCTGCTTGGCCCAGTTCACGACATCTGAGATGACTCCAGGAGGAAGGGTTCTGCATTACCTAAGCTCTAGGCAGGTCAAGCCACTGTCATTCCCTGTCCCCTGCTCTCAGAGCCAAGGTCCCTCTTGATCCCTCACATTCTCCTACACCCTGTGTCTAATCTTTCTGCAAATCCTATTGGCGCTGCCTTCAAAACATACTCACCAGCCACTCCTTGGAAGGAAGACTGGTCAATCTACTTCTGTAGAGATATCGCCTCAGAAACCCAAGGAGGGGTTGCTATGAGTCGGAACTGATTCGATGGCAGTTGGTTTTCTTTTTTTTCTTTTTTGGTTTTCAAAACACATCCTAAATGTGACCACTTCTCCACCATCACCACCCTGACTCAAGCCACATCATCTCTCACCTGGGTGATTTCAGAAGCCTCCTCATTGCCTCTCTGATTCTCCTTACCTCTTGCCTCCTTATTGTCTGTTCTCTACATGGCAGCCAGAGAGATCCTCTTAAAATCTAAGTAGAATCAGGTCACACCTGAGCTCAAAACTCACAGACAGTCTACAGGAGACCTGGAGACCTGCTCCCGCAAATGTTGTTTGTTATGTGCCGTGGAGTCATAGCGACCCCTCCTTGGGTTTCAGAGGTGATATCACTATGGAAGTAGATTGCCCAACCTTCTTTCTGAGGAGTGGCTGGTAGATTTGAACCACCAGCCTTGTGGTTAGCAGTTTAATGCCTTAGGCACTACACCACCAGAGCTCCTCCCCTAAACGTTATAGCCTAGGTAACCCTATGGGGCAGTTCTACTCTATCCTATAGAGTCGCTATGAGTCAAAATCAACTGTTGTTGATCAACTGAATGGCCCACAATAACAACATGCCAGTGGATGCAATCTCACATAACTTTATTATGTTAATGAGACCATATAGGTGTAGGGTGTGTCTTAAACCAATTATCGCTGAGCTATAAAGTCCATAGATAAAGCATACGGAAGGAAGAAAAAACTGAGAGGAAGATATACATCACAAGAATATTGCCAAGGAACCAAGGAACAGAAACTGAAAAGAGACAAGGACCTTCTCCCAGAGGCCACAGAGGGAGAATGCCTTCCCCTGGAGCTGGCACCTGAATAGGATTTCTCACAGTTTAGTCTCCTAAACTGTGAGAAAAGAGAACTCTGTTCTTTAAAACCACCTACTTGTGGTATTTCTGTTATAACAGCACTGAGGAATTAAAACACTGTCTTTAGGTCCCCAGCTTGAGACAGCACCTGGCAAAGTGCAAGAGCCCATCTAGTGTTCGCTGCACAAATGAACTCGTGAAGAAGGAAGAAACTAATGGCAGGACATTAAAGCTCAGGGGACCAGGAATCTGGATTTCCAGATGAGCAACTACTACTCACAATCACTGAACCCTTGGGCAAGTCACTTCACCTCTTTGAACCCTGGTTTTGTCATCCATAAAATGAGCATGATAATACCTGTGCTGCCAGCATCACAGGCTGTTGTGAGGATTAAATGACAAATGTAGGTCAGCAAAGTGCAGAGACTTCCCTGCTCAAGCTCTTCTGTGTGGCTCTGTGACATCCCACCCTCATCAGACCAACCTCTTCTTTCTCAGAGCCCTGCATAGATGTGTGTGTCTATGGGAGCCCTGATGGTGTTTCTGTGCAAGACATGACTGTCTGCCCACCACACTGTGTGCTCCCATCATTGCAACCACCGCCAGCCATCATGCCTGGCAGCTAGGACGCGCTCCTCAGACATTTGATGACTGATCAACAAATACCTTCATTGAAAGCTGTGGACGTGTTACTGTGATATGAGTAACTAAGGGTGGAGAAGTTTGGCTGGACAGAGGGCTGGGCCAAGGCAACTCAGCAAGGAGCTATTTGGGTTCTGGGTAGGAGGGCCCGGGGGGCCTCAAGTACCCCCTCTTGGCCTCCTCAGTTTTCCCCTGGTTCAGCTGCACCCAGGCATGGTCAGTATCAAGGTGAGACTCATAGGTACAAGGGATGGCAGTGGCAGGGTTCTTTGCCTGACTCCCAGGGCGTCCCAATCCCCCTTAACCACATCCTTTTTCTTCATTTCCCCAGTAATGGAGAGTGAACGGCAAGGACTGCCCTGGCATTCAGGGAGGAAAAGAGGTGTTGCAGGACTGGCCGAGTTCACTCTGGACAAAGCCTGGCCAGCTTCCTCCCCAGGCATCTGCCACAACTTAGGGGTGGGAAGGTGGAGGCCTTGATACCCATATGCCTGCCTCACTCTGTGTACCCACGGCCTCATCCAGGCCTGCAGCAGCTCATGGGGCAGGAGCCCTTGCCCCCACTCTGCAGATGAAAAACTGGAGGCTCAGGGAAGGTGATGCTCTGCCCTGGGCTGGCCACCTGGCCCCGGCAGACACTCTGATGGGCCCGAGGCTCCAACCCGGCCAGCTCCACACTGTCTGGTCGGGTTTAATAAGCCCCATCAATCCTATTCACACACTCAGTTGGGCTTAATGAACTCTGGCTGACTGCTCGGCTGGCACTCCCCAGGGCTGCCCAGGGGTCCTGGGGTTTGCCAGGCCCAGCTGCCTTCCCTCTTAGGGCTCAGTGACCCAGACAAGGCTCTTTGACAAACAGGCTGCACCCAGGAGGGGCGTGGGATGAAAAGAGCGAAACTCCTTTTAGGAAGGAAATCTCGGAACCGCGACTAAGAAACCAGAATCTTGCCAAGGCCTGAGGGTGTAAGGGAGAGCCCAGGTGAGCCGACTCAGTCTTCAGGAATGGGTGGGGTTTCAAAGGGGAGGGGGATGCGTTTCCTCTTGCCCCAGCCCAAGGTCCTGTTCAATCCTTATTTAGGTGCTTCCTGGCAACAGGCAGTGACCTGTCGGCCGCCTATGTGGGAAGCAGCTTGGCGTGGCCCTCACCATCTCATTAGTGGTGATTCACACAGGACTCACCTGGCTGTCAGGGACCTGTCGCACTGCCTGCCCGACAGAACCAGCTCCACCAGTGCCTTGGAGGGGCAGCAACCTCATTCTTTCAGTTTTCCATCCTCCATAGTGCTCAGGGCACAGCCTGCCTGCCACACGGCGAGAATGCTGGGGATTCATTCATTCAACCAACAAATATTTATTGAGCACCTACTGTGTGCTAGCACTGTGCTGGTGCTGGGGAAACAGAGACCCAGGCAGATCCAACCCCTGCCCTCCTGGAACTCACATTCTTATGGGGAAGACAGACAGGAAGAAACAAATAAATGAATCATATATGCTATTGAAGATGGTGAGTGCTATGGAAAAAAAATAAAGCAAGGAAGAATATGAGATGGAATTTGTTTAAAATAGTGTGTTTAAGCTGGGCCTCACTAAGAAGGTGATATTTAGACACAATCTGATGAAGAAAGGAGCTGTGTATGTAGTGAGGAAAGAGTTATAACAGGGAATAGCAAGTACAAAGACCCTGGGATAGGAGTGTGTGGGGAGTGTTCAAGAACAGTGGGGAGACCAATGGCTGGAACAGAGTTAGCAAAGTGGGGAGTTTGGGTGGAAAATAGAGTCAGAGAGCTAAGGAGGGCCCAGACTGTACGGATCTTTGGCTTTTACTCTGTTGAATCCTATCAAAATACTCCCAAATCCCCCCAGTTGAACCCTGGGGGCCAGCTCCCCAGGCACCTTCTGTCTGGCTTAAGGCCCAGAGCTCAGAGAGCTATGTTGAAGGTCAGGGACCATTTTGCCAGGGAGGTGACTTTCTAGCTGGGTCTAGAAGATAGGTCTGCAAGTGGAGCTACAGGTGGAAGATGTGGGAAGAGGAAGGCCTGGTCAGGAAACAAGGACCAGCTGCAGGGGGACTTTGTGGAAAGAGAAAGAGAAGGGAACTGAGGCTGGGAAAAAAGTTGGGGCCGGGAATAGAGAGCCTTGCCTAGCTCACCCTACCTGTACTCCCAGACTCACCTTGGACCACACCCCACCTGGCATTCAGTGTTCCAACCTCTGAATCTTTGAACAAGCTATGCCCCCAAATGGAAATCCCCTCTGCTCCTTTGCCTAATGAACATTCACTCATCTTCTAGGCTTGGCTTAAGCGTCACATCCTGCACGTAGTAGTCCCTGAGTCCCAGAGCAGGTGCTCCTCCCACGTGCCCCATGGGCCCAGAATGTCTCCATGGTAGCACTTATCTCGTGGTGTCATCATTGCCTGCCGAGGGGTCTCTGCTCTCCATGACACCATGGCCTCCATGAGGGCTTGGACCCCCGCTAGGCTTAGCTAATCTTTATAACCCCTGAGCCTAGCAAAGAGCCTGCCGGCGCAGGAACTGAGAGATGAATGGATGCACAAATGCTCACTCAGATTTAAATCCCTCAGAAGTTTCTGAGCGGAGTGATACAAGTTCGGATTCATGTTTTCGGAAGATGACTCTGATTCCAGTGTGTGTGTTCAAAGTGCAAAGGATTAGATGAGTATGACAGCTAAAAAGCTACTGCAATGGTCTAAGCAGGCTCAATGAAGCGGCAAGGAAGGACCGAGCCAGGGTGCTAAGGAGTAAGAAGACATCTAGGAGCAGTTTTAGAAGGGATATCAACAGGATCTGCTGACTGCTGACTGCTGGGAGTGGTGAGAGAGAGAGAGGGGTGAAGTGAAAGGTAGAGTCCAACTTTCCCTTTTTTTATTTTGTGTTCTTCCTCATGTCCTGCCTATGGACAAATACTACCTCCTCAGACTTGATATAGCACACTGGAGCACACTGATTCTAAGTGTAAGCTTTGGAGTGAGATTCTAGCTTCAAATCCCACCTCCTCTATATATTCTCTGTTGACACTGGGACTGATGTACTCAGTCCCTCTGTACCTCAGTTTCCCTACCTGTAAGGCAAGGATGATAACTGAAAATTAGTTACTGCATTTCATCAATCCTAGTATTCTCATTTTAACATTTGTGAAATCAAGGTGAAGCTTAAAATCAATAGCAGGTCATGATTAATTGGCAGCACTCTTTAGTGATACATAAATAATGCTGTGGCTGCTGCTGATGGAGTCTTAGATCTGAGACTCAGAGAATACATGGATAGAACAGTAGCTGACATGTCACAAGGATTGAATAAATGCTAGCTCTGGTGGTGTAGTGCCTAAGGCACTTGACTGCTAACCAGAAGGCTGGCAGTTCAAACCCACCAGCCACTCCTCAAAAGGAAGGTTGGGCAATCTACTTCCATAGTGATACTGCCTTGGAAACCCAAGGAGGGGTCGCTATGAGTCGGAGCCAACTCCACGGCAAATAATAACAACAATATTGTTATTACTCTCATTGTATGCTTTCTGGAGTATTTTTCATGATAAAAACAAGTTGCCATTGAGTTTACTCTGATTCATGGTGACCCCATCCATGTGTGTTAGAGTATAGCTGTGCTCCATCAGGTTTTCAAAGGCTGATTTTTTTGGAAGTAGATCAACAGGTCTTTCTTCCAAGATACCTCTGGGTGCACTCAGACATCCAACCCTGTGGTTAGTATAAATTTTAGTAACCATTAACCATTTATACCACTCAGGGATTCTTTATTATTCAAAGTAACAAATGCTCCAACAGAGTAAAGAGACATGATTTGGAGCTGAAAGGGCAAAGCTGATTCATAAGTAGATATAAAGGTGCAAAAAATTTTAGTATTTCTCCCCCCAAGAAAACACCCAAATCCTAATGTTTTCTCTGAAAGATCCTGCCAAGGTTCCCAAGAAAACTTTAGAAATTTCTCCTTTAGGATAAGGACCAGAACTCCTGGCTCCCTGACCGGCAGGGGGAACCAGGGGATGTCCCCAGATGACTTTGGGGGTGTTCCCTGTGTCCTTGCAAATTTCCCTGAGTCACCATTAGTCACTGCCCACAATCAGCTCTCTGCTACCTTCCTACTAGGAGACAGATACCCTGGACCAACGGCTGTCCTTTAACAAAAGTATGATTATAGTGTTTCACGCAGGCCCATAAAACATCTCCTGCTCACAAGAGCAGGGTCACCCTCGCGGATGTCTTATTTTTGGCCTCCCGCATAGTGTTCCTGCCTACTGACTTGGCAAATCCAGGGCGACTCGCCTTGTTTTCTATCCTCACTTAAATACATGTCTGCAAAAAGCCTCCACCCCCACAGACCCTGCTGTGTGTGGAAATGGTGACAGGCCTGGAGGAGGAGTAGAAACTAGGTGGCTGGTGCATGGAGCCTCCCTCGCTAAGCGGGAGAGCGTTGGCCCCTGGCAGCCACTCTTAGGCTCAGCTGCTGGAGTCTGGCCCAGCGGCGAGGAAGTAGAAGGTCAGTGGCACTCCCAGGGGCCAGTCTTGGGTCCCTTCAGGCTCAGCCAGGGTCCCCGCCCCAGCTCTTATTCTCTCCTTGTCTCTCTGTGTTAACCAGGGACCACCTCAGCCATCCTCACCCTGTCAGGCACATGTCTGACAGCAGAGAAAGGTGGGTTCTGCTCCTGGGGATAAGTCTGCAAATACAGGAGTTCGACCCACATGTGCACCTCTAGCACATGTGCATGTACCCACCTGTGCTGGACTCCAAGTTGGAGAGGCTGTGGACAAAAGTAGCCTCATTGCCCTCCCAACATGCCTGACTCTGCAGACTCCAGGGGATGGAAGGCAGGATACTTGTGCCAACGATGCTTTTCCAGGGAAAATGAGGGGCTGAGCACTCAATAGAGGGTCCCTGGGAGGCTCTTTGGACATGACAACTACCTTCTCTCTCGGAGCCAGACTTCAGGCCCATGTTCTTGCAGGGCCACAGCCCAACTCTCTCTCTCAGCCTGATGGCGTCTTCATTCCAGAATGTTATGTCTTCCACAGATTTGTCCTTTCACGAGTTCCATTGAGCTTCTTCTCCAGGCTGGGTAGGCATCAGGAGGGTTTCACAGCCTCAGGACACCCCATCTCTGCCTCTGAGAAGTCCCCATTTGCACTGGAAAGATGGAGCTAACAAAGAGGAACACAGGGCTCCATGCAACCCCCAAAACCACAGGAGTCAAGAAAAACAGAACTGGCATCAAGAAGAGACTGTAGGAAATGTTCCCTCTCTATCACCTCCATCATGCTTTGGTCTGAACCATCTTTACTCTATGCAAATGAACTTTGCAAATGCAGCTTCATGTCTTAGCCTCTGTCAAGATCACTGCTCCCCAGGCCTCCCCTCACCAGTGTGGTAAACCCATGTGAAATTGTTCACTACAGATTAGTATGTAAGCACAAGTAAGCCTGTGCTTACCTTGTTAATTGGGTGATCCACCCCCTGCATAGGGGTGAGATTGCTAGGTCATATGGTAGTTCTTTGCCCAACTTTTTGAGGAACCGCCAAACTGCAAAAGACAGTATGCACGGTAGTTAAGCATGGTTTATAAAGCACTGTGGAGACCAAGCTATTCTCCACAGTGGTTTATAAGCTATGTTGTACTACAATGCATACTGTCTTTTGTATGGCCCTACTGAACTGTGCCCCTAACAACCAACTGACATTCTTTTTGGAGGGCCCTCTATCTAGATTTTTTTCCTGCTCTTCTTTTTCTTTTGGGCAGGACTGAGCTTCCAATCCAACTTCCCATCCAGAAGCAATGTGCTGCGGCTTCCCCTGACTGTGCAGCATGCCACCACACACTGCCTCTTTGCTTTGGCCTTGATTGTGCCTCTTGGCCCTTCCCCCAAAGCCTCAACAGGGCCAAAACAGCCCTGGCTCTGAACTCCTCAACAACAATTTCTTCACCAAGGGCAACCTTGGGAGAGATGCAAGATAACAGCAGTGAGAGGCCACCGAGCACGATGACAGGGTCATACAGGGGTATCTGGCTCACCCTGAAGGGTACTCTCTTTCTTTGGTAGCTTCCATTGGGCCAAAGCAAATATAGTAATGGCCTTGGCCAGCCTTTGGAGCACAGGCCACAGCTATGGGCAGGGTGAAGACGTCAGCATCCCTGCCCAATTTTGCTTGGCTATGTAAGCATCAGAGAGGAAGACACTTCTTTGACTAAATGTTAAGGAAATCTCTTCATCAGACTTATTAGAAGCATTGCTGGAGTGGTGAGAAGGAATTTTAATAGTTTTGCAAAAATGAACCTTGTTGATTTCCTCACTTTGGAGGTACAGTTGGTCCTCTGTATCTGTGGTTACGTATCTATGTGTCCCATAACCACGGATTCAACCAATGATGGATTGAAAATATTGGGGGGTGGGGAGAGCAATTAAGTGTACAAAGCAATCCCTCAAATGCTATTTACATATTTGCATGGCATTTACAGTATATGAAGTATTATTAATAATCTAGAGATAATTTAAAGTGTACGAGAGGAATGGGGAAGGCGATATACAAATGCTATGCTGTTTTGTATGCAACATTGAGCAATCGTGGATTTTGGTCTCTACAGGGATCCTAGAACCAATCCCCCTCAGATACCAAGGGCCCAATGTATTTATGATATTGATTGAACTAGGCACTTTATAGGAGCCTAGGTGGTACAATAGTTGAATGTTCAGCTGCTAACAGAAAGGTTGGAGAATTGAATCCACTCAGTGGCTCTGAGGAAGAAAGACCTGGCCATCTGCTCCCATAAAGATTACAGCCTAGAAAACCCTATGGGGCAGTTTTACTAGGACACATGGGGTCACAAGGAATTGAAATCAACTGGACGGCACCTAAGAACAGCAAAGCACTTTGCAGAGTCCCTGGGTGGTACAAACGGTTAACGAGCTCAGCTGCTAACCAAAAGGTTGGTGGTTGAGCCCATCCAGATGTAAGAAAGACTTGGCAATGTGCATGTAAAAAATTAGCCCTTGAAAACCCTGCAGAAATAGTAGAAAACAGTTCTACTCTGACACACATGGGGTCACAATAAATCAGAATCAACTCAAAAGAAAATGGTCTATTTGAGGCCCATTATTTTCCTGTGTTCTCACCACAACTTAATGTGATAGGTATCAATATTTCCTTTTTTACAGCTGAGAAAATAGGTCTACTGAAAGAAAGTGACTTATCCACAGACTAAGGGGATTTATTGAGGGAAAGAACCCCAAAGTGTATTCAGGTTTGTCTACCTTTAAATTTGGGGGCTCTTAGCCAACTGGGTTTGTAGCATAGTGATTATCATGTTTATGTGTCAGTTCTAAAGGAAGGGGGAACAGGATCCATTTCCTGAAAGTTAATCTTTCCTTGACAGTCTTATAAAGGAAAAAAACCAAATGTAAAAGAAGGACTATCCAAATTGGGGGCATTTCCCCTCCTCCTCATAGCAAGGATTGTGAGGACACTGCAGGACTGGTCAGTGTTTTGTTCTGCTGTGCATAGGGTCGCTATGAGTCAGAGCTGACTCGATGGCACCTAACAACAGCAACAACAACCTTCCTTCCCAGCTGAATGCCTCCTGATTCGAGCTCCCAGAAAGAAAATAATTTCGTAATGTGGGTGCTCCATTTCCCCAAATGAAGCCTAAGTTCCTTGTTGACAAGACCTATACATGTCATATTTCTTGAATTCTTAGGAAAGTTAAGCACAGGGCTGGGCCCACGTAGTTAGTGAGTCACAAATATTCAAGACCTAGTCAATTTTTTAAAGTTCTCAAAGCACCAAAATGGGTTTTCACAGAAAATGTCATTTAAGCACTTCTAGCTCACAAAGCGTTTTCGCATACATTAACCTACTTGCTCCTGATGGAGTCCCTGGATAAAAAGATCATTATTATCTCCATTTTACAGATGAGGACAGCAATGCTCAGAGGGACGTGCTCAAGGTCACACAGCTGGTATTATAATCACTGGAGGCACGACTCACAGGTGCCTTAGGAGAATGAAGTCTGACTCTTTTGTAGGCAGCCTTACAGCAGTGGGGCTGGGACCCTATCTTGTTCATGGTTCTATGTTGATCTTGTGCTATGCTCACCTACCTGCTAGCCCAGAGGATCAAATAAACTCCCAATGGTCCCATCCAGGCAGAGGCTAGAGGTGTCTCTCTTGAGATTGCAGTTGGAGTTGAACTTTCAGCCCCAAGTATTCAGCCAAGTAACACTTGCCAGTAAGTGTCACGCTGGGGCATTCTCAGCCCAGCAAAGAGCTGGTCAGAAGGGGTCAGGCCAGAGTCCAGCTAAGCAAGGAGGTTTGGAAGCTGGCATAAGGCAGGGAGGGACAAATGAGGTCAAGCTTGGGGAAATAGCTAACGCCTATGAGCTCTGGTGGTAGAGTGCCTAAGGCATTTGATTGCTAACCAGAAGGCTGGAGGTTCAAACCCACCAGCCACTCCTTGGAAGGAAGATTGGGCAATCTACTTCCGTAGATATACTGCCTCAGAAACCCAAGGAGGGGTCACTATGAATCAAATGAACTCGATGGCAGTGAGTTTTTTTATGTGAGCTGACAGAGCCAGCCATCCAGGGAGGGGTTGTAGATTTGACCAGAGGGGCCAGAGTGGGCAATTGGGGGGAGTCAAGGTTCCTTGCACACTGCCCTGTTTTTCACTGCCTGCCAATTGTGGGCAGCTTCAAGCCTATGGATTCTGAAGGTGGTCGGTGGGTGGCCTGCAGTGGGGATAGCAGGCTAGTCACCCAGTGGCCAACCATATCTGTTTGTTCCTTTCATTATGATATTTCCTCCGTAATTAGGAAAAAGCGACTTGTGTTCACTACTGAAACATTAAGAGCTTCCAAAACCCATACATGCACAAAATAAAAATCACCCATGATACTCTCCTTTTTCTAATGGTAGAAAGGAAGAAAGTTAAAAAGCAAATGTCCCCATCCCCCTCCTAACCTCTTCTTCTTCCCATCCATCCAGAAGCTGACCCTTGTGGTAGTTTGATAGCAGTTCCTTCTCACTTTTCCAAGCAAGGATGCAGTAATTTTCCCAAGGAGGGAAACAAAAACTCAGTCACTATTCTGATTAAAAACATACATATCTGTTTCACTGACATTCTTTTTAAATATTTTGGTGACCAACACTCTGAGAAGTGTGCTGGTTCTGTCCACTCTGAGTACTTCCAGCTCCCCCACCTCTGGTCACCCTTACAACCTCCCACCAAGCAAGACAAGAGGAGGAGGTGGAGGTCTCTGGGGTGAGCTTTCCAGACAACTAGAAAGTTTAGTGTAAGGCATTGGTGCTTCAGTGGTAGAATTCTTGGCTCCCATGCAGAAGACCTGTGTTCAATTCTTGGCCGGGACACACCTCATGCACAGCCCCCACCCATCTGTCAGTGAATGGTGTCTTGTGTATTGCTGAACAGGTTTCAGTGGCGCTTCCGGGCTAAGACAGACTAGGAAGAAAGGCCTGGTGATCTCCTTCCAAAAATCAGCTATTACAAAACCTATGGAGCACAGTTCTGCTCTGACACACATGGGGCCACCATGAGTCAGAATTGACATTGACAGCAACTGGTTAGGTAAACTATGTATACAAACACATTTACCTACACACATTCAAATAATGTCAAAATGGCACTTGCCCTTATTATTATACCATGCCCTTAGTCTTTGACCACATACTTTTTTTTATTGTGGTGAAAATATATATGATAAAACATAGGCCAACTCAACAGTTTCTGTGTGTGCAATTCAGTAACATTGATTGTATTCTTCAAGTTGATCACATGTTTTTTAGTATATGGCATACCAAACCAAACCAAACCAAACTCACTGCTATCGAGTCAGATCCGACTCATAGTGACCCCTCTTTGGGTTTCCGAGGCAGTATCTCTATGGAAGTAGATTGCCCAACCTTCCTTCCAAGGAGTGGCAGTGGGTTTGAACCACCAGTCTTCTGATTAGCAGTCAAGTGCCTTAGGCTCTATACCACCAGAGCTTCTAGTATATGGCATGCACCCTGTCATATATGAATTTAGGTAGCTAGTGTCCCTACTGTTGCACGTATACACTGGCTCTACTTTTTCTCTACTGTGTCCCTCCAATGCAGCCATGAACATCCTTGCATAGATACGCTGACAGTAGATTTTAATCAAGGGTTTGGGGAACACACACAGAAACACCATTGTCTGGAGGTGGGCAGGAGGTAAGAAGACAGTGTCATCCACCTGGGAAATCCACAGAACATGGAGGCTAAGGGCACATAGACAACCTTCCCAAATTGCACAACGTGGCCTGTGGCTGGCCTGCACTGAGTGACACGTGAGATGTGACAGGCAGGTGTTGTTTGCTGGCCAGATTAACTGCCGTAGTGCCATCCACCCTTTATAAAAATAGCTCACATTCTGTGATGCACAGGCCGTGCGCTCCCTCTGAGGGCGTGCCACCCCCATTGCCCCACAGGCACTCCCCTGTGCTTTGGTAGCCTTGCTCTGGGGCATAGGAGCCCACACCCTGGCCACAACCGGGCAGGCCAAGGTTTGGCCAGACACAAAGGCACCCATTTACAAGCCAGCAGTGCAGGAGGGGTAGCCCAGCATTCAGACTCTGCCCATGGGGACCTCCTAGGTTGCCAGTCATTCAGGGCCTCTCTCACAGGAATGCTTCAAAACCAGAGGACCACAAAGTGGGCAGAAGGTTAGGGGTATGTAAGGAGAAGGTGGGGGACAGTGGTGATTCAATGGTAGAATTCTCACCTTCCATGTGGAAGACCAGGGTTTGATTTTGGCCAGTGAACCTCATGTACTACCTCTCTGTCAGTTGAGGCTCGTGTGTTACTTGATGAGGAACCAGTGTCAGTAGATCTTTCAGATGAAGAAGGGCTGTGAAGAAAGGTCCGGTGACCTATTTCCAAAACTCACCCAATGAAAACCCATGATTACAATAGTCTGATCTTCCACCCATCATGGGGATGACACAGGATGAGGCAGTGTTTCATTCTGCTGTGCATGGGGTTGCCCTGAGCTGGGGGTTGCTGTGAATTAGGGGCCGACTCTGTGGCAGCTAACAACAACAGTGAGCAGAAGCCAGGAGGTCCCAGAAGCCATTATTAGGCAGAGAGAGTCATAATTGGTCTTGGCATGAGCTTCCAAGGACTCAAAGTGAGGTTCCAGTCCTCCAAGGGTATTGCTCTTTGTCTGTGGCGGCTCCTTTAGGGTTTCCTACCTTCCCTACACAGACTTACCTCATTCCTGGAGGTAACTACACACGTGTAGACAGCACTTCACAGTTTGCATGGTGCTTTTCCCAGGGTTGTCCTCATTTTACAGATGAGGAAACTGATGTTCAGAGAGGATACGAGTTGGCTGGCAGGTTGGGGAGCAGAAACTCAGAGGTAGGGCTTCAGACCCCATATCCAAACCATTCTCATCACAATATGTAGCCCCCCCCCTTCTCCTCCCAGAGGTCTTCACTGTGCTGTGCTATCACTGCTGCTGGACTTCACTGTTTGAAAAGTGAACTGGCTTTAATCAGCTTTGTGTGTCTCAACTTGTCTACGCAACCTGATGTTGTAATACGTGAGGGCTGGGCTTATAGATTGTTTTGTTCATGGTGCCCAGCACGTACAGTAGGTGCTTAGTAAGTGTTGGTGGTTGCAAATGCAGATTTTGAAAATGCAGAAGCCCACATCTCACCTCAGAGTACCGGATAGGCTGCTACAGGTTTGCAAAGCTCCCCGGGAGTCTGATCATATATTAGTTTGAAAGCCACAGACATAAAGGATCCTTATCTAACCCTCTCGGCTCTCAAAAACACAGCCATGAACCAAGAAACAAGCAAAAAATACGTAACCAGCAACTGAATCGAAGCTTGTAAATTTCATGCACATAAGCTGAAGCATGCTTGTCTTAAAGACACTGCTTTGGCCTCACTCTGCACCTAGTCCCTTTACTTTACACGTAATTCTAACATGCTTGGTCACCTGGTTTCAGGCCACGGTTCTTTGTGAGCAGGCAAAGGAACAGCTGTGAGAAGCTGAGAGCTGACAGTTTGAGACCCAAGGTCTTAGAACAGTTAGAAACATCAGTAGTCCATTATCATAATGGTGGCCTTTGGTTATCAAGCAAAGGCTAAAGTATGTACAACAGGAAGATGTATAACCTATTTCAGAAAGAGCTTCTAACGAAAACCAGTTTGGGTGCTTAAAAGGGAAAGTTCCGGTTACCCTGAAAATCCACCACGTGCTAAAAATACTGAGCCCATCCCTCCCCATGGTGCTCTGGTATTGCCAGTCCTGCCTGCAATGATGGCCTCATCACACTGCACTGACGGAATCCATCTCTCCAACTTGTGTGTTGTGTAGTGGTTAATAGCATGGGCTCTGGAGTCAAACTAACCAAAACCAAATTCACTGCCATCAAGTCAATTTGGACTCACAGTGACCACCATTAGGATTCCAAGGCTGTAAATCTTTACAGAAGCAAACTGCCTCATCTTTCTTCTGCAGAGCAGCTGGTGGGTTTGAGCCACCAACCTTTGTTTAGCAGCCAGATGCCTTAACCACTACACCACTAGAGCTCCTTTGAGAACCCAGGAATGGGTTCAAATCCTGGCTCTGCCATCACTGAGCTGTGTTACCTTGGTGAGTTACCTAACCTCTCTTTTCTTGTTTCCTTATTGGTCAAATGAGGATTATAGCACCCATCTCCTGACCAGGCACATAGAGAGCTCATGCACATGAGAACTATAAGATCTGAGACTGAGTCTTGTTCAACTCTGCATTTCAAATGTTCCCACCTGTCCCTATTCCCTTGCTTCTCAAAATGGGGTCTGCCAGCACCTAGGGGCTTTTTAGGGCTGCAGAATCTCAGACTCAGATCTATTCAATGAGAATCTGCATCTTAAAGTCTCCAGGTGACTCCACATGCACATTAAAGTGTGAAAACCAGAAGGAAAAACAACAACAAAAGAATTGTTGTTGATTTGATTCTGACTCATGGGGATGTCATGTGTGTCAGAGTAGAACTGTGCTCCATAGGGTTTTCAATGGCCGATATTTCAGGAATAGATGGCCAGGCCTTTCTTCTGAGGCACCTCTGACTAGAACCATCACCTTTGGTTTTGGTTAGTAGCTGAATGTTTAACTGTTTGTCTTCCCCAGGGACTCCATACCAAACTCACTGCCATCGAGTCATTTTGGACTCATAGCAAACCCCACTGGGTTTCTGAGGCTGTAGATCTTTATGGAGGTAGTGTAGTGCCTAAGGCATTTGACTGCTAACCAGAAGGCAAGTGATTCATACCCACCAGCCACTCCTCGGACGGAAGATAGGGCAATCTACTTCCGTAGTGATACTGTCTCAGAAGCCCAAGGAAGGGTCGCTATGAGTCGGACCTGACTTGATGGCAGTGAGGTTTTTTTTTTGTTTTTGTTTTGGGACTCCATAGAGTGTGAGAAGACCTCAATAAATAGTTGTCAAGTGATTACACTGAAATATTATTGTATATGCAAATCCACGAAGCATCAGGAAGACAGAACAGGGAGCAAGGGTACAAAAGACAGAAACCCTAACCTTATCTGAGTCAAGTCATAAGTGCCAAACAGAAGCATGACTTGGCCACTTTTCCAGATGTATATATGAGCTCATTGTAGGCTTGTGATTAGAATGAGAGAAAATTACATAAAGTCCTGCTCAGGGTGGGTCCTCAGGCTGTCACTACTGCAGGCTCATAGCCTAGGGCCATGTGGATTTGGGTTTTCAGGGCTTTCCAGATTTCAGATGGGGTCACATGATGCATGTTTGGCCAACTATGAGCAGATAATACCCAGCAGAGTCCGCGGCAAACCCAAACCAAACTAGTTTCAATTGAGTCCCTTCTGATTCATGGCCACCCCGTGCGTGCGGAGTAGCACCGCGCTCCACAGGGTTTTCAAGGCTGTGACCTTTCAGAAGCAAATCCCCAGGCCTGTCTTCTCAGGCACCTCTGGGTGGGTTTCAACCACCAACCTCTCAGCTGGTCAACAAGCACTTAACGATTTGTGCCATCCAGGGACTCCCAAAGTCAGGGGCAGCATCCTTCATTCAACACAGTAAAGTTTCTGCAGCAACAGGTACAAACTTTCAGAGGAGAGGCAAAATAAAGACTTGAAATAAGCTCGTGCCAGTTCAGGCCAAGTTGGTACCAAAATGAAGGGAAAAAAATTCTGGTTCTCAGACATTTTGAATTTCAGAATCGCGGATAAGGGAGCCTGAGCATGGATGGCAATGAACGAGAGGCAGCCCTTGGTAGCAACAGCTTGGGGAGAACCTGTGGGGCTTGGGGTGGGGAGTGAAGGGGAAAGGGCTGAGCAGTTGTTTGCCTCCAGGGGAGGTCCACATGAGCAGGAGGGGGCAGAAAGAGGGAAAGCAAGCCAGAGAGGTCTTAGTGACAGGAGGGACCCTGATACAAGGAGAAGTAGGAAGTGGCCAAGGTTAGGGCCTCAGCAAAAGCATGACCTCATCAAAGACAGAGAGCAACAGATTTGTCAGGCTTGCAAACAAACAGGAAGAGGGCATCCTGGACTTGCCTGGTTCCCTGGGCCCTACTCAAATTTCCCAGCCTGGGAGGAAGAATGGATTCACCCCCTCCCACACACCACACCACCAAAAAGACATAGGGAAAAGACTATCAGGGGCTTATCTATTTCATACATGTTAATAATATAAACAAAAAATAATAAAAGTTTTACAGTGTGCCAGGCACACTTTAATTCCCACAGCAGCCCCCTAAGGTATGAATTGATGTTCTGTTTTACAGAGGGGAAAACAGGTGTGGCTTGCCTAAGAAACAAGTCTAGAGTCACATGGTTGGTTCATCTAATTAATGCCAGGGCCTGAGTGCCTTCCATTAAGGCACACTGCAGGGATGACTGAGGCCATGCCAAGAAAGGGACAAGTTGGAAGGTCGGTGTCCTGCAGCTTCAGAGGCTCCTGGTTCAAAGCTTGGCTCTGCCCGCAATCTTTCTGCATCCTAATGTTTTGGCTGTATCTCTTGTAAACCCCAGAGAGTTTGGATTTATTCTTCAGATGTTCTGACAATCTTTCTCTTTTAACTGGAACATTTAGTCCACTTATATTTAATATAATTATGACTATGTTGTCAGCTGCTGTCAAGTCAGCCCCTGACTCATGGCAACCCCACTCACAAGATTAGACAGTTGTGACTCAAGCATTTGCACTGGCTGATTTTTGGAAATAATTCTCCAGGCTTTTCCTCCCAGTCCATTGGAAGCTCTGCTGGAACCTGTTCAACATCATAGGAACACACACGTCTCCACTGACAGATGAATGGTGGCTGCAAATATAACTGGGATTAAATCTAGTCTATGCTTTTTATTGGTCCCTTCTGTTCTATGTCCCTTTCCTACCCATCCACCATCTTTTTTTTTTTTTTTTTGCCATGGCATTTTTCTATTAGTTTGGAAGTTATACATATTTCTCTACTTGACCCCGTTGTCAATATTTTGATGTTTAAATGACTCAAACTCCAAACTCACTGTATCGAGTAGTTTCAGACTCATGACAACCCCTCCTTGAGTTTCCGAGGTGCTATCTCTACAGAGGTAGATTGCCCAATATTCCTTCCGAGAAGTGGCTAGTGGGTTTGAACCACAAGCCTTCTGGTTAGCAGTCAAGTGCCTTAGGCATGAGAGAGGGAGAGAGAAAGAGAGAGAGAGAGAGAAGTATGTTTTATACTACTAGCCATTGATAGCCTGAGATGATTTATTAAACAGCTTTGGAGTTAGACGGCTGTGGGTTGGAACCCTGGCTCTAGCACTTTCTAGCTGTGTGCTCCTGTCTGGCTGCTTTTCCCTGAATCTATTTTCCTGTCTGTAAAACAGGGATGATGGAACCCATTGTGTAGCGTGTTATGACACTTAAGGGAACTAAGGGATGCTAAGTGCCCTGGCCAGAGCTTGGCATGTAGAAAGAGTTCAATGAGTGTTTGGCCCCTTCTCCTCTCCAACTTTTGCCTCTAGGAGTTCTGGAAGAATTGGCCCCGGATGGAGGCTGCCCAAGGGCCCAGCTACACTGCTTGTCCGTCGGAAACCTTCCCAGAAGGAATCCCTCTGGAATGAGATGTTCCCAGAGTGCAGCCAGTCTAGCATCATCAATGGACAACACAGCCTCAGGCTGGGAAGTAGGAGGTTTTTGGGAAATTCTGCTGAAATGGATGAGAGGGGTGAGCTGTAACGATCAGTGTTCCAGTGAAGCCCAGGGAAATTGCTCAATGCTGTGTGTATCTCCAGCCCTGCCTGGGAAGAGGGGTCTGACCAGCAAGTCTCAGCCTCCCCTCCTGGGAGGTAGGTGTGTCCTCTTGGAGAGCAGTGCGGTGACTCACCAGACTGCCACAGCTTGTTATAAATATCCCCCAAGACACCTAACTCCCTCAGCCCTGATTCTACATTCCAATTATGGAATGCTCCATAATTCCATGATTAATTAGGTTTCCTAGGCACCTAAAACTGGGAGGGGGTGTCCCAACCTGTGGATACAAGTATCAGAAATTGCATGACAGTCCTCCCCCACCCCTTCCCCACTGTGAATCAATAAATCAGTTCTCTCTCTCTCTCTCTTATCTATTTACTTATTTACAAATCAGCCTTGGGTGAGTTTTGAGAGGTGAGGCCCAGCCAACCTACCCCTATTAGGCTAATTCTAAACAAGCTCAACCTGGAGCCAGTCATCCAAATCAAGCTCCCTCTCATATACTTAACCCCTTAGGGGAAACTGAGGCCCAAAGAGGGTAATGAGCAGCCAGAGCTCAGAATGAGACAAGGAGTGACTGAGTGGGAAGTTAGGGCTCCTGCCTCCCTGTTGCTTCAACTCTTGAAGCCCCTGCCCCTACCTCCATCTCCTCTCTGCATTTCTTAATCTATAAATAGCGGTAACAATACTTGCCTCTGAAGACTGTCAGGAGGACTGATGGGAGAAGGTGGGTGCAGAGGGTCCTGTGGTGGGAGCCCAACACATGGAGGAATAAGGAAGAATGAAGTCCCTCAATGCTCAATCAATGTTTTCCTCTGCTTCCTTCCATTACACCTGGCAGTCGAGGGGCACAAAAGTCTTGATAACATGGTTAGAAACTGGATTCAAAGGTAGCAACTTCAACAATAATAAAACAATTGCTATCAAGTCAACTCCAACTCATGGTGACCTCAAGCGTGTCAGAGTAGAACTGTGTTCCATAGGGGTTCAGTGGCTGATTTTTCAGAAGTAGTTCTCTAGGTCTTTCTTCTGAGGTACCCTCTAGGTGAATTCAAACTTCTCTGGTGGCATATTGCCTAAGGCATTGACTGCTGACCAAAAGGCTGGTGGTTCAAACCCACCAGCCACTCCTCAGAAGGAAGGTTGGGCAATCTACTTCCGTAGAGATACCGCCTCAGCAACCCAAGGAGGGGTCGCTATGAGTCAAATTGACTCAATGGCAGTGAGTCTGGGTTTCTTTTTTTTGGGGGGGCGGGGGTTTAACCTTTTGGTTAGTAGCCAAGCACAAGAGCTGTTTGCACCACCCAGGGACAATAAACCAAAAAAAAAGCAAACTCACTGACTTCCAGCGGACTCACAACAACCTCCATTGGGTTTCCAAGGATGTAAATCTTCACGGAAGTAGATCGTCTCTTCAAGGATGTAAATCTCCCTATCTTTCTTCCATGGAGCGGCTGATGGGTTTGAGCGTCTGATCTTCTGGTTAGCAGCCAAATGCCTTATCTACCATGCCACCAGAAGTCCTTAATAATAACAATAAAACAAAAAACTCACTGCCATTGAGTCGATTCTGACTCACAGTGACTCTGACTGGGCTTCTGAGGCTGTAAATCTTTATGGAAGTAGATTGCCCCATCTTCCTTCTGCAGAGCAGATGGTGGGTTTGAACCTTTGACCTTCTAGTTAGCAGCCAAATACCTTATCCACTATACCACCACAGCTCCTTAATAATAATAAGCACCATTTATTGAATATCTACTGTGTGTTAGGCACTGTTCCTCACATATTATCTCATGAACAATCCAATAGGGTAGCCACAAGCCATATGTAGCTATTGAGCACTTGAAAAGTGGCTGGTGTGACTGAGGAACTAAATTTTTAATTTGATTTTCATTCATTTAAATTTTAAATTAAAAACAATACTCAATTCTGTTATTGAGAAACTTTTAGACATGTTTGGAACAACTTGTGCATGTGAATCTACTATTTCAACTGTAAATTTTGTGGAAGTTTAACTTCAGACCAAATATTTCCAAATGTGTGAATTGAGATGTGTTCTGAGTGTAAAATCCACACTGATTTCAAAGACGTAGTAGGAAAAAAAGAATGCAGAATATTCAGAGTGTTTTTTATACTGATTAACGCTGACATAACAAAATGCTGTCTATACTGGGTTAAATAAAATATATTATTAAAATGTATTTTACCTCTTTTTCTTTTGACTCAGAATCAACTTGACAGTGGATTTGGTTTGGTTTGTTTTTTCTACTTTTTACAATGTGACTACCAGAAAATTTTAAATTACATGTGTTGGAAAAACTGATGAAATCTGAATAAAGTCTGTAGTTGAGTTAATAATACTGTATCAATGCTAATGTCTTAGTTTTGGCAAACATAGCACGGTTATGCAAGATGTTAAAATCGGGAGAAGCTGGCTAAAGGGTATCCTGGAACTGTCTGTATTATCTTTGCAACTTTTCTGTAAATCTAAAATTATTCCAAAATGAAAGGTGTAAAATACTCCCCTAATTTTAAGTGTAATTACAATTATATCTTATTTCTATTGGAGAAATGTATAATTCTATTCTATTTTTATTACGCAGCTTCAAACAGTTTTATAAGAAGATACTGTCCTCATGTTATAGATGAGGAAATAGGAATCAGGGCTCAAAGAGGTTAAGTAACTGGGTTTTGGACCCTGTCTGTTTGGTTTGAAACCCTCAAGCTTTCCACTATAGTCCTTTGGCGTTTACTTTAAATGGTTGGCACGTATTAGATCTTTCTGCAGAATTTTCTTTTAGTGCCCTCTGAAAGGCACTGGTGTGCGTGTGTGAACCGTTGGTAAGCATGATGCCACTTGCTGTCATGGGTGGGTGCTAATGAGTGGGAGGAGGAGAGGAGATGGAGAATGGAGACAGGAGGAATCTGGTGGTCTTCTGTGATAACCTGGGACTACCTAGGTGGGAAGGAGCCCTGGTGGCATAGTGGTTAAGTGCTGGCTGCTAACCAGAAGGTCAGCAATTCAAACCTACCAGTCACTCAATGGGAGAAAGATGTGGCAGTGTGTTTGCATAAAGATTACAGCCTTAGAAACCCTATGGGACAGTTCTACTCTGTCCTATAGGATTGCTGTAAGTCAGAATTGACTCGATGGCAAAAGGATTGTTGATCTTATGCAGGTGGGAATGTCTCTCAATGGTACAAACGTTTTACACCTGCCTACTAAGCTAAAGGTTGGCAATTCAAACCCAGCCAGCAGTGCCTCAGAAGAAATGCCTGGTGATCTGCTTTCCAAAAGATTACAGCCAAGAAAACCCAATGACAACAGTTTATTCTGTAATACATGGAGTTGCAATGGGCTCAACCTCAATGGGATCCAGGTGGTACCCAGTTGAATTCTAAGGCTGTAGGACAAAGGAGAAAGGCGAGCAATAAGCTGACAAGTTTTTACACTTCACTGATTGGTTCGTTTATTTACCTGTCTTACTTCAGAAAACATCTTAGGAGCATCTGCTGCTGTCTCAAGGAAAGAATCCACAGGGCCAATACTGCTTTAAGATGTGAGGTCCCAAAGAGGACAAAGGCACCACAGGAGAAGGTGGGCAGCTGGGTATGTCCACATGAAAGAGACTGAAGGGACGCTGTTTCCAATGTTTTATTTTACCTCTGGTCCTTCTATCTTCCTGCCATAGAAAACCCTGCCTCTTGACCCTGCAGCCACCGCAGGCTCGGCCACCACAGGTTAGGCAATTCCCCATTTCTGTCTGTTCCTTCTTTGCAGCACCTGAAACTGGCCCCTTGGCCCCATCCTCACAGACCCCCAGGACCCAGCTCTTGGCAAGAGAGCACTGCGCAGGGAGTCTCCAGCGCCTGCCTCTCCTCCAGAGCTGCCCTTCTTAGCCCGGAAAGGCCTCTGGGGACTGCTCTGAAGAGCCTCCGCCAGCCGGGTCAGCAGCCGATCGTCTGCCGCCGGAAACCCGCCGCCTTCCCACTTCCAGATGTCTTGGAGGAGCCCTGGCCGCTGCGGAACACTCACGGGCGGCCCTGTCCTGACGTGCCCCTTCCCCTTTGCTGCCCTGCCGCGCACTTCGCCTTGCGTCGGCCAGATGTGCCGGCTTTGGTGCTGGCGGGTCCTAATGAGGTCCAGATGTGCCGCCCAGCCTGGGCCAGCGGCAGCGGCTAGCAAAGGAGAGAGAGGCCTTGGGAGGGAGCAGCCGGGTTGCAGCTGGACGATGGGCGCAGGAGAAGGAATGCTGTGGGAAGGATTCCCACTGGAATGCGAGCCCTGGACGTCTCTGCCTAAATAAGGGCCTGGCTGGCCTCTTCTCCAGGCTGGAGGCCCTGCTCCTTTACATACAGCAGCCCAGTAAAGCCGCCTTCAGCTGTCCCTGGATCCTTTGAACAACTGTCTGTTATTGTTTTAACTAATTATGAAGGTAATATACAGTAATCAAAGGAAATGTAGAAAACCCAAATCAGCTAAAAGAAGAAAATTAAAACCACTTACTATTCCACCACCCCCAACCACCATTAAAGTTCTTGGGTGCATCCTGACAGACTTTTTTCAAATACAAATAAATACAGACTTGTTTGTTTGCTTAAAGCATGTTGCAAAGACTCTCATAACTTGTGTTTCTCACTCAACAGTTTCCACTTGAGTCTGTGACACCAGTGGTTCCCAAACTAGTGTCCACAGAACCCAGGGCCACTTTGAGATTAATGCATGAGTTCCTCATCAAGCGTCTGGGATGCATTGGCTCACACCAGTGTAAATAGGCTTCCTTCCTAGACACTTCTCAGAGGCTTTATTTACTAATAATGTGTGTTCTGAATCATCATGAGGACTCTAGCGGGATCGTCCTGAGGCTTCGGTCTGGGGAACATCGTGTAGGAAATGCTGCTCTACAATATTATTTTTCATGGCTGCACAGAAGCCGATTGCATGTCTACATCATTGTTTCTCTAAGCATCCCTCAATGGTGAGCATTATGGATGTTTTCAATGTATTGCTATTACAAATAACTGTGATGAGCATCCTTCCATCTTTGTTATACAAAAACATTCCAGGAAGGAGGGCTGTTGCTCATCTTGAAGACATTTTTAACCCTCAAGTTCGGGGGGCGCCGTGGCTCTGGCTTCAGTTCCTCAGCCCACCCTTATAAGGTGGGAGAAGAGTCTGCCCCACTACCACAAAAGAGGGCATTGGAAAGGATGGAGAGTGGGGTCACCAAGTCTTTAGCTAACACATTTTCTTGAGTGCTTATACCACCCTGGGATTGCTGTGAAAACTAACTTTTCTTGGGCCATTAAAAATGACATTATAATGGACATCCGTGAATGTCATAGGTTGAATTATGTCCTCCAAAAATGTGTGTCAACTTGCCTACGCTATGAGTCCCAGTACTGTATGGTTCGGCTCCATTTTGCGATCTGATTGTGCTCCATTTTGTGATATGTTGTAAATCCTAGCCTCTAGGCCTGTGGTTATTGTCCCATTTGGGAGTGAGCTATCCTTTATGTTAATGAGTCAGGATTAGATCATGTTAATGAGGATTAGGTTATGTTTGTTATGTTGATGAGGTAGGAGTAGGTGGGATGTATCTTGAGTCATTGCCCTTCACCATCCTACAAGAGATAAAAACAGAGAAGCTAGCAAAGAGAGTAAGACCTCTTAGCACCAAGAAAGCAGAGCCAGGAGTGAAGTATGTCCTTTTAACCTGGAGTCCCTGCATTGAGAAACTCCTAGACCTAGGAGAAGATTGATGACAAGGACTTTCCCCCAAAGCACACAGAGGTAGAAAGCCTTCCCCTGGAGCTGGCACCCTGAATTCAGATTTCTAGCCTTCTGGTGCCATAGTGCCTAAGGCATTTAACTGCTAACCAGAGGCCAGCAGTTCAAACCCACCAGCCACTCCACTCCTCTGAAGGAAGATTGGGCAATCTACTTCCATAGAGATACCACTTTGGAAACCCAAGGAGGGTTGCTATGAATCGGATCCAACTCGAAGGCAGTGAGTTTTGTTTTGTTTTTAATTGTGAGAGAATAAGTATCTGTTTATTCTCTGTTAAAGCCATCCATTTGTGGTATTTCTGTTATAGTAGCACTAGATAACTAAGACAATGAACTACTATTCTTTCCCCAAGAATCATTGCAACCAGAGAATTAAACCACATCTGCATATCAGGGCTGCAGAGAACCCTTTGCTGGGTCACCATTATGTGGCCAAGCAACCCCATAGCACCCCTGGGTGTCTAAAAGGTGGACTGAAGCCATACATCCCCTAACATGCTGCCATTTAAAGTGTTGACTAAAGACACCCTGTTTGAATGCAAATATGATAAGTACATCACAAGCACAGTTGAGACTTGTATAAGCCTTATCATTGACATCTTCCTCCATATTATTTCTTTAGAGACTCATGACACTCCTGTGAGGCAGAGAGTAATGGACTTGATAAGTTCTTTCCACAAATGAGGAAACTGAGGCTCAAGGCAGGAGACATGCCCAAGGTCACACATCTAAGTGATGGAGATGAATTAGACTCCAGCTACAACATTCTATGCCTCTGATTAAAATGTCACCTTGAATTACTGCATGCCACTGTCAGCAAAGCCCTCCTTCCTCTTTTTTCCTTCCTTTACATGGGACTTCATGGACATGGACTATAGGACCAGGGAATTTTGATGGGGATTGTAGGGAGAAAGCCTAAAAGGTTGGAGACTTAAGTCTGCACTATGTGACCACTGTTGGCTGTGTGTGTATGTTTTCTTTTTTGGTCGGGGGGGATAGAAGGGGATCTTATCAGAGAAGTACCCCAATCAGGTGCCTTGGGCAAGAGGCAGGTCTTATTCATCTTTGTCTCTCCTGGACCCATTGTAGGTGCTCCCCCAGCAGGTTCCTAAACAGAAGACATATCCCCATGCACTCATTCCTGGGCTAATCCTGTGGAGATCATCTCTACATGGAGGCTTGCATGTATTTTCTTCCTGGCTTCCTTCATGCTCACCCTGGCCTTAACTTCTTTTCCTCTGCCCTCATCCTTCAGTTTTTACCCCCTCTGGCTGCCTCCCCTGCCAATCATTGAAACCTCAGCCTCTTTGTCCTTAGGAGCCCAAGCCCACAGTGGAGGGGATCTGGCTAAGCACCACTTTAGCTCGAGCTCTGAATGTGATTTGTGTAGCTGATTTCTTTTGAGAACGTAAGCAAAGGTAGGGATCCTAGAAAAAGGCCCAAATGCACATACACAGGGCATGGCTGTGCCTTCAGTGTCAGTGGTTCATGTGTTGACCCTCCTAGAGCTCTGGGTAAGAGAGCCCGTGGACCCGGCTTTGCTCAGGCTTCTATGGTGACAGCTGGTTTCTGGAACTTCCTGTCTGCAGAGGAACCTCATACTACCCAGCAAGTTTGCTTCTAAGAGAGCCAATGGCTTGTCAGAACTAAGAGGTCCACTGTCCCTTATTCTCAATTTCATAATCTCCAAACCTCTGAAAACCAAAAATGTTATCATAACTCATTTGACTGCAAATCCTGACCTGATGTGAACTCATCTCACAGCATAACCCGACCTGAACTGACATGAAACTGTTTACAGCCTTTATTTACACTACTTAGTGTATGAATATTCATAGACTTTGCTCAGAAATATTTGTGTTACCAGGTGCTGTCCCAGACCCTGCTGGGGGTGTTTTATAACATACAGTATATTTACCACGTCACCTTTCTAAACCATGTAAACCTGTCAGGCCCCAAGAGTTTCAAGTAAAGGATTGTAGACCTGTATTTATAAATTTTTTCCTGAAAGTTGATGGGTTCATGAGCAAAAAGAGCCAGATACAAAGAGTCCATGTAAATATGATCCTATTTATATGAAGTACAAGAACAAGCAAAACTAATTGATGATGGTAGAAGTCAGAACATCAATTACTTATTCTGGTCACTTGGGGACTAAGGCATTTGATTGCTAACCAGAAGGTTGGCAGTTCAAACCCACCAGCTGCTCCATGGAAGGAAGATGGGACAATCTACTTCTGTGAAGATTTACAGCCTTGGAAACTCAAT
>NW_006921646.1:5986074-6028671 GCF_000298275.1 Orycteropus afer afer
TTTCTTCACTCAGACAGCTGCTGGCTGCTGAGGCTAAGAAGCCCCAAGGTTGACAAGTAAAAAGGCACAGTCCTGATGTTACCAAACCACATGGCAGGCTATTAACTTAAGTCCATTGAAGTCCAAGGTCAGCAGAGCATAGCAGGCTGCTGGGCAATGACACGGCTACATGCAGGGTCCAGGCTTGCCATAGGCTAGAGACCATTCCCAAGGCTTTTCCTTATATACAGGAAGCAGACCACATAGCCAAAGGCAGCTACCCAGCTGCTTGTGATGGATCCAACCATGGAGTTGATTGCCAATCTCCTCATGGGGAATAACTACCACCAGCTGCCCAGCCACTCAACCAGGCCCAGCCAAGTTGACACACAAACTGAACTACCACACCCTCCAAAATAAAGAATTATCATAAAATCTAAGCAGAAATATGTGTTTTCAGTTTTTCGTAAGAAATGATGCTCTATGCTGTTTGGACTTTTTAAAGTACAAGCACTAAATTTTTGTTTGTTTCTGGAATCATTTTAGAAATTAAATTATGCACAAGAAATGACATTCATGTATTGAATTATACTAACATTACAATGAAAATATTTTAAATTATTTTTTAAAGTTGTCTTATTTGGTCTGTACATTATTTTAGTATGGGTTCACATATTCCTCAAGATCATGAATTTATTTTCTAAAACAATGTTACTACCATTGTAGGATTAGGTGAGATTTGTGATGGTATTTTGCCCTTTGTATCACTATGATAAACTCTGCCAAGTAAATTAAAATATCTCCTGTATTTTAAAGAAAATAATGAAGGGATTCTGCAGTTTTGTTTTGGTTCTAGTCCAGTACTTAGCCACTGTCTGTCCATCTATGTAACTGCTGGCCCTGCAATTTAATGTCATTTCTCTTTTTGTTGTTGTTGTTGTTGTCATTGGAAATGAAGAACAGTTAGTTTTAATCCTCCCAGTAATTGTTATTCTACAGTGCAGCCTTATTTATTTTAGGCTAAATAATAATTAACTCATTGGGCTTTATCTAATATTCTAATTATTTCTGGGTGTACTCTTCTGAACAGCATATTCTTCAGAGCTTTTATTTAGTATAAATATGACACATGAGTTAGAATTCTTTAAATTACTAGACTAAAAATAGTTCGCAGCTCTTACTTCCCCCTTGAGCTCCTGAGAAGGAGGTGATTCTGTATCTGTCTGGCAGGATTTTTGTTTTTAATGATTAAACGGGCATTAACCTTTTATTTAATAGAATCCAGTATAAATATCTTCCTTTTTTTCTTTATTATGCTGGCCTTTTTTTTACACCTAAGTGTTCTTATAGGGTCACTACGAGTCTAAATTGACTTGATGGCAGTGGTTTTTTTTTTTTTTTTTGGTTGTGGAGATCTGGGGGAGTCTGGCTGTGAAGGAACACAAGGAAACCTTTTAGGGTGCTGCAAATGTTCTGTATCCTGATCTGGGTGGAGGTTATGTGGGTACATACATATGTAAAAATCCACCCAGCTGCACATTAAAGATGAGTGCACTTTGCTGTAAATATGTTCTACCTCAAAATAAAAGTGAAAAATAAAATTTACGGGAATATATTATCTCAAATTAACTAATAAGAAACTGTTCTTGGCATCCCATTCTACCCTGTGATATCTTTGAACTTTCCAATAAAGCTGAAATTAAAATCATCTTAATAAAAGTTTGGCTTTTCTTTCAACCAAAGTCAAATTTAGTGAACATTTTAAAAGTCTGATATGCCCTCAAAAGGAATCCATCCCCAGAGCATATCTGTACTTTGAAAGCACTGTGTGAAAGCACTCAGGGCCTGGCTCCCTTCAGTGAGAGCCTTTCCAGTCACATCCACTATTGGGAGGAAGGATGTTTCCAGGCCCTGCCGCCTCCGGCACGGCTGCTCCACAGATGCCAGCCGGCGGTGTGCACAGATCCAGGGCTGTCATTCTACCCATGGCTCTGCAAGTCAGAACTTGCACCCAGCCAACAATCTCCTTTAATTGCATTTGATTAGCTGGAATTTGGAATTTGTATCTGAGAACAGAAGGGCACAGGGGACTCCTTGATTAAACAGGTCAGATAACCATGTATCGCTAAGAGGAACGGGAGAGCCTCTTTCTCGTAACTCTCTCATTGCTCAACATCTGATTGCACATGTCCTTGTCCTTGGACACTCACTCCCACACCATCCCCACCTCCGCTTTCCTTCCCATTTCCTATCTGGGGCCCAGAGCTCAGCTGCACTGGAGCCTGCTTCTCTCCTGATCTCATTCAGCCTACACACAAACCTTTTCCAGTCTCCAGCCAGAGTTCTGGTGGTCTCTGGCTGTCTTCAAATGCCTCTGATCTTTTTAGGAACAAGTCAGAATATAAACAAATAAACAAACAAACCTAGTTGGATGTTTTCCTCATCTTCCTGAAGTAGAGCTGTCCTATAGAACTTTCTAAGTTGATGGAAATGGTCTATATCTGCATTGTTCAATATGGTAGCCACTAGTGGGTTGTGCAAATTGTTTGTGCTTGACGATTGCTAACTTAATGGTTGGTGGTTCCAACCCACCCATCAGTGCCACAGAAGAAAGTCCTGGTGATCTGCTTATGTAAAGATTATAATCAAGAAAACTCTATGGGACAGTTCTGCTCAGTAACATATGGGATCACCATGAGTTGGAATCAATTAAATGACAACAGGTTTGGTGTTGGTTCACATGTGGCTCTTGAGTACTTGACATGTGGCTAAATGTGACTAAGAAATTGAATGGTTAAATTTTTTAATTGTAGTTAAAATTTAAATGTTAAAATACTGCATGTGGCTGTGTCTACCATATTGGACAGTGCAGCTGTAGAGAGAACAAGGGGTTAGGGGCCTAATACTCTTTAACTTAACCTAGCGGTCTAGTATGGAATTCCTGCTAGCTAACCAAAAGGTTGGAGGTTCAAATCTACCCAGAGGTACCTCAGAAGGAGGGCCTAGTGATCTACTTTCAAAAAAACCAATCATTGAATCCTTATGGAGTATAATTCTACTCTGACACACATGAGGTCACCATGAGCTGTGTTGACTCCATGGCAACTAATTTGGCAGCCTGGTATCTCAGAGAGGTGTTCTATCTGTTTCTTGAATGTGCCCAGCACTCATCTGTCCACCTCTCAGATCTGTCTTCTTCTAGAATAATAACTGGAAACATTTGTTGAGTCCCTGCAATGTGTCAGATATTTTGCAAATGTAACCCAGATGTACTAGGTTACCTTAAGGGATATCATAGCATGCAAAAAAAACCTCAGAATTCCAACACTGCTGGAAAGTAACACAGTAGGTCTTTTCTGGAAGCTTGCTGAGGAAGCACAAGGGGTAAATATGTCATACAATATATAGGTGGCTTCTTCTCTCCTTCCCTAAGTCTCACTCCTCAACACAATTGCTCCACCTCTCTTCTCCCACACACTGGAACCGGTTCTTCTGGCCTCTTCTTCCCTCCCTTTTCATCCTTTCTTATTTAAAGATATTTGGCCCACTTTCCTTCTACCCTACCTCACCTCACCTGGAATAGTATCCCAACAGACAAGCTGACAAAACTTCCTTCTTTAGCAGGGGAAGAAGACAAAAGTGGTAAACACTTTAGCATGTAATTTTTTTTTTCTTTTATCCCTGTTACACAGTATCCATGTTATCCTCAGTTTACAAGTGAGCAAACTGAGGTACAGAACAGTTAAGGGCACACTGTTAGGGAACAGAGAAAGCACCACACAAAAATCCCAGAGTTGTCCCATCCCTAAGACAATGAGGGGTCTCTCCAGCCTTTCTCATCAAAATCTACCCATGTGAAGATCCATCCCCACTATGATGACAAACCTGCTACTAATGACTGTTCCAATCTTAATTTCTCAACGTGGACTTTAAGACTCACCACAGTCTTGCTTAGCTTCCTTTCCTGTTACCGCTGGGTCCCTAGTCTCTCTTCCACCCAAGCAAACCTGCTTTCCAATTCACCCCAGACTCATCTGTCCATTCCAGCCCACAGGCCAGGCTTTCCCCAAAGTTGAACAGGCCATTGTTCCCCTTATACAGGCTCATCTCCATGTTCCTCTGGCATCTTCAACATCTGCCTGCATATTGGTCGTCACCACTATAAAATGTACGCTTAAATTCACCACTGCAACCCAGGGAGCATGAATTAATCTGGAGAAAATTCAATGGTAGTGCACCATGGGACTGTTTTTGATCTGGCCCATTTCAATGTGTACATTAGAAACTCCAATTAAGGCAGGGAGGTCTGCTAATCAAAGATTATGCTATGGAGATATGCAATGAGAGGTCTGGCACACACAGAATGAAGATCTTAAAATAGTTTGACAGGCAGAACTGATGGAGCCATAGAGTGAGCATCTCTTTATTGAGTGCTCTGATGGACCAGGCACTGTGCTAAGTTTGTTTCTTTTTGTGTCACTGAATTATCACACCTCTGAGATCAGAAATATTGACCCTAATTTACAAATGAGGAAAGTGAGACTCAGAGAGGCTAATTTACCCATCCAATGCTTCCAGTCAAAGGGATTGTCCCAGAGATCCTGTTCTTTCCACCACACTATGTCACTACCCAGGAGCTCTAGTAGCGTAGTGCCTAAGGCACTTGACTGCTAATCAGAAGGCTTGTGGTTCAAATCCACCAGCCACTCCTTGGAAGGAAGATGAGGCAATCTACTTTCGTAGTGATACTGCCTTGGAAACCCAAGGAGGGGTCGCTATGAGTCGAGTCCGACTTGACGGCACACAACAACAACATGTCACTACCTACTCTGTTAGGCAAGGTCATAAGAAAGGTATATGTTTAACTTTAAAAAAAAAACTGTCAAACAGTTTTCCAAATGTCTATGCCATTTGACATTCCCACCAGCAGTGTTTAAGGGTTTTAATTGCTTCACATCATTGCCAACACTAGGTATTGTCAGTCTTTTTAACCTTAGCCATTCTAATAGGTGTGTAGTGGTCAGACATCACTTACTCAAAGGCTCATATACAAACTGAAAAGTAGAAGTAAATGCTGGAAGGGGAAGAATCTGGAGCCAGGACCCAAGGGGAATTGGGAGTATTTGGTTTGGAGAAAGGAAGTTGCTTTAAATATCTGAAAGAAGGATTAAATTTCTATATTATTTTAGAAGATTACACCAGGATTGAGAGTGTAAAGTGAACTGAGAGGCAGACTGTTCAAAGGACTTTTGATAAGTCTCTCAAAGACAAAAAGGGCTTCAGAAGAAGTGAGATCCCTATCACTGGAAATGTTCAAGTAGCAGAATTTGGATGATGCTCCTCTCAGGGATGGTGAATTCTATTTCATTCACATTGGTTGAACAGCTACTATGTACTGCAATGGAGCAAGGGCAAGAAGATACAAAAGTAAGTGTTACGATGCCTTTGCCTAAATAATTATAGTGCCATGTGATTAGGGCTCTGGTAAATGTATATGCAAGAGCTATGGGGGGTAAGAGGAAGGTGGGGCTTCCCAGAGGTGGTAGCATTGCTACTGGGTCTCAGAAATCCAGTAGGATGCTATGAAAGAATTCCTAAGCTTGGTGGAAGTTTGGATTCAATGATCTTTCAGTTTCTGTTGTTGTTGTTGTTGTTATGTACCTTCAAGTAGGTCCCAACTCATAGCGACCCCTCCTTGGGTTTCTGAGGCAGTATCACCATGAAAGTAGATTGCCCCATCTTCCTTCTGAGGAGTGGCTAAGATTCTAAAATTAGCCTCTTTCCAGTGGGTACTTCCATCTTATATGCAATATCTAGACCATTAAAAACAACCTAAAAACTTGATATCTATTTGCAAAAATGAAACAGGATCTATACCTCACACCATGCACAAAAACTGACTCAAAATGTATCAAAGACCTAAATGCTAAAGCTATAAAGTTCCTGAAAGATAACTAATTAGGCAACCTACTTTTTGTCATAACTAGTCTATCAAACACAACTAAAAATGCAAGAATGACAGAACATAAATTAGATAACTGGGACCTCCTAAAAATTAAATGGCAGAATTTGGATGATTCTTCTCTCAGGAATGGTGAATTCTTTCATTCACATTGATTGAACATCTACTATGCTCATCAAAAGACTTTACCAAGAAAGTAAAAACAGAAGCTACAGGAAAAACAATCTTTGGCAAGGACATATCTGATAAGGGTTTACTCTCTAAAACATAGAAAACTTCAAAAACTAAGAAAAAGACAAATAATCCCATCAAAAAATGAGCAAAGAACATGAACAGACACTTCATCAAAAAGGACATTCAGGCAGCCACAAAATACATGAAAAGATGCTCAAGATCACTGATCATTAGAGAGATGCAAATCAAAACTACATTAAGACACTATCTCACTCCTGCAAAAACAGCAATGATCAGAAAAATGGAAAACAAGTGCTAGGGAGGTGGTAGGGAAATCTGAACTTATACATTGTTGGTGGAATTGTAAAATGGTATGGCACTTCCTCAAAAAGCTGGAAATAGAAATACATTATGATGCAACAATCCCACTTCTAGGTATATATCCTAGAGATAAGAGGAGTGACACGAATAGATAAATGAACGCCTATGTTCATTGCAGCATCATTCGCAGGAGCAAAAAATGGAAACAACTTAAGTGTCCATCAACAGACGAATGCATAAACAAATTTGGTATATACATACAATGGAATGCTATGAAACTATAAATAATGAAGAGTCCACCAAACATCCTATATCATAGATTAATCTGGAGGACATTATGCTGAGTGGAGTAAGTCCATTACAGAAGGACAAATATTGTATAGTCTCACTATTTAAAAAGGTCAAGAATAAATGTGCACATAGAAAACAATGTTCCCTGAGCATTACTAGGAATGGGATGGAGAGGGAAGGGGAATTGCCTTCTAAATAGAAGATATTTGTTATTTTTGGTGCTAGGAAAGGGAAAACCAATTATGGGTGAAGTCAGCACAACTTGACCAAGGTAAATAAAAACACTAAGAAGTACACAAGAGAAAGGGATAATTTCAGTAAATGTTATAACATACACAATTTTATTACAACCAGAAAATATGTTTATGGTTACATAGGTAGATATGTATGCATATATGTGTATAGGAAGGCATGTGTGAGTAAACACATGTACATGTATTGCTGTATCTGTTGTTGTTGTTGTTATGTGCCGTCGAGTCAGACCTGACTCATAGTGACCACTCCTTGGGTTTCCGAGGCAGTATCACTACGGAAGTAGATTGCCTCATCTTCCTTTCAAGGAGTGGCTGGTGGGTTTGAACCGCCAGCCTTCTGGTTAGCAGTCAAGTGCATATGTATATACTTGTTTTTGTGTGCTGTGCCATTGAGTTGATTCCAACTCATAGTGACCCTAGAGGATGGAGTAGAACTGCCCTATAGGGTTTCCAAGGCTATAAATCTTTACAGAAGCAAACTGCCACATCTTTCTCCCTCAAAGTGGCTGGCAGGTTAGCAGCTAAAGGTTTTAACCGCTGTGCCACCAGGGCCCACTGTGCTGCATATATATCTATCTCTCTCTATATATATATATCTATATGTAACAAAGCACATAGGAGGCACAGTTATATGGAAGCTTCCTAGACACATCCAAACAACCTGTGGGATTGATTTACTGGATTAAAAAGGCTTAGGACCATAGTCTCTGGGGTCAATTTAGTCAATTGGCATAACATAATTTATAAAGATACTGCTCTACATCTTAGCTTGGTAAGGAGCATCTGGGGTCTTAAAAGCTTGTGAGTAGCCATTTAAGATGCAACTACATGGAACAAAACAGAATGAAGGAAAACCAAAGGCTCAAAGAAGAAACTAGTCTATAGGACTAATAACCAACATGAAGCTTCATCTGTCCTGAGACCAGAAAAACTAGATGGTGCCCAGCTACCATTACTGACTGTTCTGACCAGGGACATAATAGAAGGTCCTGGATAAAATGGAAGAAAAATGTAAAATGAAATTCAAAATTAAAATAAAGGCCAGACCTACTGGACCAATAGAGATAGAGCAACACCCAAGAATATCACCCTGAGATACCCTTTGAACTTGGAACTGAAGCTATTTTTGGAGATCACTTTTCAGTGGAACAATAGATTGGCCTACAAAATAAACAGTATCACCTATGAGTAATCTGCTCCTGTAAACAACTATATGATACCAAACTGTCAACAGTTATCCCAAAGCAAAGACCAGAAGTCAAGGAAGAGGAGGGAAACTAGATCAATGGAAATGGAAGAAAAAGAATGGAAATAATGAGAATGCTGACACACTGTGAAGATTGTAATCCATGTCAGCAAACAATTTTTATAAAAATTGTTAAATGGGAGCTAAGTTTGCTGTGTAGACTTTCACCTAAAACACAATTAAAACAAAACAACCTACAAGTCCATTTATAGGGCCCAGGCAATATAAATTAAAGTCCATCCTTATCATAGAATAGTACTCAGCTGCAAAACAATGCACTCTGCTCTTTACGTATTGATTTAGAATGATCTCCAAGATACATTGTTAAGTGAAATAAATAAATAAGGTCCAGAACACAGTGTATGTTGGGCTACCATTTGAATTTTTATAAAAGGCAGGGTAAGAATACACACACGCACTCGTGTTTTTATTTGCAGAACATCTCACATCTCTAGGCCACCTGAGAAACTGGTAACATAAATTGCCTTTGGATGGGAAGTGGCTGGGAGACAGGCACAGGAGAGAAACTGGTTCCTACATACCCATTTGTATCCTTAGAATTTTAACTATTAAGTGGATTACTATTAAAAATGAAATCAGTAATTCAAAAACACAAAAATGACCAGAATTGCCTGGTGAAACCCCTGAGACTATGACTCCTAGCTGTCCTTCAGGTCTAGAACTGAACTCACTCCTGTGGCTTCCAGCCAAACAAAAGATAAGGCATATAAGCTGAATATTTACACTAGGTAGATACACTCCTTGGAGAGATCAATCGTGGGAGAATAGAAGGGCTGTGTATGCATAGGGAGACAGACTAGGGAGCAAGAGTGCATGGGAGGGAAGGACACAGGGAAGAGGTAGCTATGAGGCATGTGGTGGTTAAGTTTGTGTGTCAACTTGGCTGGGCCTGGTTGAGTGGCTGGTCATCTGAATGTAGTTATTTCCCATGGTGAGATTAGTAATTAACTCTATGGTGGAATCTATTGGAGTGGCTGACTGGCTGCTTTGGGTATGTGGTCTGCTTCCTGTATATAAGAAACAGCTTTGGGAATGGTGTCCAGCTTATGCCACTCTTGGACCCTGCATGTAGACGTGTCGTTGTTCAGCAGCCTGCCATGCTCTGTCAATCCTGGGACTTTCAGTGGACTTGAATTAATGGCAGTGTGTTTGGTTTGGTTTTTTTGGTATAATAGAACAATGATATTGTTCGGGACTGTGCCTTGTTACTTCTCGACCTTGAGCTTGTCAGCCTCAGCAGCCAGCAGCTGAGTGAAGAAAAGCCTCTAGCTCCAGTGGACCAGGAGCAGGAGGCAGAGCTGAAGCCCAAGGTTGAGGGGCTTTTACCCAGCCCCTAGAGCCTGGCACTTTGAACTCAGAATTAGAGCCTCCAAATTGTAAGAATAAACTCCAGTTTGCTAAAGCCACCCCATTTGTGGTATATTCCTGTCAGAGTGGCACTAGGCAACTAAAACAGGTGGAAAGTAGGAAGAGAGCTGTTACATTGTGGGAAATTGCAGTCAATGTCATGAGGCAAAATGTGTATAAATTGCTATATGGAAAGTGAATATGCTCTGTAAACTTTCACCCAAATCACAATTAAAAAAAAAAAAAAAAAGACTAGAATTACTGGACAGATAACAGCCTGGTAGAACCCACCCTTGAGACTGTGGCCCCAGGTTTTCCTTCCATCCTGGGACTAGACTCACTTCCATGGATTAGCTCTCAGCCAAACAGTAGAAAGGCCTACAAACAGAACACTTACCCCAGAGAGGTGCACCCTTTACATCAATCAACCGTGAGAGATCAGAAAGGCAGAATTTGCACATGGGGAAAGCTGGACAGACAGGAATGGATAGACAAGAAGGACACAGGGAAGGGGTAGTTACAGGGAGGAGATGGGAGGAGAGATGTTTGTTGTTGGGATTAAAAACCAAATATGTATGAACTGTTGAGTGTAAAATGAATCTGCTTTGTAATTTGCAGTCAAATCACAATAAAAAATTAAAAATTAAAAAAAAAATCACTAAGAGTCATTAGGGGACAATGAGCTTCTATTATACCAAAAAAACCAAACCAAACACACTGCCATTGAGTCAATTCCAACTCATAGCCTCCCCTATGGGTTTCTGAGGCAGTAAATCTTTACAGAAGTAGATTGCCCAGTCTTCCTTCCATGGAGTGGCTGGTGGGTTTGAACCACCAACCTTCTGGTTAGCAGCCAAATGCCTTAGGCAGTGTGCCACCAGAACTCTTTCTATTACAGGTAATGGGAAAATTTGAGAATGGTTAATGGTCATGGCTGAGCAACATGATGAATATAATTAATGTCACTGAACAGCACATGTGAAGTTTGTAGAAATGGCAAATATTTTGTTACCTATATATTTTCCACCATAAAAAAGTTGAAATCAAAATGAATCTAAAACCCAACATTTTGAAAGAAATAAAAAGTAGCTGTCTATATCAGCATGTTGCCCTCATGTGTGCTCTTTAGCCTCTTCCTAGGTGTCCATCTCCCTCCACTGAACCAGGCTTGGGGTCTATTCCTCAGAAGAGGCCTTTCTCCCCTGGGCACTTCCATCTCTTTTCTTCTACCTCTCAAAGGCATTCACCACCTAGACTGTAAACCTATTGCTGTCAGTCATTTTCGACTCATAGTGACCCTGTAGGACAGGGTAGGACTACCCCATAGGGTTTCCAAGGCTGTAATCTTTATAGAAGCAGACTGTCACATTTTTCTCCTATGGAGCAGCCTGTAGATTCAAACTGCTGACCTTTCAGTTATCAGCCAAGTGCTTAACCACTGGGCCATCAGGGATCCTTTCATCTAGATCAGTGTTTCCCAAATAGGAATATGCATGTGCATATGAATCAACTTGGTATCTTGTGAATATGCAGTTTCTGATACAGTAATGGAGGGTGGGTCTGAGATTGTTCATGCCTAGAATCTACTGGACAGCAATTGGTTTTTTCTGATTAAACAACTTGGGGTGGTGGAATCACAGGGAATTGGAATCGACTCTACGGCAACTGGTTTTGGTTTTAAGGACAGCTTCTGGGCCACCCCCTCTCTCACACTCCCTCATGAAAATTCAGAAGCCAAACCAAACTGCCTTCAGAAAGCAAAACCAGACAGTGTTTGGCACAGCCCTTCTCCCTGAGTGAAAAGCAGACGTCTGAGATCCAGGTGTGGAGAGACCACCTGCTCTGGCAGAAAGCTGAGGGCTCCAGCGGAGGCTTCCTCACCACCCAGGATGGGCACTGACCTGTGATCCTGGATGCCAGGTGGCCAAACACCCCTTCCACACCCCTTGCCCCAGGGCACGGGGTAGTTTTCCAGGCCACACACATGGGTTTCCCTGATGAGGCATTTTTCTGTATGACAAAACCCTGCTCTTAGCCACTGCTGAGAGAGATGAGTGTGGGGTGAGTGCTGGAAGGAAACCAGTGGGGGTGAACCCTCAGGGTGGATACCACCCCTGGTTGCAGCAGGTGGGGGCCACAAGGCCCACAGGGGGAGTGTTGAAAAAGGTGCTTCCTTTCTCCACACCTTCCCCACCCACCTGTGACCATGTCTGAAATTGCACCATGCAGGCTCATTCCTTTGGGATGAGAAATTGCGTCTCCTAAAATGCTCCCAAACTGCACTGCTGGTTGTAGTAGTATCATTCACGGGCAGTGTACACATCTTAAGGAGCTCTGGTGGTGCAGTGGTTAAAGCATTCAGCTGTGAACCAGAAGGTTGGTAGTTCAAACCCACGAGCTGCTCCATGGAAGAAAAATGAGACAGTCTGCTTCCGTAAAGATTTACAGCCTTGGAAACCCTATGGGGCAGTTCTACTCTGTCCTATAGGGTCACCCTGGTCAGAATCAACTTGATGGCAGTGGGTTAAAATGCTCCCAGTGAGCCCAGTGGCACAGTAGTTAAAGCTCTCAGGTGCTAACTGGAAGTTTGGTGGTTCAAACCTACCAGCCACTCAGTGAGAGAGATGTGGCAATTAATCTATTTACAGCCCTAGAAATCCTAGGGGCAATTCTATTCTGTCCAATAGGGTTACTCACTTTGAGTCATAATCAACTCCTGGACAGTGGATTAAGTTTGGTTTTAGTAAAATGGTCCCACCCATAGGAGAGATAATACATTAAGCTGTTATCAATCATCTACGCCCTAATGTGCATTTGTTGATCAGTTCTGGAATGTTATAGCCAGCATGGGCCTGGTCTAATCCCTTCAGCTTCCAAGTAAGGAAACTGAAGCCTTGAGAAGAAGGTGACTGGCTCAAGGTTGGATAGCAAAGTGGTCAAGGGTAGGAAGAAGCATAGGGATGGACTGAGGTGATGAGGAAAACCCCAATATAATCAAGGGAAGAAGGGGGCATCTTCAAGCTTGGACTTTACAGATTAACTCAGAGATAAACCAAGTTTCCCCCAAGAAGAAGAGAAGCGGCAGAGCCCATGGTAGCTTCCCACCCTGCCCCAACCTTGAGCACGAAATGCCTCCAAAGCCTCCAGTTTTATCTCAAAGTTCATTCAAATGCAACAAACATTCTACTCCTGATTTGCTTTTTCATGAAAACGATAGTGAGATTTCTTGAGAGAGAGATAATTTCCTGCTTACCAGATAACCAGCTTGTGTTTGTGGGGAGAAGATCTGGACTGCTAAGAAAGGAATGAGGAAACTTTTCACTGTATGCCCATTCGTACTTTTTTGAATTTTGTGGCATGTGCAAACGTTAAAGCCAGTTGCCCTGGCGTCGACTCTGATTCATGGCGACTCCCTGCATGTCAGAGTAGAACTGTGCTCCACAGGGTTTTCAATGGCTGATTTTTTTGGAAGCACAAGGCACTATGTGTGAGCACAAACCCCAACTCTCCAGTTAGCAGCCAAACACTTAACCGTTTGTACCACTTGGGGACTCCATGCAAATATTACCTCGTCAAAAAGCTAATAACATCTGGACCTAAAAAGTTTGGTTGGTGAGGGTCTAGGGAAGTACCCTGTTGTTTGGAAAGCAGAATGTATAAACAGAAACGCCTGAGTGTAGAACAAGTATAGTTTCTGTCACAATGTTAAATGCATGTGCCTTTTGCTTGGCAATGTCTGGTCTAGGAATCTAGCTCCCACCTGTAGGCAATGATGTTTAAGCATATTCATGGCTACATTATTTGTGCTGACCCAGAGAGGCTGGCCTGAGCATCTGTCTTGAAAGCTCCTGACGTGACTTTAAACAAAGACCAGAAACTAAATCTCCTCCTTTCCAATCTGGCAACCTTCTCACACCACCTCTTTAAAAATCACGGAGTATATAACAGTAAGTAAAATAATAACAACAGCCGATGTTGACATAGTGCTTGATTTGTGCCAGACTCTGTTATGTAGATTAACCAACGGCCATTGAATTGATTCTCACTCATAGCGGCCCCATGTGTGTAGAGTAAAACAGTACTCTATAGGGTTTCCATGACTGTGATCTTTTGAAAGCAGATCACCAGCCCTTTCCTCCAAGGTGCATCCGGGTGGGTTTGAACCATCAACCTCTTGGTTAGTAGTCAAGTGTGCAACCCTTTGCTCCACCCAGGGACTGTTACATACACTAAATAACCAAACCCAAGCTATTGCTGTCAGTCAATTCTGACTCATAGTGACCCTATAGGATTGCTACATTTCTTCTCGTGGAAAGGTTGGTGGGTTAGAAGCTGAGTGCTTAACCACTGCATAACCAGGCCTTCTTGCTATATACACTAAACGCCTTTAATTTTCACAACAACCTATTATCATCTGCCACATGTGAAGGTGAGGACACTAGGGCACAGAAGTGCTAACCTTACTTGAGATCACATAGCTAGCAAGTGGCAGAGAGAGGATCTGAACCAGAGCCAATGCCACTTCACTATACCGCCTCTCTGCACGACAGCACATAGTACGACAGCTGCAATTTCTTAGGCAATTTCTATTTGCTAAGCTGCTGTGCTAGTTACTGTGCAATGGCTTTATTTATTTTTTTTTTTTTAATTGAGATTTGGGTGGAAGTTTATAGAGCAAATTGGTTTTCCATTCAACAATTCATACACATTTTGTTTTGTGACATTGATTGCAATCCCCACAACATGACAAGACTCTTCTCATTTCCTCCTTCTGTTACCTTCTTTCCTATCCCTTCCTGTCTTCTGAGCTTTATCCCTAGGCAAATGCTGCCCTTTTGATCTCGTATGGTTGATTGTTCCAAGCAGTGCATACCTCCCTGGTATTACTGTTCACTTTATAGGCCTGTCTATTGTTTGGCTTAAAGGTGAGCCGCCAGGGGAGTTCATTTCCGGGCTTGAAGGGTGAGTCAGGGCCATAGTCTCGGGGGTTCTACCAGTCTCTACCAGATCAATAAGGCTTGTCCTTTTTATGATTTTGACTTTTGTTCCACAGTTTTCTCCCACTCTATCTAGAACCTTCTATTGTGATCCCAATCAGAGTGGTCAGTAGCAGTAGCCAGACACCATCTAGTTCTGATCTCAAGGTTGTGGACCCTGGAGTTCACATGGCCTGTTAGTCCTTTGGACTAATTGTTTCCTTGTGCTTTGATTTCTTTCATTTTTTTGCTCCAGATGGGGAGAGACCAATAGTTGCACTTTATATGATCACTCACAAGCTTTTAAGCTCCCAGTTATTACTCACCAAAGTAGTATGTAGAACATTGTCATTGTGGACTATGTACTTTGCAGTGTTTTTTTCAAAATCTTCTATAGGCCCAGTCCTGTGTTGAGTTCAGGGACTTGTCAGGGTGGAGATGTCTGAGAGATCTGGAGAAGACAATAGAAGACATGGTCCATGCCTAAGAAGCTAACAAAATCATGGAAAAAAATTGGGAATGAATAAGGGTGGTGGTTGAACATTATGATCAACTAATTAATGTCATTGTATTGTACATGTGAAAATGTCAAATGTTTTGTTCAGTATATATTTACCACCACCACAACAACAAAAAAGCAGCTGACAATATGCATATAAAGATGACAAACCTAATCCTTACATTTCTGCAATACTTCACAGTTTTCAAAGCTCTTTCTTTATTTCATTCATTCTTCTTGACAATCCTGACAAACACTGTTTATGATCTCTGTTCCAGGATGAGGACCCAAAGCTCTCCAAGTTGAATGAGGCTGCCCTCAAGTTCCTCCAACAAGTAAGAGAAGGAGCTAGAACTCAGGTCTCATGACTCCCATCTGTCAAAGAGGAATGACACACTGCCTTGACAGCCCCGTTCAGTGGTTTCCAACCTTCTCCAGTATGACTTGCTCCTTTTTACTTAAAAAAATTATTGCAATCTTGCAAATGGTTGGAGCTGTATATTGGGTCAACTGAAAAAATTCACAGTGACAAAAAAAAAACAACTAGGGCTTCAGCATGGTTGAAAAAGAACACCACAGTTGTATACCTGTTTGCAGACAATATTTGGAGTGCAAATAGACATATGGATTTCTTGCAGTAAATTTGTTGTTCATGGGCAGGTAACAACTGGATGGAGTCCACATTTGCAGAGTAGTTCAGAGATGAGGACCTGTCCAGTATCTGTCTTCTTGACCAGGACACAGGGGGAAAAGATCATTTAAAGACTCCTTAAGTAAAAAAAAAAAGAGTGGAGTGGAGGAACAGATGAGAGCAAAGGAGCTTGGCACAGCGAGATAGGTCTTTGGGGAGGCCCAAAGGGTGTGTGGGCATATATATATTTCTGTTGGAGGGAAGGGTTGATTCTAAAAGGTCAAAGACCACTTCAGCAGTTGAGAGAAGAGAGGGCCAGAAGTGGAGAAAGGGTGTAGAGGGGATATAATGCAAGTCCAAATCCCCTATGTGAAGTCTTTGGGGGTCAAATATGTTTTACATTTCAAAGTTTTCAGATTTTAGAAAAGCAACATGGTGCTTGTACTACATATTTTGTAATACCAGGATTTGGATCAGGATCCTGTAATCAAATACATTAATATTTCTGCGACGAGATGTATGAATAATCACACTATGTGGGAATAAACAAAGACTGCAAATAGCCTCACATCATTCCAGGTCAGGTTTTGTCACCAAATATGTTTCATTTTCAGAGCTTTTAGAGTTATTGATAAAGGATGTTGTTGTTTTTTATGTGCCATCGAGTCGGCCCCGACTCATAGCGACCCCTCCTTGGGTTTCTGAGGCAGTATCACTACAGAAGTAGGATTGCCCAACCTTCCTTCCGAGGAGTGGCTGGTGGGTTTGAACTGCCAGCCTTCTGGTTAGCAGTCAAGTGCTTTAGCCATCATGCTACCAGAGCTCCTAGTAGACCTAAAAATTAAATAGATGTCATTCTGAGCGGTCTTGGTCTTTGTCAGGTACTGTTCTAAACAGTCTACAGGCATTGCCTCATTTAATCCTGTATCAATATGATGAAGTTATTATACTCATTTAACAGTCAATAGAACTGAGGCTCAGAGATGTTAAGTGACTTGCCCAGGTCATTCAGCTGGTCAAAGGCTGAGTTGGGGCTGGATCCCAGGTCCCTCTGACTCCAAAGCCATGGATCTTCCTGCCACTTGGAGAAGAGAAGCTCATTTTGCCAACTTTACAATTTTGCTCGGATGCCACTCATCAACACCAAAATTTCCCATCAAGGCACAAAGAGAATAACTGAAGTCCAAAGCTGTGACTGTGAGTTCTCACCTATTATTCTTAAAAGTATTTTGAGTGTTCGCCCCTCCATGCCCCCAAGCATTCTTGTCCCATCCACTCCATGTCCTAGGCCTTGGAGGCCCACACTAGAAGGGTCCATGCCTGGTGATCACTCATTGGCCTTTCCAGGAGCCTCTCCAGGCAGTATGGTGCAGTGGTTAAGCGCAGGATGCTAGAGCTGAGCATCCTGGATGTGAGTCCCAGTTCTGCAGCCTAACAACTGTGCAGCCCTGAAACACACATTCAGCCTTGCAGGGCTTTGGTTTCCCCACGTGTAAAATGGAGGTAATAATAGTATCTGCCTTGTGGCTGTAGTGAAGACTAAACGGATAAGCATATGTAAAGTGCTGAAAACAGAGCCGCCTGCCTAGAGTAATCATGTGATACAGTTCCTGCGGGTGGGCGGGGGGAGTCTTTTCTGCCCCAACCACTCCTTCCTCTACCCTGCACGCTCTATCAGCACTCTTGTAACACTTTTTCCCATTTATTTGTCTATATAACTGTTTCTTGCTATGAAATTGTGAACATCTTGAGGGGAGGGGTTGCACTTTATTCTTTTATTCATTTCTCTGTCCCCAGCACTCAGCACACTGCCTGGCACATCATTTAAAAAAAAAAAAATTCCAAATCCTTTGCTCTCTGTTGAGTTGACACCAACTCATGACAACTTCTGTAAATATATGAATGAATGAAAGGGCCCTGCTCACCAAACTTATAATTTCACATAATGTTCAACAACAATATGATCGTCATCTTCAATGAACATATCCTAAAATCTTACCTACCGTAGAGGTGTCAGGAACAGGCTTTGCAAAAAAAAAAAAAAAATCACCTGAGTTGCAGTCCCAGCCCCTGTGGAGCTGGCTGACAGTCTGTGATGGGCGATGCCCCATGTGAGAGGTAGCTGCAGAACAAGCCTGTAGCACATGCCAGCTTAGGGACAGTCAGTGCTGCTGGGCATCTAGGGCTGGGAGAACAATATGGGATGAGTCACAAGCGTGTCATCCTCATCCAAAGTAAAATAGGGTTGTTGGATAACAATAGGAACCATGTCACAAGGCAGGATGAGCCATGTGTGTGCCTCTCTGAGTGGTGTGGATAGTGCTGGATGTGGGTCAGGGAGGGGGAGGGAGGGAGAAAAGGCTTTTTGCTGGTGGTTCTGACAGACATGGGGAGAAATGGGATCTGAGCCCACAGTCAGAGCCCCTCCAGTGCTCATACTAGTTTACAACCCCCAGTTTTCACAGTTGGTTTCTATCTTCCCCGTACCTTACAAGCCATTGATATTGTTGTTGTTATTTGCCATTGAGTCGGACCCGACTCATAGCGAGCCCTCCTTGGGTTTCCGAGGCAGTATCACTATGGAAGTAGATTGCCCAACCTTCCTTCCAGGAGTAGCTGGTGGGTTTGAACCACCAGCCTTCTGGTTAGCAGTCAAGGGCCTTAGGCACTATGCTACCAGAGCTCCCACAAGCCATTGATAAGACCTCCTATCTCCTACTGAACTGAGCTCATTCGTGTAGTTTCTTTTTTATTATTATTCAAATAACATACATTCACTGTTTGAAAAAAAAAAAAAGAACACACAGAGAACAAGAAAGGAAAAATAATAATCTAGAATTTCATCTCTCTAAAAACTACTCTTGATATTTTGGTGTCTGACCACTCACCTTTCATCCATCCACCCACCCTCTTACCCACCCATCTATTCATCCACTCAACCACCCACCCTTCATTCACATACCAACCCACTCTTCACCCACCCACTCATTCATTTATTCATTCATCCATCCACCCATCTACTCATTCATCTATTGTCAGAGTTCTTAGTTGCAAGCAATAGAATCCACTCTAACAGAAAAGGAACTTATTAAAAGATGAGGGAAGACAGACACTAAGGCTTAACTCAGGCATGACACTCAGACCAACCACAAAGCCCCCACTGCAGCTACCTCTACTTTTCAGCACAAATAACTTACCTTGCTCCCAAACAGTGTTGGACATTGGATACCAGAATACTCCTCCAATTCGTCTAAAGATGAGATACCTCCTCCATCCCCTTTCCCAGGATACCACCACCTTTCTCAGGATACCTGCTGCCTCAGTTGCTCTCTCCCAGGTAAAAAAAAAAAAAATCTCATGTGGGTGCATCTAATTGATGGAACCTAGTCACATGTCTACAGTTCAGCTTCAAGGGAGTATGGGAAAGAAACTTTTCCCTTTACTTTGGGGAAATGCAATTTATGACATGGAAAAAAATAATCCATAAGAAAAAATTGATCAAAAGGTACTGGTGATCATAACGCATGGCAAATTCCCCTAGCCTAGCCTAACCGGTTACCATGGAGTTGACTCCAATTCATGACAACTGCGTATGTGTCAGAATAGAACTGTGCTCCATTGGTTTTTTCACGGATGGTTTTTCAAAAGTAGATTGCCAGGCTTTTTTTTCCAAGATGCCTCTGGACAGACTCAAACTTCCAACCATCCAGTTAGCAGCCAAGCAAACTAACTGCATCATCCAGGGACTCCAAAATGTCCCTTTACAAACAGTTGCTATGGAGTCCATTCTGACTCATGACAACCACACGTGTCAGAGTAGAAATGCTCCATAGGATTTTCAATGCTGTGACCTTTGGAAAGCAAATCACAACCCGTTTCTTCCAAGATCCCTCTGGTTCAATTTACCTTAACCATTTGGCATAGTGCCTAAGGCATTTGATTACTAACCAGAGGGTTTGCGGTTCAAACCCACTAGCTGCTCCATGGAAGGAAGACGGGACAATCTACTTTCATAAAGATTTACCACTTCAGAAACCCAGTGAGGGTCTCTACGAGTTGGAATCAACTCGGTGACAGTGAGTGAGTGAGTGAGAGACTCAAAATGTCCTCTAAACATACTATCCTGATTTTTTTTTACTTAAGATGGGATGATCCCCAGTGCCTAGTTCAGTGTCTAGCACACACTAGGAGCTCAATATATGAAGAAGGAAAAGTAAAGGAAGAAGAAGAGATTACACATTATATCCTGTCTCACTAAGCAGGAGCTCTGGTGGCGTAGTGCTTAAGGCATTTAACTGCTAACCAGAAGGCTGGTGGTTCAAACCGACCAGCCACTCCTTGGAAGGAAAATTGGGCAATCTACTTCCAAGGAAGGGTTGCTATGAGTCAGATCCGACTTGACAGCAGTGAGTTTGGTTTGCTTTTTCACTAAGCCATGCTGAATGAAGACTTGCTGCTTGAATACCTAAGACTCGAGGCTTCTTATAGATTGTGATAGGGGCTCCTTTGCCGAGCAAGGAAACACAAAGCTGTCCTTCAATGCCTGTCATACACATGCATGAACTCGTATAGCACCTATGCCCATTGCCATGCAGCCACTCACCATCTCTGTAGCTCATTTGTTGGCTTAATTTCACCCAGCCTGTCATCTCCCCACTTCCCCGAACCTATTAGTTTTGTAAGTGAGTCTCTTTATGGTGGAGATGGTTAATATGCTCGGTTGCAAACCAAAAGGTTGGAAGGTTGAGTTCACCCAGAGGTGCCTTGGAAGACGTGTCCAGCAATCTACTTCTAAAATATCAGCCATTGAAAACACTACGGAGCACAGTTCTACTCTGACACACATGGGGTCACCATGAGTCAGAGTCAACTCCATGGCAACAGATGCTAGCCTCTAAACAGTTGCTCTAGAAGCAATGACATTAGAGTCTTCCCAGGGTGACTATGTCAGCAAAGCTTACTTGCATCTAAATCCAAGTCTGCTAAAATCTCAATCTTGTTCTTGATGGTCAAAGTGGGCCATCCACAGAGTTGTGTGGGCCTGCCATTTAGACGTTTATACAGTAGTTTAATCAGTGGGGTGGTGGTGGGGATTTGTAAGATAAACACACTTAGATGACAAGGTAGCTTTCTTGGTGCTGTAGGAAGTAAGAAAAAGTAAATTCTCCAAGGAGGGGTCGGGATTGACTTGATGGCAATGAGTTTGGTTTGGTTTGATCCCCAAAGTTCAGAGTCTTGGCTCCATGTGATCACAGAAGTTTTCTTAGATGAAGAGGCTATTGAGGGATGAGGCAGCTAGGGTATTGGCTTGGAAGCCAGAGCAAACCTGGATTCTTCCCTTCCCTCCCCAAACCAGGTCAAATCTCATATCTATAGTTTCTATAGCATCATGATCCTCAGGATCATTATGGCTGAATTTCATTTTGCTGATTTTCTGATATGTGTGACCACAGAGCCTTTGCCATTGTGCCCCAGAAAGGCACTGGGTGGGCAGAGGCCAGGTGGAGCAGGTTGGGCCAGACTTTGGGGAGGGGGAGGCTGAGGCCCACCACAAAGGCAGTCTGCAGCTTTCCCCACACCCTCCCCCAGGGAGGAGCAGCTGATGTGTTTCTGGAGTGTTCCAATCCAATTAGCGACCTCACCCCCATGGGGGCCCAAACCACCACTCCCTTCCCCGAGGTTGAGACTGGGTGAGGAGGGGGCTGCTAGGAGGTCTGAACATCCTGACCCAGCTCCTCCTGGCAGCTCAGCTGCCTCGCTGTTACCCACAGGCTGCTATGACAGCGCCTGTTTCTAGGCGACTGTTCTGGGGAATGGTCTGTTTTGGCAACCAGAGGGCCTCTGGGTAAGGGGGGGCCGTGGCCACCGCGTCATTTGCATAGCAACCTCCCCTCCCTGAGCTACTCTCTGCTCTGAGGAGGCGGGCGGACAGGCGGTCTGGGCCCAACGCTGACTCCGGACCCTCTCCCTCCGCCCAGCCCAGCCTAGCACCAGGCCCGCCCTGCGGCGCTGCGCAGTCACAGCATCTCGGCCCGACCGCCCTAGTTGTACCTCCCTCCCGGGGAGGTGGAGGCTGCAACACTCAGCCAGGGCACTTCCGGAAAGGCCGGTGCCCTAGGGAAGTGGGGAAATGATGCTTGGGGACAAAACATAGCAATGGGGGAGGGGGGAATGAAATACACTCTTTTTCAAACCTGAGTCAAAGTCACATGCCCCGGTAGCATCCAAATGCACTCTGGATAACCGGGTGAACTCACAGAATATTTAGGTGAACCCTCAGCTAAGCTCTGGGAGATATTCAGAAAATGTCTGTTGGATTCTTACATTGCAAATATATGTGAATTTGGATATGAGTAGACCTTGGAGAAAGGAGGAAACACTTCTTACCTAGAAAAAAATCAGGTAGTGATGTTCATGGTAAATATTTTTAAATACTTGCAAGAGGAACTTGGTGACATAGTGTTATCTGAATTTATCAAAGGAAACTGAAAGGGAAAATAGACAGCTTTTGGACGCGACCCACTCTCCCCGGCATTCCCACCTCACCCCCAACCACATACCAGCCAAGTCCATGATGCTAACTGTGATACCAGGGCTCGGAACACGAGGACCAACTTTAACTGCCCAAGGACACATGCCCTGGGCTGGAACCCGAGAAGGGGGGTTGGGCAGGGGCAGGTCACCCCAGCTGAGCGATCACATTTCCCTGGCAGCTGTCCAAGGGGCAGCTCCCGGCTGCACCTGTTTGTGGGGTGATTTGCTTTTATCAGTATTGACACAGCAGCAGGGCCAGGGAATAACATAGTAATAAATAAATGAGAGAGAGAGGGGAAAAAAAAAAAAGCCGGAGCCACCCAGGCGAGGCAAAAATGCTGAGGTCTTTTTTTTTTTTTTTCCCTGCTTGTTGTATGTCAGCGTGTTCTGTCCAGTTTCCCTGCCCATGAAATCTCTGAGGATCACGGAGCAGGGCTGGCATGGGAGCTCTGGGTCTTAAAGAGATAGAGTTGCAGAGCCGGAAGCACTTGAGAACTTTTTTTTCTTTTGGTGTCAGGCATCCCTAACCAACGGATTTCAAGGTTACTTACACCTTCACCTGCCACTTTGGCAGGAATCTCATATTTGTCAGGAATCTCAGCAGGGAGTTCCTTCCTCCCTCTGCCGAGTGGCCACATCAGGAAGGCAATATAGAAACCAAACAAACCAAACTTAGTGCCGTACAGTCGATTCTGACTCATATCCATCCTATAGGTCAGAGTAGAATTGCCCCTTAGGGTTTCTAAGTTGGTAAATCTTTACAGAAGCGGAATGTCTCATCTGTCTCCCGTGGAGTGGCTAGTGGGTTTAAACCGCTGACCTTTTGGTTAGCAGCCAAATGAATGCCTTAACCACTGCACCATCCTTGCTCCTAGGCAATACAGAACCAAAACCAAAACAAAAACAAACTCACCACCATCAACCCCATTCTGACTCATAGGGACCCCATTGGGTTTCCGAGGTGGTAAATCTTTTAAGAAGTAGGTTGCAGGATCTAACCCCACCCCTGACACCTACTAGTCATGTGACCCTGGCAGGTTATTTAATCTTCTTAAGCCTCACTTTCGTTATCTGTAAAATGGGGACAAGGATACCTCCTAAGTTTGTTGTGAGGCTCTAACACCTGTCAAGTGCACAGTGAGTGCCTGACATGAAGAAAGTGCTTAATCATGTTAGCACTTGTGTTCATTACTAAGAGATGAATGAGGCCCGGCACTGTGTCATATTCATCTCGGTTTCCTTGATCCTCACACAAAGCCTGGCATATGGTAGAGACCAGTAATGTTTGATAAATGAATGAATGAACAGCTAGGACCTGCCCTGAAGAAGTTAACATCTACTCAGGAAATATAAGACATAGACTGGCGATGCCACTCACATGTAAGAGACAACAGAGGGTTAAAAGCCATTCTGCCAATCCCCAAGCCCCAGAGGCAGACAGTCCCTTTGATCCCTTAGTTTCATCTATCTAGGATGCTTTCAAGACAGGAAAACAGGAAATATCTTTGATAGCCTGGCTCACTCTGTTTTTTTTTTTTTTTTTTTTTAAATGGTAGCTGCGGGGGAGGGGACGGGAGGGATGGTCCTTTGAGTCACATTTTGCCAGGAAATCTGCCTCCTTCCTTTCAGATGCTGGGACTTCTGAGGAGGGGGTGGTTTAATAGCTGCTTGCTCAATGCAGACAGAAAGATTGGCCCAGAAGTGGCAAAGTTGAGAGTGTGGTTCCTTAGTGAACCATGTGGTCCTTCTCATTCATGCATGCATTCACTCATTCACTCCCTTGCTGTTGACTGAGTGGCCACATGTGGCTGGCTCTGGAGTTATGGCTCAGTATCTGGTGACCAGGGCATAAACAGACTTAAAAAGAAATGAAGGACAGGGAGTTCAGAGAAGATGAGATAAACACAGAAAAGTGAGAATGTGCTAAAGGGAAGAAACAGCAGCAGTTGTAGGAAAGAGAGATTGAAGAGAACAAAAGAAAGAACCCAGAGAAGAACAAACATATAAGAAAAAAGAAAAGCATACATGAATTTGCAGCCAGGGCCAGTAAAGGCTTTGTGATAGAATAGCTGGACACTGAGTACGTGCAAGAGAAGACCATAAACTCCAGTGACACAAAAGGATGAAAGAAATGAACAGAAGAAAGGAGAATCATAGCGTAAGACTGCAGATCTGACACTAATCTCCCTCAAAAAAACAAAACAAATTCACTACTGTCGAGTGGTTTTTGACACATAGTGACTCCCATTAGGTTTCCAAGGCTGTGAAACTTCACAGGAGTAGATTGCCTCATCTTCTTCCATAGAGCAGCTGGTGGGTTTGAACCACCAACATGTTGGTAAACAGCTAAATGCCTTAACCACTACACCACCAGAGCTCCTTGACACAAATCTAGATGGACTTGAAAAGAGAGTATGCTAACCCTCACTCTGCTACTCCTCGGAAGGAAGATGGGGCAATCTACTTCCGTAGTGATACTACCTCAGAAACCCAAGGAGGGGTCGCTATGAGTCAGGTCCGACTCGACGGCACATAACAACAACAACAACACTCTGCTACACTCACACTTAAATATGCTTCATTTAATTTTTTAATAAATTCAATTATTATTTTAATAAATTCAATCCACATTGGCCCAAGGTGGACATGAGGGAACTTTCTAGGAAGGTGGAACCTCTATATAGTGACAGAGGCGCGAGACATTGGTGGTTCAGTAGTAAAATTCTCACCGGCTGTATGCAAGAATTGGATTTGATTTCCAGCCAATGTCCCTCAAGTGTAGCCATCACCCTGGGGCTCTCATGTTGCTCGGATGCGGAAGAGATTTCAGTGGTGCTTCCAGACTAAGAAGAAAGACCTGGAGAACTACTTCTAAAAATGCAGGACCTGAGCCAATGTCATTTTGGTGTGCAAGAGGTCACCGTTATTCAGGGCCAATTCTGTAGCAGCTAACAAGTCATAGAGGTAGAGGTTACATGGGCAGATCCATTCTTTAAGAATTCTGCATTTCAATGTATATAAATTTCAGCTAAAAAAAAACAACTATAAAATAAACCATCAAGTAGGGGAGGGGGATGTAAGTAGAGGTAGAGGTGAAACAAGAAATATAGAATACTTATCATTATTGGGGAGCTCTGGTGGAGCAGTGCCTAAGGCATATGACTGCTAACCAGAAGGGTGGCAGTTCAAACCCACCAGCCACTCCTTGGAAGGAAGACTGGGCAATATACTTCCATAAAGATACTGCCTCGGAAACCCAAGGAGGTCACTATGAGTCAGATCTGACTCCACGGCAGTGAGTTTAGGTTTTTTTTGGTTTGGATGATTATTGAATTTGAATAATGGAGACCATTGTATTCTCTTTATAGTGAATTTGTTTGAAATTTTCCATACACAAAGTCTTTTTCTGTTTTTTAATTGTTTTTATGTATGTGTTGTGTCCCCCCAAAATATATGTTGTAAATCCTAGACCCTAAAAAAAAAAAAAAAAAAATCACTGCTGTGGAGTCGATCTGACTCATAGCGACCCCTCCTTGGGTTTCCCAGGCAGTATCTCTACAGAAGTAGATTGCCCAATCTTCCTTCCGAGGAGTGGCTGGTGGATTGAACTTCCAGTCTTCTGGTTAGCAGTCAAGTGCCTTAGGCACTACACCACCAGACCCTATACCTGTGGATATAATCCCATCTGGAAATAGGATTTTCTTTGTTATGTTAATGAGGTCATATTGGTGTAGGGTGTGTTTTAAACCAATCACTTTTGAGAAATAAAAGAACAAATTAGGCACAGAGACAAGCAAGGTCAGTTAAGGGCAGATAGATCCCACAACAGGTGAAGGTCTCCAAGGAACAGAGGAACAAAAGCTGAAAAGAGACAAAGATCTTCCTCTAGAGCAGACAGAGGGTGAAAGCCTTCCCCTAAACTAGTGCTCTGAATTCAGCCTACTAAACAGTGAGAAAATGAATTTCTTAAAGTCACTCACTTGTGGTATTTCTATTCCAGGAGCACTAAGGAACTAAGACAATTGCCTATAAAATGTCATTGTTGTCCTCAAGCAAATCTCTTGGTTTATCAGGAAGGGAACTGAGACATCTTATCAGTCTTCCTGTTATAGATGAGGAAATGGAGGTGCACCTTGACTTGTTCAAGGTGCTCTCAGATATCAACTTGCAGAGCTGGCACTGTAATCTCAGGTTCAAGCAGTGCCCTTTTGACCTTTGTGGGCAGTCAGTTCCTCACTGGTCTTCAGCCAGAAGGAATTCGCCCCTTACCCTGGATTGCCTTCTGAACTCACAGCCCTTGGTCTTGATGTGCAGAGAGGCTGAGTAGGCTGAAGGAATCTCTAGTCTGCAAACCACTTTGCACATATCTGCTTTGGTTCTGAAAGGTGACCTGAGCGGGTAGAGATTCAAATAGGTCCCTAGCTTCCACTTCCAAAGGTAGAAAATGCAACCCACACAATTAAATAAAGATTTCCAGTAACAAAGAATTGAAACCAAACGAGGGAAGAGAGTCAGCTCACCAGTAAACACGGGTTTGCTTTAAGGCAGTCAATTTACCTCTCTTGCCTCAGTTTCCTCATTTGTAATAAGGGATGGGAGATTTCCATTCTATTTATCTTATAGGCTTGTCCACAGGATCCCAAGGGTGCTGGGTGGGAAAGCACTTTGAAAAGAGCTATACAAATGTGAAGCTATACAAACATCAAGCTATACACAGAGTGAGAGAAGGGAAGAGAGATAAGGAAGGAACACAGGGAGTTTTCTGCGAGACTCTTTTTAACTCTGTCTTTTGAGCTGTGCCTTAGAGGAAAACCAAAACCAAACTTAACTGCCAGCGAGTGGATTCTGACTCAAAGCGACCCCTGTAAGTGAGTTTGGTTTTTTGGGTTTTAGAGGAAAATAGGCTTTGGAGGAGGGTTGTTGTTGTTGTTAATGTGGAGTCGAGTCGGACCCGACTCATAGCGACCCCTCCTTGGGTTTCTGAGGCAGTATCACTATGGTGGTAGATTGCCCCATCTTCCTTTAGAAACCAAAAAAACAAACTCACTGTCTTTGAGTCGGATCTGACTTATAGCAACCCCTCCTTGGGTTTCCGAGGTGGTATCACTACAGAAGTAGATTGCCCCATCTTCCTTCTGAACAGTGGCTGGTGGGTTTGAGCCGCCCCTTCTAGTTAGCAGTCAAATGCCGAAGGGAGACATTTATTGATGTCTTGCACTATTCCAGACATTGAATTTTGCACATTGTATATGTCATTTACTGAAAATATAAACAATAAAACCAACCAGTTGCCCTCATAGCCACCAGTTTCTAGCTTACTGCTCTTAGCTGCTAACTGCAAAGGTTGATAGTCAAATCCACCCAGAGGCACCTCAGAAGTCCTAAGCAATGGACTTCTGAAAAATCAGCCATTGAAAACCATATGGAGCACTGTCTTACTCTGACACACAAGGGGTTACCTCAAGTTGTAGTCAACTCCATAACTGGTTAACATCTCATTTACTCTCTCCAAAAACTTTATGGAGTGGTACTATTATTTTGTTCATTTTACAGATGAGAGAACAGAGACACTGAGATGGTTAAGGAAGTTACTCAAGGTTCTACAGCTGTTAAGGGGCAAAGCAAAGTCCATGCCCTCATCCCAGGTCTCTCATCTAAGAGCTGAGGGGCTGAGAAGGCAGTACAACCACCAAGGAATGTCTTGGCAACTCCTGGGCATTAGACTCACAGTCAGGAGACCTGGGCTCTAGTTCAAGCTCAACCGCTTATTAGGCGTGTGTGACCTGGGCCTAGTGATGTAACCTCCTGGAGCCTTAGCCTCTTCATCTGCAAAAGGGTGATAATAAAACCGGCTCCACCCACCCTCACAGAGAGGATGTGAGGATTCCATGAAATCACTGATAGGCATGTGCTTTCCAAAGGTTGCAAAGGGCTACAGAAATGAAACATTCATGATTACTTCTTCAGAGAAGCATGTCCTGGATTATCTTGTTGTGACATTCCAGCTCTTAATCTCATTCTCAAACTACCCTCAACACCTTGAGTGCTGAAAGTCAGGAACCAGGACCTTTGTGAGTCCTTTTAAATATTGCTTTGGTGGGAAGAGGAAGGTTGGGGTCACAGACTGTACCCTTTTCAGCAGTCCCCAAACAATATTAGAGCAATGGTTTAAGGTTCAATCTGAGGCCTGAATTTCAGGAGGGGCCCTTTCTCCTGTTTGTCGTAAAACAAACAGGCTTTCAGCTACTTGGGCAGGATTTAACTAGCGATCAGCCCTAGAGATAAGTGGATCATGCTCCACAAGCTCACATGGGAGTAATTTGTACCCAAGAGCAGTTTATAATTTTTTTTTTTTGAATCCACAGTCAGGGAGCTGTCTTTGCAGTGACTGAAGACACAGTCTCCCTCATACTATACATCCCCTTCTCTCCAGGACTAAGATAACTGAGGAACAGAATGAATAACCAGAAGACTACGTTGTGGGCATGAAATCACAGTCAAATGTGAATAGCTTATTCTTTCTAGAAGAGTGTAAAATTTGAGACTAAGATTCCTTTCCATTTATCTGTTCTGGTTTTACCCCCACTCCCTTACCCTGATGCCTATAGCACTTACCACAGTGCCTCACACAAATCAGAGAATGTGCAAAATGAATGGAATCAGGGGAAAGAGAATGCAGTGGTTTTACACGTTTCCTGGAGGTCAAGGCAAGGTCTGCTCTTCCATGGGGATCAATGTCCCTGTGTGTCTTTGTCGTGGCCTCTCTTTCCTGGAAACTCACTGACCACTTCTCATACTATATTTAATTCTAAATTTTTTGTTGTTGTTAGATGCTGTTGATTCTAAATTTGTTGTTGCTGTTTCCGAAGGAAGGTTGGGCAATCAACTTCTGTAGTGATACCGCCTGGGAAACCCAAGGAGGGGTCGCTATGAGTCGGGGCAGACTCGACGGCACATAACAACAACAACAACAACGTAGAATGAAATGTTGCCTGCACCATCTTCAAGATCATTGCTACATTTGAGTCTATTGTTTTGCCCACTATGTCAATTCATCTCACCAAAGTCCTCCCTTACCTTCACTGAACCTCCAATTTACCAATCTTAATGACCTTTCTAAGGAGCTCTGGTAGCATAGTGGCTAAGGCACTTGACTGCTAACTAGGAGACTGGAGGTTCAAACCCACCAGCCACTCCTCAGAAAGAAGGTTGGGCAATCTACTTCAGTAGTGATACTGCCTCGGAAACCCAAGGAGGGGTTGCTATGAGTTAGGTCTGACTTGAAGACACATAACAACAACAACAATGACCTTTCTAGAGGTTGGTCTTTCCTCGTGTCTTCGTGTCTGAAGTAAGCAAGCCAAAGTCTCACCACCCTCACTTTTTCTTTTTCAGTATAGCTGCATTGTTTTATTTGAAATGAATTCCTGGACCACCAGGAGGCCATAAGTCTGCAGTTAGTGTGCTGACTCTAGGGAAAGGCTTTCTCTCTCTTTTGGCTCTGGAGGAAAGTCTTTGTCTCTTTGAGCTTCTGTTCCTGGACGACTTTCATGCGTCTTGGCATCTCTCTTTCGTCATCTCTGCATCCATCCTTACTTCTAAGGAGCATTCTCATTGTATTTCTTCTAAGACTAATTTTTTTGTTCTTCTGGAAGTCCACAATATATTCAATATTTTTGCCAACACTATAATTCAAATGCAATCTAAAACTTTAAATGATAGTATTTCCAAACCCCAGATTTGGAAACAAGCCTAACAATATTTGAAACCAGGTGTCTATATTCCATAAGTATTTGTGCTGTTATATTTGCATCTGGATTTATAATAACCTCTTTTCTGTGTTTCCATTTCCCCCTCCTCATTTTGACAGATTTTCTCAATTCGTTCTGCCAGTTTGCAGCTTTCTTTACAGTGATTAACTTGACCAAGTCATCTAGAAAAATCCTTAAACTGATCAAATTAGCTAATCCCATGATTAGCTATTGGTTCTATTCTGAAGTTTCCCCCTTTCTCTATTTCTCTCTTCTGTCTGGTGATTCAGTGGTAGAATGCTAACCTTCCATGTGGGAGACCTGGGTTTGATTCCCAGCCAATATTCCTCAAGCACAGCCATCAGTTGTACATCAGTGGGGGTTTGGGTGTTGCAATGATGCTGAATAGCTTTCAGACCAGGAAGAAAACCTGGTGATCTACTTCCAAAAATCAGCCAATGAAAACCCATACAGCATGATGGTCTGATCCCATTGTGGATGGAGTTCCCATGAATTGGGGCTGACTCCACAGCAGCTAATAACAACATCCTTCCTGGAGCCCCCAAGACTGTCCATCCACTACCTAGAGCAGTACAGACCCCTTGTGGCTCAGTACTTAAGCACTTGGGTGCTAACTGATAGGTTGGGGGTTTGAACCTTCCCAGTGGCTCCTCCAAAGAAAGATGGCTATCTGCTTCACAACAATTCAGCTTAGGAAACCCTATGGGGCACTTGTACGTGGTCATGTGGGGCTGCTATGAATTGAAAATCAACTTGACAGCACCTCACAACAACCAGAGCATTGCTGTGGTGAGTGACAATATGCTAAGGAACCTGGCCAAGGAGAGAGACACAATGTGCTAGGTGGGGCAGTAGGAACCTCAGATTCTAATTGTAACTCTACCTCTAAATAATGTGTCCTTGGGCAAGTCACTTTTCTCTGGGTCTTATCTGTAAAAAGAGGGGAATGATAGAAGGCATAGACTCAAAGTCTTAGTGATCTTTTGCAGTTCAAACATTTGATGAGTCATAAGGAAGCATTTGCCTACATACTGGGCTTCCCCCACCCCCCACCCCCACAATTTAGGGATAAACTGTGGCTATCTAACACAAATACCTTCACTTGTGCGTGAGATTCTATCCCCTCACTCCTGCTAGTGTCCTTCTCTCTCCATTATCTATTTCCCCCTATTTGCTGAATCATTCCTGTCAGCATCTAAACACCAAACCAAACCCATTGCCATCGAGTGGAGTCAGACTCATAGTGACCCCACATGACAGAGTAGAACTGCCCCATAGGGTTTCCAAGGCTGTTTTTATAGGACCAGACTGCCACACCTCTCTCTCTCTCTCCCATAGAGCAGTTGATGGGTTTGAACCATCAACCTTTCAGTCAGCACCCAAGCATTTAACCATTGTCCTACCAGGGCTCCATCCCAACAGCATATAATGTAGTAAATTCTCTCATCTAAAAAAAAAGAGTCTATCTTGACTTTACTTCCCCTTCAGCTTCTCCTTCATTTCTCCACTCTCTTTAGTAAAACTCCTCTAAATAATTGTTTATGCTTCCAATCACTCTTGAACCCACTTCAATCACTTCACAGCTCCACCTTCATTGTTCTTTGTTAAGGTCATCAGTTCTCTCCATGTGGTTAAACCTAATGGTCATCGCTCAGTCTTCATCTTACTTGACTGCTCAGCAAGGATCATTTCTTCTTCCTTGAATGCAGTTTTGTCTTGGCTTCCAAGATACTACATTCTCTTGATTGCTCCTTCAGGGTCTCCTATGCCAGGTTCTCCTCATCTCCTTCACCTCGAAATGTTGGAAGATTCCAGGGCTCAGTCCTTGGATCTGTTGTCCATCTTCTCTACTCCATTAGGGATCTCACATAGTCTCATGGTATTAAATGTAATCAGTCTTAGCCTAAGCTTCTCTAGAAGCAGAACTTTAATAAAAGGTTTGCAAGCAGGTAGGTTATTTGGGGATGAAATTTCATGGAGCAGGAATGAGGGACAGGGAAGCAAAGCACAGAATAAAGAAAAAACGTTCAGTCATAGATTACTGAGCTGACCACAGAACCTTCTAAAGAGAGTCAGAATTGTCTACCAACGAGTGAAAGGGGATGCATTTATCCATCAGGCTCCATTTTCCACTGGTTAAAGGTGGCCACATGAGCATCAACACCCCCCCTTCCGCCCCGCCCAATCTGAGTTGTACCTATGGCAGTGCTGAGTGAGTACCTGCCATATACTACATCCATCCTGGAGCAGGAAGCAAGAGGCACACTGAGTAGGCAGAGGTGAGGCAATGTCAGCTTGTACCATTGCAAATCTGGCCAAAGCCTGTACAACAGCTAGAGGAAGAGGAAGGACCAAAAGGATTTGGAGTGGTGCTTAAGAAGTATCTGATATATCACCCATATTCTGATGACTCTCCCATTTATGGGAGCACTGGTGGTGTAGTGCCTAAGGCACTTGACTGCTAACCAGAAGGCTGGTGGTTCAAACCCACCAGCCACTCCTCAGAAGGAAGATTGGGCAACCTACTTCCGTAGAGATATCGCCTTGGAAACCCAAGGAGGGGTCGCTATGAGTTGGAGACAACCCTACAGCACATAACAACAACAACTCCCATTTATATCTCCAGCCTGGACCTCCCCTTAAACTCCAGACTTGTATATCCAACTGCCTACTCCACATTTCCACTTGTCTCCTCAAAACCTGCCCCTCCCTTTGTCTTCCCCATCTTAGTTAATGGTAACTCCATCCTTCCAAATGGTCCTTCCTTCCAGGCCAAACCTTGGAGACACCCTTGAGTCTACTCCACAAATAATCCACCAGTACATTATGCTGGCTTTACCTTCAAAAGGAATCCCGGGGTGGCGCAAATGGTTAACTGCTCAACTATTTTACTAACCAAAAGGTTGGTGGTTCAAATGCAACCATAGGACCCCAGAAAAAAAGCCTAATGATCTGCTTCTGAAAGATTGTTGTTGTTGTTGTTGTTATGTGCCGTCGAGTCGGCCCCGACTCATAGCGACCCCTCCTTGGGTTTCCAAGGCAGTATCACTACGGAAGTAGGATTGCCCAACCTTCCTTCCGAGGAGTGGCTGGTGGGTTTGAACCGCCAGCCGTCTGGTTAGCAGGCAAGTGTCTTAGCCACTATGCTACCAGAGCTCCCACCTTGAAAACTCTATGGAGCACAGTTCTACTCTGGAACACATGGGGTTGCCATGAGTCAAAATCAACTCAACGGCAACTGGTTTGGTTTTTGGTTTTACTCTAGTGGCGTAGTGCCTAAGGCATTTGACCACTAATCAGAAGGCTAGCAGTTCAAACCCACCAGCCACTCCTTGGAAGGAAGGTCGGGCAATCTACTTCCATAGTGATACCACCTCAGAAGCCCAAGGAGGGGTTGCTATGAGTTGGATCTTACTCGACAGCAGTGAGTTAAGTTTACCTTCAAATTATATCCAAAATCTGACCACTTCTAACCTCTTCTACTTTTAACCATCCTTGTCCAAGCCATATCACCATCCTTTCTCTAGATACTGTAATTACGTCCTAGTTGGTCTTCTTGCTTACTTCTTTATCTTATTACAGTCAGTTTTCCACCAGTAGCAAGTGACCCTTTGAAAATGTAAGATGTCTCTCCTCAACACTCCCTTTCTCCCTTCCCTGTTTTATATTTCTCCTTAGCACTTATTACCAACTGACATAATATGTATTTTGTGTATACACTTTGCCTATTGTCTATCTTCTTTTACTAGAACGAAAGCCACGATTTTTGTTAATTTTATCCCTGGTGCCTTGATGCCTGGTGGGAGCACAATAAGTAAATCCAGGTGCCCTGTAGCACAATGGTTAAGAGCTTGGCTGGTAATCAAAAGGTTGGCAGTTCAAACTCATCCAGTGGTTCCTCTGGAGAAAGATCTAGCAATCTGCTTCCGTAAAGATTACATCCTAGAAAATGCTTTGGGGAGGTTCTTCTCTGTCACATGGGGTCAGTATGAATTAAAAATAGACTTGACAGCACACAAAAACAGAGACCATCTAGTTCAAGGCCATACATTTCACAGATGAGGAGACTGTAGCCCAGGGATATGACCATGCTAATTATACAGTGAGGCCTTCTTGATGCATCTACTTGTATTGTGACTAACTGGTCTCCATTTTCAGCAACACTGATTGCTAGTTATTATTATGGTTGTTGGCTGTCTAGTCAGTCTGAATAGTAGTTTGTAGTCGGGCTCAAAAGTACCTCCATGAAATCACTAGAGAACAATACCAAGGCAATGGAAGCTTAAGTTATCCATGATCATATGTTATAAAGGGAGTATGTAGGAACTGAGAGAATTTAAGGTGAGGGGAAATCTAGAGAATATTGAGGGAAGTGCAATATTGGCATCTCTGGAGGAGAAAGTGGGTTTTTCAGATATGGGATCAGTCAGAGTACAGAGACAAAATTATCAATTATATATATATATAATTGATATATATATATATACACCCATCATTTAATGCCCGTCATCTCAGTGGGATGGAATAGCAAGAGTGAGGTAACTTTCTGGGTTTGACCCAGGGGGATGAGTTCCAGTTTAGCCATGTTCTTACTGTGTGACTTGGGCAAGTAATTTAACCTCTCTGAACCTTGGTTTCCTCATCTATAAAATGAAGAAGATGACACCTACCACATGGAATTGTGAGGATTACATGAAACAACATGAAAAAACACACTTAGCAGAGTGACATAGAAAAGCCACGTGGTTATTACTATGATTATTTGATCCGATCATAGGAATATGCAGCAATAAATGTCTGGGTCTATCAGGAATGTTGAGAATGGCATAGAGGGTGGTACTGAGAAACAGTGAGATGTAGGGGCCAGATAATGGAGGGCACTAAATGTCAAACTGAAGTCTTGGCACTGTGAAGTTACTGAAGGATCCAAGGACAAACAGAACACAGAGTGCCTTAGGAAGACCAAGTGTGCTGTGTATAGGCCTGTGACGAGGGAGAACCTGGAGGCCAGGAGACCAATGGGAAGAAGAGCCTGCCACCACCCAGCCCCACCTCAGAGCTGCTGGCCCTGGACATCTCGTCATCAGCGCTCTTCCCTTGTTCTGTGGTAATGACCTGTTCCAGAGTATCTGTACCACTGTTTCCCTGGGAGGTCCTCAAGGTCAGGGACCAGGATGTAGTTATCCCTATACCCTCAAAGCCTGGCACAAGGCCTGGTCCATAGTAGGGTTCCATGAGTGTTTGTTGAAGGCTCAGTAACAGAATGACAGAGGTGTGATGATGAAATAACACATGTCCTGCTCAATAACCTAGACTGACAGCTATGACACAGGCCAACACATCGAAAACCTAGAGGGAAGAGGTAGCAACAGTTGTGATGATTCTTTTTATGTGGAAAGTCAATAGTAAAAATACAGGACTGAGATTCAGGTCTGCTCCCAGCTCTGGGTCTTTGAGTAATTCGTAATCATTTGTGGTTAAATGTGATGTGCAGGTGGTGGGTGGGAACAGATAACACACAAGGTAGCATATGTGAAAGCATGCTGAGTACCTGAATATTTAGAATCCAGGCTCTACCAGTCAGAAGCTAATTGAGCCTGGGCATGTCATTTGGTCTCTATGAGGTTCTGTTTTAGCTAGAAAATGGGGATAATAAAGAGAAAACAAAAGGAGCTCTGGTGGCGCAATAGTTAAGGGCGAGGTTGCTAACCAAAAGTTGGCAGTTCAAACCCATCCAGTAGCTCTTCGGAAGAAAGACCTGGCAATCTGCTTCCATAAAGATTAGGCACCCTGGTGGCACAGTGGTTAACTGCTTAGCTGCCCACTGAAAAGTTGGCAGTTTGAATCTATCAGACACTCTGTGGAAGAAAGATGTAGTAGTTTGTTTCCATAAAGATCATAGGCTTGGAAACTCTATGAGGCAGTTCTACTCTGTCGTATGGGGTTGGTTACGAGTCAGAATTGACTCAGTGGTATCCAACAACAACAAAAAAATAATGATACCTATTCTACCTTCCAGGGATGTTGAAAGGGTCAAATAGATTACGAGTATTCAAACACTCTGAAAACTGTAGTGCTTTTATTTATTTTTACTGTGATTTGGGTGAAAGTTTACAGAGCAAATTCGTTTTCCATACAGCGGTCCATACACATTTTGTTTCATAACACTGACTGCAGTTCCTCACAACGTAACAGCTCTCTCCCACCTCCTCTCTGTAGTTACCTCTTCCCCCTATTCTTCTTTCCTATGCATTCCTGCCTCCTGAGCTATCTCCCTGTGCAAATACTGCCCTTCTGTTCTCCCATGATTAATCATTCTAAGGAGTGTATCTACCTGATATAAATGTTCACCTTACATGTCTGTCTGTTGTTTGGCTGGAAGCCACAGGAGTGTGTTCAATTCCAGACCTGAAGGGTAACTAGAGACCATGATCTCGGAGGTCTTACCAGGTTCTATCAGACCAGTAAACCCGGTCTTTTTTATGATTTTGAATTTTGTTCCACATTGTTCTCCCACTCTATCCAGGATCTCTTGCACTGATCCCTTTCTGAGTGGTTGACAGCAGTAGCTGGGCATCGTCTAGCTCTTTTGGTTTCATGGTCATACGGCTGAAGTTCTATTTTATATGATTCTTCATTTAAAATTATGAAGGACTGGTTTTGAAGGCTCACACGAAGTCACTTCATAAACACATTGTTGTTGTTGTTGTTATGTGCCGTCGAGTCGGACCCAACTCATAGGGACCCCTCCTTGGGTTTCCAAGGCAGTATCACTACGGAAGTAGATTGCCCCATCTTCCTTCCAAGGAGTGGCTGGTGAGTTTGAACCGTCAGCCTTAGGCACTATGCTATCAGAGCTCCCTCATAAACACATAGGTCTTGCTTTTCTTTCTCTGTAAATAGGAGAAAGATAGATTTTAGTGTTGGTGAGGTTTTCCAGCTTTAGGTAAAAGTGCAGGGTGAGTGGTCAGTGTGCAGCTGCTGGGCATGGAGATAGCATGAAGACAACATGTGAGCTGACCAATCTTCAGTCTGTCAACACCCATGTGAAGTTCCCACCTCCTCTGTGAAGACCCCTCCACCCACAGCTGCAGTCACAGTGATCTGTTTCCACGGCCATTAGGGAACTACCACAAAGAGCTTCTACTCTTCAACGAGGGAATATGACACAAAATTACTCAAATGAATATTAACTTGTAAATCAAACACATAATGGGGGTTAAAACCAAAAACAAACCAGTTGCCTTCGAGTTGATTCCGACCCGTGGTGACGTCATGATTTTTGAGTAGTAGGTTGCCAGGCCTCTCTTGTGAGGTGCCTCTGGATGGACTTAAACCTCTAACTTTAACTATTGCACCACTCAAGAACTCTGTGACGGGGGTTCGATCAGAAATATAAGAAAAAATGTCTTTTCTTCTTCTTCACCTCTGGAGCCTTCGGACTTATTGTATGTTTATTAAAGGCATTTTGGCATCATCCAGGAGCTTGTTAAGAATGCAGGTTCTTGACCCATACTCCAATTAATCAAAATATGCATTTGAACAAGATCACGGGGAGCGGGAGGGATATATGGGAAGGATCTATGACCACCATGATAGTGTTAGGAAATGGGAGGACACTGAATTGTGAACATAAGAGATAGACAACAGATGCTAATACCAACCAATGTGTCCACAATACTGCACTGCCATTAACACCAAACACCAGGCTACAGATAAACACATAAACATCCGAGATGATCAGACGGGGGTCAGTGAACAGAAGTATACTCTAGACCAAAGATAGATTCAGCTGAGGCTAATTTTGCACAGACACCAGTGATACAAAATACCTGCAGTCCTTACAGAAACAATAGAAGACAGACCAGAATAATCCCTCACAGACAACCAGACACTATGGGAGAGAGATCCAATAGATCTACCATCTCAGGACCATAGGACATGGAGACACCAGATTCAATTGGCACAACCAAATACATGAAAGCCTTGTTCTACATCCTACATTGGTAAATAGTGACTGGAGTCTTAAAAGCTTTCAAGTGGCCATCTAAGATGCAGCTAACAGTCTCCTAGCATTGGGAGTGAAGAAGAATACAAAAAAAAAAAAAAGGCATTTGGAAGCAATCAGCCATAGGACACGATGGCCCTTGAGACCAGAAGAACTAGATGGTGCTTGGCTACCAGTGCCAACCACTCAGGAAAGGATCAAATCTGGAGATCCTGGATAGAATGGTAAGGAAAACGTGGAACAAAATCCAAAAACTCAATAATGACCAGAATTACTGGTCAGATGAAATCTGGTGAGACCCTCAATACTATGGCCCTGGAATACATTCTGCACCTGGCATAAAATGCACCCCCAGGGGTAGGCTCTGAGCCCAATAGTTAACAAGATGTACATGCAGACCACTCAACCCAGGATGCCACACCCACATACTCTATGGTAATACATCCCTTAGAGCAATAGACCATGGGACACCAGAGGACCAACATTCAAAGTGAGGAAATGCAGGACAAACAGGAATGCATAATTATGAGGGGCACAGGGGGAGGGTTACAGGGTAGGGAGGAGAGGAGACTGGATTAGGGTTGGACATGGTGAATAGGGAATGAAACTAAATGTACATATAATGCTGAATGTAAAACAAGCTCTTAAAACTTAAAAAAAATGTATAATAATAATAATAAAAAAAAATAATGCAGGCTCTTGACCCACACCCCAGATTTACTGAATCAAAATTTGCATTTTAACAAGATCCCCAGGTAATTCCTTGGGGGGATTAAAGCATCTTTAAATAGAGGGCCAAAAAGTAACATCTGAGAAGAGGAGGAGTCATAAAGGCTCAAGATGACAGTGCAAATCTAAGCACCGTTAGGATATAGAGAAGGGAATCTTGGCCAACAGGCTTGGAATATTAAGATCCCCTGGCAAGCCCATTTCTCCTGTGGAGCTGGGTGAATCTGGCTACCCAGCCTGATGCCCTCAAGCTTTCAAGTCATCTGACCATTTCTTGTAATGAACCTGTGCTTCCCAAACAACTTTCTGGTTACCTCCTGGTTTCTACTTACACAACACGCCTGGTGCTGGGGATATTGACTCAAAGATTCAGTTCCACATGACAGACTTTTCTCTTTGTAAGTTAATCACTTGGCATTCTTATTTTACATACTACTCAAATCAAATCAGGTGAGGGCTCAATTTGGAACTCTGATAAATTAACCAGAGTAGAAAATACCACTTCAGACAGCTCTGTCCCAAGATAGCCCATCCAGTCAGCCAACTTTTTCCAACCGTCTTCAAATGTCTATGTATATCACATAGTTTGACTCAGTTGTTCCCCTAATATCACTTTCTCAGTTTCCTTCTATCAATTTGTAAATTCCTTGAGAGCAGTCAAGGTCTGCAACTGAACATTTGCTTGATGAAAGGATCAATCACCTGACATGAACTTAAACTAAGAATGAAAAGGAAGTGCCTGCAATTAGCAGAAACCACGATTTCTTGTCTAGGGAGTATTTCACCGAGGTTTTGATACTGAAAAAACAGGAAGCAAATTAAATGGTGATCAACAAGGGGATGAATGGTTAAGTGAATTGGGTATAAATACTCAACACTATGCTATGCAGTTATAGTCCATGTAGATTACATGTAGTAATCGGGAAATTACCAATGTTCTGTGAGAAAGTCTCAGCAGGAAACAGGTGGCATATGCAAAACTGGGAAATTCAAGGTTATTGTTGTTGTTATTTGCCATTGAGTCAGACCCGACTCATAGCAACCCCTCCTTGGGTTTCTGAGGCCAGTATCACTACGGAAGGAGATTGCTCAACATCCCTTCCGAGAAGTGGCTGGTGGGTTTGAACTACTAACCTTCTGGTTAGCAGTCAAGTGCCTTAGGCACTATGCTACCAGAGAGGAGAGTTTAATAAAGGGGTTATTTACAAAGGTGTGGACAGTGTTTGGAAAAGCAACAAAGTAAAGGGGAGCTTCCACTCCTAAGCTAGGCCTGAAGGTGTAAAAAACCAAACTCACTGCCATCAAGTCAATTTCGACTCATAGCGACCCCTCCTTGGGTTTCTGAGGCAGTATCACTATGGAAGTAGATTGCCCAACTTTCCTTCCAGGGAATAGCTGGTGGGTTTGAACCACCAGCCTTCTGGTTAGCAGTCAGATGCCTTAGGCACTATGCCACCAGAGCTCCCCTGAAGGTGTAGGGAGAGCTGTATTAGAACATGGTGAGAGAACTACCTGGAGGGGCCCTCACCAGGAGTTGTGGTCTTTGATAGGGACTCAGTTTGTCTGCTGGTGATCTGGAAGACAGGGAGCACTTACTGCTGGGGCCTCCCATTGATCAAACCCAACCAGAAGCCAGAGGAAGGGAAGGGAGCATGAAGAAACTCCAGAAGCACAGAGTAGGGCAAAGGCAGTTGATAGGAAAATCTGGATGGGCAAACAGAAGATCTCTAGCATCACAAATTTACTGAAAAAAGTAGGATACAAAACTGTACATAGACAACAGATATATTAAGAAAAAAATAAATTGTTTTTATATGTGTTATTGTTGTAAGGGGCTACCAGGTTGGTTCCGACTCTTTGCAACCTCATGTACAATAGACTGAAACACAACCTGGTAATGCACCATCCTCACAATTGTTGCTATGTTTGAGTCCATTATCGCAGTCACCATGTCAATCCATCTCGTTGAGGGTCTTCCTCTTTTTTTTTTGCTAATGCTCTACTTTATCAAGCATGATGTCCTTCTCCAAAGACTGGTCTCTCCTGATAACATGTCCAAACTATATAAGATGAAGTGTCTCATCCCCTTCTAAGGAGAATTCTGACTTCCTTCTTTCAAGATAGATTTGTTTGTTCTTCTGGCAGTCCATGGTATATTCAATATTCTTCACCAACACAATAATTCAAATGCATCAATTCTTCTGTGTTGCTTACTCATTGTCTAGGTTTCACATGCGTCTGAGGCAACTGAAAATACCATGGCTTGTGTGGTAGTTATGTTTGTGTGTCAACTTGGCTGGGCCTGGTTGAGTGGCTGAGCAGCTGGTGGTAGTTATTCCCCATGATGAGACTGGCAATCAACTCCATTGTGGGATCTACCACAAGCAGCTGAGTAGCTGCCTTTGGTATGTGGTCTGCTTCCTGTATTTAAGGAGAAGCTTTGAGAATGGTCTCTAGCCTATGGCACGCTTGGACCCTGCATGTAGCCGTGTCATTGCTCAGCAGCCTGCTATGCTCTGCCGACCTTGGGACTTACAATGGACTTAAGTTAATGGCCTGCTGTGTGGTTTTGTAACATCGGGACTGTGCCTTTTTACTTGTCAACCTTGGGGCTTCTCAGCCTCAGCAGCCAGCAGCTGTCTGAGTGAAGAAACGCCTCTAGCTTCAGTGGGCCAGGAGCAGGAGGCAGAGCTGGACCCCAAGGTTGAGGGGCTTTCACCCAGCCTTTGGGTGAAATTTGGACTTAAAACCTCCAAATTGTGAGAATAAATTCCTGTTTGTTAAGGCCATCCCATTTGTTATATATTCTTGTTAGAGTGGCACTAGATAATCAGAACAGCTTGGGTCAGGAGTACCTTAGTCCTCAAGGTGACATCTTCACTATTGAACACTTTAAAGAGGTGTTTTGCAGCAGATTTGACCAATACAATACATCGTTTGATTTCTTGACTGCTGCTTCCATGCGCGTTGATTGTGGATTCAAGTAAAATGAAATCCTTGACAACTTCAATATTTTCTCCATTTATTGTGATGTTGCTTATTGGTCCAGGTGTGAGGGGTTTTGTTTTCTTTATGTGAAAGTCCATACTGAAGGATGTAGTCTTTGATCTTCATCAGCAAGTGTTTTACCTCACTTCCAGCAAGCAAGGTTGTGCCATCTTCTTATCATTACGAGTCTTCAGACAATCCTGTTGCTGCGTTCTTCTGCATGTTCTTCGGCTTTTCAGATTATTTGCTTAGCATAAAGACTGAATAAGTATGGTGAAAGGATACAATCATGATGCATACCTTTCCTGAGTTTGTTTATTAACTTCTTATTGTGATTTGGGGGCTCTGGTGGTACAGTGCCTAAGACATTTGACTGCTAACCAGAAGGCTAGCAGTTCAAACCCACCAACCACTCCTCAGAAGGAAAATTGGGCAATCGACTTCCATAGAGATACTGCCTTGGATACCCAAAGAAGGGTTGCTATGAGTATAATCGACTTGACGGCAGTGAGTTTGGGTTTATTATTATTATTATTTTGATTTGGGTAAAAGTTTATAGAGCAAATTAATTTTCTACACAGCAGTTCATACACATTTTGTTTCATGACATTGACTGCAATTCCCCACAATGTAACAGCTCTCTTCTTCCTATAGTTACTTCTCCCCTGTGTCTTTCCCTCCCATGCACTCCCACCCCACAACCAGCTATCTCCTTGTGCAAACACTGTCCTTCTGTTCTCCCCTGATTGATTGCCCCAAGGAGTGTATTTACTTGATGTAAATGTTCACCCCATATGCCTGCCTATTGTTTGGCTGGAAGCCACAGGAGTGAGTTCAGTTTCCAGACCTGAAGGGTAACTAGGGG
>NW_006921646.1:6028961-6030528 GCF_000298275.1 Orycteropus afer afer
GAGGTAACTATGGGGAGGAAGTGGGAGGGGAGTTGTTGCATTGTGGTAAACTGTGGTCGATGACATGAGACAAAGTATATGTGAACTGCTGTATAGAAAGTGAATTTGCTCTGTAAATCTTTACCCAAATCACAATAAATAAAAATAAAAAAAAAAAAAGAAAATGGCAAATAAAAAAAATGATTTTGAGTTTTGTTCCACATTGTTTTATCACTCTATCCATGATGTCTTGTACCAATGTCCCTCTGAGTGGTTGACAGTGATAGCTGGTCACTATCTAGTTCTGGTCTCGTGCTCATATAGGCTGAGGATCACATGGTCTGCTAGTCCCTTGGACTAATTGTTTCTATGTGTCTTTAGTTTTCTTCATTCTTCTTTGCTCTGGATGAAGAGACACCCATCGTTACATCTAAATGGGCACTTGCAAGCTTTTAAGGCCCTAGTCTCTACTCACCAAAGTAGGATGTGGAACAATGTTTTTGTGTAATATGTTATGCTAATTGAGTTTCATGTGTCCTGTGACCATGGTCCCAAGCCCACAAGTCTAACTACTCACTCTCTCAAGGTAGTTGGCTGTGGCCAAGAGGCCACTACAACCATGTTCCTCATCAGTTCTACTATATACCTGGACATTCTTACAGCTCATACAAGGATGCTTGTAGAAACAACTTCATACACATTTTGTTTCATGACAATGATTGTGATCCCCAGAAGTAACAGCTCTCTTCTCCTGTGGTTACCTATTAAAAAAAAAACAAAAAAACTTTTCTGTTTCAATTGTGCTTTGGGTGAAAGTTTACAGATCAAATTCATTTTGCATTCAATACTTCATACACATTTTGTTTCATGACACTGATGGCAGTGCCCACAATGTAATAGCTCTCTTCCCATTTCCTCTCTGTGGTTAACTTTCCCCTGTGTTCTTCTTTCCTGTGCATTCTTGCCCTCTGGGCTGTCTCCTGTGCAAATGTTGCCTTTCTGATATCCTATGGTTGATTGTTGTAAGGAATGTACCTACCTGGTATAATTGTTAACCTTGTAGGCCTATTATCTGACTAGAAGCCATGAGAGTGAGTTCAATTCCAGGCTCAAAGGGTGACTAGGGGCCATAATCTTGAAGCCTTTACCAGTCTCTATCAGACCAATAAGCCTGATCTTTTTTATGATTTTGAGTTTTATTCCACATTTTTCTCCCACTCTATCCAGAATTTCTACTTTTGATCCCTTTCTGAGTGGTTGGCAGTAGCTAGGCACCATCCAGTTCTGGTCTCAGGGTCATGTAGCCTGAGGTTCCCATGGTCCACTACTCTCTTTGATTGTTTCCATATGTCTTTGATCTTCTGGGACAAGGAGAGACCAATAATTTCATCTTATATGGCCACTTGCAAGATTTTAAGATTCCAGTGACTACTCACCAAAGTAGGATATAGAACAATGTTTTTGTGGATCAAAGACTTAAATGTGAAACCTAAAACTATAAAGTTCCTCAAGGAAAAACTAGGAGCAAATTTAGGGGCCCTAAGATGTGGCATAAATAGACTATTAAGCATAACCCAAAATGCACAAA
>NW_006921646.1:6031013-6036404 GCF_000298275.1 Orycteropus afer afer
GGGATTGTAAAATGATACAACCACTGTGGAAAGCAGTATGGCAATTCCTTCAAAAGCTGGAATTAGAAATACCATTTAACCTAGCCATTCCATTCCTAGGTATATATCCTAAAGAAGTGAGAGCCATGACAAGAACAGACATATGCACAACCATGTTCATCGCAGTACTATTTACAATAGCCAAAAGATGGAAAGAACCTAGATGTCCATCCACTGAAGAATGGATAACCAAACTATGGTAGATACACATGATGGAATAGTATGCAACCCTAAAGAATAACCTAGAATCTGCAGAACACCGCATAACGTGGATGAACTTAGAGGACATTATGCTGAGTGAAATAAGTCAATCATAGAAGGACAAATATTGCATTAGTCTGTTATTGTAAAAATCGAGGAAAGGTCTATCTACGGAAGGAAATTTTCTTTGTTGGTTACCAGGAGTGGGAGAGGAGGGTAGGGAACACTGTTAGATAAGTAGAGATAAGTATTGATTTGGGTGAAGAGAAGGGCAATGTACCAAATGTGAGTGATCAACATGGCATTGAGGAAGAGGAAGACATAGAGAGGTACATGGGATATACAAACAACAAAGATGAACCCTTTTGCACATATAGTATGGTACCGTCAGTGAAGGCAAACATGGGTATATGGGTGGATAGATGGGTGGACAGGCTGAACTATTAGATATGTCTATGAAGTGGGGAGTGGACCCAAGACCATATATAGGGTTGCCTGACAATGGTCCTATAAGTGTATTTGTATGATCTGAATTCCCAGGTGTATAGTAGAGCTGACAAGGGACAAGGTTGTAGTCACTTCTTGGGCACAGCCAGCTACCCAGAGGGACTGAGTGGTTGAACCTGTGGGTTCAGGACCATAGTCATAGGGGACATCAAGCTCAATTGGCATAACAGACTACACAAAACATTGTTCCACCTCCTACTTTGGCGAGTAGTGACTGGGATCTTAAAAGCTTGCAAGCAGCCATCTAGATACAACGATGGGTCTCCTTGTCCAGAGCAAAAAAGAATGAAGAAAACCAAAGATTCATGGAAACAATTTGTCCTGGCAACTGATACACCATGAGATCAGCAGCCTATATGATTATGAGACCAGAAGAACTACATGGTGCCCAGCTACCACTATCAACCACTTGGAGGGGGATCTATGTAGGAGATCCTAGATAGAGAGGAAGAACAATGTAGAACAAAACTCAAAAGCACTTAATAAAAAAGGGAGGGGGACGAGGTTTGCTGGTCTGATAGAGCCTGGTGGAACCACTGACACTATGGCCCCTAGTCTTCAGGTCTAGAATTGAACACACACCTGTGGTTTCCAGCCAAACAAAAGATAGGCATATGAGTTGAACATTTACCTAAGGTAGATACACTCCTTGGAGAGAATAATCATGGGAGATTATGATTATGCACAGGGAGACAGCTCAGGGGGCAGGAGTGCATGGGGGGATGGACACAGAGAAGAGGTAACTATCAGGAGGACGTGGGAGAGGAGCTGTTGGATTGTGGTAAACTGTAGTCAATGTCATGAGACAAAGTGTATGTGAACTGCACTATCGAAAGTGAATTTGCTAACTTTCACCCAAATCACAATTGAAAAAAAAAAAAAGAACAATGTTTTTGTATACTATGCTATGCCAATAGAACTTGATGTCCCCTGAAACCATGGTCTCAAGACTGCAGGCCCAGCGACTCACTCCTTCAAGGTGTTTTGTTGTGGCTAAGAAGTTATCATAACTTTATCTCTTGTTAGCTTTATCATATATATGGACATTTTCATAACACATACAAATATGTACGTAGAAACATTGTCTGCCAAACTTATATATGGTCATAGGTATATTCCCATTCACCCACCCATTTCTGATCATGTTGTTTGTCTACCTATGTATCCATCTGTAGATTAATGTTTGTTATTAATGACAATGCAGTATTGTGTATGTAAAAATATTTACCTTTGTTGTCTGTACCTCTTGTGCACCACTCATGTCTTCCTTATTCTTAGAGTTTTTGTGCTAGTCACCTGCTTTTGGTATATTGCCTTTCTCTTTACCCAAATTAATACTTGTCTCTTATCTAGCTAGCAAATCTCCCCCACCCCACCCCCATCCACCTATGCTGGTAACCAACAAAGAAAGTTTCCTTCCATGTGTAAACCTTTCCTTGACTTTTTATAATAGTGGACTCATATATTTCTCCTTCTGTGATTTACTTGTTTCACTCAGCATAATGTTCTCCAGGTTCATCCACAGTATGAGGTGTTTTATGGATTCTTCATTATTCTTTAGTGTTGCATAGTATTCCATCGTGTGTATGTACCAGTTTTGTTATTCATTCCTCCACTGATGGGCACTTGGGTTGTTTCCACCTCTTTGCTATTGTGAATAGTGTTGTGATGAACATCGGTGTACACATATCTGTTCATGTCCTACCTCTCACTTCTTTAGGATATATAACTAGTCATGGGATGGCTGGATCAAATAGTGTTTCCATTGCCAACTTTTTAAGGAAGCACCATACTGTTTTCCACAGTAGTTGTACCATTTAACAGTCACACCAGCAATGTATGAGAGTTCCAGTCTTTCCGCACCCTCAGCAGCATTTACTATTTTTTGTATTGTTGAACTTCGCTATTACTGCTGGGGCCTTCCCTGATTTTAAACCCTTGCTCTTTTCAAATAACTATTCCTTGGTCTATGTACACATTCCACATGAGCACAAGTAAGTGTTCTGGACTCCCCTTCTTCACAATATCATCCATAATTTGCTATGATCCATGTAGTCGAATGCCTTTGCATAGTCAATAAAACACAGGTAAATATTTTTCTGGTATTCTTTGCTTCCAGTCAGAATCTATCTGACATCAGCAATGATATCCCTCATTTCATGTCTTCTTCTGAATTCAGCTTGATTTTCTGGCAATTTCCTGTTGATGTTCTGTTGTAATTGTTTTTTAATTATCTTCAGTAAAACTTTACTTGTGTGTGATATTAATCATAATATTAATAGAGGAGTTCTGCTGGTGTAGTAGTTAAAGTATTGGGCTGTTCGAACCCACCAGCCACTGGGTCGGAAAAAGATTAGGCAGTCTACTTCCATAAAGATTTATAGCCTTGGAAATCCTATGGGGCAGTTCTAGTCTGTCTTAAAGATCACTATGAGTTGAAATCATCTCAACGGCTGTGGATTTGTCTGTGTGTGTGTGTGATATTAATGATCTTGTTCAATAATTCTGCATTTTGTTGGTTGGATCACCTTTCTTTGTTTCCAAAGAAATATGGCACAAATATGGATCTCTTCCAGATGGTTGGCCAGGAAGCTGTCTTCCAAATTTCTCGGCATAGACAAGTGAGTGCTTCCAGCACTGCATTAATTTATTGAAACATCTTAGTTTGGTCAATTCCTGACATCTTGTTTTTCTCCAATGTCTTCAGTGCAGCTTGGACGTCTTTCTTCAGTGCCACTGATCCTTGATTATATGCTGCCTCCTGAAAGGATGAAGATTGACCTATTCTTTTGGTACAGTAACTCTATGAATTTCTCCCATCTTCTTTTGATTCTTCCTGTATTATTCAATATTTTGCCCATAGAACCTTTCAATATAGCAACTGGAGGCTTGAATTTTTTTCTTCTGTACTTTCAGCTTGAGAAATGTCAAGCATGTTTTTCCCTATTGGTTTTTTCAACTCCAAGTCTTTGCACATTTCATTGTAATACTTTACTTTGTCTTCATAAGTGGCTCTTCAAAATCTTCTGTTCAGCTGTTTTACTTCATCATTTATTCCCTTTGCTTTGGCTACTCTATGTTCAAGAGCCAGTTTCAGAGTCTCTTCTGCCATCGATTTTAATCTTTTCTTTCTTTTCTTTTTAATGACCTTTTGCTTTCTTCAAGTATGATGCTCTTGATGTCATCCTATATGTTCTAGTTACCTAGTGCCACTCTGACAGAAATATACCACAAATGGAATGGCTTGAACAAACAGGAGTTTATTCTATTATACATTGGAGGCTTTAAGTCCAAGTTCAAAGTGCAAGGCTCTAGGGGCTGGGTGAAAGCCCCTCAGCCTTGGGCTTCAGCTCTGCCTCCTGCTCCCAGCCCACTGGAGCTAGAGGCTTTTCTTCACTCAGACAGCTGCTGGCTGCTGAGGCTGACAAGCCCAAGGTTGACAAGCAAAAAGGCACAGCCCTGATGTTACCAAACCACATGGCAGGCCATTAATTCAAGTCTATTGTAAGTCCCAAGGTCGGCAGAGCATGGCAGGTTGCTGAACAACTACATGGCTACATGCAGGGTTCACGTGTGCCATAAGCTAGAGACCTTGTCCAAAGCTGTTTCTTATATACAGGAAGCAGACCACATACTCAAATCAGCTACTCAGCTGCTCCAATAGATTCTACTGTGAAGTCAATTACCAGTCACACCATGGGGAATAACTACATTCAGCTGCCCAGCCACTCAATCAGGCCCAGCCAAGTTGACACACAAACCACCACACTATAATTCATCTCATCTTTGGCTATTAATATTCAATGTGTCGAAATGTTCTTGAAATGCTCTCTAAATTCAGGTGGCAAACACTCAATATTATACTTTGACTCTTGTGAACTTGTTTTATTTTTCTTCAGCTTCTATTTTAACTTAACTCTAACTAACTGCTAACCAGAAGGCTGGCGGTTCAAACCCACCAGCCACTCCCTGGAAGGAAGGTTGGGCAATCTACTTCCGTAGTGATACCACCTCGGAAACCCAAGGAGGGGTTGTTATGCATTGGATCCAACTCTATGGCAGTGTGTTCTAACTAACTCACTGCCCTTGAGTCAATTAGACTCATAGCGACCCCTACTTGGGCTTCCGAGGCAGTAACACTATGGAAATAGATTGCCCTATCTTCCTTCTGAGGAGTGGCTGGTGGGTTTCAACCACCAGCCTTCTGGTTAGCAGTCAAATGCCTTAGACACTACACCACTACAACTTGCATATGAGCAATTGATGGTCAGTTCCACATTTGGCTGCTGGCCTTGTTCTGACTAATATTGAGCTTCTTCATAGTCTCTTTCCACAGATGTGGTCAATTTTACTCCAGCATAGTCCATCTGACAAGGTCCACATGTACAGTCACTGTTTATGTTGTAAAAAAAGAAAGTATTTCCATTGGTCTTGCAAAATTCTATCATGTGATCTCCAGCATCATTTCTATCACCATGGCCATATTTTCTAACCACTGATCATTCTCCTTTGTTTCCAACTTTTGCATTCCAATTACCAGTAATAATCAACACATCTTGATTGCATGTTTGATCAATTTCAGACTGGACAAGTTGGTAAAAATCTTCAATTTCCTTATCTTTGGCATTAGTAGTTGGTGCATTA
>NW_006921646.1:6037050-6038477 GCF_000298275.1 Orycteropus afer afer
TTTTTTTTTTTTTTTTTTTTTAGAAGTAGATTGCCAGGTACTTGCTAGTCTGTCTTGGTCTGGAAACCCTACTAGAATCTGTCCACCATGGGAGAGACCCTGGTGGTATTTGAAATATTGGTGGCATAGTTTCTAGCATCACACCAACACACAAACCACCACAGTACAATAATTTGACAGATGAGTGGTGGTTATATATGAAGACCTGGTGGCGCAGTGGTTAAGTGTTCCAGCTGCTAACCTAAAAACCCACCAGCCTCACAGAGGGAGAAGGATAAAGCAGCCTGCTTCTATAAAGATTACAGCCTTGGAAACCCTTTAGGGCAGTTCTAGTCTGTCCTATTGGGTCACTATGAATTGCAATCAACTTGATATTAATGGGTTTAGTTTTTACATATGCAGGAAAACCTGAAAAGCCAGAAACTGTGTAAGACAAAGCCTGTCCAAGAGGGACAACTCAAATATTTTCTACTAAAATGAGCAATGGAATAAGACTGTACTCTGTCAAAGATGGAAAAGTTGTGAGACATGAGAAACAAGGCAGTCCTATGGAGTTCTGTCTCTCACAGGCTTCACTTCCTACCTACCCCCCCCCCACACACACACACACACTTCTGTTAAACATAAAATAATCCATAAATTCCACTCTTCGGTATACCCAAAAGACTTGAAAGCAGGGACTTAAACAGATACTTATACACAGTGTTCATTGTAGCAATATTCACAATTGCCATAAGGTGGGAACAACTTATTTCCATCAGTGAATGAATAGATAAACAAAATGTGTTCAATCCATACAATGGAATATTATTCAGCCATAAAGAGAAGTGAAGTTGTGATACATGCTACAACAAGGACGAACCTTGAAAGCATGATGCTGAGTGAAATAAGTCAGAAAAGGACAAATATTGTATCCCACTGAATCCAGTCGACTCGACAGCAGTGAGTTTTGTTTGTTTGTTTTTAATATGAAATATCTAGAATAGGCCAATGCATAGAGACAAAAAGTTTATTAATAGCTATCAGGGGCTAGAGAGAGGGGGGCAATGGGGAGTTACTGCTTAAAGGATACTGAGTTTCTGTTTGGGGTGATGAAAACGGTTTGGAAATGGATAGTGGTGATAGTAGCAAGACATGGGGAATGTAAATAATGTCACTGAATTATACACTTAAAATGGATAAAATGGTAAACTTTTTGTTACATATATTTTACCACAATAAAATTTTTATTTAAATAGTAAAATAAAAATATTTTACCACAAGAAATTATATATAAAAAACCCAAATGCACTGCCATTAAGTGGGATCTGACTCATAGCAACCCCTCCTTGAGTTGCCAAGGCAGTATCACTATGGAAGTAGATTGCCCAACCTTCCTTCCAAGGAGTGGCTGGTGGGTTTGAACTGCCAGCCTTCTGGTTAGCAGT
>NW_006921646.1:6038861-6058200 GCF_000298275.1 Orycteropus afer afer
GGGGGGGTAGTTCTACTCTGTCCTATAGGATAACTACGAGTTGAATCGTATGAGTTGATGCCACACAACAACTGTTTTTTCAAAGTGCCTCACATGGCCTTTCTCCCAATGAGCAAGCGGTTACATTACCTTTCCAATGAAACAAGCTGGGGAAAGTGTACTAAAGAGAGATGGAGCAGCATAGGGCTTCTGCTCTCCTTTCACCTAGACAGCACCTTGAGGCACCTTTTGGAATCTTTCCAATCACTTTATTTTAGAGAAGGGAGAAATGAGTTGTTCGAAGTCATAATGCAGGTTAGGGAAGAGGTCAAGGAAATCTAGATCTCTGCAGATTTCCCAACCATCTTACCTCTCCATGCGTTCTCTGTCTCTACAGCACCCCTGCATCTCTTTCCTCCTCCACTTACCCCTTTCCCTTTTTCTCTTTTGTGGCAAATCCAAGAGCTACCCTATTGGAAGCAGCTAAACAGCCTCACACCCTTAATCTCACTGTCTGAATGATAAATCCAGCCAGGCAGCTCCTTCCATTCAAGCCCTTCACACCCTCCTTTGAGTATCTGGGTGGTCTCTTCCGCCTAAACGCGCCAGGAGAGTGGGGGGAGCTTGCCCTTCCTTCCACTTAGCATTCCCCCAGGAGTCTTGGACTTCCCGGGAACCAGGCATTTGCCTCCAAAACAATATCCAGAGACCAGACGGCCCTCCTAGCCCCCTTTCAGGGCCTGGTCATAAAATAAAGCCGCGTGGGCCTTGCACCCCTGGACAGAATCCTTTGTCTGGTTTGGAAAAAGCCTGAAAAGATGAAAGGGGTTTCCACTCTGACCTCTTCACCTCTTGTTATCTTGTGCCCACTGCCCTTAGATTCTCTGAAGCCGACAGCAGCATTTTCCCATGGTCTGTCATGGTCTCTGGGGTTAACAACATCTTAGCACCAAAAGGAGAGAGGAATGTGAGGAATGTACCTGCCTAAGGGGCGATTATTTTCATCAAGGACAGGCTGAAATGGATAATGAGGTCAAAAACAAACGCCATCTCTTTCTCAAAGAACTCTCTAAAGAGAGGCTATTAGATATAGTTCATTAGTTGGGGGCGGGAGAGCAACTTTTTAGACCAATGCCTGAAGATAGATGGAGGGAAGGCATTTTGCTAAATTTAGATTCTTCTCTAAGTCAGTAGGGGGCTAAGTTTAGATTCAAATTCAAGCATTTAACTCTCCAAGTTTCATCCAGGTCCAGGCAACAAGTGAGGACCCGCACTCAGAAGATTTGCAAGAGAATTTATTACAAGGACACGGTGGGGCCTACAATTAAAAAAAAAACAAAAAAAACTAATACCTGAAATCAAATTTGGAAAACTGATGAAACAGAGTTTATACATAAAAACGTGTTTACCATCCGTTAACATCTTTATAAAATGTCCCCATTTTTTACCATTACCATCACTGTAATTTAGGTTCTAAACCCTCTCCTCACCCCACCCTCAGTGTTTACCGTGTTAGCTGCCCGTGACTCACAGCAATCCCAACCATGCACAGCAGGACCAGACCTTTGTGATCCATAGAGTTTTCATGACTGATTTTGGAAGGAGACCATCAGTCCTTTCTTCCTTGTTTGTCTCAATTTGGAAGGTCTGCTGAAATCTGTCCAGCATCACTCGTGCCTCCCTGGGCGGATGAGTGGTGGCTGCACATGAGATATGTTGGCTGTCAATCAAACTCAGGTCTCCTGTATAAACATACAAACAAAAAAAACCTCCATGCCATCAAGTCAGTTCCAACTCACAGCAATCCCCTTTGAGTTTCCAAGGCTGTAAATCTTTACGGAAGTAGATAGCCCCATCTTTCTTCCACAGAGCAGCTGGTGGGTTTGAACTGCTGACATTCTGGTTAACAGCCAGATACCTTATCCACTATGCCACCAGAGCTCCTTACACACACACACACTCGCTGCCGTTGAGTCGGACCCAACTTATAGCAACCCCTCCTTGGGTTTCCCAGGCGGTATCACTACAGAAGTATATTGTCCAACCTTCCTTCCAAGGACTGGCTGGTGGGTTTGAACCGCCAGCCTTCTGGTTAACAGTCAAATGCCGTAGGCACTATGCCACCAGAGCTCGCACCAGAGTGCAAGAATTCTACCACTGAATTACCAGTGCTCCCCCAGCCTTTGTAGTAACCTGCAAACTTGAATTCCTACTCCAAAGCCTTTCCTTTCCAGTTCATTCAGCATCCAACACTGATTCATCCTCCTAAAACTGAATGTATCCAAGTGCCCCTGTTCAAAAACCTTCCTTGCTCACCAAGAGTGAACATGATATAGGTGCCACTCCTATTTAGTAGGCTTTCCTCCCCCTTCCCCTTTTCTCTGTATCAGCACAAAGTGAAGTTCAAACTCCCTAGACTGGCATGTAATGCTGTTGTTATGTGCCGTCGAGTCAGACTGACTCATAGTGACCCCCCCTTGGGTTGCCGAGGAAGTATCACTACGGAAGTAGATTGCCCCATCTTCCTTCCGAGGAGTGGCTGGTGGGTTTGAACCACCAGCCTTCTGGTTAGCAGTCAAGTGCCTTAGGCACTACGCTACCAGAGCTCCATGTAAAGCCCTCCAAAATCTGAACTTAATTAACTTTCAGTACATACACTTCTTTCTCACACACGCGTGTGCACATGCATGCTCGCACACACATATCTTTAAAAACCAGTTTCCAATAGAACCCCCAACTTTACTAAGCTCATCTCTGGGAAAATGCTTTGAGCAGCGGTGGTGGCACAATGAACTATCCTGAATATATTTCAGTATTTCAGTTTTAATTTTCTCATGGAAAACAACAACATACAGAAATTTAAGCTTGGTTCACTTGGGCTAGAATTGTGTGCCAGAACACTATGGGGAGATTGTTGTGTTGTTGTTAGGTGCTGTCGAGTTGGCTTCAACTCATAGCCACTCCACGTACAATGGAACCAAACACTGCCCAGACCTGTGCCAGTCTCACAACTTTTGCTATTCCTGAGCCTATTGTCGAAGTCACTGTGTCAGTCCATCTCGTAGAGGGCCTTCCCTTTTTCACTGATCCTCCACTTTTCCAAGTGACATCCTTCTCCAGGGAATGGTCCCTTCTGACAACATGACCAAAATAGGTGAGATGAAATCTGGCCATTCTCGCTTTCAAGGAGCATTCTGGCTGCACCTTCTCCCAGGACAGATTTGTTCGTTCTTTTGGCAGTCCATACTACTTTCAGTAGTCTTCACCAACACCACAACTCAAAAGCATCAACCCTTTGTTGGGGGGAGATAGAGAAAGCAAAAGTTGAGTGGCTGACTGTCCAGAGCTGGGCAAGAGGGGGTCTGGATGAACACACACTAACATACACTTGAGAGAAAACATCCCCTTCAAAATAGAACAAGCATCTACAAAGAAAAGGTACAGAAGAACAAACTAGAGGTATAGAAAGGAGTGATTAAGAGCACAGGCTCTTCCTAACCTAGACTGGTACCTTGACCTCTCTGTTTCAGTTTTCTCACCTGTAAAATGGTATTAATAATATCTACTTCATAGGGTTGTTGTAGGACCTCTGGTAGCATAGTGCCTAAGGCACTTGACTGCTAACCAGAAAGCTGGCGGTTCAAACCCACCAGCTACTCCTTGGAAGGAAAGTTGGGCAATCTACTTCCATAGTGATACTGCCTTGGCAATCCAAGGAGGGGTCGCTATGAATCGGGTCTGACTTGACACATAACAACAACAACAACAAAGCGTTGTTGTAGTAAACAAAGGGATGTGAGTAAAGCACTTAACAGAGTGTCTGGCACATAATAAGTTCTGTAAATGTTAGCTTTGATGGTGATGATAATGATGTAAGCTGATAACTGCCAAATTTGTTCTTTGCATAAAAAAGGCAAACCAACTCTCTGCAGAACATGCCAGACCTCCAAGTTCCTGATCAGGTGGTGCTCACTCAGTCTTTTGTACCTTGCTCTGGCTCTGCTTCAGGTTTGGAATGTACTCTCAGCTCAAAGGACAACTTCCCAGACCAGCCCTTCACCCGTAGCCCAGGCAGAACTAATTCCTCTCTCCATTAAGGACCCAGAGTTCTGTGGTGGCATTTCTTACGTTGTGTAACAACGGTTTGCTTATACGTTGGTCTCCTGAGTTAGAATATTAACTTCTTAAGTATTAGTTGTGGAATTCCCAGTGTCCAACATGGTCCCAGATCTTACCTGGACATCTGGGCACTCAGTAAATGTTCTTAGAAGGAATGAACAGAGGAATAGCTTCTTCCCTGCGGGAACCTATTTCACACCAAATACTGATCCACCTAGCTTCTTAACACTCAGATCTTTACTGGAATCTGTTTAAGAAGAGTCACCACTCCTGGTGGGTCCCTGGAACTTGAAGATACGGAGTGAAATTCCACTTTCACTGCTGCCTCCACACCACCTGATGTGATCTGCTGACCCACTGGAGATGCTTCCAGGAGCACAACTCAGGGTTGTCAAAACTACAGAACCCAAACTACAGAATTCAGTTGCAAGATAGTGAGAAACTGCTACTATCGGAAACTGATCTGTAAAATATAATGGAGTTTATCAATGCCAATAACTTGGTAGGCTTGTATCTTTAGCCACTAGGAACTCAGAGGGAGAAAATGATTAACTGAGCATTTCAAACTTTTGTCATAAAAAACACAAATGATCCTGGCTCTTCTCTCTACTCTGAGCCCCAATTCTGAGTATTCATTGTGAGATAAGGGGTCAAATTCAATAGTACAGTCTGTGGTGGTGGAATAAGGCAACTATATTGGGCCCTTACAGAAATAAGGAGTCCCTGAGTGGCACAGACATTTAAATGTTTGACTACGAGCTGAAGAGTTGGTGCTTCAGATACAGCCAGAGGTATCTTGGAAGACAGGCCTGGAGATCTGCTCCTTGAGATTCCTATGGAGCAGTTGGCATCACCAGGAGTCAAAGTCAACTCAGTGGCAACTAACAACACCAATACAAACAGAAGAATAAAGCCAATAACCTCAGTTTGGTTTTTGAAAAAAACAAACTCACTGCTGTCGAGTCGATCACGACTCATAGCAACCCCTCCTTGAGTCTCCAAGGTGATATCACTACTGAAGTAAGTTGCTGAGTCTTCCTTCTGAGGAGTGGCTGGTGGGTGTGAACCACCAGCCTTCTGGTTAGCAATCAAATGCCATAGGCACTACGCCATGCCACCAGCAGTCTCATAAGTGCCTGTTATACCCAATTGAATTAATCAGCCACAGGCAGAACTTGGGGCTTCCAGAGAGCCAGTGTATGGCAGTGGTTAAAAACTGGAGCTTAGTCATCACCCAGATTTGAGTTGCAGTAAGGATTCACTACTTATTAGCAATGAGATTTTGTAAGCATACAAATCTTCAGAGCCTCAGTTTTTTGTCTATGTAATAGGCACAATGGATGGCAAAGATGGGACAGTTGTACTCTGACTGAGTTGAAAATTGACTCAATGGCTTCTAACAACAATAATAAGGTAAGGGTGGAGGTTAAAACAAACAAACAAGCAAACCCACTGCTGTCAGATGGATTCCAACTCACAGCGACCCCATAGGACAGAGTGGAACTGCTTCATATAAGCTAGGGTAACAATGGTCCAGTAAACAAGGAGATACCTGTCTGTCCATTTGTTGTACTGTGGTAGCTTGTGTGTTGCTATGATGCTGGAAGCTGTGTTACCAGAGTATTTAAAATACCAGCAGAATTACCCAAGATGGATAGGTTTCAATGGAGTTCCCAGGCTAAGACAGACTAGGAAGAAGTCCTGACAATCCACTTCTGAAAACTAACCAATGATATCCTTATGGATCACAACAGAATATTGTCCAACTCTTTTGTATTGGATATGTCATTGGGGCAATCACTTGCTAGAAGAAGACATCAGTTTTGGGCATAGTAGCCACAACAATGGACTTGAACATGCTGGCAATTGTGAGGATGATGCAGGACCAGGCAACACTTTGTTCTGCTGTATGGAGGTCTCCATAAGTTGGGCTTGACTTGACAGCAGCTAACAACAAAAACAACAAGTAGAAATGAAGGAATATACGTGTGTCTAAGGAGCCTTGGTGGTGCAATGGTTAAGCACTTGGCTGCTAATCAAAATGTTTGTGGTTCAAAGTCACCTAGTGGCTCTTTGGAAGAAAAGACTTGGTGATCTGCTCCCATAAAGTTTACCAGTAGAGCCTACAAAACCCTATGGGACAGTTCTACTCTGTCCCATGGGATCACTATGGGTCAAAAATTGACTCAAAGGCATCTAACAACAATAACAACTATGTCTCTGGTCTGGGAAGGAATGTGGGGAAAGGGAGGATGGCTGTTCAAGGATGAATGGTATGTAGAAGGGAAAGTGCAGGGAGAGAATCTGAAGTCAGAGGCTAGCAGAAGGGATGAAACCATCTATCCCAAAGTCTGTGACTTATCCATTCATCTAACGGCCCCCACTTTCTTTGCCATGTATTGTGCCTTGTCCAGGGCCCTGGTCCACTTGGATCTCCCAGGAAGTCTGGGACAGTCACTCATTCCATCTAGAGGGAAATCTTAAGAGATTATTGTATCCTACCATGTCATTTATAATAATCTCTTAAGATTTCCCTCTATATCCTATCATGTCATTTAGGAGCTCTGGTAGCATAGTGCCTAAGGCACTGGACTGCTAACCAGAAGGCTAGTGGTTCAAACCCACCAGCCACTCCTCGGAAGGAAGGTTGGGCAATCCTACTTCCGTAGTGATACTGCTTCGGAAACCCAAGGAGGGGTCGCTATGAGTCGGGGCCGACTCGATGGCAAGTAACAACAACAACCATGTCATTTTACCAACAAGGAGACTGAGGCCCAGAGAGAAAAATGAACACAACCAAGGTCATCGTTTCTAATCCTGCTTCTGCCAATAACTTGCTGTGAGACCTTGGGCAAATTGCTTCCCCTCTCTGAACCCACAGTTTCCTCCTCTAAAATAAGGGACTTGGAGTATTTAGATATCTAAATTCCCTTTCAGCTCTGACCTTTGATGTATTAAAATGATTCCTTTTACCACTCTAATGCTTAGACACAAGATTCCTTTCCCCATACACACACACATACACACATACACATGCACACGTTTGGATCTCTTTTGAGCTCACTTAATGTTAAACTGAGAGCTAGTATTCACCAGAGGTAAGGACAAGAAGGGGGAGAGCGGTCAAGCAGAAGAAACTGCCAGAGGAAGCCGGTGGCTCCCGGGCAGCCGCCCTGTGTGAACAATCCCTGTGATTCCGTCCCTGCAGGGCTTTCTTTGGCTGGCAGCACAGCACGGATAAATAAGGCCAGTGATCGCACCTTACATGGCCATCCCCACGGACGCCCGGAATCCCTCGGATTACGCAGACTTCTGGAAGACTTGGAGCAAGTGCACATCACCTGCTGACCGCCACAAGTGTGCCTGCTTCTGCAACCCCCGTCTTGTGACTGAGGAATTTTTAAATGGAAGCACTGAGCTCACAAAGAAGAAAATGTCTCCCTGATGTCACACAGTTGCTGCCAATTCGTCAGCTCAAGCTAAAGATCAGAGACGGGGAAGCCACTGCTCTAGGGTCCTGCGGCCCGCTCCCTCTCTCAGATGGCTGGGGTTTCCCTTCCAGCAGGCTTCCAGCCAGCCAGCAGGGCCAGCACCAGCCGTGGAAGCCAGGGGCTGTTTGCATTTCCAGGGCACACACAGAGGCAGTCATAACACCACTTAGCTGCTTCTGCCCTCCCCTTTGCAGACATTAGCCAATTCATCCTCTCAACCCTCTCCTGCCACCACTGTTTCATAGGCAGTCACAGCGTACTTTGGAACCTTTATCTGATGCTGTCCTGAGGTCCTTCCTTGGGATCACTTCCGGGGTAAAACCAAATTACCTGGAAGTTCTTTTGGTATTTTAATAACTAAGTGTAGTGGTCAAAGAGCAAAGGCCAGGAGTCACATTGCCTGGGGTCCAATTATGGCTCCAGTACTTCCCACTGGGTGGTGGGGGAAACCCAGCACTGTTGAGTTAATTCCTATTCATAGTGACCCCATGTGTTACAGAGTAAAACTGAGTTTTCTTGGCTGTAATCGTTACAGAAGCAGATTGCTAGACCTTTCTCCCCTGGTGCTGCTGAGTGGGTTTGAACTATCAAGCTTTCGGTTAGTAGTTGAGAGTGTTCATCATTTGCACCACCCAGCACCTTCCACCACTTCCTTGCAGTGTGATATTAAGCAAGTTACTTAACCTCTCTGAGCCTGCTTCCTGATCTAGAAAGGATTCAATGTGAAGTGCTGATACTGCCTGGCATATAATAAATACTCGATAAATGTTAGCATGGAACCGTCACTCATAGCTCACAGGTGGCAACCATCACTCACAACGATAACTAGAGTTACTTAATCCTTGAGTACTAATTCCTTCATCTAAGTGTAAGATGCTAGCATCGGAAGCCATCCAACTTCATGAGGAGAGATGAGAATTACCATCAGCCAAAGCTGATTCCTATGAGGTAGAGGTCAGACATACGTCCACTCTCCAAAGTTTTCACCTTTTCTAACATCTGCTGTCCTCCCTACTCTTTACTCTGCTGGGTTCAATAATTTGTTGCAATGACCCCAGAACTCTAGAACGATACTTACAGTTAAGTAGTTTATTGGGAAGTAACAGATTACAACTTGGGATCAGGATCAACTTGGGAGTAACAAGAATAACTCAGGATACAGGATACAGTTCGTCAATCAAAACAGCTTTCAACCAAGACAGCTCACTGCTTCTCTGCTGTGCCCACAGGCAGGCCCTTCACTCCAGCTTACTGCTGCTGGGCCCAGCTCAGATCTACTGACGTGTGGCTCTGTCGTTTCTTGGCCATTTCTCACCATCTTGCAATGTTTCTTGCCATCTTCAGTACTATAGCTCCTTCTTCTCTTCTCTCAGTGTCTCTTTCTTAAAACCTCTGTTGGGTCAACTATTTACACAGCAAGCTCCTTATTGATTTCAAAGCAGTCACTTCCTAGCAAGACCACAAACTAATGAATCCCCTCAGTAGACCAAAAGTCACTCACTTTGCCCAAAAATTGACCAATCCCTGCAAGGGTCTTACACTCCTTATTTGCATAGTAAAGTGACCAATCCCTTCCAAGATTGTGGCCCAACTAATTATTTTGGCAGAATTATAAACTGAAGGCCAGAAAGGTCCTATATAGAAAGAAACCTACTATATTGCACTGTTTGATGAGGATATTCATGTGTAACTGACAGGGTTGTTGTCAGAATTCAGTGCAAATAAAGCAATTAACATAGCACCTAGCACAGGAAAAATAAACAGTGGCTGCTAGGACTATTCTTTCTATCAATCAAACTCTGATCTTCAGGGAAGGCCCATGTATTCATTATAAAACACCTTATTAAAGCCTTAGACAGTCTTTTGCTCCTTAGTAATCACAATCAAAAATTAAATGTGAGACATATTAAAAAAAATGTTTATGATCAAATATGGGTACATAATTTTTCCCCCTCTTTTGGGAATTCTGGCCTTTTTCAAGGGAGGAGAGAAAGAAAATGTAACATGGATAAGACAGAAAAGTTTAATTGGGGTGACACAAGGAGACAGTGGATGGAAAACGAAGTCACATCAAGTATAAAACGTAGGCTGAAATAACAGAATACTAAGAAAGCAGATTGGAAAAACTGGAAGGGACTACAGATTATTTTTGGGGAAAGTCCTAAAACAGTCACCTCTACCTCAAACTCAAAATACCAAAACCCAAACCAAACTCACTGCCATCGAGTCAGTTGCAACTCACAGTGACCTCTCCTTGGGTTTCCAAGGAGGGGTCACTACGGAAGTAGATTGCCCAGTCTTCCTTCTAAGGAGTGGCTGGTGGATTTGAACCACCAGCCTTCTGGTTAGCAGTCAAGTTCATTAGGCACTACCAGAGCTCCCATTCCAAGTATAGACCTGGAAAAACAACGGCAATAACAACCAACTGCTCAGAGCAGTTCACGGTCACCATCTTATTTTGCTGGTTGCTCTTCTTCTTCTGGTAGTGTAATGGTTAAGACATTTGGCTGCTAACCAAATGGTCAGTGGTTCAAACCCACCAGTTGCTCCGCAGAAGAAAGATGAGGCGGTCCACTTCTGTAAAGATTTACAGCCTTAGAAACTCAATGGGGGTTGTTATGAGTAGGAATCAACTCAATGGCAGTGAGTTTGTTTTGTTTTCTTCCTCTTCTGCACCCTCCAAAAAAAAAAAAACCCATTACCATTGAGTTGATTCTGACTCATGGAGGCCCTATACATTACAGAGTCCAACTGCTCCATAGGGTGTTCTTGTTCTTGGGTGTAATCTTTACAGAAGAAGATTGCCAGGCCTTTCTGCCATGGTGCCACTGGGTGGGTTTGAACTGCCACCCTTTAGGTTAGTAGTTGAGTGGAAACAATTTATGCCACCTAAGGACCTACAGTGTCCCCGTAACACACAGACTCCTGGAGTTAATGATTCACTGAAGACCTCACTCACCCCTCATGACCAGTGTGCTGCCAAATCCTGCATCTTCTTTCTTCTTGGCATTCTTCACCCCATCATGGCACAGTGCCAACTTGTTGCTACCTAGTTGATTCTGACTCAACGACCATATAGGATAGGTTAGAATTGCCCCCTAAGGTTTCTAAGGCTGTAATCTTTACGAGAACAGACTGCCATATCCTTCTCCTGGTTCAAACCATCAACCTTTCAGTTAGCAGTAGCACTTAACCACTGTGCCACCAGGCCTCCTTGGCACAGGGCAGCTGTAGCAAAAACCATGATGAAGGTAAAGGTTCCTCTCTTTCCCTCACCTCTCTGAGTTTTCACCCCATCCCACTCTGCTCTAGCAGTGATCCCCACAGGTGAGTCCTGGCAGGCCACACCTCAGTCCCTGGATTTACCCCTTCTCAGCCTCTTCCCACAAGTCTTCCTTCTCTCCCTCAAGACAAAGGTGTTCAAGGCTCACTGTGCTTGAGGATTTATCCTTCCATGAGACATCATTATTTTAATTACAAGATCTAGAGATCCAACATAAATATGTCTATTCTGTAAATATTTCATGAGCCTGATTGCCAGGCACTACACTAGGCCCTTTCACATTCTTACAATTACCCTGCTAGCATCTGTGTGGCATCAGCTTCTCAGATGTTCCTGATGGGAAACCTTGGAGAATCACAGAGTGTGACTCTCCCCACCCCTTTTCCTTCAAATTCAGGAAACCATGAAGTGTTGTGAGATTTTTCTTGTCTCTCAAACATTCTTCTCCTTTCCATTTTCACTGGGCAGCCCACCTCAATCCTTATCTGTCCCTTGTACTACTACAATAGCTTATTCTCAGATTCTCCCTGCCTCTGGCTTTATTGTTGTTAGGTGTCATCGAGTCAACTTTGACTCTAGCAACCTAATGTGACAGAGTAGAACTGCCCCATAGGGTTTTCTGGGCTATGATCCTTACAAGAATAGACTACCAGGTCTTTTCTCCCATGGAGCTACTGGGTGTGTTAGAACCGCCAACCTTTCGGTTAGCCCCAGAGCGCTTAACGATTACACCACCAGGGCTCCTTTTCCTCAAGCCTTACTTCCCTCTAATGTATCCCTCACAACTAATAGTCTCATCTCCTTCAAAAGCCCTTTTCATCACATTATTTCCCCAACTCTAAACCCTCCAATAATTTCCTCCCAAAATCAAGGTCCTCCATAATCCTACAAACTTACTGGGGTGGGAGATATTCATGGAGTCCTGCTTCACCCACAACAGGGATTGCAGGGAGGGAAATAGGAGGGATCCCAGTGTGCCAGCCTAACCAGAGGGGTGTGTACCCAGGAAGGCCTGGTGCAATATGGATGGCGAAAATCTGAATCATAGTCAATGAGGGCAGCCAAATTCCTATCTGGGAAATCAGGGCATCCTGAAGGGTGAGGCCAAGTTGTAAACAGAATGAGTAATGAGGTCAGAAGCTGGTGGGGACCAGAATCATGTCTAGATGCAGTTCAAGGAAACGGAAACAGTGCAGGACTGAGTCTGTGAATCGAATTATAAGAAGGTACTGCAGACTTGCTATGCTGCTCTACAAGGGGCTGGGGTGGGAGGGGCAGCCCACAAAATCTCCCTTTCCTCTGGCTTCCTGAAATACTGTGCACCAAACGCTGCTTGATTTCTTGAGTGCAAATGCTATGTCTCCCCTGTTGCCTGCAGTTTTATGCCCCTCACGTGGCCCCAGCACAAATGAGTGACCTTGATTTGTCCAAGGTTTCATGGTGGTGGATGTGGAAACAGAGGAAAATCTCCCACCTAAAAGAGGCTGTGCTAAGAGGGTGAGCTTAAACTCATGGTCAGAGGTTGACAAATTACTTAACATCTCTATGTATCAAATTCCTCATGTGTAAAGTGAGGATAATAATAACACTATTTTATAATAGTGTTATATAATAATAATAACAATACTATGAGGATTAGCTGAGCAAATATTTGTAAAATGCTTAGAACAGTGCTTGGCACATAGATAATGCTGTATAAGTGTTAGTTAAATAAAAATAAGATGCCCAGCTGGTAAATAGGGCCAGTACTCAGAGTCAGTTCTAATTTTAACATTTGAGTCCTTAGATCCTCCACCACTAAGGTCAACAGAAGGCTATGATGAACTAAGCTGACTCTAGTACTTTCAAAAATTAATTTTCATTTCAACTAAGAATAGAAAAACAAGCTGTTGACTTACTTTATTTGGGCATGCAGGAAATACCATTCAAGTTACTACCCTTACCTACTCTTAGAAAACCAATAAGAAATCCAGAAGGACTAGTTCAAATCTAAATGTAATAGAAAATGACTACGGATATCAAAAAGGACCAGCATGGATTAGGGTTAGGGAAGTTCAGCTGAGTCTGGTAAGGTTCAGGATACCTCTCACATTGGAAAGGTAGCCAAGAGGAATATATATATATATATATATATATATATATATATATATATATGGCTCTAATGGCACAATGCCTAAGGCATTTGACTGTTAACCAGAAGGTTGGTGGTTCTATGAACCGCTCTGCAAAAGGAAGATGGAGCCATCTACTTCTGTAAAGATTTACCACCTTGGAAACCCAATGGGGGTTGCTATGAGTCAGAATCAACTTCATGGCAGTGAATTTATATACAGTACAATTGACCCATGAACAACTTGGCTTTGAACTGTGCAGGTCCACTTAAATGTAGATTTTTTTTTCAAGATATGGATCTTGGAGAAACTCAAGAGCTAATAGATAGCACACTAGAGGAATTAACAGAAGATGACTTGATGGAGATAAGTGCTTCCGAACCAGCACCAGATGATGAGGAAGAAGACATAGAAGCAGCAATGCCAGAAAACAAACTGACATTAGGCAATCTGGCAGAAGGGTTCTGATTCTTCAAGACGGTTTGTGATTTCTTTTACGACATGGACCCTTCTGTTATATAGGCACTGAAACTAAAGTGAATGGTGGAAGAAGGAATATCGTATAGAAACATTTTTAGAGAAATGAAAAAGCAAAAATGTCAGATAGAAATTATGATGTGTTTGCATAAAGGGACACCAAGTGTGCTTGCCTCCCCTGACTCCTCTTCCATCTCCTCCACCTCTTCTGCTTCTCCACCCCAAGACAGCACGGCCAAACCCTCCTCTTCCTCTTCCCCCTCCTCCTCCTCCTACTCAATATGAGGATGATGACCTTTATTATGATCTACTTCCACTTACTGAATACTAAATAATCATCATGGTGTACAGTTAATACACTTATCTGTTGATTATGTGTGTGAGTGTCTTCATGTGAAAATCTAATAATTGTATATCATTAATCAACTGTTTATGTTATCAGTAAGGCTTTCAGTCAACAGTAGGCTATTAGTAGTTAAGTTTTTGGGGAGTTCAAAGTTGTATGTGGATTTTTGTTGCGCAGGAGGTTGGTACTCCTAAACCCAATGTTGTTCAAGGGACGATTGTATATATATAGAGAGAGATTTATTTCAAGGAAATGGGTCACACGGTTATGGAGACTGGCAAGTTCCAAATACATGGATCAGGCATCAGTCTGGAGGCTTCTCTTGACTCATATTTTTACAGGAGCTGATGAACCCAAAATTGGCAGGTCAGATAGTAGGCTGCTGGCTCATGGGGCTGTGGGCGATGGTGAATCCCAAAACTCTGCAGGTTAGGCAGCAGGTTGCTGGCTCACACTTCAAGAACCAGAGGTCAAAGGATGATGAGATGGGTAGAGGATCAAGAGAGGATGAGCTTTGCCAGACATCCATATATATTGGATACAGGCCACATGCCCAGCGAAATTCTCCTTTTCAACTGATTGGCTGCTCACATCAGATCACAAAATGTAGAATGATTACAATATATCTGCCAAACCACTGAGAATCATGTCCTAGCCAAGTTGACACATAACCTTAACCATCACTGTCTACCCTTTGTCAATTTGGCAACCAATACATATATTATATATATTATATAAGTATATATATACAATACTAAACATACTAAATAGAAATATTAGAAACAATTACAGTCCTCATTTCTGGTCACATGGTTGTAGCTGGTACTGTATTTATAACTACCTTTTTCCACCATCATTCTGTAGGACATCAGCAAGCACCTCAGCTGGTTGTGTTTTTTTGCCTGGTGTGGTGACCCAACCCTTCTTTCCTGAAGGGTCTGGGCCATTAGCAATTATGTTGGAATTGGGTTGCTATAGTTTCCCATTGAATTTAATCACAGAGCATGGTAGTACTAAGAGACATCTTAAGGGATCTCCTGTATTCCAGACATACTCTTCTTTACCTCCATAATGTAAATATCAATCCAATTTCCCCTTGGTAATCAGAATCAATCATGCCTGGCAATGTGGTAACTCCCTTTTTTGCCTGTTGATTCAAAGTCATGAGGAGCCCACAGTGGCTTGGAAGCATTCTTAACTTCCAGTTCAATGGAATCAGTGTTGTGTCTCATGGTGGGAGCATTCCTCCTTTTGCAGTAACACCTCTACAATCCCAGAGCATAGGGTTGTGGGGACAGAAAGCAAAAATTTTGTGAGTGGGTCACTAGGGGTAATAGTGAATGATGCTACTTCCATTTCCATCCCTTAATTCCTGGACCCATGAATCCTGGCTATGGGAGAAGCAGCACCATATATTAAATACTGGTTTAGAGCATATACAAGCTCCTGGAGAACATTGCCTTCACCCTTCAAGGTATTGCCAACCAGCTGGCACCATAATTATGTCGTTAGAAGGCCATTCCATCATTCTATCAAGTCGGCTGCTTCAGGATGATGGGGAACATGGTAAGACCAGCAGATCCCACAAGCATGGGCCCATTGCCACACTTCATTTGCTGTGAAATGAGTTCCTTGATCCAAGACAATGCAGTGTAGGATAATATGGTAGAATGGTAGATAAGGTATTCTCTAAGTCCACAGATAGTAGTTTTGATTGAAGCATTGTGTGCAGGGAAGGCAAATCTGTACCCAGACAAAGTATCCCAGTAAGAATAAAACACTGTCTTCTCCATGATGGAAATGGTCCAACGTAATCAACCTGCCACCAGTTTCCTGGCTGATCACCTTGAGCAATGGTGCCATATCAGGGACTCAGTGTTGGTCTCTGCTGCTCAAAAATTGGGTGCTCAGTAGTGGCTGTAGCCAAGTCAGCCTTGGTGAGTGGGAATCTGTGTTGCTGAGCTGAGCCCATGTATAACCTCCATCCCTGCCACCACGGCTGCTCTATTCAAGAGCTCACTGGACAATGACAGGAGTGGCTAGGGAAAGAAGTTGACTGGTCTCCACAGAATGCATCATCTTATCCACTTGATTATTAAAATCCTCCTCTGCCGAGGTCACCCTTTGGTCAGAATGCATATGAAATACAAATGTCTTAACTTCTTTGGTCCATTCAGAGAGGCCTATCCACATGTAATTTCCTCATACTTCCTAGTCACCAAATTTCCAATCATGTTCTTTGCACATCCCTGACTACCTAGCCAAAACATTAGCCATAGCCCATGGATCAGTGTACAATTGTACATCTGGCCATCTCTCCTTCCAAGCAAAATTAACAACCAGGTGCACTGCTTGAAATTCTGCCTACTGGGAGGATTTCCCTTCACCATTGTCCTTTAGGGGAGCTCTGGTGGAGAGGTCCCAGAAAGAGAATGCAATGTTGCTGCTATCTACTTCCAAGTGATGCCTATATATCATGCAGAATCATCTGTAAACAAGACATGAGTTTTCAGTTCCTACTGATTGTAAAGAACTCCCTATGAGGCCATAGGTGCAGACTGGGAGAAGGAAGGTAATGTGACAGGAATGGGGATGATGGGCTTTTGGTCTACTTCCTCATGTAACTTACTTGTGCCTTCAGGTCTTGTTAAAGCCTGATCTCATATATACCACTTCCATTTAATAATAGAATGTTACTATGCATTTCTGACTTTATGGTTCTGTGGGTCAGACAACATCCAGTTTATGATGGGCAGTTCAGGCTGCATAGTGACTAGGTAGCCCATGGTTAAGTGATCAATCTCTATTAAAGTCCATTAACAAGCCAAATAAGGTATTTCAAAAGAAGAGTAGTTATCTGCAGAGGATGGCAGAGCTTTGTTCCAAAATCTTAAAGGTTTGGACTGTGATTGACCAATTGGGACCTGCTAAAGACTCCAAATGGTATTTCTATCTGCCACTGACACTTCAAGAACCCCTAGATCAGTTAGACCACATAGCCCAATTGGAAGAACATCTTGCATGGCAACCTGAACCTGTTGCAGAGCCTTCTCTTGTTCTGAGCTCCACTCACTACTAGTGCTTTTTGAGTCATTTGGTAAATAGGTCAGAAGTAGCATACCCAAATGACAGGCATGTTGCAAATGAGGCCTCAAAAGAGGCCCACCAGGCATTGTGCCTTCTTATTAGTTGTAGGGGAGGAGAGGTGTAATAATTTATGCTTCACTTTAGAAGAAATATCTCAACATACCCTACACCATTGGACCCCTAGAAATTTCACTGAGGTGGAAGGTGTCTGAATTTTTGTCAGATTATTTTCCCACACTTTAGCATGCAAATGTCTTGCCAATAAGCCTAGAGTCATTGATACTTCTTCCTTCCTAGATCAAATTAGCATAATGTTATCAATGTCACGGACCAGTGTCATGTTTTATGGAAGGGAAAAGTGATCAAGCCTCCTGTGGACAAAATTATGACATAGGGTGGGAGAGTTGATATATTTCTGAGGTAGGACAATGAAGGTATATTGCTGGCCTGCCAGCTGAAGGCAAACTGTTTCTGGTGTTCTTTCCCATTGAAGTTGGAATAAAAAAAAAAGAGATTAGTGAGATTAATAGCTGCATACTAGGTGTGGAGATGTATCAATTTCTTCAAACAATGAAACCATATCTGGAACAGCAGCTACAATCAGAGTCACCAACACTTGGTTAAGTTTATGATAATCCATTGTCATTCTCCAAGATCTATCTGTTTTTTGCACAGGCCAAATAGGTGACTTAAATGAGGATGTGGTGGGAATCACCACCCCTGCATCCTTCAAGTACTTGATAGTAGCAATAATTTCTGTAATCCCTCTAAGAAGGTAATATTGCTTTTGGTTTACTATTTTCCTAGCTAGGGACAGTTCTCATGGCTTCCACTTGGCTTTCCTACCACAACAACCCTTATTCCACATGTCAGGGATCCAGTGTGAGGGTTTGGCCTGTTGCTGAGTATGTCTATTCCAACCATGCATTCTGGAACTGGCAAAATCACTACGGGATGGGTTAGGGGGCCCAATGTGAGACAAAATTGAGCTGTTGTTGTTTTTATGTGCCATCGGGTCAGACCCAACTCATAGCAACCTCTCCTTTGGTTTCTGAGGCGGTATCACTACGGAAGTAGATTGCCCAACCTTCCTTCTGAGTAGTGGCTGGTGGGTTTGAACCACCAGCTTTCTGGTTAGCAGTCAAGTGGCTTAGGCACTAAGTTACCAGAGGGCCTCAGAACTGAGCTAAGACACCATTAATAACTTAATCTCTATATGCCCCTATTCTCTAAGTCATGGGCTACAGTGATGTTTTGGGTCTCCTGGAATTAGTATCAGTTCAGAGCCAGTATCCAGTAACTCCAAAAAAGTCTGATTATTTTCTTTCCCCAGTGAACAGTCACTCTCATAAAAGGCTATAGATATCTTTGGGGAAGGCCAGAATAAAGATTCACAGTATAACTTTTTGGCAGTGTGGTAGGGTCCTTCCTCAAGGGGACTAGGCATCTCATTTGTTCAAGGAATTGTAGGCCTGTAAACTATCTCAAGTCTTGGAATTGACTCAATCAATCAATCAATTCCCAGACTTTACTGGGGGACTACAGCTCTTTATTCTGGTGATTCACATTAGACTTCCATTCACTGACCTAGAATTTTTCTGCTTGTACAGATCAAGTAAATTTTTAGTATCCCATCTATTTCACCCTGTGGTAGTTAAGTTGTTTGTCATCTTGGCTGGGGCTGGTTTTGAGTGGCTGGCTACTGGACGTAGTTATTTCCCATGATGAAACTGGTAATCAACTCCATGATGAAATCTACTGGAGCAGCTTTAGAAATGTGGTCTGCTTCTAGTATATAAGAAGAAGCATTGAGAAAGGTCTCTGGAGTTTTGGGCATGCTTGGACACTGCATTTGGCTGAATCTTCATCTCAGTGATCTGCCATGTCTGCCTATCTTGGGACTGTTAATGGGGTAGAATTAGTGGCCTGCCATATTGCTTGACAATTTGGGGACTGTGCCATTTTACTGGTCGACCTTATGTTTGTCAGCCTCAGCAGCCTGCAGTTGTCTGACTTAAAAGAAGCCTCCAGCTTCAATTGGCTAGGAGCAAGAGGCAGAACTGAAGCCTAAGGTTGAGGGGCTTTCCCTCAACCCCTAGAGCTGCCACTTTGAACTCGGACTTCTAGACTCCTAAACTGTAAGAGAATAAATCCCTATTTGTTCAAACCATACATTTGTGGTATTTTCTGTTAGAATGTCACTGTTGTTATTGTTAGGTGCCATTGAGTTGGCTCTGGCTCATAGTGACCCTATATACAACAGATGGAAAACACTGTCTGGTCCTTTGCTAGTTCTTGCTATACCTGAGCCCATCATTGCAGCCACTGTGTCAATCCATCTCATTGAGGGTCTTCCCCTTTTTCGCTGACCCTCCACTTTACCAACCGTGATATCCTTCTCCAGGGAATGGTCCCTTCTGACAACATGACCAAAGTAGCTGAGAAA
>NW_006921646.1:6058815-6060737 GCF_000298275.1 Orycteropus afer afer
AGCTTCTTGGATTATTTGTTCAACATACAGACTGAACAAGTATGGTGAAAGGATACAACCCTGATGCACTCCCTTCCAGATTTTAAACCGTGCAGTATCCCCTTGTTCTATTTGAATGACAGCCTCCTGGTCTATGTACATTTCCTCATGAGCATATTAAGTGTTCTGGATTTCATTCTTCACAATGTTATCCATAATTTGCTATGATCCACACAACCAAATGTCTCTGCATAGTCAATAAAACACAAGTTAACATCATTCTGGTATTCTTTGCATTCAGCCAAGATCCATCTGACATCAACAATGACATCCCTCATTCCACATCCTCTTCTGAATCCAGCTTGAATTTCTGGAAGTTCTCTCTCAGTATACTGCTGCAACCATTTTTGAAATGTCTTCAGCAAAATTTTACTTGCGTGTGATATTAATGATATTGTTTGATAATTTCCACATTCTTTGGGATCACCTTTCTTTGGAATGGGTACAAATATGGATCTCTTCCAGTCAGTTGACCAGGTTAACAGTCTTCCAAATTTCTCAGCATAGATGAGTAAGTACTTCCAGCACAGCATCCCTTTGTTGAAACATTTCCGTGGGTATCCTGGCAATTCCTGTTGTTGTTGTTAGGCGCCACCAGGTCATCTCCAACTCATAGCGACCCCATGTACCACAGAAGGAAATACTGCCCAGTCCTGTGCTATCCCCATGATCTTTGCTATACCTGAGCCCATCATTGCAGTCACTGTGTCAATCCATCTTGTTGAGGGCCTTCTCCTCTTTCATTGACCTTCCACTTTGCCAAGCATGATATCCTTCTCCAGAGAATGGTCCCTTCTTACAACATGACCAAAGTAGGTGAGATGAAGTTTGGCCATTCTCACTTCCAAGGAGAATTCCGGCTGCACTTTCTCCAGGACAGATTTATTCTTTTAGCGATCCATAGTACTTTCAGCATTCTTTGCCAACACCACAACTCAAAAGCATCAACTCTTCTTCGGTCTTCCTTATTCATTGCCCAGCTCTCACATGCATATGAGGTAATTGAAAATACCATGGTTTGTGTTAAGCGCACCTTAGTCTTCAAGGAAACATCTTGCTCTTCAGCACTTGAAAGAAGTCCTTTGCAACAAATTTGCCCAATGCTATATGAGGTCTGATAGCTTGACAGCTGCTTCCATTGGTGCTGATTGTAGAACCAAGTAATATGAAGTCTTTGACAACTTCAATGATTTCTCCATTTATCGTGATGCTGCTTATTGGTCCCATTGAGAGGATTTTTGTTTTCTTTATATTGATGTATAATTCATACTACAGACTGTAGTCTTCAATCTTCATCAGTAAATGTCTCAAGTCACTCTCATTTTCAGCAAGCAAAGTTGTGTCATCTGCATAATATAGGCTGTTAATGAGTCTTCCTCCAATACTGATGCCACGTTCTTCTTCATGCAGTCCAGCTTCTTGGATTGTCAGCATACAGATTGAATAAGTATTGTGAAAGGATACAACCCTGATGCACTCCCTTCTTGATTTTAAACCGCGCAGTATCCCCTTGTTCTGTAAAAAAAGACAGCCTCCCAGTCTATGTACAATTCCTCATGAGCATAATTAAGTGTCTGGAATTCCTATTCTTCTCAATGTTATCCATAATTTGATATGATCCACACAATTGAATACTTTTGCATAGTAAATAAAACACAAGTAAACATCTTTCTGGTATTCTTTGCTTTGAGCCAAGATCCATCTGACATCAACAATGATATCCTTCATTGCATGTCCTCTTCTGAATCCATCTTGCATTTCTGGAAGTTCTTTGTCAATATATTGCTGTAAAGGCCCCAAATCCATTAAATGGGGAAGAGAATGTTTGTTTAATAAATGGTGCTGGCAAAACTGGAGATCCATTTGCAGAAAAATGAAACAAG
>NW_006921646.1:6065027-6066185 GCF_000298275.1 Orycteropus afer afer
TCTGACAATTTAGTATTAATCTTCTGGATTTCTGTGTGTAGATTTTGTATCATTTCTAATTTTTCATTTATTTTGTCATTTTGTTCTTGTATTTTCTTTCAAAATTGTTCTAGGGTTTTGTCTGTGTTTTCCTTGATCTGTCTCTCAATCCTTTGAAGATACCTAAATATAATTCTTTTGAAATCCTTATCAAGGAGTTCCAATGCTGCCTCTTCCTGAGGGATGTGTTTTGAGTCTGTTTCCTGGTCCCTTGTTTCTCATGCTTTATCTTGCTTCTTTGTGTGGACAGTAATGCTCTGTTGTCTCTGAGGCATTGTGACGTTTTTCTGTTTATATTTAATTAGTGATTGTATGTTGAAGTGACTTGCCCATGATTTCATTTTCTTTGTTTTGTTTTTATGTTATCTACACAAACAGAGTATTGTGCTGTGCTCCTCTATGCACTAGCTGATAATACTTATACACTCACCACCTTCTCCTTTCCTGTTGTCAGCTTCTTGTATGTCCCTGCTGACCTTGGCAAACAGAGCCTATTCTTAGGTCCCTGGAATCCGAATGAGAAGCTATCACTTTAAAATCCAAAATGGTTGTCACTTGTAAGGATTCAAAATGGCTGCACCCTTGGTTACTTTAAATATCCAAAATGGCTACTGCTGGTAAACATTCAAAATGGCTGCACCCTCAGTCATTTTAAATATCCAAAATAGCTGCTATGTGTAAACAATCAAAATGGCTGCACTCTCCGGACAGCAGAAAGTCAACAGCTCAGGTTGTCTCCCTCCTTGCTGTTTCCTTTCCTAGTCATAGACCTCCAGTGCAGTCGTCCCTGCATCCCTTGGTGACCAAGGCTGATCTTTAGGTCAATTTTCAGGTCTCAACATCACTTGGAAATATTCAGGCTGTTGGTCCCATCAGAGTAGCTGACAGTCCGCAGTTCTGACCATCCCTGTACTCACTGTTTTCGTTCAGGTTTTTCCACTAGTTGGTGCCTAATCCACTTCTGTATAGTTCCTTTCAAAGTTCAGGGCTCCAGGATTATCTTCTGTATCTCTGTCAATTGGTTTTTCTTTTCTTTGTTGAAGAGGGTCTGTGTCGCTTGTCTGCCTATTTCTCCATATCCTTTCATCTTCTTTTGATACTTACTGCATCATTCGAATT
>NW_006921646.1:6066380-6082468 GCF_000298275.1 Orycteropus afer afer
GGTTTTCTAATTCCAGGTCTTTGCACATTTCATTATAATAATTGACTTTGTCTTCTCAAGCTGCTCTTTGAAATCTGTTCAGCTCTTTTATCTTGCCATTTCTTCCATCTGCTTTAGCTGCTCTACGTTCAAGAGCAAATTTCAGAGTCTCTTGTGACATCCATTTTGGTCTTTTCTTCCTTTACTGTCTTTTTAATGACCTTTTGTTTTCTTCATGTATGATGTTCTTGATATTATCCTACAATTCATCTGGTTTTTTAGTCATTGGTGTTCAATTCATCGAATCTCTTCTTTAGATGGTCTCTAAATTCAGGTAGGATATAATCAAGATCATATTTTGGCTCTCATGGACTTGTTTTAATTGTCCTCAGCTTAAACTTGCACTTGCTTATGAGCAGTTGATGGTCTGTTCCACAGTCAGCTCCTGGCCTTGTTTTGCCTGAAGATATTGAGCTTCTCCTTCGCCTCTTTGCACAGATGTAGACAATCTGATTCCTGTGTATTCCATCTGGCAAAGTCCATGTGTATAGCCCCAATTTATGGTGTTGAAAAAAGGTATTTGCAGAGAATAATTATTGGTCTTGCAAAATTCTATCACGTGATCTCCAGTGTCATTTCTATCACCAAGGCTACATTTTCCAACTACTAGTGGGAGCTCTGGTAGCATAGTGGTCCAACTCGGCACATAACAACAACAACAATAGTGATTCTTCTTTGTTTCCAACTTTTGCATTCCTATCACCAATACTGGGAGCTCTGCTGGCATAGTGCCTAAGGCACTTGACTGCTAACCAGAAGGCTGGCAGTTCAAACCTATCAGCCACTCCTCAGAAGGAAGGTTGGGCAATCTACTTCGTAGTGATATCGCCTCAGAAACCCAAGGAGGGGTCGCTATGAATGGGTCTGACTTGATAGCACACAACAACAACAACATCACCAACATTAATCAGCATATCTCAATTGCATGTTTGGTCATTTCAGACTGTAGAACTTGATAAAAATCTTCAATTTCCTTGTCTTTGGCTTTGGTGGTTGGTGCATAAATTTGAATAATAGTAGCATGAACTGGTCTTTCTTGTAGGTGCATGGTTATTATCCTGTCCCTGACAGCATTGTACTTCAGGAAAGATCTTGAAACATTCTTTTTGATGATGAATGTGATGCCATTCCTCTTCAATTAGTGATTCCCGGCACAGTAGACCATGAGATTGTCTGATCGAAAATGGCCAAAACCAGTCCATTTCAGCTCACTAATGCCTAGGATATTGATCTTTATGCATTCCACTTCATTTTTGACAACTTCCAATTTTCCCAGATTCATACTTTGTACATTCCATGTTCTGATTAATAATGGATGTTTACAGCTGTTTCTTCCCATTTTGAGTCATACCACATCAGTGAATGGATGTCCCAAAAGCTTTACTCCATCCACGTCATTATGGTCAACCCTACTCTGAGGAGGTAGCTCTTCCCCAGTAATATTTTTAGTGCTTTCCAACATGAGGGGTTCATCTTCTGGCACTATATTTGACAAAGTTTCAGGGCTATTCACAAGTTTTCCAGCACTATATCAGACAGGGTTTCACTGCTATTCATAAGGTTTTCACTGGCCAATTCTTAGAGAAGTGGATGTCCCCTTCCTTCTTCCAAGTCTGTCTTAGTGGAGAAGCTCCACTGAAACCTGTCCACCATGGGTGATAATACTGGTATTTGAAATACCATTGTCATAGCCTTCAGCCTCACAGCAACATGCAAGCCACCACAGTACAACAAACTGACAGACGAGTGGTGGTAGAATGGCATTACAGGACCAAAACAGAATTTGGTACCAAGAGAGTGGGGTGCTGCTCTTAAGATACCTAAAATGTGAAAACAGGAGTACAGAGTGTCCTCACCCAAGATCCCTGCACAGAGAGACCCTGGCAAAGGTACCCTGGCAGAGAGATGTTGGCAGCAGCAGAGCTGAGAAACCAGCATGAGACATCAACAGGCTTACCCCCCACAGAGTGAGAAAGCTGAGTGCCTTGGACAGGAAGATTCCTAGCAGCGTGGGTTGCCTTCAGGCATTAATTGGCAGAAGCCAAGAGACCAAGGAAATGGGAAGCATAGCTGCCTCAGCCTCAAAGGGTAGGACAATGGCCTCTGGGGGTGGAATCACCACAGTCTCCTAGGTTTCAAAGAGTCAGACTTTCACCAACTTGGTTCTGAGTGCAGGGCTGCCATGCCCAAGAGGCAGAGGAACAGGGCCTCCCAGGCCAAAGGGATGAGGCCACCACTCAGATGAACTAGGAGACTGGAGCCACCCAGTGAAGGAGATGTTTATGGATGCCAAGTTGACAAGGGGTAGAATTGTAGTGTCCCTAGACAACACAAGTAAGTAGCAAACACCGTAAGTCCATATGAGTCACAATACAGGTATGTGTCACTTAATGTCCATGATAAGTTCTGTAAAAATAGGACATTATGTGATTTGGATATTGTATGAACTCCATCTGTAACCTTAGGGAAGCCCACTTCTGGTTCTCCTCATTACTGCTGCTGCTGCTGCTAGAGCTGCTGAAAGAGGCCAGAGGAATGGGTACTGGCAGCTGTGGTGACTGAGAGGACAGCAGCAGGAATAGAGGGAGAGGAAGGTGCCCGCTGCCCCCAGACAACACCTGAGAGCCTGCATCCAAAGGCGTGTCTTCTGCCTCACTTGCCTATATCCCACTTATGGGCCAGTGCTGCAAGAGTCTGGATTTAGAGTCCTTAAAATCATTGTTGTTGTTGTTGTTGTTGTTGTTATGTGCCCTCGATTCGGACCCGACTCATAGCGACCCCTCCTTGGGTTTCCAAGGAGGTATCACTACGGAAGTAGATTGCCCAACCTTCCTTCTGAGGAGTGGCTGGTGGGTTTGAACCGCCAGTCTCCTGGTTAGCAGTCAAGTACCTTAGGCACTATGCTACCAGAATTAGGAGAAAATAATAAACAAAAGGAGAGCTACTTTCCCTTTTTTAAAAAACAAACAAACAAAAAAAAACCTAATGGGAGCTGGAAGTAGATGGCTTAGGATGTTAAGTGATACATAACTGTATTCTAATTACTACTTTGACTCTGCTGTCCATTACGGTAACCAAGCCTACTAGTCTGTCAATTAAGTACTGCCACCAGGCCCCATCCCACTGGGTCCAATCAGTCCCATTATAGTTAGGTGTCTTAATTCAGTTATGGTGGTTCCCACTGTGAAATCTGACTTACATAAAATAGCAATCACAGAAATATTCAAGGATGGTGGGGTTCCTGGATTTCCTTCACAAATTTTTTCTTCACCATTGTGGTAAAAGGTAAATAGGCACTTCATAGGTAGGTTGTGGATTCAGTCTGATAAATCCACTCTTACATGACACTTTGGATACCGTCTTCTACAGTATACTGAGGCAGCTCTGGTACTTCAACTTGACTTAATGTAGGCCACAGCTTAAGTCATGCTTCAGTGAACCAACCAGATAAACTACCGGATTTTTTTCTAACCTCTTCAGCTAAAACACTGACTGAAGAATCTGTGCTTAATGGGCCCATGTCAATATACATAGAAACTTTATGTTCCTTGTAGCATTATCTCACACCCTTAATAGCCATTACCACACATATACCCCAGGTTTCTGTTTGTATATATTAGAAAAATCAAGCAGTTCTTTTGGAGCCTAGTGTATCTTCTCCTGGGTCATACTTTGAACTTCACCTTTTGGGGCTCGCTGGGATTTAAATCTAGTTATAGGCCTAAAAGCAAAAATGAATGTTGGGGGTGAGTCCTGGGGACATTCAGCAAAGTTTTGAAAGGCATCTGCCTCAGGTAATGCCTCAGGCAATAGCTCAAAGACTCTTCTGGCACAGCTGGATTAATCTCATCAAATGGGGGTTGAAGGGATAGTGGTTTAATTGGGGAGGATGGTTTAGCAGGCAAAGATAGAGCAATCTCTTTAGATGGGATTAAGAGGGCTGATTCTGTTGGCATGAGCATATACATGGAATATGGGGGCTCAATGTCCCCAACTTCCTGATTACCTGCCCGTATGTCCCTATCCCGTTTCAGGATCCCATTTCTTCCAATCAATGCCCACATTTTAGCTTTGGACACCATCTGAGGTTGGCAATTCAATTGGTGTTATAATTCAGCCACTCTCATGATAAGACTCTGGGTTTAGTTTTAGGGAATATCAGCTCTGTTACTGTAAGAATTAAGGCTTTCTTTCAGGGCATAAGTAGAAATTTTTAGGTCTTGTGTGTGGCACTTGAGCTGTGACTATGAACCTTTGAGCTCATTCTTTTCTTTCACCACTTTTTCTAGAGATAATAGGACCAACCAACCAGCATCTTTACACTTCTCATTCTGACAAAATTATAGACAAGCATCAAATATGCAAGGAGCTCTGATAGCATAGTGCCTAAGGCACTTGACTGCTAACCAGAACGTAGGAGGTTCAAACCCACCAGCCACTCCTCAGAAGGAAGGTTGGGCAATCTACTTCTGTAGTGATACTGCCTCAGAAACCCAAGGAGGGGTCTCTATGAGTAGGGTCTGACTTCATGGCACATAACAACAGACAACATCAAATATGCAATCACCCAGAGCCTTGTCTCTCACAAATACTTGATTCATTGGTGATGATACTTTGCATATCTGCATATTACTACCTTACACCATTGATTATCAGTGCCCTTTTTACTACCAGAGGCAGAGTCATCAGTGACTTTAAGACTAACCAGATTGTGAGCCTATTCAGAAAACTCATCCTTATGATTGCTCTGGTAGCATAGTGCATAAGGCACTTGACTGCTAACCAGAAGGCTGGTCGTTCAAACCCACCAGCCACTCCTCGGAAGGAAAGTTGGGCAATCTACTTCCACAGTGATACCTCCTCGGAAACCCAAGGATGGGTCACTATGAGTCGCGTCTGACTCGATGGGACATAACAACAACAACAACAGAACTATTCTCAGTACCAAATATCTTAGGCTGGGTTCTCTAGAGGAGCAAAACCAGTGAAGCATGTATGTTGTTGTTGCTGTTAGATGTCTTTGAGTCAATTCCAACTCATAGTGACCCTGTGTACAACAGAATGAAATACTGCCCAGTGCCACACAATCCTTGCTGTTCTTGAGCCCATCATTATAGTCACTGTGTCAATCCATCTCATTGAGGATCTTCCCCTTTTTTGCTGACCTTACACTTTACCAAGCCTTATATGTTTCTTCAGAAACTGTCCCTTCTGACCACATTATCAAAGTAGGTGAGCCAAGTCTGACCATTGTTGCTTCTAAGGAGCATCCCAGATGCATTTTTTTAGGATAGATTTGTTCATTGTTCTGGCAGTCCATGGTATTTTCAGTATTCTTTGCCAAAATCACAATGTAAAGGTATCCATTGCTCTTTGGTCTTCCTTATATTCATTGTGCAGCTTTCACATGCATATGAGGTGATTGAAAATACCATGGCCTAGGTCAGGCCCGCTTCAGCCTTCAAAGTGACATCTTTGCTCCTCAATACTTTAAAAAGATCTTTTGCAGCAGATTTGCCCAGTGTTATATGACATCTGATTTCTTGACTGCTGCTTCCATGGGTGTTGATTGTGGATCCAAGTAAAATGAAATCTTTGACAACTTCAATCTTTTCTCCACATATCATGATGTTGCTTACTGGTCCAGTTGTGAGGATTTTTGTTTTCTTTATGTTGAAGCGTAACCCATACTGAAGACTGTATTCATTGATCTTCATCAATAAGTGCTTCAAGTTCTCTTCAGTTTCAGCAAGCAAAGTTGTGTCACTTGCTTCACTGGTTTTGTTCCTTTAGAGAACCCAGTCTAAGACATTTGGCTCACACAGTTGTGAAGGCTGACGAGTCCCAAAAGTCCCAAATTCATGGGTCATGCATCAGGCTAGAAGTTTCTCCTGACCCACTTGGTTGCAGGTGGTGATGAACCCAAAATTGGCAAGTCAGATGGCAGGGTGTTAGCTGATGTCCCAAGAAAGGGAGGTCAGAGGATGACAAGTTAGATACAGGATCCAGAGAGGGTGAGCTTTGCCAGACATCCATATATATTGGATACAGGCCACACCCCCAAGGAAATTCCATTTTCAACTGATTGAGGGCTCATGTCAGATTACAGAATGGAAGATGGTTATTGAGAATCATGGCCTAGCCAAGCTGACACATAACCTTAGCCATCACATAAGTGGAATCTGTCAGAGCCAGAACCCAACAAGAGACTGTCTTCTTTTTCTAGGTCTCTAGAGTTTTCTGCCTTTGATGGTGCATTCTTGCCACTTTTCTATTGCTCACTTTAGTGGAAAATATTTGCATTTTCCTTCTCTGACAGGTTTCAGTCTTACACAGGTTCCTGCCTTTGCAGGTTTTACTATATTTATTTTCTCCAAATTGTTGTGTGTGCACGGAAGGTGGATTGGGGGATGTTTGAAAGGAGAGTAAGGAGATAGAAAATGTGAATGGCGATTTGTCAAATGATAAAATATGGACTCAATGTATTGTTATAGCTCAGTAGCAATTCAAAGAAGGTAGTGGAAAATTCTGTGTGCTGTAGCAATCTATCAACCAGAGATCTTTATTAACTGAACCTCTCACGCGAGTACAATATGGCATTAATAGATGTTTGAAAATGATGACCCTGATATACTGGAAAATCCTAAACAGCTTTCTAAACAAGAGGAAAAAAAAAAAAAAAAAAAAAGATTAAATGAGGTTTGGTATGGTTTGTGACAAGTATATTTTATTGTATTCTAATTTTGAAAGCCGACAATATTTTTGTCCTCTGTAGCATGTGGTGATTTATATGCCATCTAATAACTTTCTACCTATCATAGTATTAGAACAATGCACTGCCTGATTATGGTTGGTATCAGGGTTTAATAAATATTCTTTGTCTCTAAACATGCCTCCAGCCACAGTTGCTTGGTCTGCCCCCCCCCCCATCTTTTATTACTTGTCTCTGCCAGGATAAGATTCATTTTAGGTCCAAAACTGACCTAGATGGTCTTTCACTATTTTTATTCTTCCCTTAAAAAAGAAGGTGTAGCCGGCCTTAGGAGCCACTTACCCTGCCTCGCAGGAGTTTCACACTTCTGTTTCACACTGAACTGAGGTTCTCAAGGATGGATGCTCTCTCATAACAGAAAACAAGGAGGGACATGTGCCAGGTCTAACTCTAAAAACTCACTGCCGTCAAGTCGGATTTGACTCATAGCGACCCCTCCTTGGGTTTCCGAGGAGGCGGTATCACTAGGGAAGTAAATTGTGCCTGGGTAGAATTTTTAAAACTAAATGAATCTCTGGGGAGGTAAGGTCTCCAGAGAGCTGAGAGGGAGACAATTGAGTGGTGTAGAGCACGTGGGTTAGCTAGAACAGAAACAGATCTCCCCATGACGGCCTCAGGGATGCCAGAGACACAAAGCAGAACTCTGATTGTGCCCGGAGGCAGGGGCGTATCTAAGGTATGGCAGGTATGGCATGTGCCCTGGGCGCCACTTGAGGGGGGGCGCCAATAAGCAGTTTCTATTCGCCATATCAGGTTCCAGCGCCAGCTGTGAGAGATCACTCAGCAATTTAAAACTAATTGCCATAGGCACTATTTTCTGTAGATAGCCTCTGGCCAGAAGGCCCTGGATCTCCCACTTCGGAGGTTCTCCCGCCTTTTGTAATTACCTCCCCATTCTTTCCACTCCCCTTCTCTGTGCAGGAGAGAGTCATCGGTTCAAACCCACCAGCCGCTGACCGGGAGAAAGATGAGGCAGTCTGCTTCCGTAAACATTTAATCTTGGAAACCCTGTGGGGGAGTTCTACTCTGCCCAGTAGGGTCAATGTGAGTCTGAATAGACTTGACAGTGGTGGGTTTGGATTTCTCAGCCCGCATATTCAGGGTTCTGCCTACCACAGGGGTGAGACACAAAATCCATACATGGTCTCCATTCTCGGGTCACAGAATCTTGTTAATAACTCAGACTGGGGGTGGCCTCAGCTCCCACCTCCCTTCCCCACCACGAAACGCTTTGCTTGTAAACATCAGTCCCTTAGTAACACCCTCAATCATTCGCCTTTGGGCTATTATTCATCACCGACTAACCTTAAACCAACTTCATCTTCACCGTCCCCCGCCCCCCAGAAGAGAGGAAATTCCACAGCTCTGATGTGATGTGGAACGTGATCTGCAGGCCCAGCACTCTTTCTTTCTCCCTCATCCCGGCTAGTTCCCAAACTGGGTTTCCCTGGCCTCTCTTGGGGCAGCCTTTTCTGGCCTCCCTCCCCTCCCCCCACGACTTTCGCTCTCCATTTTATACACTGTAACCTGATAGTCTGGAAATGCAGCTTCTTTCATCTTCCATTTCCCACATCCTGAAAGTCTGGAGAGAAGGAGCCCACCCAGATAAAGGAATTCCAAGTATGTACGTCCCCCTCCCCCTTTAACTCCATTCACAAAGCAGATTACAAATGGCCTGAGGCTCCAGGGAGGCCCTATTCCCTTCCCCATTCCTGGCCCCCAAAGAGTTTACTCATTCCACATCCTTATACCACACTGGGCAGAAGCCTAAGTCCACAAGCAGAGAACCAAAAATTAACTTTTCCCCAGACTCTGATCCTAAGGACAGATTTCCAACCGCACCCTAATTGGGACTGCAGTGGCTCAGAGATTCTGCCTACCATTCATCTTTCCCTTCCTTAGCACTTCTAGATAAGAGGGCTCAGGGAAAATATGTCCCTGGATGGGGAGAGCGAGGTGGATATAAATGTAACATGTGCTGTTTTAAGGAGACACACACTGGTCTTTGGGAAAGATCACAGACTGTTCTAACCCAGAGAAATTTCTTCCCAAACCAAATTGTTTCAAAGTCAGAGTAAAAGATGCTTTCCGGAAGGAGTTTAGGAGAAATTGTGTGTGTGTGTGTGTGTGTGTGTGTTTGTGTAGGGCTGTAGTAAATTTTTGTTAAGAAATTTCTTGAGTCAAATATCTTATTGTAGCTCTTCACTACATGGAAAATTGTTTTTGGGTTCTCTGGAGTCGATTTTCAACTCATAGCAACTCCATTGTGATAGAGTAAAACTGCCCCCAGAGATTTTTCTAGGCTGTATTTTATGGGAGCAGATGACCATATCCTTCTCCAGTGGAGCCACTGGGGAGGTTGACTGTCAACCTTTGGGTTAGCGGCCCAGAGCTTAACCATTGTACTACCTGGGTTCCTTACCTGGAGGTTAGTGATTACAAAAGATGCTTTTTAGGACCTCTGGCCTGAGTTCTATCTCTTGACAGGGAAACAGGAAAGGGATAGCCTCTCTGACCTCAGTCTCAAAGGTTAGGAAGTACCCCCAAGCATCTCGTTTCATTAAGGATGATTAACCATCTTATCTATCATTCAAGAAGGGTGAGAAAGCTGTTTTGAATCTGTACCAGGTCTGGCATAATCAGTTCCATGTGTTTACTAGGATTTCCTGAACCTAGGAATGCTCCTCAGTCCTGCTGATATTAAGGAGTATATTTAATAGATTACTAATCTATATTGTCTTTGCAATTTAGAATAGTTAACTCTCTTTTTCAATTAAGTCATATTTGATAAAAAAGATATGATAAATTGTGGATACATATGGCTACCTTGTGCCATGCATTCAATCATTGCCTAAGAAGTTTCATGGAATTCCAAAAAGAATTCAAGAGGCCAGATCTGGAAAATGTACTAATGATGATTAAAAAAAAAAATTAACAGACTGTGGCAGACAACTCTTCAGATCATCCCCCTTGTGCTGAGGAGAAAACTGTATTACAGCTCAGCTCCATTTAATAACTGCCATGTAAATGCTTCCAATATCCACCTGGTAACAGGCTCCTATGTAGACTCAGCCTCGTTAGACAACGGCAGCACTAAAGTCTACAACTCCTAAGCACATATTAGTGTCTCTAGGCCTCATTTTCCTTATCTGTACAATAGTACTCAGTTTCCTTGGAGTTGATTCTGGATTCCAACTCATGGTAACCTCATGTGTGTCAGAGTGGAACTGTGCTCCATAGGATCTTTCAATGGCTAATTTTTCACAAGTAGATAGATTGCCAGGCCTTTCTTCCAAGGAATATCTGGGTGAACTTAAACCTCCAACCTTTCAGTTAGTATCTGAGTGTATTAAATGTTTGCACCACTCAAACCAACACCAAACCAAACTCATTACCATTGAGTCAATTCTGACTCACAGCGACCCCCTTTGGGTTTCTGAGGCGGTAAATCTTTACGGAAGTAGATTGCCCAGTCTTCCCTCTGTGGAGTGGCTGGTAGATTTGAACTGCCAGTCTTCTGGTTAGCAGTCAAATGCCTCAGGCACTGTGCCACCAGAGCTCCTTTTGCACCACCCAGGAACTCCGTACAATGGTAAGATTATCCTAACCCTTGCCATTCAAAATGTGATCCCCAGACCAGCAGCATCAGCATCTACTGGAAATGAGCTAGAAATGCAGGATTTCAGGCTACATCACAAACTACTAAATCAGAATCTGCATTTTGACATGATCCCCCAGGCGATTCCTGTGTACACAGCAGATAGAGATGCTGTGGCCTGGACTCAGGATCTCTAAGTTCTCTTCCTAGTTCTGAAATTATCTGATCTGATTAACTGGTTTCCAAGGAAGTTTTTTCTTCTCTGATGGTTTTCCTTCTTTCTTATGCCTCCAGTCTTGGCACATACCTCTGCCATGGAGTTCAGAATTTAGCAGACACAGGATTCACTTGGGGAGCTTGTTTAAAATGCAGATTTCCAAGCCCCATCAAGGAATTTGTTGGGCAGGACTAGGTGGGGGTAGAGAGTTTGCATTTCAGCAAGCCTTCCTCCAAGTGATCCTGCAGACTATGGTTTTCAGATAACATTTTTTTTTTTTCCAACTTTCTATTATAGAAAAATTCAAGTGTATATTTTAAAAAAAAAAAAAATAGACAAAATACTAATAATAAGCCTTCACAGTCAACATCCAGTTTTAATAATTTTCAACTCAAGGTCAATTTTGTGTCACTCAGGTTATGTATTTCTTTGAAACTTTCACCTCTCAAAAACCTATTGTAGTCAATTGTGACTTATAGTGACCCTATAGGACCAGGTATGGCATAGTGCCTAAGGCATTTGAGTGCTAAACAGAAGGCTGGTGGTTCAAACCCACCAGCCACTCCTCGGAAGGAAGACTGGGCAATCTACTTCCTTAGGGATACGGCCTCGGAAGCCCAAGAAGGGGTCGCTATGAGTTGGAATCAACTTGACACATCAGTGAGTTGTTTTTTGTTTTTAATAGGACAGGGTTGAACTGCCCCATAGGGTTTCCTAGGCTGTAAATATTTGTGGGAGCTAACTACCACATCTTTCTCCTGTAGTGTGGCTAGAAGGTTGAACTGCTGCTCTTTCAGTTAGCAGCCAAGCACTTAACCACTGTGCCACCAGAGCTCCTCTCCCATGTCTACCCCCTCCCAATTTTCCCAATTCCCTTCACCTAACTGTTTCTACTCTTTTAAGGCTAAACTTGTTTACCTTCAGGATAAGGGTTGTGTTACTCAGTAAGTCTCCTGGTTATGAGTGAGTAGTCTGTATATGGGCAATTGGTATTTGCTCTTTAATGTTACATAAATTTGTTCTGACTTTGAGATCCTACTAGCAACAAATTTTTCATCACAATCACCTTAACTTGCTGCATTTGCACTTTTAAATCATTGAAAAGTCTTCTAGCCTTTTCTTGCATTAAAACTCAACTCACACTCACTGCCATCAAGTGGATTCTGACACATAGCGACCCCTCGTTGGGTTTCTGAGGCAGTATCTCTATGGAAGTAGATTGTCCAGTCTTCCTTCCGAGAAGTGGCTGGTGGGTTTGAACTGCCAGCCTTCTAGCTAGCAGTCAAAAATGCCTTGGGGGGTGTACCACCACACCTTCTAAAAGTAAGGCTAAATAAGAAGTAAATAACACCTGTCTGGGTTTACCTACAGATTTGACTTCAATATTCATTTAGGAACTAATCTCATTCATAATTCAAGGACTGCCTATATTGTTTTCCAATCCCTGGTACCAAACACTGTGCCTGCCACAAGCATTTGGTAAAGGTCTAATAAAGTAACAAATTAAATAGAATTTTAAGCATAAATTATCATCTGCCTGGATGGCTTAAACTGGAAGCAGACAGAATTCAGTGATATCTCCAAGTCATTTTCAATTCTTTGCCTGTGATTCCTTTTATAGTTAGAGAAACGAAGACATCGAAATGCATTTTACCAGGGGCAGAGAACCTAAATGATATGGTTACAGATAGTGAGAATAGTGACGCAATGTGAAGTATGTAACCAATGTTATTGAACTGCTCATGTAGACATTGGGAATGGTTTATGTTTAGTTGTGTATACTGCCACTACAAATATTTTTAAATATCTTACCAAATGAAAGAGTTAGAAAAAAGGGCTCCGGAAGTCTGGTTGACATCCACTTCCTTCTGATCTTGACATTTTATAAATCTTATAAATGATTTGTGTGTGTGTGTGTTAGGAGAATAGGTAGCAAATACCTCTGGGGAATGAGCATATCATCTCATCTCCTTTGTTTTACTCTTTAACCTAGTAATAAATCCTGTAAAGCTTCTGTGGTATTCAGAATATCCTGTACATGGCAAAGTCTTCCCACAGTTGTGAAAGGAATTCAAGTTTACTAAGTGGACAGAGTGCTGAAATCCCAAAGGCACAGTCCTGCCCTTTTCACCTATTTGCTAATTATAATGGCTAAATCTCAGTACCCGGATGGGAATGCTAAGTAAGAGGAGGGAGGGTAAAGGAAGACAGAAAACTGTAGCTGAGAAAAGAACTCTGCAATTCCGAAACTCCGCACAACAATCAAGGGATAAAGCGGTAATTAGGCCTGATTATCATGCAAGGCAGCCCCGGTTAAATTGGAATGTAGCCGGAGAGACGAAAGGCTGGATAGAGAGTTTGCTATGCTGGAGACATGCTTTGATGTCTGCAGGGAAGGTTGTGTTTCATTCAGCCATCCAACCAACCCCCCCAAAAAAAATAAATAAATAAACATTGCAAGAGTAACATGAAACCTTCTAAAATGTAGCATACGGCAAGCAGAAGTGAAGAGCAAGTGGCTGGGTCTGCGTTCTCCTTTTCAGTGAGCATGTGTGTGTGTACCTATATGTTGCTTTCCTCAGATTTACCGCTCTAACCTCTTGGATCTGTCAGAAGATAGGAAAAGAGAGAAGAAAGAGTATACACATCAACTGTTAACTCACCATCCGTGGTTTAGCAGATTCTTTTGACCAAGGGGAATGTGTCTTGAGTTTGGGGCAGACTTTGAACCTGTTATGTGAAGAAAGCAAAAGAAATAAAGGTAAATTACTGTGGGTCCCTGAGAGACCTGAAACTACAATAACAGATGCTGATGGAGTCATCTAAGGCTGCCAGCTACCGCAGCTTTTATATCAACTGATGTAGGAAAGAGAAAGAAAATGAGCTGGGAAAGTAGGTTAATCTCCCAGAGAAACACAAAATAGGTAGCAAGTAGCATTTTTACACCTTTCACTATTTAATTGCCTCAAACAGAGAGCTGTGAAGCACAAGGAATTCCTTTTGTCCTTAACATTACCTCTCTCAACCTTTGAGTGGTGTCCCCTGTTCAAACAGATTGTTTTTCATCCGACCTAACGACTCAGCTAGATCCATTCCCAAATCAACCTGCAACTTTCATCTCCACGCAAGGGACTTTCAGTGCAACTTGATATTAGGAAACAATCAACTTTCCACTAAATCGCTGACAGAAAAACAATAGTTAGGTTTGTGGTAAGATGTCATCATGTTATTATTTTACTTATTCACAGGGAGCTCAGTGCATACACCATAGGAAGTAGGATGTGCAATCCTGACTTTGCATTAAGAAAGTTCATGAAAACACATCAGTCTTACATAGGACACTAAATGCAATTCCTACTCCTTCGATATCATCAAAATATAACCACTGTAGGCATATATCCTTCAATATTTCTCCTCAAAAAGAATAAACTGTTGATCAGGATAGCCTGAAGGAATGAAAAAAGTATGTATTTTATATCCAACACACCTCTTCTTGGGTTTTAATGCAAATTTTTCTTCTCTGCATTTGCACTGAACCATCCAGGCAAAAACTCAACCACTGCCATGGAGTTGAATCTGACTCACAGTGACCCCTCCTTGGGTTTCCAAGGCAGTATCCTTGGAATCCACTATTTTTGCTGTGATTTCTTTTGTTACCCCACTTTACTCTTAAGACCTATATAAAATAATAATGCCATATACTTGCCATAAAGGAAAGAGCCTATGGAATAACTACAGATGCAAACCTGTTGTGTCTATCACTACTGATACTGCTACTACTGAAATCATGGGAATGAAGAATGATGCTTTTATGAATAGATTTCTCCTTTTCTCTTAGTGTCACTTGACTTAGGAGAAACTGTACTTAATCCCTTCTATAAAACCCCCTGGAATTACTCTTGTACAGTGCAGCTTGAATTTAGGGTAAATAAATTGCACAAGACTGAAAATACCCTTCTTATTTAGTACAATCTTTAAAAATGAATTGTGGAGTTTTGTTTTTACTTGACTTTAAAAAAAAAAAAAAGATGGGGGAGAGAGGAAAAAAGAATCTTAGCAGCTGTGTGTTTTTTAAATAATAAAATAGCATTCCCTAGAATTTCCAGTAAAACCCGTAAGATTTGGGCAGTTCATTCCTAAAGTATGTGTGGGATGCTGGGAGTTCCCTGGCTTTTCCAGGCAACCCCACACCCCAAGACTCCCCACAAAAAAACAAAAGCAGATGGGCTGCATCTGAACGAATCAAACTCCCCAGGGGCCAGAGCTCTCTGCTCTAAATGCTAATAGAATGAGTAATCAGAAACCTACATTTGGTAAATTATTTATCTTATCTCTGGAACTCAGCAAAGCCTCGAAGACAACTTCTGCGGAAAGATGTTGTTGGTCAAGAACTCCAGCTGGAATTTGTACTTTTACTAGAAAAGGGAAAAGTTCAGAGACCAGTGAGGCACATGAAGCAATATTTTTTTAAAAAGGACCATAGGCAAAGCCAAGGAAAACTGACTTCACAATTCCGCGGGACAGGTCTGGTTCATGTTTTGTCTAATAGGCTTTACGTTTCAACCATATTGGGGTAATGGCAAAGCAAACCAACAGGCAATAAGGATCCCTGAAGAGTTGAGAACAGGTTCCTGCACTCCTCATCTCCATCCTTCCCTTGCAAAGGGTGGTCAGGGTCATTGATACCAAACAAACAAACAAACAAAAAAAACCCAAACTCACTGCTGTGGAATGGATTGCGACTCATAGCAACCCCTCCTTGGGTTTTTCTATGAAAGTAGATTGCCCAGTCTTCCTTCTGAGGAGTGGCTGGTGGTTTTGAACCACCAGCTTTCTGGTTAGTGGTCAGATGCCTTAGGTGACAGCAGTGGTTCACAAATTTGAGCATCAGGCATCAGAATCACCTGGACTGCTTGTTCAAATAGGGCTTGCTGGGCCCCACCTCCAAAGTTTTTGATTCTTTTGACTTGCTGAGATGGGGCCTGTCATTTGCATTTGGAACAAATTCACAGACTGTGATAATGTTGCTGATTCAAGAACCAGACTTTGAAAACCACTGACCTAGAGGGTTGCTATGAGTCAGGGCTGACTGGACGGCACATAACAACAACAACAACAACAGAGGGTGTTAGGGAGCTCTGGTAGCATAGTGGCTAAGACACCTGCCTGCTAACCAGATGGCTGGCAGTTCAAACCCACCAGCCACTCCTCGGAAGGAAGGTTGGGCAGTCCTACTTCCGTAGTGATATTGCCTCGGAAACCCAAGGAGGGGTCGCTATGAGTCGGGTTTGACTCGACGGCACATAACAACAACAACAACAACAGAGGGTGTTAGGGTCTTGATACAATCTGGTTTGTGGTTTCTGTAGAATCTAGGCACCCTTCCTTAGGAGGAGGTATTGAGATTTGGAGATAAAGGGAGTTAGCCTAGCTATTGAGTCCTTTCATTTTCACTCACTTTA
>NW_006921646.1:6082982-6120667 GCF_000298275.1 Orycteropus afer afer
TTTTTTTTTTTTTTTATGATTTTGAGTTTTGTTCCACATTGTTTTCCCACTCTATCCAGGATCTCCTACACCAGTCCCCCTCCAAGTGGCTTACAGTGGTATCCAGGCACTATCTAGTTCTTTTGCTCTCATGACCATATAGGCTCACATGGTATACCCCCAGTCCCTTGGACTAATTATTTTCATGCGTCTTTGGTTTTCTTCGTTCTTCTTTGCTACGGACAACGAGAGACCAGACCCATCATTGCATCTAGATGGCCGCTTGCAATCTTTTAAGACCCCAGTTGATACTCACCAAAGTAGGATGTGGAACAATTTTTTGTGTAGTATGTTATACCAATTGAGTTTGATGTCCCCATGGTCCCGAGCCCACAGGTCCAACTACTCACTCCCTCAGGGTAGCTGGCTGTTGCCAAGAAGCCACCACAATCTTGTTCCTTGTCAGCTCTACTACACACTTAGATATTCTTATAGCACATACCAATATGCATGTAGAAACCTATACATGGTCATGGGCACACTCCCTTCTGCCTAGACATACCTGATCATTCAAGGGCTGTAAATCTTTACAGAAGTAGATTGCCTTATCATCATCCCCCCACAGAGCAGCTGGGGGGTTTGAACCACTGACTTTCTGGTTAGCAGCCAAATGCCTTACCACTATATCACCAGAGCTCCTTTACATTACCTCAATAAATCAATTCCAACCATAATTAACTTTATACTTATATGTTAATAGCACACACACTTGATTTGTGTACCCCACAGACTTAAGCACTTTTGAATTCAATAGAATTAAGCAAATAAAAAGGTAAAAGTTTCATTTCTATACATACAGTGGTAAACCTCACATTCACATTTATAAACTCACATTAAAAATCTTATTTTGCCTTTGCACGACTTCATCAGTTTGTCTACATTGCAAACTCAACTCTGATTGAATTGTGAAATAAGATGAACCAAAACGATCTTTCTCTTTGCTGCTTTCCTTCAAACAACAAATATATTTGGAGGGTATGTTGTAGATATGAATGCCATACTAAAAATTATAAGACAAATTATGAATCTAAGGGGAAATGAGACCCAACAGGTACAAACCATATGAGTTAAAGGAATTAACTCACCAAGTATAGTGTCCAGTGGACACTTTTATAGAGGGCTAGCACTTGTGTTGGGCCTGTTCATAACCCTTGTGTGGCTTCCTGTCACCCTTCAGATAAAATTCACACCCCTCAGAATGGTGCACATCGCTCTTTAAGAACGCCTGTGCTTATCTGTTGAGTTGGATTCCTCTGCACTCCCTTTTCATCTCAGGGGCCACACTGGACAGCAACAAGGCAAAAACCTTGTGTTAATGAATTTCAGATGTCACTGCAATGGCCAATTCCTCCTCTACCAAGCACCTACCTCCTCTTCCAAATTAAAAAAAAAAAATCACCGCTATGGAGTGGATTCCAAATCATACCAACCCCCACTGGGTTTCCAAGGTAAATATTACCATAGAGAAAGAAGCTGGTGGGTTTGAACCACCAATCTTCTGGTTAGCAGCCAAATGCCTTAACCACTATACCACCAGAGCTCCTTTTCCTTTCTCAAATAGGGGCAGACTAAAACCTCTTTGGAGGGAGTATATGGAAGAGAGGAGACCTGGGAAGTGATTGCTTGGTGATCAGTTGAGCTTTCTCAACTCAGTGAGTGGTCTGTTGTGTATATTATGAGTTTCATTATCTTTACCTTTTTTTTTTTTTTTTTTTTTTGGTGACACCACAGTTCCAACTGGAAAATACTGTTTTGGTTTGCTTTTTAATCTTACAATGATGCAACCATTCCTGTCTGATTTTATGCTTATAGAGTTTTGGGGCCCTGTTTAACTGTGACATGATGAGCTTTTTCTGTTTGTGCAAATTCATAACACTGGGTGTTTCACACATGCCTCTCCCTTTTCCTGAAATCTGAGTTTCCCCATCCTGTTCTTTCACTGGTCAATTCTTCTATTCCTATTTATGTTTCAAACTCAAATCAAGTGCTTCTTCTCTCTGAAGCCCTCCTTGGTCCTGGGGGTCAGATTCAGAGGATGTCATAATTCTCTTTGAATATTTTGTCCTAACTCTAACCACTCTGTAGAATAGTTTGACTGTGTGAAAGGCACTCATTAAATTTTGTGACAAAATGAGCTAAAATGAAGAGATGGCATATGTAAGCAAAGTTGTTGTTGTTCGATGCCATCAAGTAGGTTCCAGCTCATAGTGACCAATACAACAGAACCAATACAATAGAACGAGACACTGTTTAGACCCTGTGCCATCCTCACAATTATCGCCATGCTTAAGCCCATCATTGCAGCCACTGTGTCAATCCATCTCTTTGAGGGTCTTCCCCTTTTTTGCTGACCAAGCATGGTCACTTTATCAAGCATGATATCCTTCTCCAGGGACTGGTCCCTTCTGACAACATGACCAAAGTCTGAAAGACAAGTCTGGCTATTCTTGCTTTTAAAGAGCATTCTGGCTGTACTTCCTCCAAAATAGATTTGCTCGTTCTTCTAGTAGTCCATGGCATGTTCAATATTCTTCACCAACACCATAACTCAAATGCATTAATTCTTCTCTGGTCTTCTTTACTCCTTGACCAGATCTCACCTGCACATGAGGCTATTGAAAATACCATGGCTTGGGTCAGGCACACCTTAGTCTTCAAAGTGACATCTTTGCTCTTTGACATTTTTAAAAGGTCTCTTGCTGCAAAATTGCCCAAGGCAATATGTTGTTTGATTTCCTAACTGCTGCTTCCAAAACAAAGAGAGATGGGGAAATATTGGTCTTGTTCTGGGGACAGCAGGTTCTATCCTACCCTTACCCTCTTCTCACACTCATAGGGAGCAAACAAAAAAAAAAAATCCAGAACATTCTCCAGAGAGAAAGGACCATGTCTCCTTAGAGTACTGGTTTGAATAGAGATAGGCAAATTAGAAATTGGTTATTTAAAATGGGGGGAGATAAAGACATGAAGTGGCTGGCTTACACGCTTTCATGGGTGTGGTTATTCTTAAGCTGATGGTGAAGGGGATGTGAATTTTTGAAGCATAAAAGGGATAATGGCTAGAAAAGCCAGGGGGTGGCCTGTGGTGTAGTAAATTACTTTGTGTGGCTTTTCTACCTGTAAGTCTTTGTAAACTCCAAGGTGGGATTTGCTATGAGCAACTGAGGAGCTCCTGATTGCTAAAGTTGTCCACCTGGAGTATTTCTGTTGGGAGTGGCACAAAACAATGTTCTGGGAGGTTCCCACTCTCTCTCTCAGGTTCTTAGAGTTCTGATGCTATGATTGGCTAGTTTGACCACCCTGCCGGGGTCAAAAGGAGGCCTCCTAGAGGCAGAACTCTCTCTGACTGCTGGTTGAGGAAGACGTGCTGCTGAAAGAGACACGCGCCCCGGAAAGAGACACGTGCTGCTGGGAAAGAGACGCAAGAGACACGCGTTGCTGAGTAAGACACCAAGGAACATGCACTGCTCGGGGAGAGACTGTGAGAGACTTGGCTGAGAGACGGTGGGCTGGGAGAGAGACTGAGCGTTTTTTCCTGAACTTGAATTGTAGCCTGGTGCTTCCCTAATAAACTGCATAATCTGTGAGTTCTGTGTGGCCACTGCAGCAAATTATCGAACTCAGGAGAGAGGTGGTGGGTGCTTTGGGAGGAACGGTTGGAGAAAGGGCTGGAGGGAGGCAGCATGTCTGGCCTTGCAGTAATAGGCCTTGTGCTATTGATGGTGATTCTGCCTTCCTCTTGTGGAATTAGAGGAGGTCAGAACATGTGGCCTCCTTGCCATTTTTGCACTCACTGCCATCAAGTCTATTCAAACTCATAGTGATCCCCATTGGGTTTCTGAGGCAATAAATCTTTATGGAAGTAGATTGCCCCAACTTCCTTCTCTGGAGCAGCTGGTGGGTTTGAACTAATGACCTGGTTAGCAGCCAAATGTCTTATCCACTATGCCACCAGAGCTCCTTCGTAGGGAACCAAAGACATACACTTATGAGCAGAAGGCCTCAAAATAGCTAGGCCTCAGTTTCCTCATCTATGAAACTGTACTTACCTCATGGAGTCGTTGAGGGTAGGAGAGAGGAGTGTTACAGCACCACACTGTGTTTGGCACACAGTAAGGAATCAATTAAAATTTACCATTATTTGCTATATTAGACTAATTCCATTTTTTTATGGGGAAGTCATATGGTTTACTAAGGCATTTTTTTCACAGATACCCTAATGGGATCAAACCTATTCTGAAATTTAGAGTCAAGCACTATGAAAGATGTAGGTGGTACTTGGGAGGTTTTCTATGTGATTGATGAGTCTGACAGTTGAGCAATACTAAAGGAGACCTCCTGGGTCTGAGACCACCATAAAGATGTTGAGAGGGCATGATCTCTGTCTCCACACTAAAAGGGGTTCATGAAGAGAAGTAGTGATGTTTTCAGTTCTCCAGACTGCACATTAAGACCAAATGAAGGTATGTTACAGCTGTATGGAACAGGCTGCCTTGTGAGGTATAAACTTAGTAGTGACAACCAGGGTCTAGACAATTAAAAGAGAAGCTCTAACACCCTCAGCTTTAAAATTGTTGAATCTGAATTATGAAAGGCTATTAAGTACCTACCACTGCCAAGTAGACTCTGACTCATAGTGACCCATAGAGTTTCCAAGGCTGTAAATCCTTAGGAAGTACATTGTTTCATCCTATGGAGCATCTAGTGGATTTGAACCATTGACCTGGTTAGTAGCCAAATGCTTTAACCACTACACCACCAGAGCTCCTTTGGCAGGAATAGGGAAGGCCGAAGAAGAGTTGGTGCCTTTGAATTATGGTGTGGGCGAAAAATACTAAAAATGCCATGGATTGCCAGAATGAACAAATCTGTTCTGAAGATGTGCAGCCAGAATATACAGCTTAGAAGGGAGAATGGCCAGACTTCATCTCACCTACTTTGATCATGCTGTCAGAAGGGACCATTCCCTGGAGGAGGATATCACACTTGGTAAAGTAGAGGGTCAACGAGGAAGGGGAAGGCCTGCCACAAGATGGACTGACATGGTGGCTGCAAAGATGGGCTGAAGTATAGCAAGGAATGTGAAGGTGGCACAGAACCAGGCGGTGTTTCCTTCTGCTGTACATGGGCTTGCTCTGAGTTGGAACCAACTCGATGGCAGCTAGCAACATTAAGTACCTGTTAAAAACTCCTTGCCATCAAGTTGATTCTGATTCATATCCCTATAGGATAGAATAGAACTGACCCAGAAGGTTTTCAAGAACACGAGTTTTTACGGAAGCAGACTGCCACATAGCTGGTGAGTTTGAACCACCAACCTTTCAGTTAGCAGATGAGCACTTTAACCACTGTTCCATGAAGGACCAGGGTCTAGATGATTAAAAAAGATGTTCTAAGATCCTCAGCTTTAAGTATCTTGAGTCTGAAATATGAAAGGCTGTTAAGCACCTGTTATAACTGTGAAAGTGGGAGTTCAAAGCCGTAGCTTGCACTCTCTGATTTTCCATTTGACTGTGGGCTAGTTCACTTAACCTATCTTTGCCTCAGTTTCCTTATCTGAGGAATGGTGATAACAGCACCTATTTTCCTCAGAATCAAAGGATTAGATCTTTTAATGAGTGCAAAATACTCAACACAGTGCCTGATGGTTAACCCCTGATAAAAGGCAGTCATTTTTATTATCAGGTTCAATGTTCGCTCATGTTTCTGCTAATATATAAATTCATATCAGTGTCTAGAAGCTCTAGTGGTGTAGTGCCTAAGGCACTCAACTGCTAACCAGAAAGCTGGTGGTTCAAACCCACCAGCCACTCCTCGGGAGGGTTGGGCCATCTACTTTCCTAGAGATACTGTCTCAGAAATCTAAGGAGGGGTCACTATGAGTGGAATCCAACTCCACGGCAATGAGTTTGGTTTTGATTTGGATCAATGTCTAGACATCTTTTTTGCCTCTCAAGCTTCACTGTGTATTACCAGTTGCTCTTCAGTGTTTTCATGTCCAGCTTATTCATTTTGGTTAATCAAGGCACTAGCCATCACCAGAGAAGTTTCATAACCCACTAACCCACTGCTATCTAGTGGATTCTAACTCATAGCGACCCCCATTGGGCTTCTGAGGTGGTAAATCTTTATATAAGTAGATTGCACCGTCTTGGTTCTGCAGAGTGGCTGGTGGGTTTGAACCACCAACCTTCTGGTTAACAGTCAGATACCTTAGTCACTGTGCTACCAGAGCTCCTTGAGAAGGTTCATACAAAAAAAAAAAAAACAGTCATTGCCATCGAGTTGGATCCGACTCAGGGGTTTCTACAGAAGTAAATTGCTCAACCTTTCCTCTGAGCAGTGGCTGGTGGGTTTGAACCGCCAGACTTCTAGTTAGCAGTCAAATGCCTTAAGCACTGCGCCACCAGAGGTCCCGAGAAGGTTCATGAATACCTATAAAGTACCTACAAACTTTTGTCTTGGTTTTAGAGGTTATTTTGAAGGGAACCATAGAGGACTGATGATTTCTGATTTGAATTCTGTTTCTCCTGTTCTATACAATTCTAGATAGAGAAAGGTATTCTCTAAGCCAAGGGAATGTGTACTTATTGGGTGGGCTCCAGAGTAAATGCCCTCCTTTAAGTGACATAAATAGTCCAGTCACTATTTCTAGGCTCTATTAAGAAGAGGAACAGACCTGTTTCCTCTAGTGTCCCCTGAGTGCTGATAACTGCATGCCAAGGAGTTGGCCAGATCATGTGGGATAGGCAGCTGTCTACATGGTGTAATTTGAGGGGTTTGAGGAAATCCCCCTGCTTAAAATACTATCTTTCTGCAATGGCCCTGACACATGCCTGAAATGTATTACTTACTGTTCAGAGTAAGGTGCTGCTAAAATGCAATTGTTATCCATGAGTGGACTCACATTTGGCCATTATCACTCATTAGCACCTCAGTTTAAATTAATTTATCAGATTAGTTGGCTAAATTGAGAGTTCCAAAGATAAGCAGGCAGGACAAATAAGTTTTAATGAGGGAACTCAATCCTAAAGGGCCAGAAGTATAGGGAATTGGGCCATTCAGGTGAGAGAACAGATGGTCAAAAGAGTTTGGGGGCAGCTGGAAGGGCCTGGTCAAAAGTCAAGATTAGGGACATGTAGAATGTGTGTTGTAGAGGCTCTGAAGACTATTCCAGCATTTCTCTATTTTGAATGTTACCAAAATGAAGATCTTTTTTTTTAAAATAGCACTTTAAAAAAAAAAAAAAAAAACAACTTGGGGATATTTTCTTAGGTTATTTCCCAAAAGTGTGATTCCCAGGTCAAAATAACTATTTTGATTGCATGATGCTAAAGTGCTATGAAGCCACCAGTTCTGTGTAAGAATACTTAGTTTGAAATGTCTTTGTATAATTTGTATTATCATCCTCACAGGCTATTCATTTTTTCATTTAACCAAAAGTTCTTGAGCTCACAGAAAATGCCAGGTGCTGTATTAGGCTCTGTGTATACAAAGGCAAAAAGAAGCTTGGTGGTACAATGGTTAAGTGCTTGGCTGCTAACTGAAAGGTTGGTAGTTCAAATCCACCCAGCAGTTCTGTGGGAGAAAGCCCTGGCTATCTGCTCCCTTAAAGATCATAGCCTGGAAAACCCTAAGAACATTTCTAGTCTGTCACATAGACTCACTATGAGTCAAAATCCATCCAACAGCACCTATCAACAACATACAAAGTCAAAATCAGCAATCCTGACCTTCATACAATCTATTTACTAATCAGTTGAAACAATTTTAACTATTCTTGGGTGTAATATCCTTTCTACTAGATTCCTGCCATTCTTATTATGACTTTTATTTTTCTTGACACTTTAATTATTTTCTCCTGAAAAATATTTTATCTGTCATTTTATATAGTTTTTTTTTAATCACCATATATTTGTTAAACTGATTCAAGCATTACAGTATAATTTATCCATAATCCCATCTCCCAGAGAAAGCCAATGTCAATAATGTGGTTAATAATAATTTTTAAACCACCATATACTGTGTGCCTGTGATATTCTAGCCAATTATTGAACTATGTCTAGGAGGGAGCTATTATTAGCCCCAAATTACAAATTAGGAAACTGAGTCTTTACAGAAGTCAAGATTACACAACTCCTAAGTGTCTGAGTCAGAATTCAAACATAACTCTGTCAGACTCCAAAAGCTGTGCTCGTGTTTATCATACAAGAATAACTTCTTAAACAAACTCTTTAATTGTTAACATCTAAAGGCTATTAAAATCCCCAAAAAACAAACCCACTGCATCCAGATGACTCAGCAACCTTATTGGACAGACTAGAACTGCCCCATTAGGTTTCCAAGGCTGTAAATCTTTACAGAAGTAGACTGCCTCATCTTTCTCCCACAAAGTGGATGGTGGGTTTGAACCACTGGCCTTTTGGTTGCCAGCTGAATTCCTTAACCACTATACCACCAGAGCTCCTAAAGCTGTTAAGAATCATCTGAAAATAAGATTGTCTTGTCATAGACTTAGTTTGGAGTTCCTGGATTTCAGAATCAGAATTTTTATAAACTTTTAAATATAATGAATCTACAAGTGCTAATTATTACGTGAAGAAATTTGGGTAATAGTATACTTTGGCCATCTGCCTTACTACGTTCACTCTTAAAGTTCAGTTTTGGAAGTATTTATTGAACACCCACAATTCTCAAGGCTTGGTACTGAACTAGAGAAATAAAAGGTGGAGGACATGATCCCTGCCTTCAAGGGGTTCACAATCTCTCTGGAGAGTCATTCAGATATGCCAAGGATCCTCAAACAGTGCACATCAGAAGGATTATTAAAATAGATGATTGAGCCCTGTCCGGGAGTTTCTGATTCAGTAGTTGTGGGGTGGGCCTCAGAATCTGCATTTCAAACAAGTTTCCAGGTGCTGCTGATTTGGAGACCTTACACTTTCAGAACTACTGAGCTAGACATATCAAGATCACGTGTGATGAGGTGGCACAGGTGTGCTGAGAGCACAGAGTAGGGGCCATTTTCTGTTTGCATGCTAAAGCCACTGAGGAGACAACTGGGAAAGTCCCTTTGCACCTGAAAATTCCCCCAGAAAAGTTTTAGCATTTAAACCTTGACCACGTAAACATATTACAGTAAGAAGCATGCATTGCCTATACCATTAATTTTCCACTTGGAAAATCCTATCTTTTATTTTAGATCATATCTATATTACAGAATAGAAAGTGTTCAGAGGTAGCAGGAAAGTCTGAGTTCTATTCTTGTTCTGAAAATGGTATGAGAACTTTCACAAGTCACTTCCCATCTCTGAGATTTGGTTTTGGTCATCCATACAATAACGAGATTAATGAGATGATCTTCAAGTTTCCTTCCAGCTCTAAAACTTTATGATTCTATATATTTTGTCTTAATCAGGATAAAAAGGTCCTAAACAGGAACTAGTACCATGTCTTCTGCTTCGAAGTACCTCTTGGTACTTAGCTCAGTGCCTCGAACACAGTAGCTGTTCAGCAAATGTTTATAAATCGCTTGAATCAATTGATACCAGTGAAAGAAAATAGAGATTCAAATTCCCCTCACCCTAAGGCTAACCCTTACCCCACATGATTAGTCGCCAGAAGCTCTCATTTTGAGCAGCCATTCCTTTTTGCCACCACTCACCCACACCGCTAACTTTTAACATTGTTCCAATCCCCATTCATTTCTCTTGGGCACAATGTTGAAGGAAATTATCCACTAACTCAATTGTCTTTCCATTCATTACCTTGCTTCCTGATTTTATTTAATCTGGCTCATGGCCCTTTTGTGCTCTGAGTGCAACCTCTAACACACAAAGAGCTACCCCCTACATTGTTCATCTTTTTAACCCAGCATATGCTCCATGAATTAGGGCTTGCGCCTTTCTCGCCTATTTAGGCAACAATTTACCTTCTTGGCTATAATAATCATTAAGAGGATTAAAGAAAAGTATAAATACACATAAACAAATATAGAAATATGTATGTGCCACACATATGTCAAATGAAGTGATTAGAATTTAGCACATAGTAAATGCTCAATTAATATTAGATATTACCTCTTTATAAATTCGACGGCACCTATCTCTCCAAGCCTGTGACTTGGGAATCTGGCAATCTTAGTTTATAAAAAGTGCTTTTCTGAAAAAGGCAAAAATTTTCTCTGAAGTCTGCATTTCTAAAAGAGTAAACAGCCATCTGTCTTTTCATTATAATATGCAATAAAAATAGCAGGGGCAAAGATTGAGGCAGGGAAATTCACAGGATCTCAGATGTGTTCTCTTTTGGGCTTAATTCAATTCTGTTTTAAAAGTATCTGTTTAGCACCTTCCAAAGGGAGCTATGTGGTCTTAAAATTTTTACAGTATAGTTTCTGAGCTTGAAGAGCTTATGGTGTTGTGGGGGAACATGAGGAATTAGGAAACTAGGGTCCTTGAGTGGTGGGGGCACTCAATGTTTGCTGCTGTTAGAGATGATGCCAGGAGGACCGTAAACACTTAGATTAAAAAAAAAAAAAAAAATCTGATGTGTCAGATTACTAGTACAAATAATAATCACTGTGAGTTTAAAAACTCTTGGCTGGAGAGGTCAGGGAAAGTTGCAAGAAATTCAAATGGCCTTGAGTTGGTCCAAAAGTACGGACTGAATTTGGAGATATGTATGGAATTTGGGCTAAAATATGTATTCTGTGTTCTCTTTATGGCCTTGCATCAGAGCCCTAGCTTTTTGCCAATATAGCTCCCATTCATAAGAATGACTTCAGAGATAGATAACTCTGATGACTGCCAATGAGAAGTGTGACTTTCATATCTAGTGGTTGTCTCTCTAATAGAGTAGCATCGTTGAACACAGAAGCAAGCTTAACCTATCCATGGAGAAGGGACATAGTTTCTGTAAAGGAGAGATCGTGGTTCATTAGATCACCAGAATTTGTTTAGGAGATAAATAAGCCTGTGTACAAGAGTGAGCAAGACTGGATTTAGACGTTCAAGTTACACATTGAAGGCTATAAAAAAGGTTCCACAGCTATAGTATTGCTATTCTAGTTTTGACTGTGGCGGGCTGTCCATATTTGTTTTTAGCAGCACATAATCTAAAAAGAAGGAGCCTTGGAGGCACAGTGCTCTCTGTTGATAACGGAAAGGTTGGCAGTTCACACCCACTGAGCAGCTCCTCTGGAGAAAGACCCGGCAATCTGCTTTTGTAAAGATTACAGCCAAGAAAACCCTATGGGGCAGTTCACTCTGTCACATGAGGTTGTTATGAGTCAGAATTGACTCCATGACATCTAATAACAACAACAACAATCTAAAAAGAGAACTAAAACAGAGTTGGAAAGAGGAAGTATATGTTGAAAATGTAAGTTTGTCTAATTACTGAGTAAATTTCATCAAGTCACGTTAATGTATATCTGCACTGTCATTTGGACCTTGAACACCCTGTGTGTTAACCATAGGTAAGCTAATATTTCCAAACTTTAAAAGATGATTCAAATAGAGCATCTTCTTAGTTTCTTCTTTAATAAAGATGGAAATAAAGTCTATCATCCTTTTCATTTTCTTTCACGTTTTGCATTGATGACAATCTGAAGATCCTACTGATTCTCTGGTTTTCTGCTTTTGATTTATTTTCAGAAACTTTTATTAATTCATTTCACATGTAGTGGGGGATACAAAAAACATAACACAAAGCATTTTTGTGTCAATTTCTGTCTTTATTCACCTACTCAAATCTTGCTCATCCTTTAACACCCACTTTAAGTTCTGCATCCTTCATGGAGCCTTCCTTGACCTCATCACTCACCTCTGAACCTTGCTCTTGTGGATGAAACCTTCAGTTAGCGCTTATACAATACCTTGTTAAATTTCTTAAATTCATCTTGTGTTACTTAGAAGAGCAGAATGGCACTGTGGGTAGGAGAGTGTCCTAATACTTACTAGCTATGTTGCCTTGGGCAAGTTATTTCTCTCTGTTACTTTTTCCTTATCTGTAAACCAATGAAGATGGTTTCTTCTCTGCTGGTGTCATAGAGTTTATATGAGGATCGATATAATGCCTAGCACATCACTGATGCTCAATCAATGTTGGCTGTTATTACAGTGTCTGTTTTACCTCTTCCAACCCACCCAACCCACTGTCAGCACTTAGCCTTTATGTTCAATGAAAGGATGATGTGTTCTGCCCTCAGTATGTTTATAATCTAGTTGTAGAGACAAAACAAAGAAAAATGACAAATACAGGGTGCATATTATTGACAAATGAGGTAAACAGTAAACAAATGTTTCCATTTCTATTTTTGAAGTTCCTACCTAGCAAGATGTTCCACTAAATTTTGGGGACTTTTTCTTCTTTCTCTCTTTTTTTTTTTTTTTTTTAAACTTAGATGTTCTTCGTGGCTTTTCCAAGACTCACATGAACAATTTTAAAAGATAGTAGATAATTCCCTCATCAGCACACATACACACACACATAATGGACTCTTTTCTTTGTCAGTTAGACAGGGTTTTTGTTCATATACCTGGTCTTTTGATCCGAGGCATACATTTTCCTAGACTTCTAATAAGGTGTTTTATAACAGTCTCCAGGCTTCCTGTAGTCTTTATATGTTCTAAGCTTCTCCCTTTTGTTTTTGCCTATCTTGCAATACTCAGAAACTATAAAATCTTTGTCTACAATTCTTTCAAGAAATATTTTTACTGAAATTGTCAGTACTAAATGTGTAGAGTCCCCAAAATAAGTCTAAGCTATTTGTATGTCCTTAAAAAACCAAATGAATTGGGAATGACTTTAAATATACTTTACTGGAAAATACACACTCTGTTTCTCCAACCTTGCTGAGAAAACGGAAAACTGGCTAAAAGAGATTTACAAACTTGAAATAAATAAGTATCACCTTAAGGACAAGTGCCAGTTCTAACTTGACTACAGAGTCCCTCACATTTCTGAAGTTGGGATACCCTGGATCTCCTAGCTGTCTACTACTACCACAATTATCTCAACTTTAAAAGGAAGCTTTAGTCATTTAGACTATTTGATGTCTTACAGTTAGCAGTGGATTTTCACATGTGTTCCACACATATAAAATATCTGTGAAATTTTAATTTTCTAAATAATTTTACAACAGTTGAGGAAGTTGGAGATATTTTAAGGCATAGAAAAAGTGGATTGCTGTTGGCTTGCTCCAATTTTTCCCTTTCTGTTTCACTTCACCAAACAATGAGAGACTAAAAAACAATGAAAGTGAATGTTTCAAAATTGAACTTTAAACATGCAGTAATTCTTTTTCTAGGAGAGAAATAAGTAAATGCAGACTCAAATTATTTCCACCTGACTAATTGCAAATAGCTTATAGAGAAAACCCTACACAGTCCTAGTTTTACAAGTGCATCGACCAGACTCAGAAGTACTTAAAAAAAAAAAATGTGGCAGGAATTTCTTTCAAATTTACTTCTAAACTTCTGTGGTTAAAGAAATTACTAATGTCAATCCTCTGAAAAGGACTTGATTAAATCCATATCAGGTAGAATATGGAAGACACCTAATGATTGATTTGGATGTTGTTCAAATTAATATTAACAAATTCTCCTTTTTCCTGTGAGTGGTTAGCATAATCATGGTCTTCATCTTTTCCAAAAGCACTTGGATTGAATTTTTACAGTGATTTTTCTGATTCTTTGTTGGTTTCTTGAGATAGCACAGGTGACTTGTTTTTATTATTGAAACTATATTTTGATGAATTAAAATATTAAGCTCCCTACCATGGGGGGAGTCACTTTCCATGCAAAATATACCTGAATGTTTAATAATTATCTTTAACAGCAGTTTTAGGTAAATAAAAGTTCTTTGCCAAACATGGTTCATGTTTTGTAACTTCCAGCTCTGAAGTACCCACCATGTATGTTGTTGTGCCGTCGAGTCGGACCGGACTCATAGGGACCCCTCCTTGGGTTTCCGAGGCAGTATCACTACGGAAGTAGATTGCCCCATCTTCCTTCCGAGGAGTGGCTGGTGGGTTTAAACTGCCAGACTTCTGGTTAGCAGTCAAATGCCTTAGGCACTATGCTACCAGAGCTCCCATCCACCATGTATATCAGACATATTAAATGATAATCACTTTGTTGTTATGTGCCATGAAGTCAGACCCAACTCATAGCGACCCCTCCTTGGATTTCCGAGGTGGTATCACTACGGAAGTAGATTGCCTAACCTTCCTTCCAAGAAGTGGCTGGTGGGTTTGAACCGCCAGCCTTCTGGTTAAGAGTCAAGTGCCTTAGGCACTACGCTACCAGAGCTCCTGTTAATCACTTTGTTGTTGTTGTTGTTGTTGTTGTTTGCCGTCGAGTCGGCCCCAACTCATAGTGAGCCCTCCTTGGGTTTACTACGGAAGTAGGATTGCCCAACCTTCCTTCCGAGGAGTGGCTGGTGGGTTTGAACCGCCAGCCTTCTGGTTAGCAGTCAAGTGCTTTTAGCCACTATGCTACCAGAGCTCCCACTTTAGCACTGATTGAATATTTAGTCCTACAAAGATCTATAGGAAGTGAAAAAGTTGAACTTGATTTAATGGGTGCACCTATTTTGAATCACATTCTTTCCCAAGATGGTTAAAATCAAAATACTTATTCAGCTTTTCACCTTTGGAACCCTGCAAGGTGAAAGATCATTCCAAAAATTTCCATCATCATCATAAACATACTCAGCTTTATTGTCATAATAGGTAATATTTATTAGAAGTTTACTCTGTGCCTGGCTATACACTTTATGTGCAGAATTTTATTTGCTCCTTAAAACAGCCCTATAAGGTAGGTGTTATTATCCCCATTCAGGGTTTTAAAGCTTAGATTTAAGTAACTTGACCAATGTCCCGTTAACTAGTAGGCTCCAGAGCCCAGATTTGAAACCAGGCTAACTGAGTTAAAGCCTTGCTTCTAATTTCCATTTTATTTTGGTTAAGCCCATTTAGTTCACTTAAATTTGGTCTAAACTGACTTTAATTTTAACCTTTTCTGGGGACCCATTTTGAATGAAAAGTTTTATGGTCTTCCCTTTCATCAACAAATGTTGGATAAAGACGTATTTGTTCAAGAACCTTACAAGGTAGACTAGGGAGACAAAGCATAAATAACTGCAATGTTAACAAAAAGAGATCAGAAGAAAGCATGATTGTCAGACGGGTGGGTTGGGCAGTGAATGAATGCTGCGAGTCTGTTCATGGGTGAAGATGGAAGTACAACTGTGTCCTGAAGTGTGGGAAGAAGGCTTTGAAAAATAAGTAAAGAAAGGAGGGCACTCCAAAAACGGGTTGACTGCCTCAGCAAAGACAGAAAGTCTGGAAACTGGTAGGTGAGTGTGAACAAATGGGAATAGTCCAGTTTGGCTGGACCTGAGGGCTTGAGAAAGGGAAGGGAAGCTAGAGGGGATGAGGGCTAGGTGGCAAACATTCATTTACTGATGGTCTCTACTCAGTGCCCTGGGTAGTTTTTTTTTTTTAATCCAGTTTTTTTCTGACTCATAGAAACTCCCACTGGGTTTCCAAGGCTGTAAATCTTTACCAAAGTAGATTGCCTCATCTTCCTCTTGGAGCAGTTGGTGGGCTTGAACCCCTGACCTTCTGATTAGTAGCCAAATGCCTTACCCACTACATCACCAGAGCGCCTTCAGGGTAGTTTTAGACCCTCATAAAAGGAAAACTTTGAATACTCAGGAGTTTAATTTGGGTCATTTCTGCTCTTCCCTTAGCTGTTTTATGACCCTGTGTCATCCTACTTAGGTTTCATTTTCCTGTCTGTAAAAAGGAAATAATTCTTGTTCCCTTGGGTTTTCTTCTAGTCATTAAAAATGAATGAGTTGGGCCACAGTATTCAGACAAAAGGAAAATATGTAATATTTAATAAGATACATTCATGAAATTCACTGTTTATTCTTTATAAACAAGCACTGCAGAAAACTTTTAATGAAACATTTAAATTCATTAATGACTGTAGCTATACAGATCCTCAGACACACTCATTTTCCCTTTAAATGGAAGGAAGTTGAAAAAATTAAAATGGAATGTAGTTAGCTTTCAATGATTTAGGCCAAGACAATTCAATTTATGGATTACATAGAATTTTAATTAACTCATTTCACACGTCGTTATCAACTCTACATGAAGTTAAAAAGGACAAAGGATGAAAGTCGAATTGGCCAGTTTTCCGCGTTATTTTCATACAGGGAGAGAAAAGGGGGTTTCCTTTGAGACAAAAAGATTGGGTCAGCTAATAATTGCTGGTATTGCTTCACTGGTAATAATAGACTGATGAAAAAGGTGAATACAACGCAAAAACGCCGATTAAATCACCCTCCCACCCTCGTTCAGATCAGGAATTTTCCTCTCCCTCCCGCCTTCACAGATGGGGCTGTGACAGCATCTGGCATCATAATACTAACATTTGTTTCGTGCTTTCCTATTTACGGGGCACTTCCACACACATCACTTCTTAGGAATCAGGATCCATTGGTACCTTCATGCATTTTAAAAATAGAAATCTGTTCGAGAATTTTGGGCTGTCATTTAACAACTGAGATCTGTAACCCTCTCCCGAAGAAGCGGAGTTCTCCTCCAGTTTTATTCCAGGCCTGACACCCCCACTCCCTTCATGAAACGGCCGTGACTCACGATCTTGCAGCTCCTTCGCTCCCTACGCGCCCCTCAACACACACAAACCCCCAAGGACTCAACCCGAGCCACAGCGCTTCGTCAACCCGCCCAACCAGACTTGGAGGTCTCGGGTCTGAGTCACACAGAAAGACCACCCTCGTCGGCATCCCCACACACAGTCCCTCACACCCCAGCGCGCCGGCCACCCGGCCTCCCAGCCTGACACACCAACGCCCGTCGTCTCCGCGCAACTTGTTATGCTCGAGCTCGAGCCCTTGACCCAAAAACCTCCGAGAAACCAAGAGCGGCAAAGGCGGCCTCGGGCGGCCTTTGATGGCTTTGTTATTGTTTGGGTTTGAATCGATACGCCCCTCCCCATCCTTCCTCCCCCGCGGCCCGGCACCCAGCTCCCGCCTCCCTTCACGCCCCGCGCCCCTCCCCCTCCATTTTGGCGCCTTTTCCTTCCCGCCACGTCGTGGCGGCGTAGAGATCATTCTGACCGCGAGAGCCAGGCGGAGTGCGCCGTGTTATGCAAATAAGCCGGCCTCTGGTTGGCTGGAGCCCCGCCGGCGGGGGCGGGGCCGGGGCGCGGAGACAGAGCGCGCGGGGCGGAGGGAGAGGGGAGTCACCCCGTCCAGCCGCTTCCCCACCCCTTCTCCTCCCTCCGCGGGCCCGGCAGCCCGGCTCCCCGCCTCGGCCTCCGGGAGAGGCCCCGCCCCATCCCCGCCCGCCCGCTCGCCCTCCCCTCCCGCCCGCGCGCTCCGCCCCTTTACTCCTGGCGGCTGGGCGAGCCCGGCGTCTGCTGCAGCAGCCGCGGTGGCAGAGGAGGGCCGAGAGGGCTCGGCGGCGGCGGCGGGACCGACAGTAGGAGCTCCAGCAGCAGCAGCTGCCACGAATCCCCTGTCCCGCGTCGCAGAGCCCGCTGCCGCACAAGCCCCACGAGCCGCCCACCCAGCCGCCCTCGGCACAGCCTGACCCGGCTGGCAAGCCCGCCCGCTGCCAGCTCCGGCAGCGCCCCCAGTCGTCCTCCGACTGGTCCTCGGCCTTCAGCTTCAGCCGCAGCCGCAGCCGCAGCCGCACCACCACCCGCAGTCGCGGCCCTAGCCCCAGCCATAGGCGCAGCCACCGGCGCAACCCTAGCTGCAGCCCCAGCTCCAGCTCCAGCTGCAGCTTCTCCAGGCACCGACCCTACGCCGACGCCCTGGAGGTTGGGATGCTCTTGTCCAAAATCAACTCGCTTGCCCACCTGCGCGCCGCGCCCTGCAACGACCTGCACGCCACCAAGCTGGCGCCGGGTGAGCGCCCCCCCCTGGCTCGGGGATGTGTGTAGGGGGGTGGCTGAACCCCCAAGGTAGGGTGTTTGGGGTACGCGGGCAGGCACTGAGTCCCCCGTGCCTCTTCCTCTCCTAGGCAAGGAGAAGGAGCCCCTGGAGTCGCAGTATCAGGTGGGCCCGCTATTGGGCAGCGGAGGCTTCGGCTCTGTCTACTCAGGCATCCGCGTCGCGGACAACTTGCCGGTGAGTGGGCGCCCCGCAGTGGGGAGGGCGCGCTGCGGCCGGGGGGCGCACGGTCTGCTTTGACCCGGGCCAGGCACCTAACAGGGTCTCTCTGGGCTTTCAGGTGGCCATCAAGCACGTGGAAAAGGACCGGATTTCCGACTGGGGAGAGCTGGTAAGTGTCCTGGAGGAAGCGACCCCCCGTGAGGGCAGGGGAAGGGGGCGCCCCTCTTCTCCCGCCCTAACGCGGCCCCCTCGCCCTTGCAGCCCAATGGCACCCGAGTGCCCATGGAAGTGGTCTTGTTGAAGAAGGTGAGCTCGGGCTTCTCCGGCGTCATTAGACTCCTGGACTGGTTCGAGAGGCCCGACAGTTTCGTCCTGATCCTGGAGAGGCCCGATCCGGTGCAAGATCTTTTCGACTTTATCACGGAAAGGGGGGCCCTGCAGGAGGAGCTGGCCCGCAGCTTCTTCTGGCAGGTGCTGGAGGCCGTGCGGCACTGCCACAACTGCGGGGTGCTCCACCGCGACATCAAGGACGAGAACATCCTCATCGACCTCAGTCGCGGCGAGCTCAAGCTCATCGACTTCGGGTCTGGGGCGCTGCTCAAGGACACTGTCTACACGGACTTCGATGGTGAGCCAGGCCCGGGAGGGAACTGCCCAGGTGACTCGGCCCAGCCTGGAGGCCTCGGCCAGTCTCCTTCTCCGGCCTTTTGTAAAGGTCATCGGGCCGTCTGGCTCGCTGCTGGGAGGGGTGGGGCGAGGGAGCGCTTCCCAGCGTAGTAAGGGGATTTCAAACTAACTGAACCTGTAATATTTCTGGCATGATCTTATTTTTTTTATGTGAAATTCAGTGAGTGCCAAGCGTTCCCGATGAATAAGAGGTTACGGGCAACCGGCTGTAGCCCAGATTTTTGAAGTCTGACCCACTTTCCCCGCCAGTAAAAGGATGGGAGGGGAGAGCGGGAGAGATGAAAATTGATGCCGCCTTTGTAATTTTTGTTTTGTTTTATGAGGGAGTTTCTGTAAGGGAGTTTTTAGAGCTGCAGTTTTTCCCCTTTGATCCAGGAAAGGATAAGGGATAGAAACAGTAGTTTTAACTTAATTCATTTTGTTGCTGTATTCCCCCCCCACTTTGGTGTCGACGGGTGATGGAGTTAGGAATGTTGTGAAATAAGATCTGTTGTTGGTTTGAAAATTAGTTGGGTGTCTCCTCAGAGAGGATGAAAACCTACCCTAGGGAGGGGCTTGGTGCGGGTTCTTTCAGAAAAGAAGGAATGAGGATCTTGAGATCAAAGCAGAGGAGGGTGGGTCATCATCCGAGCAGCTTAACCTAACAAACGACAGCCTTTCAAAACTTGTGACTCGGGCTTGTGGTTTGTGTTTATTTGCCCTTGGAGGACGCTGGGTTGGGCTGCATTTTTTGTATTTAACAGTTAATGGCTGGCCGGGTCCTCCCATGTTTTTTTTTTTTTTTTTTCCATCGAGTCTTTGCTGCCCCCTAGTGAGCACCAGAGGGTTGGCAACTTTTTTTTTTTTTTTACAACCCAAAGTTTGTAAACAGGAATCACGTGGTCAGAAACCAGCCCTGCAGCTCTTGTCTACCTTCCCAGTCTGGGGAGGAAAGGGTGTGGTTGTCTGCCCCTGCACGCAGAGGGTGGGGAGGAAGGCCGCTCAAAGGGCACCCTGACTTTTGATGTTATGCAAGTGTCCTTGCTTGGACAGAATATGAGATGTGAATCTCACCCTGGATCCTGGGCAACAGTGCAGTTTGAGGATAGTCTGGCATACTTGCCTTGATGGTGCAGACACTCATCCATTCATCCCTTGTGAATGGTCTTACCACATGCAGGCCCCAGGTTTGGACCTGCTGCCAGCTCTATGTCTTGGAGCAGTTTGTAAAGCATTTCGGTTTATGGTTTGGTCTGGTAGAGAGGTGGGTAATGCTTTGGGTTGGAGAGATGCCATAAACCACTCATCTATTCTTCTTTTAGTCCAGGGGTGGGGTGGGGTGAGGAATGGGGTTCACCCAGTTCCTGAGGAAAAAGGAGAGGAGTGAGTGCTTTTTTAAAAAATTACTCACCATACCACCTAGTTGCTTTGTGTTTGTTTTTGCTAAAAGTATGTTCTGGCTCACAGGGACCCGAGTGTATAGTCCTCCAGAGTGGATCCGCTACCATCGCTACCATGGCAGGTCGGCGGCCGTCTGGTCCCTGGGGATCCTGCTGTACGACATGGTCTGTGGAGATATTCCCTTTGAGCATGATGAAGAGATCATCAGGGGCCAAGTTTTCTTCAGGCAGAGGGTCTCTTCAGGTAACTTCTGGGAACCTCCTGGGGTGGGGGGTGAATTTAGGAGAGCTTCACTGGGCATACTGTGCCTAAAGATCTACTTGATCTTTCAACTCCTGGCTGTTTTTCCAGGGTGTGAAAAGTTGAGGGCTCTTTTTAGCTTTCTTCCTTAGGGCAGCAGCTCTCTAAATATTGTGGTTCCAGTGACCTCATTGTGGGTGGTGTTCATGCTTGTAAGTTGTAGGTGAATTGAATCACATCATCATGCTCAGTGGTGTCTCATCAAAATCCATTGTCATCATCCTTCCTATTGTTGGCAAGTGGGCGTCGTGGGAAAGGCCCCAGCTATTGATGTTTGAAAACCACAGGTTTAAGAGGGGAGCTGTTTTGTTTTTTTTTTTTTTTTAAGCTGAGAGCAGGCTGGAAGATCCAGGTATGAGAGTACTTAGCACACAGCTAGCATTCTAGAGAGAGCATGGCTTGCTTTGGACCCCAGACTTGCGAGGCCCTGGGAAGCACATTGGGAAGGCCTTTGCATTTTAAAAACAAGTTGAGTCATTCATAACCTCTGTTTATCCTGCTTTCTGCAGAGTGTCAGCATCTCATTAAATGGTGCTTGGCTCTGAGACCATCAGATCGGCCATCCTTCGAAGAAATTCAGAACCACCCGTGGATGCAAGATGTCCTCCTGCCCCAGGAAACTGCTGAGATCCATCTCCACAGCCTGTCACCAGAGCCCAACAAATAACAGCCTTTCTGACAGGTCCTCCCCTCCCTGTCAGAAGCTTGAGGGAGAGGGAGCTTCCATCTCCAGCTTCCCAAGTACCAGTGACACTTCTCACCAAGCAGGACAGTGCTTGATAACAGGAACAACATTTATAACTCATTCCAGACCCCAGGCCCCTGGAGGTTGCCTCCCAATGAGGGGGGAAGAGACTCCACTCCAGGTGTCCTAGGCCTCTCCCATAGATGCTCTCTCCTCATAGGTGTCCAGCATCACTGGACTTCTGCAAAATCCCGGGGGTGGGGGGTGGGGGGATGGGTGAGCACCCTGCCATGGAACTGTTCCCTTCATCAGAGTTCTGCTGAATGCCGTGACAGGTCGGGTAGGGGGGATATAGGTTGGGATGGGATGTAGGACTAGCACCATTTTAAGTCCCTGTCACCTCTTCCGACTCTTCTGAGTGCCTTCTGTGGGGACTCCGGCTGTGCTGGGAGAAATACTTGAACTTGCCTCTTTTACCTGCTGCTTCTCCAAAAATCTGCCTGGGTTTGGTTCCCTATTTTTCTCCCCCACCCTCCTCTCCCCTATCCTTCATATGAAAGGTGCCATGGAAGAGGCTACAGGGCCAAAATGCTGAGCCACCTGCCCTTTTTTCTGCCTCCTTTAGTAAAACTTTAGTGAACTGGTCTTCCTTTTTGGTTTTTTACTTAACTATTTCAAAGCCAAGACCTCACACACATACACACACACGCACACACACACAAATGCACAAACAATGCAAATCAACAGAAAAACTGTAAATGTGTGTACAGTTGGCATGGTAGTGTACAAAGGATTGTAGTTGATCTAATTTTTTTTTAATTTTGCCTTTAAGTTATTTTACATTTTTTTTTCTTTTTCTTTTTGGAAAGATGCGCGTTCTAACCTGGAGGTCAATGTTATGTATTTATTTATTTATTTATTTGGTTCCTTTCCCCTGCTCCGAGCTTCCACGGCTGCTGCCCTTGTTTTCTTTCCTCCTTTCCTGTTCTGACTAGGGGACCTTTTGGGGTTGGCTGCGACGCTTGCCTCTGTTCATGGGGTGACGGGACTCAGGCGGAACAGCTGCTGCAGCTCCCTGACTGCCGTGGGGCCCCCTTGCCCACTCACCCAAGTGGGTCTGGGTTCTGTGGGTGACGGGGAGGGGGCGTTGCTGACTTGTGTATATAGGATAGATTTATGAAAAGCAGTTCTGGATGGTGTGCCTTCCGGATCCTCTCTGGGGCTGTTTTGAGCAGCATGTAGCCTGCTGGTTTTATCTGAGTGAAATACTGTACAGGGGAATAAAAGAGATCTTATTTTTTTTTTTTTATACTTGGCGTTTTTTGAATAAAAATCTTTTGTCTTAACTTGTGGCTTCTAAGTGTTGTCCATGCAGAGACATGCTGAAATGTGCATTTATTGAGTGCCTGGTAAGTGCCAGTGTCCTGTACGAGAAGGGGAACCTTCAACTCAAATCTGCTTTCCTTCAACAGGAACTTAGGGAGAGTTGCCTTTCTGAAATGATTATATTATATGGCCAAGGAATAGTTGATAATTGTGTGGACCAAGATTGGCATGAGGGGCCCAAAGAAATAACAAGCTTATTTCCTGACCAAATTCTAGAGTTGTACTAATAGAGCACATGGGGTTATTCCAAGTTGCATTAGCCACATTTCTAGTGTTCCACAGCTCCTTGTGGGTTATTGGACATTGCAGATACAGGACATTTCTATCACAAAGATCTGTTGGATAAGGCTGTTCTAGAGATAACCTTGTATATGTCTATTACAGGATACTCCTTGATAGCGCTATTAGGATTGCACTTGTACCTACAAACAGTCTTTGCTGCTTGCTGATTCATACCTATGATAGGGACAGGGCAACAGTACATTTGCATAGTTAGGATAGTGGGAAAGGGAAGGAGGTTGTGATTTGGGGAAGTAATACCCCTATTTGACAGTTGAAGCTTCTTATCTTTTCCACTAGTAAAACATTTTGAGTGTGTATTCTCCATATACATGGTATATACCTGGTATTTTCAGCTCTTGAATCAAATTACCTTTACCTTCATGTGAGGATTCATCATTAATAGTGGATCGATGGAAATGCAAGTTTTGACTTAACAGCCAGGATATGCCCCTCTGATGTGCTTGACAGTGGGATTGTACCAAGAGTAGGTGAAATGTTAACCTTGCCAGTTTTTGATTGCTTGTGCTTCAATAATTAGTATTTTCAGTGCTGTTTCTTTACAGCTATCTGCTTAAGCCCTTTTCCATTTTGTGCAAGTTGGTTTAAATTGGAAGCTGGAACCCATAAATCCACTCAGTACGTATGGCCTGAGTATGTCCCAACAGGCTGAGAGCACACAGGAGGGTGTGCTGCTGTCAGTTCTTGTATTAAGTATTAGTAAATGCTCATCTATTTCTAACACTCCTCCATCCTTGTAAGTCATTTTGCTCCCTTCCCTTCCTCGGTGCACGCACACCCTTTGGATGCTGGCCCACGTGTATTCTTGGTGGGCTGCTGGAGGGTCTAGGCCACAGTACGCCTTATTTTCTCATTAGGTTCTAGTGTTTGTCTACTCTTCAGCTTAGACTAGATCCCACACCCAGCTCAGCCAGCTCGTCATGTGGCTGCAGGGAAGGAAGGAAGGATTTCTTGGTTCTGTGTGGCTGATTTCCAAAGGTTCCCCTTTGCTCTGTGTACCCTTTTGTTACCCCTGCTCCCCACCCCGCCAACCTCTTGGGAGTCTGAGGATTGCATGCTTCATCCTTTCCAGTAAAGTTGACACTTGAACAACTAAAAGTTGCTCCAAATTTCTAAGGAAATCCGGCAAGCCCCATTCTTGAAGTGTTTCTGGCAGTTTTCCCATCCTCTATTGAGACTGCTGGGAGCTCTGGTGGCATAGTGCCTAAGGCATTTGACTGCTAACCAGAAGGCTGGCAGTTCAAACTCACCAGCCACTCCTCGGAAGGAAGGCTGGGCAATCTACTTCTGTAGTGATAGCGCCTCAGAAACCCAAGGAGGGGTCGCTATGAGTCGGGTCCAACTCGATGGCACATAACAATAATAACATTAAGGCAGCTAGGATGATGACTGTTATGGTGCCTCTGAAGAAATGCATATTGTGCTTTGATTGGGTGCAAGGTATTAGGGAGTATACGGGGAAAGTGAAAAGATTACATTTAATCTCTTCTCATGAGCAGTGGAAAATCTAATGTGGAAAGGAAGTTGGATATTAGGGCATTTGGGGGTTGGTTCCAGGGTCATGGAAATATGGAGAACAAAGGGGAGCATCAACTTGGCAGTCAGCATTGGGCTTTGATTCCACCCCCATCACTTATGTAGATGTCTTGGACAAGTTATACTCTATGAGACTAATCACTAAATAGGGATACTCCTTGATAGGGCTGTTAAGATTACATCTGTACCTACAAACACTCTTTGCTCTCACTGACTCATACCTATGTATGAGGGCAACAATACATTTCCACAGTAAGGACAGTGGGAAGGGAAAGGAGGTTGTGATTTGGGGAAAAAGTATCTGCACAGGAAAGCCCTTGGGTAGCACAAATGGATTGTACTCAGCTACTAACCGAAAGGTTGGCAGTTTGAATCCCCTCAGCAGCATCATGGAAGAAAGGTCTGACAATCTGCTTCCATAAAGGATTACAGCCAAGAACAGTATGGAGCTCAGTTCTACTCTGTAACACATGGGCCATGAGTCATAATCAACTCAATGGCAATGGTATTGTGGTTTTCTTTTCTTTCTTTTTTTTTTAATCTGCATAACTCCCTTCACTATTTTGGCAAGGCTTCATTTCATACGCCACACGGGGAGGATTAAACTGTTTGTATTCTTTATAGCTTTTGGTTAGTCTTAAATATTTCATAATAAATTTTAATAGTAATGGACATATATTCGCTTATTATGTAGGAGACAGCAGATGGAGTTATTATTGCCCTTGGATGAGATGACTTGGAAGTCTTCAAAGACGAGGCAGCATTTCAACTGGACTTTGAAGAATGAGCCTTGGTTTGTTGATCCCTAAAGTGAGGCACTGAACTTCCAGATGTAGCAGAGAAATCCACAGGGGCTAATTTTTTTTTCTTTCTTCTCACCAGACCCAGGGTGGCACAGTGCCTAAAGTATTTGACTGCTAACCAGGAGGCTGACGGTTCAAACCCACCAGCTGCTGGGGCAATTTACCTCCATAAAGATTTGCTGTCTGGGAAACCCAATGGGGGTGGTCACTATGAGTTGGAACCAACTCGATGGCAGTGAGTTTTGAATGATACCCAGGGCAGCAAACAGACCAAATAGGGGCCACTTGTCTTTGGTATCTGGTTTCCCTCCCCCCCATAATTCATTTTTTAATTAATTAATTATTTTATTGTATTTTATTTTTCTTTATTGTGATTTGGGTGAAAATTTACAGAGCAAATTCACTTTCCATACAGCAGTTCACATACACTTTGTCTCATGTTATTGACCACAATTCACCACAATGCAACAGCTCCCCTCCCACTTCCTCCTGACTGTCACCCCCTCCCTATGTCCATCCCTCCATGTATCCCTGTCCTCTGAGCTATCTCTCTGTGCCTAAACAGCCCTTCCTTCTCCCATGATTGTTCTCTCAAAGGAGTGTATTTACCTCAAGTAAATGTTCAACTCTTATGCCTGTCTTTTGCTTGGCTGGAAGCAACAGGTGTGGATTCAAATCCAGACCTGAAGGGCAGCTAGGGGCCATAATCTCAGTGGTTCCATCAGGCTCTATCGGACCAACAAACCTGGTCCCCCCCTCCCTTTTTTTTCCAAATGATTGAGTTTTGTCCCACATTGTTCTCCTTCTCTATCCGGGTCTCCTCTGAGTGGCTGACATTGGCAGCCAGGCACCGTCTGGTTCTTCTGGTCTCATAGTCGTATAGGTTGTGGATCGCATGATGTACCAGTCACATGGACTAATTCTTTCCCTGAATCTTTGGATATCTTCATTCTTCTTTGCTCTGGACAAGGAGAGACCCATCGTTGCATCTAGATGGCTGCTTGCAAGCTTTTAAGATTCCAGTCGCTACTCACCAAAGTAGGAGGTGGAACAATGTTTTGTGTAGTATGTTATACCAATTAAGCTTGATGTCCCCTGTGACTATGTTGGTACCTGTTTTTGTATGGCCTGTGAGCTAAAAGTGGATTTTACATGGAAAAAAAATTATGGGTTTTACTTTTGAAATGGTTGAAAACAAGAACAAATGAAGAATAATATTCCAGACATGTGAAAATTGTATGAAATTCAAATATCAGTGCCCATATGTAAAGTTTATCTGGAACATAGCCATGCTCATTCATTTATATATTGTCTATGGCTGCTTTCATGCTGCAATGGCTTATTTGAGTAGTTGTGACAGAGATTGTATGACTGGCAAAGCCAAAAGTATTTATGATCTGGCTCTTTTCAGAAAATGTTTGCAAATCCCCGCACTAGACCAGGGCCTCATTCACTCACCTCCATCTTTAACAACACTTAGCCCAGTGTCAGGCATGTAGTAGGTCCTCAGGGATGATAACTAACACTCATTCAGTACTGCTGTGCTCCCAGCACTGGTCTGCATGTTTTGTATGTATTAACTTATTAAAACTCACAACTCTCTATGAGAAAAAACCCACTGCCCTCGAATCAATTCTGACTCATAGTAACCCTGTAGGACAGAGTAGAACTCCCCTATAGGGTTTCCAAGGCTGAAGGCTATAAATTGTTATAGAAACAGACTGCTACATTTTTTTCCTGTGGAGAAGTTTGTGGGTTAGAAATCGCCAACCTGTGGGTGCAGTCAAGTGCTTTAACCACTGTGCCACCGGCTCTCCTTACAACTCTCTGTGAGATAGGTGCTATTATTTATCCCCATTTTACACATGGGGAAACTGAGATATCATGCAGTTTAGTATCTTGTCAAAGGTCACACACTTAAGAACTGGCAGTCCAAAGAAAAAAAGAAGTGACAGTCAATGGTCCTTACTACTCTGTCATGGTGTTGTGTGTTGACTCTTGAGTCCTATTCATAGAGATCCTATAGGGAAGAACAGAACTGCTCCTTAGTGTTTCCCAGGCTGTAACCTTTATAGGAAGAGGTCACCAGATCTTTTCTTCCGTGGAGCCACTGGATGGTTTTGAATTGCCGTCCTTTCAGTTAGCATCCCAGTGCTTAACCACTGTACCACAGAGCTCCTGACTCTGCTGTACCACCACCTGATAAGCATTTTGTGGATTAGTCATTGCTGGGTCCCTTCAGAGCCAAGGATCTGGAGGTCCCCAGCAGTTGTTCCTCAGACTCCAAAGAGAGTCCAGTAAATGGATCTGTTCTGTGGAACTATTTACTGTTGGGCTTCTGTGAGCAGCCCTTCCCTTGGGCCTGAGTGGGAAGGAAGGGTTGTGGGGGGTTGGTAAAGAAAGGGGACAAGGGGGGAGTAGGGGTGGGGCCAGGGCACATTTCTTGTAAATATTGCTCAGCTCCTTCAACTGCTCTGCTGGTTCTTGGAAACCTCACCACAAAGGACCTATCGAAAACAGTGTTAAAGCAGATATGGCTTCATCCCCCAGTTCATTTCCTGCCCAGCCTTGCGCTACTAACCCCGATTGCCAAGAGCAAGGTTGCAATGACCCTTCAGCATCACTGTGGGAGGAAGTGCAAAAATAAGCAGAACTATGGTCAAGCTGAGGGGACAGACTTAATTACTTTAATTTATTGTAACAGGACATTCAATGCACAGAATTGGATTAATCATAATCTTTGGTTCATGATATAGTCTCATCATGGTCCAAGCATGGCCTGCTTTTATTTTATTATATTTTAATATTATTATATTGGGGGTGTGAATCTACCACCCAACTCAAGAACCAGAACATGAGCAATGTCTTCCATCTCTTAGTTCATTCTCTGCCTACCTGCAGATATAAACCACTCTCTTGAATTTTGTGTTTAGCATTCTGTTACTTAAAAGAAAAAAGGTTTTATTTTATATACATGTACCCCTAAATTGTGTAGTGTTAAGTTTTAGCTGCTCTTGAACTTTATAAAAACAGTGTCACACATGTATGTCATGATCTGGAACTCACTCATTTCACTCAATGCTGTTATATTCATGCATGTTGTAGCATGTGGTTGTAGTTCATTTTTACTCTAGAGTATTTCATCTTATGAACAAGCTTTTTTTTTTTTTTTAATTGTGATTTGGGTGAAAGTTTACAGAGCAAATTCATTTTCCATACAGCAGTTCATACACATTGTTTCATGCCTGTGACTGCAATTCCCCACTATGTAACAGCTCTCTTCCCACTTCCTCCTTATAGTTACCTGTTCCCTGTGTCCTTCCCTCCTATGCACAGCCCCCCCTTAGCTGTCTCCCTGTGCAAATACTGCCCTTCTGTTCTCCCACGATTGATTGCTCCAAGGTGAACAGGCATTTGGGTTGTGGCTGGTGGAAGCTAGTCTTGAGACATCCCCTGGGTCACCCAAATTGCTTAGGAGGTCAGCACACTCAGAAAAGTATAGCCGCTTGCCCAATACTCCAGAATGAGAGCCAGCAGGTAGTGACCATGGAGCCATTTCAGACTTATCCATAGGGCCCCTCTATACACCATACCCCATGCTGGAAACACTGGGAACTCCTCTTTTATGCAGATGTTAGACAGAACCAAGGCTTTTCTCATCTGTTCCTCCAGGGTTCAAAATAGATATGCATCACAGAAATGCAAAGATGCAATGTTGCATGGGTTCCCAGAGACATCTGTAGATGTGGCAGTGACTATTGTATATGTGGTGTGGTGGGTATGGGTGTGGTATACATAGTGTGTGTGGTATGGGATGATGTGAGGTATATGTGTGGTATGTGTGGTGTGTGGAGGTGATGGTGTGGTGCAGTGGTTTGTGTGTGTCTATATGTGTATCTTCAGTGTGTGTGGTGTGAGGGGTGAAGCATGGTGGTATATGTATATTTGTGAGTACATGAGTTGGGGCATGTGTGTGTGTGTTATATGTGTGTACCCCTGTGCATACATACTCATTTCTTGGCATTACTACCTGCTCACCCTCCCCAGACTAAAGATTCCATATTTCTCTACTTTGGGACCTGGCTGCCTCCTTTTCCTGCCTCTGTCCTGATTCTCTCCCCTGCCCCACTCCCTTCTCTCACCTTTCTTCATCTCTTGTCTTTTCCCTTCTCCCATAGCCACCCACCCAGTTCTCTTCCTTTTTCTCACCACCTCTACCACCAGATGGCCCAGATCAAAGCACCTTTGAGATCTCATCCTCATTCAACCTCTCGGCAATCTCCATAATACTATGATTCTCTCCCTCCTTCTTGAAACACCTCCCCTGGTTTCATCACCCCTGGTTTGCCTTCATCTTCTCTGACATTTAGCCCTCATTACCCTTCCCTCTATTTGCCCTTTAAACTTGGTTATTCTCTCCTCTCCTCATGCCCAAGTCCTCTGTGTTGGTCAGGATCCTGGCAGGAAACAGATGTCACACTCAAATTGGGTAATGTGAGGAGAGTATAAGAAAGAACTATTTACAAAGGTACAGAGCAGGGTATTGGGGAACCACAAGGTCAATACTGTAGCCTGAGGTTAGTGGGAGTGCCACCTGTCTCAGATCTGAAGGCCCAGAAGAGAGAGCAGGGATTGGAACTGGGAGATGCCCACATGGTGTGGAGAAGGCTGTGGCCTTTATTTGAGAGAAGCAGCCAGCCTGTGGTAACTGCACATGGAGGAAGCCAGAGAAATGAATATCTTGACCTCTCATTTGACTATTAACCAGAAGGTTGGCGGTTCAAATCCATCAGCCACTCCTCAGAAGGAAGGTTAGGCAATCTACTTCCATAGTGATACTGCCTCAGAAACCCAAGGAGGGGTCACTATAAGTCATATCTGACTTGACGGCAGTGAGTTTTTTTTTGTTTGTTTCTGATCACCTACCAGTGCCTCCCATTGGCTGAACACAACAGGAAACCAGAAGTCAGGAGTCGCAGGTGATACAGTTCACATAGGTCAGCCTCTGGAGCACAGAGCAAGAGAAAGAAGGGCAGTGGTCTGAAGAGGCACGGAAGGTGTTGAGCCCAGTTGCTGCATGATTGTGCTTTCTCCCTTAGCATCTGTGGTAATTAAGGTTGTGTGTCAACTTGGCTGGGCCTGGTTTTGAGTGGCTGGGCAGCTGGATGTAGTATTCCCCATGATGAGACTGGTAATCAACTCCATGGTGGAATCTACTATGAGCAGCTGAGTAGCTGCCTTAGGGATGTGGTCTGCTTCCCGTATATAAGGAGAAGCTTTAGGAATGGTCTGCAGCTTTTTGGCATGCTTGGACCCTGCATGCAGCTGAGTCTTCATTCAGCAGCTTGCCATGTGCTGCCGATCTTGGGATTCTTAATGGACTTGAATCAATGGCCTGCCGTGTGATTTGGTAGTGTCGGGACTATGCCATTTTATTTGTCAATCTTGGGCTTGTTCGCCTCAGCAGCCAGCAGCTGCCTGGGAGGAGACACCTCTAGCTTCAGTGGGCTGGGAGTAAGAGGCAGAGCTGAAGCCCAAGATCGAGCGGTTTCACCCAGCCCCTAGAGCCTGGCACTTGGAACTTGGACTTCTAGCCTCCAAAACTGTAAGAGAATAAACTCCTGCTTGTTAAAGCCACCCATTTGTGGTATTTTCTGGTAGAGTAGCACAGAGTAACCAAAACAGCATCTCTTCTCCTTGACGAACCCGTAACTCCAATGCAGACCTCTCTCTGAGCACCTCACCTGGGGACCCAACAGCTTCCTAGATACTATGGCCCAGTGTCTCCCAGGAACTCAGTAACTGAATATCACTTGTATGTCTGGAGGAAAAAAGACTGAGACATTCTTTATCCCAAATTCCCTCTTGTCACAGCTCACTCTCAGTCCCATTCATGAAGTTCCCAAAGAGGCATCCCAAAGATGCCCCCATATTTTCTGTGTGAAAATGCTTTTGTTTTCTACTTATAAAAATGACACATGTTTTTAGTAAAAATAATGATCAAAAGAAAGTGAATTGAAGTTATGTGATGTAATTCCACCACCACAGAGAGAAACACTTCTTTTAGCATGTTCAAACTTTACACACTCACATACATATTATAATTTATTTTATATATGTATAAAAGATTTTACATGAAGAAGATCACATCTTGGATAATCTATCCCCCGACACACACACACACTTAATAATGTATTATTGAAAGTTTTCATGACAAGAACTATGGATAAAGCTAATTATTTTGATATGGTCATAATATGGATGTACAATATTAATTTTTGTCATTTACATTTTTCTACCACTGTGTATAAAATGTTCTATTACTAGATAGGGCTTTGAGTAGAGATAATTATTGCCTGTGCCAATATCCATCATTATTTTCTTCCTTGTAATACCAACCAATTCTGACTCATGGTGACTCAATGTGTGTCAGGGTGTAACTCTCCTCCATGGAGTTTTCAATGGCTGATGTTTTGGAAGTAGCTTGCCAGGACTTTATTCTGAGGTAATAGAACCTCTAATTTTTAGCTAGTCATATGGCCTTCCTTAGGAGCTCTGGTGGTACAGTGGTTAACACATTCGGCTTCTACCTAAAAGGTTGGCGGTTTGAACCCACTAGCTGCTCCATGGGAGAACAATGAGGCAGTCTGCTTCCGTAAAGATTTACAGCCTTGGAAACCCTATGGGGTGGTCCTACTCTGTCCTGTAGTGTCACTCTGAGTCAGAATTGACTTGATGGCAGTGGGTGGATGTAGCCTTCCTTAAGAAAAAAAGAGTACATAAATACAATGGATACTACTCAGCCAGTAGGAGAAGTGATATCTTGATATATGCTGCAATATGGATGGAGCTAGAAGACATTATGCTGAGTGAAATAAGTCAATCATAAAAGGACAAATAATATATGACCTCACTTACATAAAAGACAAGAAAAGCCAGATGTATACAGACAAAAGTTTGTTAGTGGTTACCAGGGGTGAGAGGGAGTGGAAGGGGAGTTTGTTGCTTATAAATACAAACTCACTGCCGTCAAGTCAATCGCGACTCATAGTGACTCATAGGGTTTCCAAGGCAGTATCTTTTACAGAAGTAGATTGCCCAGTCTTCTTTCTGAGGAATGTCTGGTGGGTTTGAACCGCCATTATGGAGTACTGAATTTCAGTTTATTGTGATGGAAAAATTGCATTCATTAAGGGTAGGGTTGAACAGCTGATTATTGTCCTGTCAGTAAGTTGTATACCTGTAAAAAGGTTGAATTGACAAAAGTAGTGTGATATATATGTTTACAGTGACAACAACAACAACAAAAAAGAATACCTGCTGAGTCTGCTTATGTACAACCAAATACCTCAAGGGATTTGGTTCCTTGGTTTGGATGTTTAGAGTCACGGTTTCATGGGACATCCCAGTAATTGGCCTAATAATGTATTCTGTCCTACCTCCTAGCTTGCTGCGTATGCTTGATGTCGTAAGCTTGCAGGTGGCCGTCCAAGGCACAACAATTGATCTGTGTTTCCCTGACAACAGAGGAAGGAGACTTAGAAATTGAAGGAGGATATGGAATGTGTGGCTAATTGCCTCTATGAACAACCACCCACCTTTGCAGAAGGATTGGATGGTGCCCGGCAACTATTACTGAACATTTTGATCACAGATGCCATAGAAGAATCCTGATCAAAAGGGGGGAAATGTAGAGCAGGATCTCAAATTCTCATGGAATTTCAGACTTTCTGGAGACATGGAGACTACTTGAACCCCTGAGACCACTGCCCTGAGATAATCTTTAAAACTTGAACCAAGAATATTCCCTGAAGTGTTCTTAAAATCAAGGAGTAGTTTAGCTCAAGTAGTGAAAAAACATCTGCCTTGAGCATAATGCTGTTTTAAGAACTATCTATATGAGAGCAGATTGACAACAGCAACTCGAAAGATTAGATAGGAACCTTAGGAGGTAGTGAGTTTATGTTAATGGAGGAGGAACAACTCCGAAAAAGAGGGTAAGATGGTTGCATAAGTTGAAGAATATAATCAATGTCACTGAATTGTACACGTAGAAACTGGAATTGGTGTGTTTTTGGTGTGTATATTCTCAACAACAACAGAAAATAAAATAATTTTTAAAAGAAAGGAATAAAGAGTAATCTCCTGTATTACCTTGCAGCTAGACACATGACAAAGTTATGGTCAATGGAATACAAGCAGAAATGTTGTAGGACAGATTCCAGGAAAATTCCTTAAAAGACATCTGTGTGGCCCTCTTACCGTAGAGGAAAGGAGGAGTTAGTATTAGAAGGGAGTGAAGGGATGTGTGTGGGGAAATATTCTGAGCAGACCAAAGTAAAAAGTTCCCTCAGGCCACTCTATTCACCTAAGCCCTCATCACTATCATTTTGTTTGTGACATGCTTTTAATATTTCATCATTAAAAAAACTGTTTTTCTATTTAAGTCAGTGATTTTAAAAAAAAAAAGTGTGGTATTTTCATTGTATCTTTTGCCCAGTGTCTGCACATTCACACACCTCATGACACATCTCTCCAGTCTTATAATACAAGTCAGTTAGAAAGTAGGATTTGATATCAAACCAATTCTCATTTGTTTACAACTGTGCATGGAGAAAATTATACAGTAATATGGATAATTTAATATATATGTTTGGCTCTGGAAAGGAGCTCTGGCGACACAGTGCCTAAGGCATTTGACTACTAACCAGAAGGTTGATGATTCAAACCCACCAGCCACTCCATGGAAGGAAGATTAAGCAATTTCTTTCTGTAAGGATTTACTGCCTCAGAAACTCAACGGGGGTCGCTATGAGTTGGAATCAACCCGATGACAGTGGGTTTGGTTTTTTGTTTATTTGGCTCTGGGATATTTTCTTTCATTGATGGGGAAAGGAAGGGAATGACCATCAAAAAAACAAACAACAACTTTATTGAGGGATAATTTATGTACAGTAAACAGCACCTACTTTAAGACCATGGTTTGATGTGTTTTGGCAAATGTACACACCTAGGTAACCTATTACAATCAAGATATAGACCATTTGCACCATCCTCAACAGTTCCCTTGGCCCTTTGCAGTCAATCTTCCCATCCCACTCCTGCTGGCCTCAGGAAACCACTGATCTACTTTGTCACTATAGATTAGTTTTGCCTGCCCTAGAATTTTATTTACAAGGTGTCATGCAGCACATGCCCTTTTGTGGGAATGACCATTTATGGGGTGCCTAGCATGTCACAGACACTCTACAAGTGTATAATCATTTCCCTTTTTGAGATAGAAAACCAAGACTCGGAAACAATTTATCAAGGTCACATAGCTAGTAAATGGCAGGGCAGAATGCTGACTTTATCTATTTTCAGACTTTGGGTCTTTCCTTACATACCACCAATCTACTGTCCTTGGTTTTACAGAGGCCCTAAAAGATGAGTATGTTTAAGGACTGGTAAACCCAAGAACAGATAGTTCTGCTTATAAAGGGTCACGTTTCAAAAGTTTGTGTATTAGTTGGGGAAATTCAACACATTTTCCCATAGAAACCACATTATACAAATGGTGGCTTGGTTCTCAGATCTGCCCTCAGATGCTGAGTTAACACATGAGGTGGCTGAAATACTATACAACTGCTATGAAAACAACATTGTGGCCATTCTAGAACTCAGGCAAAATAAAGGATTGTAGATTCATAGACATCTTGAGCTGTCACTTAGATGTAGGAATCGGCTCCAATATATCCCTGTTCATAGGCATTCTGCCTTAGCTGACTCCATTTCCCTTGCAAAATAATTAGAAAATTCTTCCTTGTTTCAAGTTGAAGCTTGTTTTCTATTACCTTCCCATTGTTGGTCCTACCCCCACTCTCTGATTCTACACAAATATGATCATTTGCCCATGTGACAAGTCCTCCAATAGTTAAGGATTCCTGACTTGTTCCCCAGAGGTTCCTTCATTTGTAACAAAGGGGTCTGAAGTTCCTCCAATTATTTGATACATGACCTGGTTTCCAGTAGTAGGCTGGAACTGGCTCAAGTTGACTTGGGAAAGCTGAATGTTAAATATTCAGGAGTTGTATGAACCACTTGACATGATATTCGTAGTCATGGTAGAGTACACCACAGTAATTAGCAAACATCAGTCTTGGAAGAAATATAGACAGAATGCTCTTTAGAAACAAGGATAGAGATACTATGTTCTCACTTATTTTTGGACACATCATTAGGAGGGACTGATTGCTGGAGAGGGACATCAGGGCTCATAAAATAGAGGGTCAATGAAAAAAGGGACACCCTCAATGAGATGGACTGACACAGTGGCTGCAATGATGGATTCAAACATACCTACTGTCTTAGTCCTCCAGTGCGGCTATTACAGAAATACTATAGGTAGCTTTAACAAACAGCAATTTATTCTCTTACAGTTTAGGAGGCTAGAAATCTGAGTTCAGAGTGCTAGCTCTAGGAAAAGACTTTTCCTCTCTATCTCTTGTTCTTATGAGGATTCTAGTGCAGAGACCCTGGGTCCAAAGAATATGCTCTATTCCTGGCTCCTCTTTCTTGGTAGTAATCGGTCCCCTTTCTCTGCTTCCTTCTCTCTCCTTTTATCTCTTGGACGATAAAAGGTGTTATAGGCCATAACCCAAGGAAACTCCCTTTATATTGGGTCAGAGCTATGATGGAACTAAGGGTATTGCAACCCACCCTTAATCCTAATCCTTTTACACTTGGTCAGCTTATCACATCAGATCACATCACAGGGTATCATTACATACCTGCTATTATTACATCATTACATAACTTCTAAACCACTGAGAATCATGGCTCAGCCAAGTTCACACAAATTTTGGGGGGATACAATTCAATCAGTGACAGCTACTATTGTGAGGATAATTCAGGACCAGGTAATGTTTCATTCTGTTATATACAAGATCGCTATGAGTCAGATCTGACTTGAGAGTACTTAAGAACAACAACAATTGCAAACACTACAAATTAAGTTTTTTTTTCCTTTCTGAGAAACCAGTTAATATACATTTACCAGAACACCACTGCCTTTACTATCCTGATTGCTACAAAATCTGTCCTAGTTAGCCTTCTTCAACCAGGGTACCCAAAATCTACCTCAGGATCCCAGACATGATCTAAACATGGTCTAAACAGTGAGTATGTAACCTACTTTTTCTGGACAGTCATTTCCATTGATCAGCTTGAACTCTTTTCATATGAACTCCCAATGTATACTTTTTAAGAAATACTGTGGTAAAAATATAACAAAACATATACTGTCTTACTAATTTCTACATGCACAAATCAGTGACATTGATTACATTCAAATTGTGCACCAATTCTCCCTACCATTGCATACTTTTATTGTTATTAAAAAAAAATTTATTGTGATTTGGGTGAAAGTTTACAGAGCATATTCATTTTCCATACAGAATTTCACATACACCTTGTCTTATGACATTGACTGCAGTTTCCCACAATGCAACAGCTCTCTTCCACTTCCTCCCCATAGTTACCTCTTCCCTGTATTTTTCCCTCCCATGCACTCCTGGCCCTCAAGCTGTCTCCCTGTGCATGCACTGCCCTTCTATTCTCCCATGATTGATTTCTCCAAGGAGTGTATCTACCTAATGTATGCCTATCTTTTGTTTGGCTGGAGGCCACAGGAGTGGGTTCAATTCCAGATCTGAAGGGCAGCTAGAGGCCACCGTCTCAGGAGTTCCACTAGGCTCTATCAGACCAGCAAACCTGGTCCCCCCCCTTTTTTTTTTATGATTTTGAGTTTTGTTCCACATTATTCTCCCACTCTATCCAAGATCTCTTACATAAATCCCCTTCCAAGTTATTGACAATGATAGCCGGGCACCATCTAGTTCTTCTGGTCTGATAGACATATAGACTGAGGATCGCATGGGGTACCAGTCCCTTGGACTGATTGTTTGCATACATTTTTGGTTTTCTTCATTCTTCTTTGCTCTGGATGAGGAGAGACCCATCGTTGCATGTAGGTGGCTGTTTGCAAGCATTTTAGATCCTAGTCACTACTTGCCAAAGTAGAATGTGGAACAATGTTTTTGTGTAGTATGTTGTGCCAACTGAGTTTGATGTCCTTTGTGACCATGGTCCTGAGCCCACAGGTCCAACTACTCACTCACTCAGTGTACCTGGCTGTGGCCAAGAAGTGACTACAACCTTGTCCCTTGTCAGCTCTACTATATACCTGGAAATTCTTACAGAAGATACAAATTCTTTCGTAGAAATATTGTCTGCCATATTGTTGATTTTTTAAAATAATATTTTAAAATTATTTTAATTAAAAAATTTCAATGCATTTTATTGAAATATAATTTATGTACAGTGAAATACACAAAACTAAAGTGACATGGGTCAATGCATTTTTTTTTTTT
>NW_006921646.1:6123582-6126233 GCF_000298275.1 Orycteropus afer afer
TTTTTGTGTTTATATTTAATTGGTGATTATATGTTGGAGTGACTTGCCCATGATTTTCCTTTTCTTTGTTTTGTTTGTATGTTATCTACGCAGGCAGGGCACTGTGCTGTGCTCCTCTATTCACTAGTTGATAGCACTTATGCATTCACCACCTGTCTTCTTTCCTGTTGTCAGCCTCTTGTATATCCTTGCTGACCTTGGCAAACAGAGCCTGTTCTTAGGTCCTGTTCCTGTTTTCATTCAGGTTTTTCCACTAGTTGGTGTCTAATCAACTTCTGTATAGTTCCTTTCAAAGCTCAGGGCTCCAGGGTTATCTTCTGTATCTCTGTCAATTGGATTTTCTTTTCTTTTGTTGAGGGTCTGTATCACTTGTCTGCCTATTCCTCCATCTTACCAGAAGTCCCCAATTTTTTAAAATTTTTATTGTGATTTAGGTGAAAGTTTACAGAACAAATTCATTTTCCATACAGCAGTTCATACTCATTTTGTTTCATTACATTGACTGCAATTCCCCACAATGTAACAGCTATGTTCCCACTTTCTCTCTGTCGATACCTCTTCCCTGTGTCCTTCTTTCCTATGCGTTCCATAAAGATTTACAGTTTCGGAAATCCATTGGGGGTTGCTATGAGTCAGAACTGACCCTATGGCAGTGAGTTTGAGAGTTTTTAAGTACAGTATGAGACTTGATATTTCTCTCAGCAATGTTTTATCTTGCTATCTTGGCCTCATTGTTCCAGCATACTTACTTCTGAGAGGGTAGTCCAATATCTAATACATAAGCTATTTTTCCCATTTTAATATTATCTGCAGACTCAACAAACTTGTCTTCTATATATATATTTTTCTTATTTAGAGGTTCATAACATGAGACCCATTACTTTATAGGGAGACTTCAGTAGCTCTGAAGTTTCTGTGAAGTTTTGTGAGTATGTGGATAGTCTGGGGGAGTGTATATAATTTTCTTTCATTAGATTCTTAAAGGGATCTATAACACATAGAAGTCTAAGACCTGCTTGTCGATACATTGATGGAAATGTGAATAGGACAGAACCAAAACTTCATAGAGATCATGGAACCTAAATAATCAAATCATAAGAAATAGTTTTGGATGTATCTTAAAGATTGATACTTTGTAGCAAAAGAAGTTTAATGGATCCAATATGGTAGGTAGGTGTGACAAAGCTGGATCCTGAAGGGAGTTGGGATACTTTAAGGTTATTAGAGGTGGAACTTCCAGATGCTTATTGTATCTGATTTTATCTCAAAAGTTTGGATGTATGGGTTTTATCTTCTTTGATAAAGGTACATTATATATTAGTCATCATCTTGGGGAAATCATAATTAGGGTATCTTTGATGGTAAGAACAGTTCTTGGCTACTAACAAGAAGGATGGCAGTTCAAATCCACCCAGTGGCTCTCTGAAAGAAAGGCCTATAAGAAATGGTTCTGCAAAGATTACTGCAAGAAAGCCTTGTGGAGTAGTTCTACTCTGTAACACGTAGGGTCACTGTGAGTCGGAATCAACTCCAAGGCAAAAGGTTTGGTTTTATGTTTTGGTTTGCAAAAGGAATAAAAAGAAGAGAGAGATTATGTTTAGGATCTCCTGAACTGGGATGAATCGAACAAGGACCTCATAAGAGCTAAGGGAAAGGGGAAGCATGGGGGAACCTCCCTATGTTCTATTGGGCAAGGAGAAGTTGCATTCACAGCATTTCTGGGGCCTGGGGTGAAGACCTTGACTAAGGCCAGTGCACATATTCTGTGGAGGGGTGGGAACCTCTAAGGTGAGGAGAGAGGAAGCCAGTTTTAAACAACGGTTCATGGAGACCATATGGCAATCAAAGGCCCATTGCTCCCATAAATCCATTATCTGACCATCCATACTGTTCCTTAACTTTTTATTGTGATTGGGATGAAATTTTGCAAAATAGATGTTTTACATTCAACACCCATACACATTTTGTTTTGTGACACTAGTTACATTTCCCACATTGTAACAGCTCTCCTCCCACTTCCTCCCCGTGGTTACCCTTTCCCTGTGTCCTTCTTGCCTAAGTATTCCTGCCTCCCTACCTTTCTCCCTGGGCAAATGATGCTCTTCTGATATTCCATGATTGATTGTTCTAAGTAGTGCATCTCTCTGGTGTAGGTGTTCGGCTCATAGCCTATCTATTATTTGGCTGAGAGTTAAGCCACAGGAATGAATTCAATTCCAGGTGCTAAAGGTGACCTGGGGCTATAGTCTTGGGGGTTTCACCAGTCTCTATCAGACCAGTAAACCTGGTCTTTTTTATGATTTTGAGTTTTATACCACATTTTTCTCCCATCTACTCAGGATCTCCAATTCTGAACCTTTTCCAAGTGGTTGGCATTGGTAGCCAGGCACCATCTAGTTCTTCTGGTCTCATGGTCATATAAGTTGAGGTTTTCATGGTCCATTCATCCTTTGGACTAACTGTTTCCATATATCTTAGATTTCTTCATTCCTCTTTGCTTTGGACTAGGAGAGACCAATAGTTGCATCCTAGATGGCTTTTAAGACACCAGTTGTTACTCACTGAAGTAAGATGTAGAACAATATTTTCTCATACCATGTTGTGCCAATTAAGCTTGCTGTCCCCCATGATTATGGTCATAAGCCCACAAG
>NW_006921646.1:6127678-6132759 GCF_000298275.1 Orycteropus afer afer
GTATTAAAGGAAGAAGTCCAAGCTGCAGTGAAGGAATTGGCAGAAAACAAGGCTCCAGGAATTGACAGAATACCCAGTGAGATGTTTCAACAAACAGCACTGGAGGTGCTTACTCATTCATGCCAAGAAATTTGGAAGACAACCACCTGGCGGACTGACTGCAAGAGATCAATATTTTTGTGCCCATTCCAAAGAAAGATGAACCAACAGAATGTGGAAATTATAGAATAATAATATCATTAATATCAAACATAAGTAAAATTTTGCTGAAGATAATTCAAAAATGGTTGCAGCAGTATACTGATAGGGAACTTCCAGAATGCAATCTGGATTCAGAAGAGAACATGGAATGAGAGCTATCATTGCTGATGTCAGATGGATCTTGGCTGAAAGCAAAGAATACCAGAAAGATGTTAACCTGTATTTTATTGACTATGCAAAGGCATTTGACTGTGTGAATCATAACAAATTATGGATAATATTATAAAGAATGGGAATTCCAGAACATTTAATTGTGCTCATGAGGAACCTATATGTATATAAACCAAGAGGTTGTTATTAGAATAGAATAAGGGGATACTGCATGGTTTAAAATCAAGAAGAGTGAGTGTCACAGTTGTATCCTTTCGCAATATTTATTCAACCTGTATTCTGAGCAAATAATCCTAGACACTGGAGTATGATGAACATGGCATTAAGATTGGAGGAAGACTCACTAACAACCTGCGATGTGCAAATGACACAAACTTGCTTGCTGAAAGTGAAGATGACTTGAACCACTTACTGATGAAAGCAAAGACTACAGTCTTCAGTTTGATTACACCTCAACATAAAGAAAACAAAAACCTCACAACTGGACCAAAAAGCAACATCACCATAAATGGAGAAATGATTGAAGTCAGGGATTTCATTTTGCTTGGATCTACAATCAACACCCATGGAAGCAGCAGACAAGAAATCAGATATTGTATTGCACTGGGAAAATCTGCCACAAAAGACCTCTGTAAAGTTTTAAGAAGCAAAGACGTCACTTTGAAGACTAAGGTGCACCTGACCCAAGCCATGGTATTTTCAATCGCCTCATATGCATGTGAAAGCTGGATGATAAATAAGGAAGGCCAAAGAAAAGTTAGTATCTTTAAATTGTGGTGTTGGAGAAGAATACTGAAAATACCATGGACTTCCAGAAGAACAAACAAATCTGTTCTGGAAGAAGTGCAGCCAGAGTGCTCCTCGGAAGCGAGAATGGCCAGATTTCCTCTCACCTGCTTTGGTCAAGTTGTCAGAAGGGACCATTCCCTGGTGAAGGATATCATGCTTGGTAAAGTAGAGGGTCAGTGAAGAAGGGGAAGACCTTCAATGAGATGGATTTACACAGTGGCTGCAATGATGGGCTCAAGCATGGCAAAAATTGTGAGGATGAAGCAGGACTGGGTAATGTTTCATTCTGTTGTATACAATGTCACTATGAGTTGGAGCCAACTTGGTGGCATCTAACAACAACAACAGATACTCAGTTAAAGAGGCCATTTTATTTATTCAATTATTTATATCAATATAAATTTGATATAAATATCTCATGGATATTTATTTTATTTTGTGGATTATCATCCAGTACTATTGTTATTTATTTTGTTGTGAAAACTTTGGCCATTGTTTCACTCTTGGCCATTGGGAGCTCTTTTAGGCTGATTCCTGTATCCTTTTAACAAGCTCTCATCCCTTTTTGAGCATTATCTTATGTTTGGGCACCACAAAATGCCCCAGGCTCATCTTGGGTTTTCCCAGCCAAGCAAGCCTTGGAATCAAGCACTTCTCCAAGGAATCTTGGTTCCCTTCGTTACTGAATGGTATTTAGAAATCAAATCTGGGCTCTAGATGTGCTCATTGCTATTGGATATCATTGCTTCTAGACCTTCTCAATGGTCAGAGCTAGGAAATATATGTGTCTATACTAACTCACACTTATACACAGATCTCTATGAATTTCTCTATCTATTTATGATATCAGCTAAAGAGTATCTTTTGAAGATTATTTCTATGTCTTTACAACCTAGCATACAGTAGGTTTATAACAGATATTTGCTAAATTGAATTGAATTAACTAAGGGAATAATTTTATGCACAAACGTGTTTGAGGATTACTTTGTTGAGTAACAATCAGGGTCTTAAAAGCTTGCGAGTGGCCATCTAAGATGCAACTATTACTCTCTCCACATCCAGAGCAAAGAAAAGTGAAGAAAATCAAAGATGCATGGAAACAGTCCAAGGAACTAGGAGACCATGGGAACCTCAGCCTACATGACTCTGAGATCAGAAAAAACTAGATGGTGCCCAGCTATCACTGACAACCACTCACAAAGGGGGGAAAAAATGGAGATCCTGGATAGAGTGGGAGAAAAATGTGGAACAAAACTTAAAATCATAAACAAAAAAACACCAGGCTTACTGCTCTGATAGAGACTGGTGAAACCTTAAGACTATGGTTCCCAGTCACCCTTTGGGCCTGGAATTGACCTCATTCCCATGACTTAACTTTCAGCCAATAAAAGACAGGCTTATAAGGTGAACAGTTACACTAGGGAGGTACATTCAATCAAGCGAGCAGATCAACCATGGGAGATCAGAAGAGCAGTTTTTCCACAGGTAGAAAGCTCAGAGGGCAGGGATGCATAGGAAAGAAGGATACTGGGAGAAAGTAACCACAGGGAGGAAGTGGGAAGAGAGTTGTTACATTGTAGGGATTGCAATCAATGTCATGAAACAAAATGTGTATAAACTGTTGAATGGAAAATGAAATTGTTCTGTAAACTTTCACCCAAATCACATAAATAAAATATTTCTATAAAGTTTCAAGATTTAAAGCCAGAGCAAGATAAAAAAAAAAAAAAAAGTCAGCTGAAAAGACTTTGTCTTGAAATTTGGAAATCAGGGTTCAAGGACAAGGTCTTACTACTTAGTAGCCCCTGGATCCGGAACCAGTCACTTAACCACTATGGGCTCAAGTTTCTTCATCTATGAGATGAAAGAGTAACTAAGTGTGGTGGTTATGTTTGTGTGTCAACTTGGCTGGTCCTGGTTGAGTGGCTGGGCAGCTGGTGGTAGTTATTCCCCTTGATGAGACTGGCAATCAACTCCATGGTGGGATCTACCACAAGCAGCTGAGTAGCTGCTTTGGGTATGTGGTCTGCTTCCTATACATAAGAAGCAGCTTTGGGAATGGTCTCTAGCTTATGGCATGCTTGGACCCTGCATGTAGCCAGGTCGTTGTCCAGCAGCCTGCCATGCTCTGCCGACTTTGGGACTTACAATGTACTTGAATGAATGACCTGCTGTGCGGTTTGGTAACATCGGGACTGTGCCTTTTTACTTGTCTACCTTGCGCTTGGCAGCCTCAGCAGCCAGCAGCTGTCTGAGTGAAGAAAAGCCTCTAGCTTCAGTGGGCCAGGAGCTGGAGGCAGAGCTGAAGCCCAAGGCTGAAGGGTTTTCACCCAGCCCCTAGAGCTTGGCACTCTGAACTTGGACTTAAAGCCTCCAAATTGTAAGAATAAACTCCTGCTTGTTAAGGCCATCCCATTTGTGGTCTATTCTTGTCAGAGTGGCACTAGGTAACCAGAACACTAAACTAAATAATTCTTAATCTTCCTTCTAGTTTGGGAGCACAACTTTAATCATATCACTCACTTCCTTAAAACATGTTTTCAGATCCAAACTTCTCTCCCACTTACAAGTTTTATGACCTTAAACATTATTACTGCTGAGCTGATTCCAACTCAGGATAATACCATGGGTTACAAAGTAAAACTTATCCATAGGGTTTTCTTGGCAGTAATCTTTACTAAAGCAGGCCACCAGGATTTTTTTCCAATGTTTTTGTTGAGTGGGTTTGAACTACTAACCTTTAGGTTAATATTTGACTGCAAACTGCTTATACCACCAAGGGATCTTAAAATATCTTTTAAGGGCTGATGTTTTCTCAATTTTTCAAAAAACCACAATTCATAGTAAGAAATATAATTTGCAGTACAGCCTGATTGTGTATGTGTATCTATATGTGTGTGTGTACCAAAAAAAAAAAAAAAATCAAACTCACTGCCATCAAGTAGATCCTGACTTATAGCTAACCCTCCATGGGTTTCGGAGGTGGTATCTCTATGGAAGTAGATTGCCCAATCTTCATTCCAAGGAGTAGCTGGTGGGTTTGAATTGCCAGCCTTCTTGTTAGCAGTCAAATGCCTTAGGCACTATGCCACCAGAGCTTCCTATGTGTGTACACATATACTTAATATATGTGTATATAAGCACATATAAGGGAGCTCTGGTGGCGTAGTGCCTAAGGCATTTGACTGCTAACCAGAAGGTTGGTAGTTCAAACCCACCAGCCATTCCTCAAGAGGAAAGTTGGGCAATCTACATCCATAGTGATACTGCCTCAGAGACCCAAGGAGGGGTTGCTATGAGTCAAATCTGACTCCATGGCAGTGGGTTTGGTTTGGTTTATGCACATATAAATACATATATATGTGCATGTGTGTGTGTACACACCCATTCCTCACTTACCAATGTGACAAGATTCCAAAGATCAGGTTGTTACGCAAAAATTGTCATTATGCAAGATTTGTACCCATTCCAAAGAAAGGTGATCCCACAGAATGTGGAAATTATCAAACAATATCATTAATATCACATTCCAGTAAAATCTTATTGAAGATAATTAAAAAATGGTTGTAGCAGTATATTGACAGAGGGCTTCCAGAAATGGAAGCTGGATTCAGAAGACGACGTGGAACAAGGGATATCATTGCTGATGTCAGATGGATTTCAGCTGAAAGCAAAGAATACCAGAAAGATGTTTACTTATGTTTTATTGACTATGCAAAAGCATTTGATTGTGTGGACCATAACTAATTATGGATAACAATGAGAAGAATGGGACTTCCAGAACACTTGATTGTGCTCATGAGGAACCTGTACATAGATCAGGAGACTGTCATTTGAATAGAACAAGGGGATATTGCATGGTTCAAAATCAAGAAGGCAGTGGGTCAAGGTTGTATCCTTTCACCATACTTATTCAACTT
>NW_006921646.1:6133444-6134588 GCF_000298275.1 Orycteropus afer afer
GGAAACCCAAGGAGGGGTTGCTATGAGTTGGATCCAACTTCATGGCAGTGTGTTTGGTTTTGCTTTAATCCAAGCCATGGTATTTTCAATAGCCTCTTATGCACGTGAGAGCTGGACAGTGAATAAGGAAGACCGAAGAAGAGTTGATGCTTTTGAGTTGTGGTGTTGGAGAAGAATGGTCAGAGTACCATGGTCTGTTAAAAGGACTAACAAATCTGTCCTGGAAGAGGTGCAGCCAGAATGCTCTTTGGAAGCAAAAATGGCCAGACTTCATCTCACCTACTTTGGTTATGTTATCAGAAGAAACCATTCCCTGGAGAAGGATATCATGCTTGGTAAAGTGGAGGGTCAATGAAAGAGGGGAAGGCCCTCAACGAGATGGATAGACACAGTGGCTACAGTGATGGGCTTAGGTATAGCAAGAATCATGAGGCTGGCATAAGACCAGACAGTGTTTCGTTCCACTGTGCGTAGGGTCTGTGTGAGTCAGAGATGACTTGATGGCATCTAACAACAACAACAACAACAAACATGGAGGATGATCACATCAGATCACAAAATGGAAGATAACTACATCATTACATAACAGTCAAATTATATCATTTTATAGCTACCAAATCACATTATTACATAACTGCCAAATCACTGAGAATCATAGCTCAGCCAAGTTGACACACAACATTAACCGTCACAGCCAGTGTTAGTCTTTTTTTTGGAGGGGTGGTCTTCAAGTTTCTTCTTCTTCTTCTTTTCTTTTAAAAATTTTTTATTGTGATTTGGGTGAAAGTTTACAGTGCAAATTCATTTTCCATACAGCAGATCATACACATTTTGTTTCATGCCTTTAACTGCAATTCCCCACAATGTAACAAGTTTCTTCCCACTTCCTCCCTGTGGTTACCTCTTCCCTCCCATGAATTCGCCCCCTCTCAGCTATTTCCCTGTGCAAACACTGCCCTTCCGTTCTCCCACGATTGATTGATTGCTCTAATGAGTGTGTCTGCCTGATGTAAATATTCACCCCATATGCCTGTCTATTGTTTGGCTGGAAGTCACAGGAGTGAGTTCAATTCCACACCTGAAGGGTAACTAGGGGCCATAGTCTCAGGGGTCTCACCAGGCTCTATCAGACCAGTAAACCTGG
>NW_006921646.1:6135748-6140579 GCF_000298275.1 Orycteropus afer afer
CAGAAGGCTGGTGGTTCAAACCCACCAGCCACTCCTCGGAAGGAAGGTTGGGCAATCCTACTTCCGTAGTGATACTGCCTCGGAAACCCAAGAAGGGGTCGCTATGAGTTGGGGCAGACTCGACGGCACATAACAACAACAACAACAGTCTTGACCTACTAAATTGGTTTCAAGATACAAATCACATTTTGAAAAACACTTCTGCAGAACAAAATCTAAACTCCTCAGCACAGCAGGGCTAGCTCTTCAAGACATGGCTGCTGCCACTAGCACTGAGGCATAAAACAGAGCTCCTAATTCCTCCAACACACCATCCTATTTCACATCTCCTTGTCTTTGCACTTTCCATTCCCACCATCTGGGATGACTTCTACCTTTCCCCTTGACCCTTACCCCACCCACCCCTAGACCATCAGCCTGGCAAACCATCTTCATTTTTCAAAGCCAAATATGTGTGCCAACCCTTCCAAGAAATCTTTTCTTACCCATAATCACCTGTGAAGAGTTGACCCCCTGTCCTCCACCTTGTGCTATCTCTGAACCCTGATTCAAATTCATGTCACAATTAATGTACTTAGCTGTCAGCTTCCCCTCTGACTTGGTAAATTCCTCAAGGTCAGGAAAGCAGGTGTCATTCATTGTTGTATCACCAATACTTTTCTCAAGATCTAACACACGGGGTTCAGGTTCAATGCATGTTTGTTGAATTGATGAGGGAGTTCTTTTGGAGGAAGGCAAGCCTGCCTGATTGCCTCAGGCTGAATTACTTCTACCTCTGCTTTGTTCTCTGGCTGCCTGTGTTCAAATCCCAGTGCTGCCACTTCTCATGTGACTCTGGGCAAGTAACTTAATGTTCCTGTGTGTGCTTCAGTTTTCTCATCCGTAAAATGAGAAAAACAATATCATGTGCTTCATTGCTGCTATGAGAGTTACATTAGTTCATTCATGTAAAGTATATTATGGTCTGTCTACATGTTTTGTGCCACTAAACTGTAAGCACCAGGAGAGAAGTTTTACATCTCCCTGGGTGCTTTCCTTTCTTTTTAAATTTATTTTTGTTGTTGTTGAGAATATACATAGCAGAACATACACCAGTTCAACAATTTCTACATGCATGATTCAGTGACATTGAGTACATTCTCCCTCAGTGCTTTTTATACAGGCTATACTCATATTTATTGTGTTGTTAGGTGTCATTGAGTTGGCTCTGACTTATAAACAGAACAAAACACTGTATGGTCCTGCACCACACTCACAATCCTTGCTATGCTTGAGGCCATCATTGTAGCCACAGTGTGCTTCTCCAGGGAGTAGTCCCTTCTGACAATATTATCAAAGTAGGCGAGACAAAGCCTGGCCATTCTTGCTTCCAAGGAGCAATCAGGCTGTACTTCTTCCAGGACACATTTGTTTGTTCTTCTGGAAGTCCAGGGTATTTTTGGTATTCTTTGCCAACACCATAATTTAAAGGCATCACTCTTCTTTGGTCTTCCTTATTGATTGTCCAGCTTTCATATGTATATGAGGCGACTGAAAATAACCATGGCTTAGTCTTCAAAGTGGCATCTTTGCTCCTTAACATTTAAAGAGGTCTTTTGTCACAGATTTGTCCAGTGCAATAGGAAGTCTGCTTTTTTGTCTGCTGTTTCCATGGGCATTGACTGTGGATCCAAGTAAAATTAAATCCCTGACAACTTCAATCTTTTCTCCATTTATTGTGATGTTGCTTATTGATCTAGTTGTGAGGATTTTCTTACTCCTCGTAGAGCATCATAAATGTTGACCTAAATGGCAGATCATCAAAATGACTGTTTTCCTTACATAGCTACAAGAGGGACCCTAGAAACCCAGGCCAGCATTATTTCCATATCTGTCTACCATGTGGGAATTATACCAAAGGACAAGTCATTGAACATCTAATAACCTTCAGGAAAGACAGCCTGAAGAAACCAAGCCTGCCACCCAAAGACCCGCAGCCATTGAGTCAATTGCAACTCACAGCAACCCTATAGAACCGCCCCATATGGTTTCTGGAAGCAGGCTATCTCATTTTTCTCCTGTAGAACAGCTAGTAGTTTTGAAACTTTTGGTTAGGAGCCCAGTGTTTTAACCATAGTGCCACCAGAGTTCCTTAAGCCTGCCACAGATACTCTAATTCTTCAAGCAATTCAACAAGCATGGCAGACAAAGGAAAACTTGTCGGATTGTTATTTAAGACTGTCAACAATTCTTTGGCCAAGTGTGAACTGCCCTGAGGTAAGGGGAAATACTTTGTTATGAATAGGGAATTGGCTCTATCCTGAAAAACAGAGGTTAGGGTTGGGGGTGTTGTAGTTAAGGTTGTGTGTCAGCTTGGCTGGGCCTGGTTGAGTGGCTGGGCAGCTGGTTGTAGTTATTCCCCATAATTGAGACTGGCAATCAACTCCATGGTGGGATCTACCACAAGCAGCTGAGTAGCTGCTTTAGGGATGTGGTCTGCCTCCTACATATAAGCAGCTTTGGGAATGGTCTCTAGCTTATGGCATGCTCAAACCCTGCACATAGCCATGTGGTTGTTCAGCAGCTTGCTGTGCTCTGCCAACCTTGGGACTTTCAGTGGACTCGAATTAATGTGGTTTGGTAACATTGGGACTGTGCCTTTTTGCTTGTCATCCTTGAGCTTGTCAGTATCAGCAGCCAGCAGCTGTCTGAGTGAAGAAAAGCCTCCAGCTTCAGTGGGCCAGGAGCAGGAGGCAGAACTGAAGCCCAAGGTTGAGGGGCTTTTACCCAGCCCCTAGAGCCTGGCTCTTTGAACTTGGACTTAAAGCCTCCAAACTAAGAGAATAAACTCCTGTTTGTTCAAGCATCCCATTTGTGGTATATTCTTGTCAGAGCGGCACTAGGTAACCAGAACAGGCAGGTACTTTTCTGTTTAACAGTGAGGTTCTTCCACGTGTGTAAGCTACTTCTCCTACCTCTGTATCACTCAGGACCAGCTGCAGGGAATGAGAAACCACTCCAGGTATTTTAAGGAGAAAGAGATTGGATACAGGGAGTTTGTTCCTTTAAAATCTTTGGAAGGGCAGGAGACTGTGTCTCTGGGAATGATTCCTAGAATAACACTATTGATCTGACTTTCCAGGAGAGCTGCTGCCACTGCTCCCATCAGGAAGGTGGTTCAGGAGGCTGCTTTGAGAACTGTTGATGTCTAGAGAACACTCCCACAGCATCAATCCAGGGACCAGAAACCATAGCTGCCCACAAAGCTAGTGACTGAACACTGGAGAGAAACATGGCATCTCCATGACCTTGCTTGCCAGAAGCAAAATCACAGGAAGCACGAAGATAGCCTCAGTCATCTTCAGTAAAACTTTCCACATTCGTCCTCCACATCCAGCCTCCAGGACTGTAGCTGCAAGGAGTCTGGAACATTTTGGTTTTAGCTTTCCACTATGAGGTACAGGAAAGGACACTCAGAAATCAAACCAAATCAAATCCACTACCATCAAGGGGATTCTGACTCATAGTGACCCTGTAGGACAGAGTAGAACTGCCATCTAGGGTTTCCAAGGCTGTCATTTTTATGGAATCAGACTGCCACATCTTTCTCCCACACAGTGGTTGGTGGGTTTGACCTATTGGTTAGCATCAGAGCACTTTAGCCACTGCATCACCAGGGCTCCTTTGAAGGTACATTAAAACCAAAACCAAACTCACTACCGTCATTTCAATTCCAACTCACAGCGACCCCCGTTGGGTTTCTGAGGTTATAAATCTTTGTCAAAGTAGATTGCCCAATTTTTCTTCCAGGGATCTGCTGGTGGGCTTGAACCACTGACTTTCCAGTTAGCAGCCAAATGCTTTATCCACTACACCACCAGAGCTCCTTTTGAAGGTACATTAGAGCAGTTGATACAGATGTTGGATCAGCTGACCCACCATATCCTCCATGCCCTCACTCACTGTGCTCCAGTCACTGGCTTTCTTTTCTTATTTGTATTTTATTTTTAATATTTTATTGTGGTTCGGGTGAGAGTTTCAGAACACATTAGTTTTCCATTCAACGATTTATATACATTTTGTTTCATGATATTAGTTGCAATCCCCTCAGTGTACCAGCACTCTTCACACTCCCTCCCTGGGTTCCCTGTTTTCATTCATGCTTCTTTCCTTTCCCTTCCTGCCTTCTGAACTTTATTTTTGGGCAAATGCTGCCCTTTTGTTCTTGTATTGTTGGTTGATTATTCTGAGGAGTATGGTTCTTACCAGTATTATTTACTTTATTTAAAAAAACAAAACAAAACTCACTACCGTCGAGTTGGACCCAACTCATAGTGACCCCTCCTTGGGTTTCCAAGCACTGTCACTATGGAAGTAGATTGCCCCACCTTCTAGTGGAGGTGTGGCTGGTGGGTTTGAACCACCAGCCTTCTGGTTAGCAGTCAAATGCCTTAGGCACTATGCTGTCAGAGCTCCCATTTACTTTATAGGCCTGTTTATTTGACAGAGAGATGATCCCCAGCATTGGGTTCAGTTCCAGGGTTGGAAAGTGTCTAAGAGCAATTTGGGGTTCCACTAGTTGTATCAGACCAGTAAGTCTAGTCTTTCTTATGATTTTGAATTTTGTTCTATGGTATTTTACCACTTTGTCCAGAATTTCTATTGTGATCCCAATCAGAGTGGTTGATTGTGGTAACCAGGTACCATCTAGTTCATTCAGTTTTAGGCGAATGGAGGCTGTGATTCCCAGGGTCCATTCATTAGTCCTTTGAACTGATTATTTCCCTGAGTCTTTGATTTTCTTCACTCTTCTTTGCTCCAGATGGTGAGAGACCAAAAGTTGCATCTTAGA
>NW_006921646.1:6140949-6142420 GCF_000298275.1 Orycteropus afer afer
CCCCAGTGTAATAGCTCTCTTCCCACTTCCTCCCTATAGTTACCTCTTCCCTGTGTCCTTCTTTCCTACACATTCCTGCCCTTTGAGCTATCTCCCTGTGCAAATACTGCCCTTCTGTTCTCCCATGATTGATTGTTCTAAGGAGTGTATCTACCTGATGTAAATGTTCACCCTATATGCCTGTTTATTGTTTGGCTGGAAGCCATGGGAGTGAGTTCAATTCCAGACCTTAAGGGTAACTGGGGGCCATAGTCTTGGGGGTCTCACCAGGCTTTATCAGACCAGTAAATCTGATCTTTTTTTTATGAATTTGATTTTTGTTCCTCATTGTTCTCCTACTCTGTCCAGGATTTCCTGCGTTGATCCCTTACTGAGTGATTGACAGTGGTAGCTGGGCACCATCTAGTTCTGGTCTCATGGTCATATAGGCTGAGGTTCGCATGGTCCACTGATGAACCTTTTCTTTGGATAAGGAGGGACCCATTATTGCATCTAGATGCTTGCAAGCTTTCAAGTTTTTAAGACCCCAGTCACTACTCACCAAAGGAGGATGTAGAACATTGTCTCTGTGGACTATGATATGCTAATTGATCTAGATGTCCTCCTAGGCTATGGCCCTGAGTCTCCAAGCCCTCCAGTCACTGGCTTCCTGACTGTCCTTTGAACACATGGAACTTGTTTTCCCCTAAGGACCTTTGCACTTACTGTTCCTTCTGTTTGGATTGTCCTTTTCAGTCCAGAAGCATAATCCCTACTCCCCCTGAAATACATTCCTTGTCCAAAGACCTCCTGATTGTCCTTCTCCATTGTCTCTAAGGTCTGTTCCTGACTCAGTGCAAAAAGGGCGAGGAGGCCACATGTTCTGACCTCCTCTAATCTCACAAGAGGAAGACAGAATCACCATCAATAACCCAAGGCCTATTCCTGAGAGGCCAGACATGCTGCCTCCTTCCAGCCCTTTCTCCAACTGTTCCTCCCAAAGCACCCACCACCTCTCTCCTGGGTTTGATAATTCGCTGCAGTGGTCATGCAGAACTCACAGATTATGGGGCTTATTAGGGAAGCACCAGGATACAATTCAAGTTCAGGAAAAAACGCTCAGTCTCTCTCCCAGCCCACCGTCTCTCAGCCAAGTCTCTCACAGTCTCTCCCCCAGCAGTGCATATCCCTCAGTGTCTTACTCAGCAATGCGTGTCTCTTGCATCTCTTTCCCAGCAGCACGTGTCTCTCAGGAGTGCCCTCTCTTGCAGCAGCACTCTTCCTCAACCAGCAGTCAGAGAGAGTTCTGCCTCTAGGAGGTCTCCTTTTGAATCTGGCAGAGTGGTCAAACTAGCCAATCATAGCATCAGAACTCTAAGCACCTGAGAGAGAGTGGGAACCTCCCAGAACATTGTTTTGTGCCACTCCCAACAGAAATACTCTAGGTGGACAACTCTAGCAATCAGGAGTTCCTCAGTTGCTCATAGCAAAT
>NW_006921646.1:6143055-6144558 GCF_000298275.1 Orycteropus afer afer
TCCTTGTGACATGTCAGCTACTGTTCTATCCATGTATTCTCTGAGTCTCAGATCTAAGACTCCATCAGCAGCAGCCACAGCATTATTTATGTTTGAACCTCCAATCTTCTGGTTAGCAGTCAAATGTCTTAGGCACTACACCACCAGAGCTCCCATTATCTGGGATAAGACTCTCTATTACATTATCTTGTTTTATTTTCCTCATAGCACCTATCACTAGCTAAAATTAGCATATATATGTACACACAGATGATTCACCTGCTTATCTTCTATGTTTTCTCCTTAAAATATAAGTTTCAGGCAAGTAGAACATTTATCTTTCCTTCACCTCTGTAACTCTAACATCTAGAACAGGGTTTGATGTGTTTGTATGTGCTCAATGAACATTTGTCGAATGAATGAACCACTGAGAATAGAGAAAACATAGCACTTTGTACTTACTTCTGTTCCCTATTTTTATATAGTATGTGATTTATCACATACTATTCCAACTACTTCCTTACATGTCCCCTTCTTGATTTAAGGGCAAGGCTGCATCTTATTTTTTATTGTTGCCTCACTTCTTAGCACAAGTCCTGGCATATAGTTGACATGCCATGCAATTTGATGAATGAAGGAAAGGAAAGAAGGAAGGAAAGAAAGAAGAAAGGAGGAAGGAAGGAAGGAAGAGGAAAATTTTAAAGAACATTTAAAGAAAATGTTTAGGACTTCAGGTAAAATGGAGGAATAGGCAGACAAGTGACACAGACCTTTCTCAACAAAGGAAAGAGAAACCAATCAACAGAGATATAGAAGATAATCCTGGAGCCCTGAGCTTTGAAAGGAACTATACAGAAGTAGATTAGGCACCAACTAGTGGAAAAACCTGAATGAAAACAGTGAGTATGGGGACAGTCAGAGCTGCAGACTGTCAGCTACTCTGACGGGACCTACAGCTTGAGTACTTCCAAGTGGTATTGGGACTTGAGAATTTACCTAAAGATCAGCCCTGGTCACCAAGGGCTGCAGGGACGACTGCACTGGCGGTCTATGACTAGGAAGGGAAACAGCAAGGAGGCAGACAACCTGAGCTGTTTACTTTCCACTGTCCAGAAGGCACAGCCATTTTGATTGTTTACATGTGGCAGCCATTTGGATATTTAAAGTGACCGAGGGTACAGCCATTTGGAATCTTTATAAGTGGCACCCATTTTGGAGTTTAAAGTGACAGCATTCTCATTTGGATTCCAGGGACCTAAGAATAGACTCTGTTTGCCAAGGACGCCAAGGACACATGGGAGGCTGATAACAGGAAAGGAGACAGGTGGTGAGTGTATATGTGCTGCTAACTAGTGAACAGAAGAGCACAACACAGTACCCTGCTTACATAGATAACATACAAAGAAAACAAAAATTGTGGGCAAGTCACTCCAACATACAATCACCAATTAAATATAAACACAAAAACATCACAATGCCTCAGACGCAAAAGAGCATCACAGTCCACACAAAGAAGCAAGATAA
>NW_006921646.1:6152017-6165082 GCF_000298275.1 Orycteropus afer afer
TGTTCATCACAGCGCTATTTACAATAGCAAAAAGATGGAAACAACCTACGTGCCCATCAGTGGAAGAGTGGATGACCAAGCTGTGGTACATATACACAAGGGAATGCTATGCAGCACTGAGGAATAATGCAGAGTCTGCAAAACACCACATAATATGGATGAACTTGGAGGACATTGTGCTGAGTGAAATAAGTCAATCACAGAAGGACAAATACAGTATTAGTTTGTTGCTGTGGAGGGTCAAGGAAGGGTTTATATATGGAGAGAAAGTTCCTTTGTTGGTTTCCAGGGGTGGGAGGGAGTGGGAGGGAACACTGAAAAAATAAAATAAAATAAAAAGCATTGACCCATGTCACTTTAGTTTTGTGTATTTCACTGTACATAAATTATATTTCAATAAAATACATTTAAAAAAAAAGAAAGAAAATGTTTAGGAAACAGATGTGATCTAGTATGTCGGATGGCAGGGAGGGGAGGAGGTGATAATTGTACAAAAGTGATTACATTCCAAATAAAGCAATCTCAGTCAGGCCAGCAAATGCAAGAGATCCTCCTCAGAGCTTGAGGGTGGGGCAGGTGGGGTGGCCTGAGGTCAGGGTAGCAGGCCTCAGGCTCAGCCTGTGCAGAGAAAGATACAGGGAGCTGGAAAAGTCCTTGAAGAGGAATTGCAAAGTGTCTATTTGCAGAGTCGATAGCACTTGTAGTTTCTTGACACTTTTTACAACTACTTCTCCCAATCCTTTTGAAAGGGATCCTTTATTTCCCCTAAAACTGTTTGAGAAGTAGGCTGACTTCCATTCTCCAACACATCACTCATACAATACATCCTTCAGTGTCACACTGTTGGGGCAAGCGAAAAATCAAGCATCCACTTTTAAATAAATTGCATTCTAGTGTGGCCCCTCATGGAATAACTGAAGGGAAAAGGCAGTCTTCAAAGGAAGCAGAGGAGATTTTAGAAAAATATAAAGCTTGAAACACTGTTCACTTTTTGATCTTTCTATAACTTTAATATCCACTGCCATTATGCTAATTCCAACTCATAGTGACCCCTGTTGGGTTTCCAAGGCTGTAAATCTTTATGGAAGTAGGTTGCCTCATCTTCCTCCCATAGAGCATCTGGTGGGCTTGAACTGCTGACTTTCTGGTTAGCAGCCGAATGCCTTACCCACTATGCCACCAGAGTTCCTATTATACCCTTAATTGGTAAGTTTATTTCTGACAATCACCAAATGTTTGTTTAATTCAGACTTACATATACACAAGCACACACATATACAAGCACATATGTATGCAAGTACACAAACACAGATAAATATACATGTATACAAACCCATGTGCACATAAACACTAGCACACATACACAACACACAATATATACAAACAGGCACACAAACACACATACACAAATACATGTTCCCATAACACACACACACACACACATATATAAAGTCCTGGCTTGTAAAACAATACGGTCAGAAAGTGTTTGCAAAACCTATTTTCCAGGGAAGAAAATACTTATTTATTTATTTATTTTTTAAAAAGTATAAGCATCTGTGCAACTTTCTATTTTACTAAAAACTGGTAAGGGAAGAGAAAGGTCACTGAGAAGGGTGTCACTGAGCACCTGCATAAAATATGTCTGGAGAGTGAGGTGCTTGGCCTTCATCTCCACGGCAGCCTTGCTCAGGACCTGGCTCTCAGGGGCTTTCCTAAAACACTTGTTGGGTGAGCAAATTGATGAAAAAAAGCAAAGGATCAGGAAGAAACCAATAGTCAGAAGAGACTGAATAAAGGAAAAAAAATAGCATAGGAGGGTTTGAAGGCCAAGAACCATAGTGATAGATGTTGAGAGCCACAGGAAAGAAAACAAAGAAAATTGAGTCCAAATGCTGTGAGGATAAAAGAAGTCCAGATCTTGAAACCACCAGGGAGAAGCCAGCACAAAATGAAGTTTTCCTGTGTGGAACATGGCTGATAGAAAAAACCTGGAGTTCCAGGTAGGTAGCAGCAGTCAGGTGGGAAAGACATTCAGAAAGACTCAGTGGTTGTGTATTAAGAACAAGAGCCTTCTGGGAGCAACCAGCAGAGGCTATGGGAAAAGCAAAGATCCTCTTCTCTCTGGGGAAGTTGTCTTTGCTTGCTTCCTCCTGACACCATCGTCTGTCCCACGCACAGAACCCCATCCCTCATTCTGAGTGGAAATGACCCATAACAACTTACAGCTTTACCATTCTGCACCTTCTCAGGTTCCTAACTTCCTCTCTCCTTCTCTCCCTTCTCAGGGCTAAATCATAGTCTCTTCCAGGACCTAGCTTAAATGTCTTTCCTTCCAGGAAGAGCTTCCTGATTGTCGACCCTCCAAAAATGAGTCAGGGATTCCTCCTGTGGACCCCAGTCTCCTCCCAGCACCTATCATAATGGGTCCAAATGGTTTCAGTTAAATAGCCCTTCACTAAGCTGAGAGCCTCTTGCGATACAGACTGTCTCTTTCCTTCCAGGATATTCCCCGGTGCCCAGCTCAGGACCTGCAAGACTGTACACACTCAATGAACACTGTCAAAGCAAGGAAGAAGGAAGGCTGGAGGATCTTAATACACTGGAGGTGTTGGGGTGGGTGACACCTATTGGAGTGTTGCCCTCCCCACCTGCACTGTTAGAAAAGCTTGTTTCAGGCTTGGTGAGATGGAGCTAAGAAATGAAGTGGTGTTTCTAGTGTCAGTAGCTGGTGCAAGGGAAAAGGATTAAGAAAAGAGGAAAGGGATAAGGAAGCTGAAATCTTATCCTCTGCAGGTATTTTCCCACCTGTAAGCCTATCTATGTTCTCCACCAGAAACTCCTAAAATGAGAGAAGAAAGAAATGGGAAGAGGACACCAAAAGAGCAGATGTAAGGCAATAAGAATCTGCCCCTCACCAGCCCATCCACTCTAACTACTAATTGGAAAACAAGAAACAATATGACAGCCTTTTCTGCTGAGGTCTGTGTCCATTCATTCCACAAATATTCATGGAACACCTGCTCTGGGCTGGGCGTTGTTCTCGATGCTGGGAAACCAGCAATGAAGAAAATATGCTGATCATATATTTTAAGGTGGGGGTGGAGAAGTAATTATATACAGTAAATTGGTTGATAATATGTGCTGTGAAAAACATAAAACAGGGTAATATGTGGGATAGACAGAGAAGGGCTTGGGAGGGGCTTTTTCACACAGATTGTGGGGGGCCCCTCTAACAAGGCCCCTGTAATAAGATGACTTTTGAACAGAGACATGAAGGAAGCCATAGAGGAAGCCAGTGGATATGTGGAGCAAGAACAATCAAGGCTGAGGGAACAGTAAATGCAAAGGTCCTGAGGCTGCAGTGTGTCCTGTGTGTAAGAGGAACTGTAAAGAGACCAATGTGACTGGAGCAGAGTGAGGGTGGGCAAAGTGGTTAGAAAGGAGACTAGAGGGATGACAGGGAATGGACCACTTAGAGTCTAGCATTTAGACGTGGGATTTTTACTGAGTGTGGTAGGGAGCCCTTGCAGGTTGTGAGTAGAGAAGTAGAGGAGGGATGTGATCTGACTTAGGTTTTAACAGGGTCTCTCTGCCTGTTGGGTAGAGAACAACAGACTGTAGAGAGAATAAAAGTGTCACTGGGGAGACTAGTTAGGAGGTTGCTACTGCAATAGCCTGGGGAAAAGGTTGGGGGTGGCTTGGACCAGGGTGGTCAGAAGTGTGAATTGGGACATGTTTTGAGATGGCTACTAGGCACTAAGGAGCTCTGGTAGTATAGTGCCTGAGGCACTTGACTACTCACCAGAAGGCTGGCAGTTCAAACCTACCGCCACTCCTCGGAAGGAAGGTTGGGCAATCTACTTCCGTAGTGATACTGCCTCGGAAACCCAAGGAGGGGTCGCTATGAGTCAGGTCTGACTTGAGGGCCCATAACAACAACACTAGGTACTGAAGGTCCCTGGGTGGTGCAAACAGTTTGTGCTTGACTACTAGCCTAAAGGTTGGCAGTTCAAACCCACCCAGCAGCACCATGGAAGAAATGCCTGGTGATCAGCTTCTGTAAAAATGATAGACAAGGAAACCCTATGGAATCCAGTTGTACTCTGTAACACACAGGGTTACCATGAGTCAGAACTGACTCAATGGCAATGAGTTTGTTTGTTTTTTGATTTTATCCCAAACCAAACCCATTGCCATTAAGTTGATTCTGACTCACAGCAACACTATAGGACAGAGTAGAACTGCCCATAGGGTTTCTGTAATCTTTACCAAAGCAGACTGCCATGTGTTTCTTCCATGGAGCACTGGTGGGTTTGAATTGCCAACTTTTAGTTTGCAGCTGAGTGCTCAACCACTGTATCACCAGGGCTCCTTCCTTTTTGGTTTCATTAGGCAGTAATGTAGAGATGTTAAATGTATTCATGACCTGCTACTATATAGCAAATTACCCCCAAACCTAGTAGCTTAAAACAACACACACTTACTATCTCAGTTTCTGTGGGTCAGAAATCCAAGCAGTGTATTGGGTCCTAGGAAGGCTGCAATCAAGGCATTGGCCAGGATTGCAGTCACCTCAAGACTTGACTGGGGGATGATCTAATTCTAAGTTCACTCATGTGGCTGTTGGTGGGACTCAGTTTTCTTCTGGCTGTTGCCCAGAGAGGCCCATGTCTTGCCATGTGGGCGTCTCCATGGGGATACTCATAACATGGCAGCTGTCTTTCCTCAGAGTATGAGGGAGAGAGGGAGAAAGAGTGAGCAACACTGAAGTCATCACTTTTTTTATAACCTAATCTTAAAAACAAGAGGAGCCCTGGTGGTACAGTGGTTAAGCACTCGATGGTTCAAACCCACCAGCTGCTCCACAGGAAAAAGAAGTGGCAGTCTGCTTCTGTAGATTAAAAAAAAAGCCTTTGCCTTCAATTCAATTCTGACTCAGCGAGCTACAGGACAAGATAGAATTGGCCCAGAGGGTTTCTGTGGTGGTTATGTTTTTGTGTCAACTTGGCTAGCCTGGTTGAGTGGCTGGGCAGCTGGATGTAGTATTCCCCATGATGAGACTAGTCATCAACTCCATGGTGGAATCTACTGTGAGCAGCTGAGTAGCTGCCTTTGGGAATGTGGTCTGCTTCCTATATATAAAGCAGCAGCTTTGGGAACAGTCTCTGACTTACGGTACGCTTGGACCCTGCATATAGCTGTGTTGTTGTTCAGCAGCCAACCTTGGGACTTACAATGAACTTGAATTAATGGTCTGCCATGTGGTTTAGTAACATCGGGATTGTGCCTTTTTACTTGTCAACCTTGGGTTTGTCAGCCTCCACAGTCAGCAGTTGTGTGAGTGAAGAGACGCCTCTAGCTTCAGTGGGCTGGGAGCAGGAGGCAGAGCTGGACCCCAAGGTTGAGGGGCTTTCACCCAGGCCCTAGAGCCTGGCACTTTAAACTTGGACTTAAAGCCTCCAAACTGTAAGAGAATAAACTCCTGTTTGTTAAGGCCATCCCATTTGGGTATATTCTTGTCAGAGTGGCACTAGGTAACCAGAACAGTTTCCAAGGCTGTAAATCTTTATGGAAACAGAATGGTGGGTTCGAACTGCCAACCTTTTTGTTAGCAGCCAAGTACTTTAACCACTGTGCCACCAGGGCTTGCTTCTGTAAAGAGTATAGCCTTGGAAATTCCATGAGGCAGTTCTATTCTGTTCTATAGGGTCACTATGAGTCAGAATCAACTTGATGAGCACTGGATTTGGTGTTTTGTTTTGTTTTGTTTGGTTTTGGTTTTAATTTTGAAAGGTCAGAGTCCCTTGGAGGCAGAGTACTAGCTAACTAAAAGGTTGGTGGTTTGAACACCCCCTTTCCTCCAAAGGCACCTTGGAAGACAGTCTTGGTTATCTGCTTCTGAAAGGTCACAGCCTTGGAAACCCTGTGGAGCAATTCTACTCAGCACACATAGGGCTGCCATGAATTGGAATCATGTTGACAACAATTAACAACAGCAAGAACAATTTGGAAAGTTACATCCCATCACTTAAAGGCAAGATTGTTGAGAACCATGTTACAGGCAGCCTACCACGTTACTTAAGCAACTGGATAAACAAATCTAGAGTTCAGGAGAGAGGGCCAGGTTGGACATCAAATATGAGGTTATCAGTGATGGACCTGGACAAGATGATCTGGGAGTGAGTGAGACAGAGAAGAAGAGGGGACCAATGGCTGAGGCCAAGAGTATTCCATTGTTTGAAGGTCAGGATGTGGAAGAAAAGCCAGCAAAGGAGATAGAGAAGGTGGAGCCAGTGAGATAGGTGGGGAATGATGGAGAGAGTGGTGGCCCTGGTGGCTCATAGGCCATGAGAGAAACTATTGGCAGGAACAGGAAGGAACAGATGGTCCAAAGTCATGGAGAGGTCAGGTAAGATAAGGTGAAGTGACTACCAGATTGGGAAGTGTGGAGACCGTTGGTGACCTTGACCAGTGTCTTAGCTGAGCGGTGGGAATAAAGACCTGAATGGAGGAGGGAGTTCTACAGAGAACAGGCAGCAAGGAAGTAGAGACAGTGGCAGACAATGCTTCTGAGGAGTCTCTGTGTAGGGGAGTATAGCCTTGTGTGATGCTTTCTTGCATCACCAGGCAACTCTTACCAGTTGTCGTAGAGTCAGTTCCAACTCATGGTGACCCTGTGTGTGTCAGAGTAGAACTGTGCTCCATAGGGTTTTCAGGGGCTGACTTTTTCGAAGTAGATTGCCAGGCCTTTCTTCTGAGGCCTTTCTTCTTTCTACCTCTGGGTGGCCTTGAACTTCCAGCCTTCATTTAGCAGCCAAGTGCATTAACCATTTGCACCACCCAGATACTCCAGGTAACTCTTAGTGGAACTGATTCTTAAAGCTATGCTTTTTCCTCCACCTCTTTAACACATAGGTCTCCTTCGGTCCCCACTAACTTTCACCCTCCTTTGCTACCCCCTTCCACCCACAGTGAACCCAGTTGGGATAGGGGACTAGAAGCTGAAGTCTGCCCGTGTTTTATTTCTGATGTCAGTGAGTCACAGCCAGACTAGGCATGTCTTGTGACACAAGGGCAGGAACACACACTATTAATGTCCACAACCATCAGCTTGAAGCTCCCTAAATCCCAAATCAGCCATCCCCACAGGATCGGCCTTAGAAGGCAAACAGTGCTGATAGGTAAGAGCCTATTACTGACTGCCATCTTGTGGTTATTTTGGGAAGTGGCCTAGAATCAAATCTGTCCCTCACAGGGCAAAATTAAGTGAATTGTTAGAACAGTATCTGGCACTTAATGAGTGTTCAATGAGTAAGCCACTGTCATTACTGAAGTCCCTGGGTGGTGCAAACAATTTAGACGCTTGACTGCTAACCCAAAAGTTGGAAGTTTGAATCCACCCAGAGGCACTTCAGAACAAAGGTCTGGTGATCTACATCAGAAAAACCATCCACTGAAAACCCTATAGAATACAGTTCTACTCTGACACACATTGGGTGGCCGTGACTTGGATCGACTTGCTGATAACCGGTACTGTCATGCTCATGGCTCGGAGGGAAATGGTCAAAGCAAATATGACCTTTGACTTCACTCCTAACATTTTTGAAGGAAAAGGAAATATCCAAAAAGGAAGTCCCTCCATTTTATCTCAATAAAAGTAAGAATGCTTCAGGAAACCAAGTGGGTCTTTAGTGTAGGAAGTCAGATGAGCTGGGTTCAAGTCCTGCTTTTGCTACTATGTGCCCTTGATCACCATCAGTTGACTCCAAGTCTCAGTGTCATCAAACCATAAACTGGGAATATTAGGATTAAAAGTACTGTATGTTTAAACAAATGACGAGCCATTACATGGTGTTTGCAAGCCTGCAACCCCTTTTTGTGTTAGTTTCCTATTGCACTGTGCACATTTTATGTATGTGCAGGTTATTTACATGGACTCATTATATGCAAAAATGTAGTACACAAGGTGGTGAATGCAAAGAGCTCTTAGTAAAAGGGACACTCCACCAGTTAATGGTAGTGGCATACTGGCTCTCAGCACAAGGGGTGCATGGCTTCAAAGTAGTGGCTCTCAAGTGGGGGCACTTTTGCCCTCCAGGGGCTCCTGTCAATGTCTAGAGACATTTTTCTGGTTGTCACAACTGGGATAGGGGGTTGCTACTGACATCTAGTGGGTAGAAGCCATGCTAAACGATGAATAAGACAGCTCCTCACACCAAGAATTACCCAGTCCAAAATGTCTATATTGCTAATGTTGAGAAACCCTGGAGTTTTCTTAAATGGAGACTCTTCTTGCCATTTTATTATGAACCAATCTAGGACACTCCTTTCTGAAAAGTGTGAGCAAAGCAGAGTGATATACGAAGCTGGAAAGGGGTTCCACGCAGGAGTGAAGTGAGGTTCCAGAAGTGCACTCTCCATTGATCGCTGCAAGCCAGCCACACGTTGCTATTGAAATTGAAATTAATTAAAATGGAATAAAATGTAAAATGTGGTTCCTGGGTCATGAAAGCCACATTTCAAGTGCTCAGTAGCCACACGTGGCTAATGGATAGCATAGACAGAGAGTGTTTCCATCGGCACAGAAAGTTCAATTGGACAGCACTGCTACCAAAGGACTCAGCATGGATCATGGATCACGGATCAGTGACAATCCCACTGGGACAATCCACAGGAGGAAAACTAAGGATGTGCACAGAGGAGGGGACCTTGAATGACAACTGCATAAACCAATGAGACAGTTAAACAAACACGAAAGTAGCATGTAATAAAATGCTAAAACAAGTGTCTCTCACACACACTCATCAACAGATGCGCAAGAATTGATCCATGCCACACCCACCTCCTGCAAGAATTACCCCAAAGTGCAGAACCCCAAAAGGCAAGCAGCCTCAATAGAAGGCAGGCAGGGAAAGGGGCGCTCCAATGTTGAGGGGCACTGAGCCTCTCTCATTGTCTTCTTTCCTGGCATGATTCAATTTAACTTGTGATACATTGCCAGCCCGAATGGGGTCCACAAATTGACCGTACTGGTGGAGGAATGCCGGTGGCGGATCATTTTGCTTGAGATTTTGGTTTCCTTGTAAAGGATGAGTGCTTGCTTGACGATGAAGGGCAGACAGCAGAAGTGCAGGAGCATGCGGGAGACTTGGAAGAGCAAATGCATGTAACTCAGCTCCTCAAACAGCTTTCTGATGGAATCCTTGAGGAGCAGGGCCATGGAGAAGTTGAAGACCTCATAAATGATGATCCATATGATGTAGATCAGCAGCCCCAGGTAGATATTCATGTGGATACAATAAAGGAGGACGCAACTGACAATGAGGGTGATGATGGATAGGCAGCTTTTGATGTGCTTTATATTGGTTATGAACCAGGAATCCTGATCCGCGTATGTTTCCTTGTAAATGCTGAATAAGTCTTCTTTGTACCCAAAGTTTACAACAGAGTTTGCCTCAAAGAGGAGGAACTGGATGGTGTTGAGAATAGAGAAGATGCCCACAACGAAGCAACACCTCTTGACATTCATTTTATACTTGTTTCACCAGAGCATCTCCTGCAGAAAAAAATGATGAGGATACATGACAAGATGACAGAGCGAGACAAATTCCCCAAGCTACTAGACGTATATGGGGGATATAAGAGCAATAATGATCTATTATTGACAGGCAATAGGACATGGAGTTTGGTTTCTACTCTAACCTAACTAGCTATCTCAACTTTCACTGCCATCAAGTCGATTCTCATTCATAGTGACCACCATTGGGTTTCTAAGACTGTCAACCTTTACAAGCAGACTGACTTTTTGTTTGGCAGCCAGATGCCTTAATCAGTACACCACCAGAGCTTCAAATTAGCTATAGGCAACCCCATTGTTATGAAATGAAGGAGTTCCAAGTTACTAAGCCAGTTGTTGACTTTGCATCTATGGGACATGGCTTTGCCTGAAGGGGCAAAAGGGTGCTCCCAATTAGTGTCATTTTGGGGGGAATTAAGAAGCTGGGATAATGATGGGCTTCCCTCATTATCTCTGGGCTCCCCCCTGGGGAATTTCTTCCCCTTTTCCTTTCTTCCAAGTCCTTAGAAATATAATTTCCTGGGTCTGTGCCAGACACGTGCCAAGTTGTAAGGTTTTGGCCAGTAACATGTGGAACTAGGTAAGGTTTGTGGATTGGAGACTTACTATCTTCTCTGCTTAGGGTGAAAATGGCTTAAGGATAAGCCATAGTTGTGCAGGCAAAGCTCAGAAGGCAGACCTCCGGTTGGATCTAGTTTAGACTGGAACTCTAGAGGCTGGCTTGATCCATGATGGAGATGCCTAGAGCTGGAGCAGACCCTGGTGAGGGGGGTGGTTACCACCAAGGGTCCAAGGCTGGGATGTCAGCAGGCCCAGTGCAAACATCCTTCCCAGGATGATCACCTTCTTACCTCCCAATTTAGAAGACTTCAAAGCAAATCTCCCTCTCTTCATCCAACACACTGGCATGCTACCACTGTGAGGGAAGAAGACAGGGGAACAATTGTACATGACAGATACTTAACAACAAAAACCAAACTGCCGTCGAGTTGATTCGACTCATAACAACCCCTCCCTGGGTTTCCAAGGCAGTATCTCTACGGAAGAAGATTGCCCAGTCTTCCTTCTGAGGAGTGGCTGGTGGGTTTGAACCACCAGCCTTCTGGTTAACAGTCAAATACCTTAGGCACTATGCCACCAGAGCTCCCAACAACAACATTTAAATAATTTACTATGTACCAAGTAATATTCTAAGGAGTTTAATATAATCTTTATAATAACTTCACAATGGGCACTGTTGCTATCCCATTTTATAGCTGAGGAAACTGAGGCAAAAAGAAGTTATATAACTTGCCCAAAACCACATAGCCTCTAAGAGTTAGATCTGGGCTTCAAACTCAGGTATAATGGTTCCAGAGTTCACAATCTTAACTTGCTTTATAATGTATTGCTTATAATATCAAATAAGTTGAAAACAACCTAAATGTCCATCTATGTTGCTGTTGTTGTTGTTATGTGCCCTTGGGTCGGACATGATTCATAACAACCCCTCCTTGGGTTTCCGAGGCAGTATCACTATGGAAGTAGATTGCCCAACCTTCCTTCCGAGGAGTGGCTGGTGGGTTTGAACTTCCAGCCTGCCTTCTGGTTAGTAATCAAGTGCCTTAGGCACTATGCTACCAGAGCTCCTAAATGTCCATCCATAGGGAATTGTAAATAAACTCCAGTGCATCTATTCAATGGAATACTATGCAGCTATAAAAAATGAAGAAGCTCTCTATGATACTGGGAAGATCTTCAAGACATATTAACAACATGTGGAACAATATATGTAGTATGCCATTATTGTGTAGAAAAATGGGATAATGATAATATATATTTGAATCTGCTTCTATTTGCATAAAGACATATGTGAATTTGCATAAAGATGCATGATAAATTAATAAGTCACTTTGGGAGGAAGAGGGTATGTAGACATTGGACATATGGGGCACAGGAGTGGAAGCAACATTCTTGTGTTCTATATCTTTGTAATGTTGTTTTATTTTTGAATCACATGTATGAATTACCTATTATTTTATTAGTCAAAGTTCTCTAGAGAAACAGAACCAGAACCAAGAGGATATACAGATATAGATATATGGAGAGAGAGGGAGATTTATTTTAAAGAATTGGCTCATGAGAATTGTGGGGGCTGGCAAGTCTAAAATCTAGAGGGTAAGCAACAGCCTGGAAACTGACAATCTTGTGTCTGAAATTGGGAGGCCAGGCAGTGGCCTGGAAACTCCAGCAGGATATCTGTGTTACAGTCTTGAGTTAAGATTCCTTCTCTCAGAACCTGTTTTTGCTCTTAAGGGTCTCCATGGATTGGATGAGACCCACCTACATTATCTAGGCTAATCTGCTGTACTTAAACTTTATAAATGTTAATCACATTAACAAAATACCTTCATAGCAACATTCAGACAAGTGTTTGACCAACTGGGTAATATAGCCCAAACAAGTTGACACATAAAATTAACCATCACACCTATTTAGAGAATTTAAAAAAAAAAAAAAAAAAAAAAGTTTTAATGGAATTCTTGCAAATGTTTTAACTGGCAAACAGAAATAGCATTTCCATGAGGCCATCGATCAAATGTGCAGTGGTATATGGTTTGCCTTTTGATGGGAGAAAGCTCTGTGGAGCAGTTGGGATTTCCAGGAAATAGGGAGAAGACAGCTGAGAGGAGGACATGGCACCATGTACCATGGTGCTAGTGGAGGCAGAGTCAATACCATCTGGGAGCTGGCCCTGCATCAGTGGGTGTCCACTAGAGGGAGCCTTCATGAACTATTCCAGATTGAAGTCTGGGTTCATTGTTGTTGACGCTAATTGGGGCAGCTGTAGAAACGGTTAAAAATGGCAAAACATGGGAAGAAGGGAGCTGAGGTTGCTTCCTTCATCCTCCAAGTCTAAAGCAGCTTATTGGAGAATCTGAGTCACTGATTATGGAGATGAGAGGCCTCAGTGGCATATTTTCCATGGTGGGGCTCCCGTAAGGAGTTTTGTCCTCCTTGTCCCTGATCCCCTTGTCATACAACCCACCATATCCATAGCAAGGTGTCCCTGGATAGGTGTTCTGTCTGCTGACCCTGTTCATGGGACTGCTCTGATCCCAGCTTTACTGGGCTCTGCCTCCTGCCTCCTCTCCACAGCCATACTACTCCCACCCACACCCACTCCGCCCCCCACTCCCAGTACACAAAAAAGTCCTAACTACTTCTGGTAAGATGGAGGAATAGGCAGACAAGTGACACACCCTCTTCAACAAAGAAAAGACAACAAACCAGTTGACAGAGATACAGAAAATAATCCTGGAACCCTGAACTTTGAAAGGAACTATACAGAAGTGGATTAGGCACCAACTAGTGGAAAAACCAGGAGCTCTGGTAGCATAGTGCCTAAGGCACTTGACTGCCAACCAGAAGGCTGGCGGTTCAAACCCACCAGCCACTCCTCGGAAGGAAGATGGGGCAATCTACTTCCGTAGTGATACTGCCTTGGA
>NW_006921646.1:6168392-6171689 GCF_000298275.1 Orycteropus afer afer
GTATTAGTTCATTGTTGTGGAAGGTCAAGGAAAGGTTTATATATGGAGGAAAACTTTCTTTGTTGGTTGCCAGGGGTGGGAGGGGAGGGGAGGGAACACTGCAAAAAAAAAAAAAAATGCATTGACCCCTGTCATTTTAGTTTTGTGTATTTCACTGTACATAAATTATATTTCAATAAAATGCATTTTTTAAAAAAAGTCCTAACTACCATCTATTGTCAGAAGGAAGATGGGGCAATCTACTTCCATAGTGATACTGCCTTGGAAACCCAAGGAGGGGTCACTATGAGTCAGGTCCGACTCGACAGCACATAACAACAACAACAACAACACCATCTGCTGAGCTCTTAATTCTCACAACTTCATATGATGAAGAAACCAAGGCACAGAGGTTAAAAGTCTTGGCAACAGTGACACAGGGAGGAAGGGGCAGATGTGTACACTAAGATGCTTACACTAAAAGAGAGGTTTGCACACCAAGACTGACTCTGGAGTCATGCAGGGTCAGGAGGATAATGAGGAAAGCGTAGGAATATTCAAGATGGATCCAGCAAGAGAGGAAGACAAGGCTGGAGTGAGGCAGATGGCAGCCAGTCTGTCCTCTGACAGAACTGAGCAGGAGCCCTCTTCTGGTCACTTCAGAGAGGGGACAAGTCAGGCTTCCAACCAGTGGTCCCCCATTGAGAAGACATGGAGGACAGGCATGTGTATCTTTCAGCCAGATGTTAGCTATTACTAATGGTACAATGAATAATCTTTTAGGTATTTCGTATGTATTATTAGATGAGGATCGGGCACTGTTTTGTTCTGTTGTACATAGGGTTGTTATGAGTCGGAGCTGACTCAACAGCACCTAACAACAACAGCATTAGATGAGGATGTGGAACAAGGGATATTATTGCTGATGTCAGATGGATCTTGGCTGAAAGCAAAGAAAGATGATTACCTGTGTTTTATTGACTATGCAAAAACATTTGATTGTGTGGATTATAACAAATTATGGATAACATTGAGAAGAATGGGAATTTCAGAACATTCAATTATGCTCATGTGGAATCTGTACATAGACCAGGAGGCTATTGTTTGAACAGAACAAGAGGATACTGAGTGGTTTAAAATCAGAAAGGGAGTGTGTCGGGGTTGTATCCTCTCACCCTTCTTATTCAATCTGTATGCTGGGCAAATAATCTGAGAAGTTGGACTATATGAAGAATGTGGCATCAGGATTGGAGGAAAACTCATTAACAACCTGTGATATGCAGATGACACAACCTTGCTTGCTGAAAGTGAGGATGACTTGAAGCACTTACTGATGAAGATTGAAGACTACAGTCTGCAGTATGGATTACACCTCAATATAAAGAAAATGAAAATCCTCACAACTGGACCAATAAGCAGCCTCGCAATAAATGGATAAAAGATTGAAGTTGTCAAAGATTTCATATTACTTTGATCCACAATAAACACCCATGGAAACAGCAGTCAAGAAATCAGATGTTGTATTGCATTGGGCAAATCTGCTGCAAAAGACCTCTTTAAAGTGCTGAAGAATAAGATGCACCTAACCCAATCCAGGGCCTGAGGTAAGTGGACCTGGGACTTTTCCTGGGACCTGGGACCTGGGGCTGCTTTTCACTTGGGGGTGGCTCTATTTTAAGGCTGGGGCCAGAGGTAGATGGGCCCGTGGCTTGGGCACTGCTTTTCACTTGAGGCAGCTCTAGTTTAAGCTTTTCACTTGGATTATATGAAGAACATGGCATCAGGATTGGAGGAAGACTCATCAACAACCTGTGATACACAGATGACACAACTTTGTTTGCTAAAAGTGAGGATGACTTGAAGCACTTACTGATGAAGATTGAAGACTACAGTCTGCAGTATGGATTACACCTCAACATAAAGAAAATGAACATCTTCACAACTGAGCCTGTAAGCAGCTTCACTATGGATGGAGAGAAGATTGAAGTTGTCAAGGATTTCATATTACTTGATTCTGCAATCAACACCAATGGAAGCTGCAGTCAAGGCTTCATACAGTATATTACATTGGGCAAATCTGCTGCAAGGGACCACTTTCAAGTGATAAAGAGCAAAGATGTCTCCTTGAAGACTAAGGTGCATTTAACCTTAGCCATGGTATTTTTAATCGCCTCTTATGCATGTGGGAGCTGGACAATGAATAAAGAAGACCAAAGAAGAGTTGATGCTTTTGGGTTGTGGTGTTGGAGAAGAATGCTAAGAGTACCATGATCTGTGAAAAGGACTGAAACAAATCTGTCCTGGACGAAATGCAGCCAGAATGCTCCTTGGAAGTGAGAATGGCCAGACTTAGTCTCACCTACTTTGGTCATACTGTCAGAAGGAACCATTCCCTGGAGAAGGATACCATGCTTGGTAAAGTGGACAGTTAATGAAGAAGGGAAGGCCCTCAATGAGATGGATGGACACAGTGGCTGCAACGATAGGCTCAGGTGTAGCAAGGATTGTGAGGCTGGCACAGGACCGGGCAGTGTTTCGTTCTGCTGTGCATAGGGTGGGTCTCTCTGAGTTGGAGATGGCTCGATGATGCCTAATAACAAGAACAAATTAGACATCATTGAAATTTTAAAAATTCTGCTCTTCAAAAGACACTCAGATGTGAATGAAAAGACAAAGCACACTGCATAAAATATTTGCAAGCCATTAATCTGATAAAAGACTTGGAGCTGATATAAAGAACTCTTAAAACTCAACAGGAAGAAAACAACCTAATTTTTAACAGTAGGCTAAAGATTTGAACAGACACCTTACCAGAGATGATATAAGGATGCTAAACAGGCACGTGCTCCCCATCATTTGTCAGCAGGAAAATGAAACTTGAAATCACAATGAGATAACACTATAAATTTATTCCCATTACACTGAGTAAAGTCTGACTCATAGTGACTCTATAACACAGATATGTCATTGCCAAATATTTTTTCCCAATCTGTAGGTTTTCTTTTTACTCTTTTGGAGAAGTCTTTTGAAGCACATAAAAATTTAATCTTTAGAAGGTCCCAGTCATCTAGTTGATCTTCAGCTGTTTGTGCATTTTTGTGTTATGTTTGATAGTCTGTTTATGCCATAAATTAGGGCCCCTAAATTTGACTCTATTTTTTTCCTTGAGGAACTTTATAGTTTTAGGTTTCACATTTAAGTCTTTGATCCATCTGGAGTTAGTTTTTGCGTATGGTGTGAGGTATGGATCTTGTTTCATTTTTCTGCAAATGGATATCCAGTTTTGCCAGCACTATTTGTTAAAGAGACCTCCTCTTG
>NW_006921646.1:6172374-6173783 GCF_000298275.1 Orycteropus afer afer
TTACCAATCTGGATGCCTTTGATTTCCCTTTCTTGACTTATTGCCCTGGCCAGGACTTCCAGTGCAATGTTGAATAGAAGTGGTGATAGTGGGCATCCTTTTCTGGTTCCTGTTTGCAAGGGGAATGGTTTCAATCTCTTTCCATTGAGAATAATGTTGGCTGTTGATTTTGCAAATATGCCCTTTATTGTATTGAGGAATGTCCCTTCTATTCCTATTTTGCTGAGAGTTTTTATCAGGGATAGGTGCTTGATTATATCAAGTGCCTTTTCTGCATCAATTGACATGATCATGTGGTTCTTTTCTTTTGTTTTATTTATGTGATGGATTACACTGATTGTTTTTCTAATGTTGAACCATTCTCGCATACCTGTTTTGAGCCCCGCTGGGTCATAATGTATTATTTTCTTGATATGCTGTTGGAGTCTATTGTCTAGGATTTTGTTGAAGGTTTTTGCATCTATATTCATAAGGGATATTGGTCTGTAATTTTCCTTTTTAGTGGTGTCTTTGCCTGGTTTTGGTATCAGGGCTATGCTTGCTTCATAAAATGAATCTAGGAAGATTCCATCCTTTTCTATGTTCTGGAATAGCTTGAGTAGAGTTGGTGTCAGCCATTTTCTGAATGTTCAGTAGAATTCTACAGTGAAACGGTTTGGGCCAGGGCTTTTTTTGTTGGCAATTTTTTTATGACCTGTTCAATTTCTTATTTTGTTACGGGTCTGTTCAAATTTCCCATCTCAGTCAGTGTTAGTTTCGGTAAGTAGTGTGTTTCTAGAAATCTGTCCATTTCTTCTAGATTTTCGAATTTGTTGGAGTATAGTTCTTCTTAGTATCCTGATATTATCCTTTTAATTTCAGTTGGTTCTGTTGTGGTGTCACCCAATTCATTTCTTATTGGTGTTATTTGTATTCTCTCTCTCTCTTTTCCTTTGTTAAATTTGCCACTGGTTTGTCAACTTTATTAATCTTTTCAAAGAACCAACTTTGAGTCTTGTTGATTTTTTCTATAGTCTATTTTCTGTTTCATATATTTCTGCTCAAATCTTTATTATTTCTTTTCTTCTGGTGACTGTAGGCTTTTATTGCTGCTTTTTTCATAATTGTTGGATTGTTGGAGATGTTGGCTTAAGGTGTTAAGTTTGGCTCTTTCTTCTTTCTTGATGTGTACATTTATTGCCATAAATTAGCCTCTGTTCACTGCTTTTGCTGTGTCCCAAAGATTTCGGTATGTTGTGTTTTCATTCTCATTTGATTCCAGCAATTTTTTTTTAATTGTGATTTGGGTGAAGGTTTACAGAGCAAATTTACTTTCCATACAGCAGTTCACATATACTTTGTCTCATGACATTGACCACAGTTTACCATAATGCAACAGCTCCCCTCCCACTTCCTCCCCATAGTTACCT
>NW_006921646.1:6175991-6188064 GCF_000298275.1 Orycteropus afer afer
TCTTATGCCTGTCTTTTGTCTGACTGGAAACCACAGGTGTGGGTTCAATTCCAGATCTGAAGGGCAGTTAGGGGCCATAGTCTCAGTGGTTCTACCAGGCTCTATCGGACCAGCAAACCTGATCCCCTCCCCCCCCCTTGTTTTTCTTCAAATGATTCTGAGTTTTGTTCCACATTGTTCTACCTCTCTATCAAGGACCTCATACATAGATCCCCTTCCAAGTGATTCCAGCAATTTTTTAATCTCATTTATTTCTTCTATTACCCAGTTGTTTTCAAGGAGGGTGTTATTCAGTTTCTATGTGTTTGCTCTTTTTCCATTCATCTTCCTACTGTTAATTTCTAATTTTACACCATTGTGATCTGAGAAGAAGCTTTGCAGTATTTCAATGTTTTTAAATTTATTGAAGCTTGCTTTGTGGCCTAACATATAGTCTGTCCTGGAGAATGTTCCATGTGCACTGGAAAAGAATGCATATTGTGATGCTGTTGGGCGAAATGCTCTGTAGTTGTCTACAAGGTCAATTTGGTGGATTGTATTGTTTAGTTCTTCTGTGTCTTTGTTGAGTTTCTTTCCAGTTGTTCTGTGATTGAAAGTGGTGTATTAAAGTCTCCTACTATGATTGTGGAGTCATCTATTTGTGTTTTCAGTTCTGTTAAAGTCTGTTTTATGTATTTTGGGGCTCTTTCATTGGGTTCATAGATATTATTGTTATGTCCTCTTGCTCAATTGATCCTTTAATCATTATATAATGTCCTTTCTTGTCTCTTATGGTGGTTTTTGTCTTAAAGTCAATTTGATCAGAAATTCACATTACCACTCCTGCTCTTTTATGGTTGCCATTTGCTTGATATATCTTTTTCCAACCTTTGAATTTTAGACTATTTTTGTCTTTCTCTCTAAGTTGTATCTCTTGTAGACAGCATATTGATGGGTTATGTTTTCTAATCCAGTCTGCAACTCTCAATCTCTTGAGTGGTGTATTTAATCCATTGACATTCATTGTAATTGTTGACAAGTATGAATTTGTTGCTGTCATTTTGTTATGTGCTTTTTCATGGTGTTGCTGATTTCTTTGTTCTATATAGTTTTCTGTGCTAAGTTCATTTTGTTTATGAACCATTTTATCACTTCTTTCATTGCTATTTTACTATTTGCTAAATATTTGTGTTTGTCCTCTTTTTTATTGTGATGTGAAAGTTTATCATTTTTCTTTGAGGTTACCCTGTGGTTTATAATTTTCTTCCCAAGTTTAGAACAGTCCATTCTATTTTACAATTGTCTTTACTTCTTCACCATTTAGATGTTCTGTAAATACACATTTTTCCTCCCTCTTTTTGGTTTGTTGTTGCTGCTGTTGTTATGTGCTGTCGAGTCGGCCCCAACTCATAGCGACCCCTCCTTGGGTTTCTGAGGCAGTATCACTACGGAAGTAGGATTGCCCAACCTTCCTTCCGAGGAATGGCTGGTGGGTTTGAACCACCAGCCTTCTGGTTAGCAGTCAAGTGCTTTAGCCACTATGCTACCAGAGCTTGGTTTGTAGTTCTCCTCATTTGCCAATTGATGTCTTTGGCACCCTGTTTACAATCTTGTAGGTTTATTTACTTTGGATACTTCTATAACTGGATTGGTTTCTGGGTTATGTCATCATGTGTGTTAATGGTCAATTGTTGTTCATGGAAGGTACCTAAATAGAATTCTTTTGAATTCTTTATCTGGGAGTTCCAATGCTGTGTCTTCCTCAGGGATTTGTTTTGGGTCTCTATCCTGGTCCCTTGTTTCTCCTGCTTTATCTTGCTTCTTTGTGTGGACTATGATGATCTGTTGTCTCCAAGACATTGTGACTTTTTTGTGTTTATATTTAATTGGTGATTGTATGTTCACTGACTTACCCATGATTTTTGTTTTCTTTGGATGGTATCTACATAAGCAGGGTACTGTGCTGTGCTCCTCTATTTGTTAGTTGGCAGCACTTATACACTCACCACCTGTCTCCTTTCCTATTGTCATTCTCCTGTATGTCCCTGCCATCCTTGGCAAACAGAGTCTATTCTTAGGTCCCTGGAATCTGAATGAAAATGCTGTCACTTTCAATATCCAAAATGGCCACCACTTGTATGCAATCAAAATGGCTGTGCCCTCCAGAGAGCTGAAAGTCAACAGCTCAGGTTGTCTCCCTCCTTGCTGTTTCCCTTCCTAGTCATAGGCCACCAGCACAGTTGTCCCTGCAGCCCTTGGTGACCAAGGCTAATCTTTAGGTCAATTCTCAGGTCCCAACACCACTTGGAAATATTCAGGTTGTTGGTCTCATCAGAGTAGCTGATAGTTTGCAGCTCCATCCCTCTCTGTACTCACAGTTTTCATTCAGGTTTTCCACTAGTTGGTGCCTAATACACTTCTGTATATTCCTTTTAAAGCTCAGGGCTCTAGGATTATCTTTTGTATCTCTGTCAATTGGTCTCTCTTTTCTTTGTTGAGGAGGGTCTGTGTAGCTTGTCTACCTATTTCACCATCTTACCAGAAGTCTGTTTTTAGCTTCTCTTAATAAAAATTACTAGATGATAGAATTTAAAAACGTATGACATGTTATTGCTTAATGTGCTAGTAATCACTGAAAAGCAAAGATGCTTTGTAACACACATATAAAAAATGCAACTATCAATGCAGCAATATGGATGAATCTTGAAATAATTATGCTGAATGGCAGAAGCCAGACAAAGAAAGGACACATACTCTATGATTCCATTTATATAAAATCCTAGAAATGAAAATTAATCTGTAGCAACAGAAAGGAATCCAGTGCTTAGTGATGGAGGAAGGTGCGGGTTTGGGCAGGATAGAGGGATTTGGAGGAAACTTTTGTGATCAATATATACAGACATACCTCAGAGATATTGTGGTTTTGGTTTCAGACCACCTCAATAAAGCTAACATTGCAATAAAATGAGTCATACTAATTTTTTAGTTTCACAGTGCATACAAAAGTTATATTTATACTATACCATAGTATATTAAGTAAGCATTATGAAAAAATAGTATTATGAAAAAGTTTGAAATATTGTGCGAATTACCAAAATGTGACACAGAGACACATAGTGGGAACATGTTGTTGGGAAAATGGTGCCAAAAGACTTTCTCAATGCAGGGTGGCCACAAACCTTCAATTGTAAATAAACAATCTGCAAAGTGCAATAAAGCAAAATGCAATAAAACAAGGCATGCCTGTGTATATATGTGCATACACACACACAAACATGCATACACACACATATATGCATACACACACATATCATTAACCTATAAAATCCTCAAGGTCAGACATCATACCTTACACTTTTCTTGTATCCATCTGCAATGTCTAGCATGGTGACCAACACAGAAAATTTTAACAAATACTTTTTGATTAACCAAGTGACTGTCACACTCCTTAACAAATTGGAGGTGTAGGGAGGCAGAGATTCAAGACAGAAACGGAAGTATGATTTTTCTGTATTTTTATTCTTTTTTTATCTGGAACATAGCACAGAGTACATGGTGTAGGGGTGGATAGAGCACAAACCCATCCCAAAGCACCAACAGTATCTTTTGTGCTACAAAATCTAATGTATACATACAGATTTGTCTACCCCAAAGTTAAATTAGAGAGCTATGGGTTGAAGGTCAGTGAGGACATACCAAGATGAAGGGACTGAAATACTGAAGTTTGGCTTCATTTTAATCCTTTGTCCTCTTAATTTTGACCAATAAAGTGATACTGACCAGAAAAGGAAGGAGAGACTCAAGAAGGACTTGATAAATAGTAATGTCCTTTAACAAATTGCTAAAATGAGTAGGATGTTCTAGTTGTGACTATAATCACATTTTCACTCCACATTCCCCTGAAAGGGTGGCAGCAGAATCTTGAGTTGCTGGAAAGCTGAACAAAATTTAAAGTGATGGAAATAGAATTTCCATGAAAACATGGCAGAACTGCCTCTCAGGGGAAAGAAAAGGTCTAATAATATTACTTATAGTGGTGGGAAAAGTCAATTATCTTTGATTTATTCCACAGGAACTTTCTGTTGTTCACTGAAAAATGTCTCTTGTAGGTATGTATATTGTCCTGGCTTTTATTTCTGTAGAGAATGTGCATATAGCTGATGACAAAGAACATCCAAAAACAGTGCATGAATACTCGGGACACCAAGCCAAACCAGCGCATCACTCTAACCACCTGCACCCTGGAGTTACTGTTGGTGAAGACTTGTATTATAATGTTTACAGCTTCATAGAAAAGGATCCAGATGATGTAGATCATTATGCCCCTGAACATCTGGGCATACACTGAATACAGGAGGAAGAAGCTGATGACAATGGTGATGGTAGACATGATGATGACAATTCTGAAACCCCAGCACACGACATACTGACTTATAATTTGTTCCATGTCCTGCATCCGTTGTTGGGTCTCAGCACAAGTGTCACTTTGTAAGTGCTTTCCTTCAAAGATGAGGTACATGTCAGTGGCAATGATGGTAAAGACCCCTGACAACACAGTGCCCATTTTGGCGGTCATCCCACACCAATACTGCTCTCTCATGTTGAAATCTCCTGTGAAGACATACAATATGAGAGGGTGTTCTGTTTAAAATTGATTGGGAGAGGGTGGGGAGGAGGGAGGAAGCAGTCTGGGGCAGGTGGCAATGAAAAGATAAATTAGAGCAGTCGTTCTCAACTCTGGCTTCATATGAGAAACACTGAATGTACCCTTGTCCAGGCCCCATCCCAGGCTAATTAGAACATTCTTTGGGTGGGACCCAAGCACCATTTTTTTTTTCAAAACTTCCTAGTGATTTTAATACGTAGGTGTGTTGAAAAACACTGAGTTTGAAAGTTGTTTAAATTCTGCTCTTATCTCTCCTATCATTGTCTTGGGCAAACAGTGCTGCCCTTTAATGGTGGAAAATGACTGCAATTGCCCAGACCTTGAATGCACATGTCTCAGAAGAAAAATCAGAGCAGCACAATAGTCTGCTGGGGTGAGGAGCTGATGAAACCTTAGGAAGTTAGAAAAAAAAACTTAAGTTAGAGGAGAAAAACCAACCAACCAACCAACAACAGGGCTGAGCCTGGGGGCTCAGGACCATAGCCTTGGGGAACATCAAGGTCAACTGGAACTATATAGACCACAAAGAAAATGTTCTACATCCTACATTAGTGAGTAGCAAGTGGGGTCTAAAAGGCTTGTGAGTGACCATCTAAAGTACAGCTATTGGTCTCTGTCTGGAGAAAAGAAGAGTGAAGAAAATCAAAGACACATGGCAACAATTAGTTCAAAGGACTAATGGACCATGCAAACTTCAGCCACCATGACCCTTAGACCAGAATAACTAGATGGTGCCTTGCTACCACTACCAAACATTCTGAAATGGATCACATTAGAAGGTCTTGAATAAGAGAAAAATGTGGAACAAAATTCAAAGTCATAAAAAAAGATCAGGCTCACTAGTTGGATAGAGACTGGTGGAACCCCCAAGACTATGGCCATCATCACCCTTGAAGCCTGGAACTAAACTCATTCCTATGGCTCCACTTTCAGCCAAATAACAGACAGATCTATAAGGTGAACAATAATACCAGGGAGGTATGTACTTCTTAGAAAAATCAGCCAAACAAGATCAAAAGGGTAGTATTTGCTCAAGGACAAAGTTCAGAAAACAAGAAGGGCTAGGAAAGAAGGAAGGAAGGAAACAGAAACACAGGGAGGAAATGGGATGTGTGGTATTACACTGTGGGGATTACAACAAATGGCATGAAACAAAATGTGTATAAATTGTTGAATGGAAAATTGATTTGCTCTGTAAACCATCACCCAGATCACAATAAAAAGCTTTTTAAAAAAAAAAAAACGGGAGAGGGGGGGCGGCGAGAAAACAAATAAAACCAAAAGACTAAGGCTCTTGCTATCAAGTTGATTCTGACTCATGACAACCACATGAGTCTCAAAGAATTGTGCCCCATATTTTGATGATTGTAATATTATGGAAGTGGATCATCAGGCCTTTCTTCTGCAGTGCTGTTGGTGAACTTGAATCATCAACCTTTCAGTCAGTAGCTGAGCAGAAACCATTTGCACACCCAGGGACCAGAATACAGTAAAAACTAGCTGAGCACACAAGGAACAAGGCACTGTTAAGTGAGAGCCAGCAGAAACAACTGATAACAGAAATAGAACTGCAAAACATCAGGTTATAAATTAATTACGATTGTATTTACATAAATACAGATAAGTTTGAAAATATATGCAGAAACAGAAAACCACCAAAAAATAACCTAAAAGATTTGAAAGAGAACTGGACAGAATTTCTAGAGGTGAAGATTTCAATACATGAAATTAAAAATTCAGTTGACATGTTTGATAGTTATTGTTGTTGTTATGTGCTGTCGAGTCGGACCCGACTCATAACGACCCCTCCTTGGGTTTCCGAGGCAGTATCACTATGGAAGTAGACTGCCCCATCTTCCTTCCTGTTTGATAGTAGATGTGTGAAAAGAGAATTAGTTAACCAGAAGATAAATTAATCCAGAATGTAGCAAAGAGAGACAAAAAGAAGAAAAATAAGGACAGGAAGTTAAGAGACGTGAAGGATATAATAATGTCTGACATTTAATCAAAGAGAAAGTGAGACTATGTAAAGACATACTTGAAGAGATAACAGCTGTATATTTGCACAGCTGAAGAAAGATATCAACCCACAGATTCAAAAAATTTGACTGATCATTAGTAGGGTAAATAAGAAGAAATCTACATTTAGACACATGGTAGTAAAATGCTAAATATCAAATATTAGAAGAAAATCTCAAAATCATCCAAGGGAAAAAGATAGATTTTAGACTTATGAAGAAAACTAAAATCCAGTGGATTATATTTTCAATGTGCTAAAAGAAAATAACTGCCAACCCAGGACTCTATTCCAGCTAAAACATCTTTCAAAATTGAGAACATACATTATGATAAACTTTTATAAAATTAAAAACAACTAAAATTAAATAATATATTACTTGGCCATACATACCTATGGAGATAAAACTTTATTTAAAATTTAAGAGATAATAAACACAAAATTTGGGCTAGTGGTTACCTCTGAAGTGCAAGGATCAGAGATAGAGAAAAGTCATATAGGCAAATGTTGAGTTATTGTTAATATGCTAATTCTTGAGTTGAATAAGGATTCATAAGTGTTAAAAAATAAATTGGCAAATAGAAGTAGGCCATGCATGTATTAATGATGACTACTTTTTATGATCTAAAAAGGAGCTCTGGTGGTATAGCAGTTAAGGCATTTGGCTGCTAACCAAAAGCTTGGTGGTTTGAACCCACTAGCCATTCCATGGAAGAAAGATGACATCATCTGCTTCCATAAAGATTTACAGCCATGGAAGCCCAATAGGGGTTGTTACAAGTTGGAATCGACTCAAAAGCAGTGGTTTTTTTTTTTTTTTTTTTAATTAATGATCTAGGATTATGAGTGATCCAATTCAGTACATTTGAATTCTCTAAGGAAAACACAGTGGAAAGAAGACATCTAGTTTCATTCCAAAAGTCTCGATGGCATAATTGGCAGACAACAGACAACAATCTTCTTTCTATTCCCTGTAATCTCACAAAACATTTGGGTTCCCATTGGTCTATCTTTGGCAAATACTGTTGTCTCCTAACACTCATTTTCCCCTTCTTCCTTTTTGTAATATGTCCTTCTAACTTTTAGATGGACACAATACATTTCCCAGCTATCAACTACATTTCCCAGTCTATTTTGCAGCTTTGAGTGGCCATGTGACTTAGTTTTGAACAATGGATGTAAGTAGAAATGATGTGTACCACTTTACATTCTTACAGATAAAAGGATTAGAAGTGCTTTCACTTGTCCTTTTCTCCATTCCCCACTACTGGCCATGATCAGAACTGATTTTTGACCCAGACTTGGAAATTCTTGCTGAATGTGGCAGAACACCCTATCTACCATTGATCACTGTTATCTGAGAGACAAATAAACTGCTATCATAAATAAGCCACTGTCTTTTGGGGTTTCTTTCTTTTTTAAAGAAATAACTTGGCTGCTTATGTACAACCAAATGCTTCACGGGGTTTGGTTTCTTGGTTTGGGATTTAAGGGTCATGGTTTTATGTCCCATGGTGTAATGTCCCATGGTTAACAGGGACATTCCTGTTAACTGGCCTACTATTGTGTTTAGTGTTTCTGTTTGATCTCATAGATCGTTGCATAGTGCCTGGGGTCTTAAAAGCTTGCAAGCAGCAATCCAAGTTTCCATAATTAGGTTGTATTCACCTGGAGCAATAGAGGAAGACAAGTCAGGAACAGGAAGAAGAAATGGAATGTGTGGCTAATTGCTTCCTGAACATTGAACAAATGCTTCCTTTGCCATGAGACCAGAAGCATTGATTGGTGCCCAGCTACCATTATTGAACGTTTTGATCAAAGTTTTGATAAGAAGAATCCTGATCAAAAGGGAGAAAATTCAGAACAGAATTTCAAATTCTCACGGAATCCAGATTTTCTGGAGCCATTGAGACTGGATGAACCTCTAAAATTTGTCTGAGTTCTCAAGCACTGCTGTAATAAAAATACTACAAGTGTATTCTCCTACAATTTAGGAAGCAAAATGCCTGAGTTCAAAGTGCCAACTCTAAAGGCTGGGTGGAGGTCCCTTGACCTTGGGCTTCAGCTCTGCCTGTTGTTCCAGGCCCACTGGAGCAAGCAGAAGGCCTCCTCTGATTCACTCAGCTGCTGGCTGCTGAGGCTGATGAATCCAAGACCAGTAGGTAAAATGGCAGATTGTTGGCTCAAAGGCTGGGCAGGCAACAATCTCAAGATCAGCAGGCAGCAAACACACTGGTTCAAGTCCAGGAATTGGAGATGAAGACTGAACCAAAAGCATGTCCAGTCTTATCATGGGGAATAATTACATCCAGCTGCCCAGCTAAGTTGACATAGCACATTAACTCCCACACTATTGCCTTGAGATAATCTTTAAACTAAAAACAGTCCCTGATGTCTTCTTTAAACCAAACAGTGTTGTTGTTGTTAGGTGGCGTTGAGTTGTCTCCAACTTATAGCGGCCCTATGTAGGAGCTCTGGTAGCATAGTGGCTAAGACACTTGCCTGCTAACCAGATGGCTGGCGGTTCAAACCCACCAGCTACTCCTCAGAAGGAAGGTTGGGCAATCCTACTTCTGTAGTGATACTGCCTCGGAAACCCAAGGAGGGGTCGCTATGAGTTGGGGCCGACTCGACGGCACATAACAACAACAACAACATGTACAGCAGAACAAAACACTGCCTGGTCCCACGCCAGCTCTGCAATTCTTGCTGTACTTGAGCCCGTCAACACAGCCACTGTGTCAATCCATCTTGTTGAGGGCCTTCCCCTCTTTCATCAGCCCTCCATCTTACCAAGCATGACATCCTTCTACAGGGAATGGTCATTTCTAACAACATGACCAAAGTAGGTGAGACGGAGTCTGGCCATTCTCGCTTCCAAGGAGCATTCTGGCTGCCCTTCCTCCAGGACAGATTTGTTAGTTCTTTTAGCAGTCCATGGTACTTTCAGCATTCTTCGCCAGCACCACAACTCAAAAGTATAGATTCTTCTTTGGTCTTTCTTATTCATTGTCCAGCTCTCACATGCAGATGAGGTGCTTGAAAATATCATGGCTTGTATCAGGTGCACCTTAGTCTTCAAGGAAACATCTTTGCTCATCAGCACCTGAAAGAGGTCCTTTGCAGCTGATTTGCCCAGTGCTATACATATCTGTTGTCCTGATTGCTGCTTCCATTGGCATCAATTGTAGAACCAAGCAATGTGAAGTCTTTGACTTCAATCTTTTCTCCGTTTATCATGATGCTGCTTATAGGTCCAGTTGTAAGGATTTTTGTTTTCTTTATATTGAGATGTAATCCATAATGCAGACTGTATTCTTTAATCTTCCTCAGTAAGTGCTTCAAGTCATCCTCACTTTCAGCAAGCAAAGTTGTGTCATCAGCGTATCATGGGTTGTTAATGATTCCTCCTCCAATCTTGATGTCATGTTCTTCTTCATATAGTCCAGCTTCTTGGATTACTTGCTCAGCATATAGATTGAGTAAGTATGGTGAAAGGATACAACCCTGACACACTCTCTTCTTCATGTAAACCATGCAGTGTCCCCTTGTTCTGTTTGAAAGACAGCCTCCTGGTCTATGTACAGGTTTCTCATGAGCACAGTTAAGTGTTCTGGAATTCCCATTCTTCTCAATGTTATCTACAATTTGTTGTGATCCACACAATCAAATGCTTTTGCATAGTGAATAATAAACAAGGAAACATCTTTCTGGTACTCTTTGCTTTGAGCCAAGATTCATCTGACATCCGCAATGATATCCCTTGTTTCATGTCCTCTTCTGAATCCAGCCAAACAGTAGTTTAGCTTAACTTGTAAAGAATGTCTGGCCTGAGCATTGTGTTCTTTTAAGAACTATCCATATAAGGAACTCTGGTGGCATAGTGCCTAAGGCATTTGACTGTTAACCAGAAAGTTAGTGGTTCAAACCCACTGCTGCTCCACAGAAGGAAGACTGGGCAATATACTTCCATAAAGATTTACAGCCTCAGAAACCCAAAAGGAGGTCACTATTAGTCAGAATCGACTCAATGGCAGTGAATTTAGTGGGTTTTTTTGTTGTTGTTGTTTTATAAGGGATCAAATTTGCAACAGCTACTCAAAAGATTAGATAGGATTGTTGTTGTTAGGTGCCATCTTGTCATCTCTGACTCCTATCAAGCCTATGCACAGCAGAACAAAACACTGCCAGTCCTGTGGCAGCCTCATGATCCTTGCTATACCTGAGCCCATCATTGCAGCCACTGTGTCTATCCATCTCATTGAGGGCATTCCCCTTCTTCGTTGACCCTCCACTTTACCAAGCATGATATCCCTCTCCAGAGAATGGTTCCTTCTGAAAACATGACCAAAGTAGATGAGATGAAGTCTGGTCATTCTCGCTTCCAAGGAGCATTCTGGCTGCACTTCTTCCAGGAGATTTGTTAGTTCTTTTAGCAGACCATAGTACTCTTAGCATTCTTCTCCAGCACCACAACTCAAATGCATCAACTCTTCTTCAGTCTTCTTTATTCATTGTCCAGCTCTCACATGCAAAGGAGGTGATTGAAAATACCATGGCTAAGGTTAGGTGCACCTTAATCTTCAAGGAGACATCTTTGCTCTTCAGCACTCGAAAGAGGTCTTGTGCAGCAGATCTGCCCAATGCAATACATCATCTGATGTTCTGATTGCTGTTTCCATTGGTGTGGATTGTAGAACAAGTAATATGAAATCCTTGACAGCTTCAATCTTTTCTCCATCCACTGTGAAGCTGTTTATTGGACCAGTTGTGAGGATATTTATTTTCTTTATATTGAGGTGTAATCCACTCTGCAGACTGTAGTCTTTAATCTTCATCAGTAAGTGCTTCAAGTCATCCTCACTTTCAGCAAACAAAGTTGTGTCATCTGCGTATCACATGTTGTTAATGAGTTTTTCTCCAATCCTGATACCATGTTCTTCTTCATATAATTCAGCTTCTCAGATTATTTGCTCAACATACAAGTTGAATAAGTATGGTGAAAAGATACAACCTTGACTCACTCCCTTCTTGATTTTGAACCATGCAGTATCCCCTTATTCTGTTCGAATGATAGCCTCCTGACCTATGTACAGGTTCCTCATGAGTACAATCAAGTGTTCTGGAATTCCCATTCTTCTCAATGTTATCCATAACTTGTTATGATCCACACAATCAAATGCTTTTGCATAGTCAATAAAACACAAGTAAACATCTTTCTGGTATCCTTTGCTTTCAAAAAAGATCCATCTGACATCAGCAATGCTATCCCTCATTGCATGTCCTCTTCTGAATCCAGCTTTTATTTCTGGAAGCTCTGTGTCAATATACTGCTGCAATAATTTTTGAATCATCTTTAGTAAGATTTTACTTGCATACAACATTAATGATACTGTTTGATAATTTCCACA
>NW_006921646.1:6188164-6189524 GCF_000298275.1 Orycteropus afer afer
TTATATAATGATTAAAGGATCAATTGAACATGAAGATATAACCATAATAAATATCTATGGACCCAATGAAAGAGCCCCCAAATACATAAATCAGACTTTAAAAGAGCTGAAAAGCCATATTTGAGGGACAGTTTTGCTGGGTATCTAATTCTTGGTTGGAATTTTTTCTTTCAAGGTTTTATATATACAACCCCATTACCTTCTCGTCCACATGATTTCTGCTGAGAAATCAGAGCTTGGCTTATTGGCTTCCCTTTGTAGGGAACTTTTCATTATTTCCATGCTGCTTTCAAGATTCTTTCTTTGTCTTTGGCTTGGTGAGTTTGATGATGATATGTCTTGGTGATTTTCTTTTGGGGTCTATCCTGCTTGGGGTTCATTGGACTTCTTCAATGGATATATTCTTATCTTTTCTCATATCAGGGAAATTCTTCTTCAACAAATCATCAACTATTTTTTCTGTGGTTTTATTTGTCTCTTTCTTTTCTAGAATTCCAATTATATGTAGGTTATTCCTCTTGATGGTATCCCACATGAATCTTAGGCTTTCTTCATTTTGTTATGATCTTTTTTCTGATTGATCCCTTTCCAAAGAAATATTGAGGTGTCTTCCATCTCACTAATTCTGTCTTCCATTGATTTGATTCTACTCCTTTGCCTGTTCAATGTGTTATCTATTTCTGAAAATTTAGTATTAATCTTCTGAATTTCTATATGTAGATAATGTATCATTTCTAATTTTTCATTTAATTTGTCATTTTGTTCTTGTATCGTCTTCCCAAATCATTCTAGGATTTTGTCTATGTTTTCCTTAATTTTGTCACTGTTCTCCTTGATCTGCTTCTCAATCTGTTGAAGGTACCTAAATATAATTCTTTTTAATTCCTTACCAGAGAGTTGCAATGATGCTTCTTCCTCATGGATGTATACTAGGTCTGTATCCTGCTCCCTTGTTTCTATTGTTTTATCCTGCTTCTTTGTGTGGACTGTGATAGTCTGTTGTTTCTGAGACATTGTGACATTGTTATATTTGTATTTAACTGGTGATTGTATGTTGGAGCAATTCATCCAAGATTTTCATTTTCTTTGTTTTGTTTGGATGTATCTGAGTAAGCAGGGTACTGTGCTTCTCTATTTGCTAGTTGATAGCACTTATGCACTCACCACCTGTCTCCTGGTGGGTGTGATAGAGAATGAGAGAGGGTGCATAAATCTCTCTTAGCTGTTTATGAAGAGCAGTTAAGGGTGAGTCAGGCTTGTATTGGCTGTTATGTATCATTGGCCAGTTGGTGCAGGAGCAAGTGGTGGCCCTCACCCAGTAGGTGGGGCTGCAGGAGGTGCAGGTATGGTTGGATTGTAT
>NW_006921646.1:6189624-6194009 GCF_000298275.1 Orycteropus afer afer
ATTGGTTCTTGATCATATGCCACCTCCTGAAATGGATGAACATCAACCAATTCTTTTTGGTACAGTGACTCTGTGTATTCCTTCCATCTTCTTTTCATGTTTCCTGCATCATTCAATATTTTGCCCATAGAATCTTTCAATATTGCAACTTGAGGTTTAAATGTTTTCCTTAGTTCTTTCAGGTTGAGAAATGCTGAGCGTGTTCTTCCCTTTTGGTCTTCTAACTCCAGGTCTTTGCACATTTCATTACATTAATTGGTTTTGTCTGCTTGAGCTGTTCTTTGAAATCTTCTGTTCATCTCCTTTATCCTGTCATTTCTTCCATTTGCCTTAGCTACTCTCTATTAAAGGGCAAGTTTCAAAGTCTCTTCTGACATCTATTTTGGTCTTCTCTTCCTTTCTCATCTTTTTAATGACTTGTTTTCTTCATGGATGATGTTCTTGATGTGATCCCACAATTCCTCTGGTTTTCAGTCATTGGTACTCAATCCATCAAATCTATTCTTTAAATGGTCTCTAATTCAGGAAGAATATTATCAAGGTCATATTTTAGCTCTCATGGACTTGTTTTAATTGTCTTCAACTTCCACTTGAATGTGCATATGAGCAGTTGATGGTCTGTTCCACAATCACCTCCTGGTCTTGTTTTGGCCAAAGATATTGAACTTCTCCATTGCCTCTTGTCACAGATGAAGTCAATCTGATTCTTGTGTATTCCATCCGGTGAAGTCCAGATGTATAGCCATCGCTTATGTTGTTGAAAAAAGGTATTTGCAATGAATAAATCATTGGTCTTGCAAAATTCTATCATGCGATCTCCAGTGTTATTTTTATCATCAAGGCCATATCTTCCAACTATCAGTGATTCTTCTTTGTTTCCAACTTTTGCATTCCAGTCACCAATGATAATCAACATATCTTGATTGCATATTTGATCAACTTCAGACTGTAGAAGTTGGTAGAAATCTTCAACTGAAGATAGGAAACTTAGGGGGCATTATGATAATGGGGAGAACAACTCATAAAAGGAGGGTGAGAAGGTAGCACAACTTGAAGAATGTAATCAGTGTCACCGAATTGTACACATAGCAACCGTTGCATTGGTGTATGTTCTGCTGTGCATATTCTCAACAACAACAAAAAATTATAAAAACAAAGGAAAACCCTCCAGAAATATATTCTCTCATTGTTTTGGAGGCTAAAAATCCAAAATCAAGGTGTTAGCCAAGGCATGATTCCCTTCAAAGGCTCTGGGGAAGAATCTTTTCTTATCTCTTCTAGCTTTTGGTGATTGCCAATAATCCTTGGTATTTCTTGGTTTGTGGCAGCATAACCCCAATTTCTGTCTCCATTTTCATATACTTCTTCCTTGTCTCCTCTGTGTCTTTGTTTCTTCAAATCTCTCTCTTAAAAGGACACCAGTCATTTGATTTAGGTTCCATCCTAATCCACTATGACTTCATCTTAACTTGAATACCATTTCCAAATAACTGTTTCCAAATAAAGTCACCTTCACAGATTTTGGGAGGATATGAATATTGGGGAGATACTATTCAATTCAGCACAACACATAATAATCATCTTAATGACCACCAATGACACCACTGAAAGTTAGAGAAGTTAAGTAATTTAGCCTAAGGCTATGCATGAGTCAGCGGCAAAATCAGGATTTGAATTCATATCTGTCTGGCACCAAAATCAATTGACTCTGTTTGATTGTGGTTTGGATAAAAGTTTATAAAGCAAATTAGTTTTCCATTCAATAATTTATACACATTTTGTTTTATAACATTAGTTCTAATTTTAATACTTGTTATGGATTAAATTGTTCTGAAAAATACATGTCGTAAATCCTAACCTTTATACCTGCAGTTATAATCCCATTTGGGAATGTGTTTTTTTGTTATGTTAATGAATATGTCTTAAATCAATGTCTTTTAAGATATAAAAGAAGCAGATTAAACAAGCAAGATCACCAAGGAGCCAAGGGACAGATGATAAAAAGAGACAAAGACCTTTCCCCAGAGCCAACAGAAAGAGAAATCCTTCCTATAGAATTGGCACCCTGAATTCGGACTTCTAGCCTCCCATTTCCTTGGCTGTGGTTTTGCTTGATAATTGGTAGGGACAGTGGGAATCTCCTTGATCTATTCATTCATGTCACTAATTCATTTGGTAAGCCACCCACTTAGGTTATTTCTGTTATAGCAGTACCAGATAACTAAGACAGCATACTCAACCCATTTGTACCTTGTCTGCCCTAGAGATTTGTGAGATTACTGAGCCCAAAGATTCAATCCTTCATAGCAGAAGGCCTTGACTACAGTAGGCTCTTGATAAATATTGCCTGTTTCTTCCGCACATAACTGCCACCTCTCACCTTAATCATCTGACTGCAGTCATTCTTAGGGCCATTATGTTCCCCTCTCCTTCCTTTTCTCCTTCTCTCTCCTAACTTTTCTCCTTTTTTTCCTCATTCCCACACACCCAAACTTCTGTGTATTCTTCTTCCTTTTTATTTTTCTTACTTTTTTACACCCCTCTTGCCTCTTCACCACATCAGACTAGAGTCAAGCTCAACAGGGTCTTCTTTACTTGCTGATTCCACCAATCCCATTTCCTCAGCTGTGGTTTTGCTGGATAATTGGTAGGGACAGTGGGAATCTCGTTGATCTATTCATTCATGTCACTAATTATATGTTCAGGCATTTGGCTTCGTTAAGAGAGTCACAGTTCTGCCATTACTCACACTTCAATGAATTTCTCCACTTAGGCACTCAGAGCACTGGGCAGAAATCACATCGTGTGCATTCTTAATTGCTCCTAAGAGAAGGCAATGGTCTTGAACCTGGGAAAGTATAACAGACCAGGAAATGCAGAAAATATTGCAACATGGCCCTCAAACATATTTTTGTTTGAGTAGTACAATCCTTTAAAGAAGTTTTAATTAAAATGCTGTCAAAGTGGACGTTGTCCTGTCTCCATTATTCCCTATTATCTTCATACTTCTTAACTTTACTCAATTTTTTCACTTGTCTGTTCCCAGAAGACCTTGGAATTTGAGTCTCTTGATCTCATTTTGATGAGGATATGTAAAGTTTTCTGTCACATTAGCATCTTATTATTAATATATTTTCTGTATTCCTATTTGTAACTTTTTTTTTTTTATTGTGATTTGGGTGAATGTTTACAGAGCAAATTGACTTTCCATACAGCAGTTCACATATACTTTGTCTCATGACATTGACTAAAATTTACAGTTCCCCTCCCACTTCCACCCCACAGTAATCTCATTCCAGTGTCATTCCCACCATGCACTCTGCTCCCTGGGCTATATATCCCTGTGCACACACAGCTCTTCTATTCTCTTATGATTGCTCTCTCCAAGGAGTGTATCTACCTAGTGTAAATGTTCATCTCATATGCCTGTCTCATTTGGCTGAAAGCCACAGGTGTGGGTTCAATTCCAGACCTGAAGGGCAGCTAGGGGCCATAGTCTCAGTGGTCCCACCAGGCTCTATTAGAGCAGCAAACCTGGTCCACTCCCTCTTTTTTTTTCAAATGATTTTGAATTTTGTTCCACATTGTTCTCCTACTCTATCCAGGATCTCTTACATAGATCCCCCTCCAAGAGGTTGACAGTTGTAGTCGGGCACCATCTAGCTCTTCAGGTCATATAGTTGTATAGGCTGAGGACTGCATGGTGTACCACTTGCTTGGACTAATTGTTTAATAAATCTTTGGTTTTCTTCATTCTTCTTTGCTCTGGATGAGGAGAGACCCATCGTTGCATCTAGATGGCTGCTTGCAAGCTTTTAAGATCCCAGTTGCTACTTGCTAAAGTAGGGGGTGGAACAAACAAAGTAGGAGGTGTAATATGTTATGCCAATTGAGCTTGATGTCCCCTGTGACTATGGTCCCAAGCCCACAGGTCCAACTACTTGCTCCCTCTGGGTAGCTGGCTGTGGTCAAGAAGTGACTACAACCTCTTTTCAGCTGTACTATACACTTGGTAATTCTTACAGAATATAGTAATACACTTGTAGAAACATTGTCTGCCAAACCTATACCTGGTCTCGGGCACATCCACCCCCGCATAGACATACCTAACAGTTCAGCCTGTCCACCCATTTATCCATCTGTATATCCATGTTTGCCTTCACTGACAATGCAGTACAGTATGTGCAAAACAGTTTATCTTTGTTGTCTGTACCTCCCATGTACCTCCCTATGTCTTTCTCTTCCTCAATGCCACCATGTTGATCACTCACATTTGGTACATTGCCCTTCTCTTCACCCAAATCAATACTTGTCTCTACCTATCTAACAGTGTTCCCTCCCTACCCCCTCCCACCCCTGGTAACCAACAAAGAAAATTTCCTTCC
>NW_006921646.1:6197844-6199885 GCF_000298275.1 Orycteropus afer afer
AAAAAAAAAAAAAAAAAAAACACCAAAAAAGTAAAAACAAGAGGCAAAAAGCACACACTGCATAATCACACAGGAACAATCACCAAAAAGGGAAAGAAAGAAAAAAAAAAAAAAGGAAAGGCAATAAAGAAGATGAAATATTTAAAGAAGTACCTTAAAAAGACGAAAGAAATATAAACAGAAAGGGGGGGGGGAGCAATATCCAGGGAGTGGAGAATGTGAGAAAAGGAGTAGGAGAATTATGAAGAAAAAATGGGGAAAACGCAAAAAGAAAAACAAGGGATGGGAAGAACCACAAGAAAGAGAAAAATGGGAACCAGGGAAAGGAAAAAAGAAAAAGCTGGAAACTAGAACTTGGGAAGGGAAAAAGAAGAATAAAAATAAAAAGGAAGAAAAAAATGGAATAATTTAAAAACAAACAAACAAAACACACACACACACACACACACAAAATCTGGGGTGGGTGGAGCCAGAGCAGGGCACCCAGACTTTCTGTGAGAGCACACAGTCTGGGATGGAATTCCTTCCAGCCCAGAAGGTGGATGGAGGTGAGGGAGTACTGCACTTCTGTTCTCCAGGAGGGCATGGGGTATAAGAGTAACAAGGGAGAATATCACACCTTTCCAGTTGTCAGCCCCTGGTACATCTGTGCTGTCCTTGACAAGTGGAGCCTATTCTTAGGTCCCAGGAGTCTAGATGAGAATGCTGTTGCTTTAAATATCCAAAACGGCTGAACCACTTGTAAACATTCAAAATGGCTGTGCCCTCTGGATAGCCAAAAGTCCACAGTTCAGTTTGTCTCCTTCTTTGCTGTATCCCAAAGTCATCAGCCACCAGTGCAGTCGTCCACGCAGCCCTTGGCAAGCAGGGCTGATTTTCAGGTTAATTCTCAGGTTCTAACACCACTTAGAAATATTCAAACTGTCTGTGCTGTCAGGATCACTGATAGTCCACAGCTGTTTGTCTCCTTATTTACTGTTTTCATTCGGGTTCATCTACCTGGAGTTTAATCCATTTTGTATCATTTTTAAAGCTCACAGCTCCAGGATTATCTTCTGTATCTGTGTCAATTGGTTTATATTTTTTTTGTTGAAGAGGGTCTATGTAGCTTGTCTGCCTATTCCACCATCTTACCAGAAGTCCCCCTTTCTGGTTATTCTTAAATGTTAGTCTTCCTCAGTGCACACTATTCTCACTTTATACTCTTTCCCTAGCTAACCTCACTCATTCCCATCTTGCAATTTCTATCTCCCCAATTTTTTATCTCCAATACAGTCTTCTATTTGGAACATCAAACCTATATATTAAACTATTATGCCTTTACTTGGGAATTCCTGGTGGGCAGCTCAAACTCCACATGTCCCAAACTAATGATTTCTCCCATTCCTCCCACTGCTTTACCTGCTCCTACTGTAGTGTTTCTTCTTTTAGTAAATTATATCAGCATTCATCTCTAGGCAGTCCCCAGGGTACGAATGTCTGACTTACATATAATTTGTGGTTATGAACCAACCCACAAAAAGCCTATTATATGAAAAATTGAAGGTACATACAATGGTTCATAGTAACAAATGGGTGCTACTTTGTGAGGTACTTCAAAATATTACTATTACTATAGTATTAAAAATGTTAAAGATTTTTGTTTATGTGGAAGTATTTAATTTTTTTATGCATAGAAAGGTACACTGTATACTATTTACTAAGATAAACATTTAACTATCTGATGTTACATATGAACTGAGCTAACTGTTGCAACTCACAAACAAATTAGACTTAAGGATAGATTTAGGAATGGGATTCATCTATAATCCCAGAACTGCTCATTGTTAAGTGCCGTCGAGTCGTTTCTGACTCATAACGACCCCATGCACAGCAGAACGAAACACTGCCCTATCCCGCGCCAGCCCCACAATCCCTGATATACTTGAGCCCATCATCGCAGCCACCGTATCAATCCATCTCCTTGAAGGCCTCCCCCTCTTTCGTCGACCCTCCACCCTACCAAGCATGACATCCTTCTCCAGGGAATGGTCCCTTCTTA
>NW_006921646.1:6201515-6203656 GCF_000298275.1 Orycteropus afer afer
CACCACTCAAATTGAAGAGAAACAGCCGCAGACATCCATTAATCATCGGAACATGGAATGTACGAAGTATGAATCTAGGAAAATGGAAGTTGTCAAAAAGGAAATGGAACTGCTCATATTTTATTTTAATTATCTACTGACTTTTCAAGGAGACCTGGTGGTGTAATGGTTAAGTGCTCAGCTGCTAATTGAAAGGTCAGCAGTTCAAACCCATCAGCAATTCCACAGGAGAAAAGTCCTGATGATCTGCTCCCATAAAGATTACAGCCCAGGAAATCATATAGGGTAGTTTTATTCTGCCCTTCAGGGTTACTGTGAGTTGGAATCTTAAGGTTTCTGAGGCTGTGATTATTATGGAAGCAGAATGCCACGTCTTTATCCCATGGAGCAGAGGGTGGATTCAAACTGCACAACTTTTGGTTAGCAGTTCAGTGCTTAAACATTGTACTACGAGGTGTTGTTAGGTGCCATCGAATCAGCTCTGACTCATAGCAGCAGCTCTATGTACAACAGAACAAAACATCACCCAGTTCTGTACCATCCCCACAACCTTTGCTATACTTGAACCCATCTTGCAGCCACTGTGTCAATCCATCTTGTTGAGGGTCTTCCCTTTTTTTGTTAACCTTCTACTCTACCAAGTGTGATTTCCATCTCCAGGGAATGGTCCCTTCTGACAACATGACCAAAGTAGGTAAGATAAAGTCTGGCCATTCTTGTTTCCAAAGAACATTCTGTGTGTACTTCCAGGACAGATTTTTTGTTCTTCTGGCACTCCATGGTATTTTCAGTATTCTTCGCCAACACCACAATTAAAAGGCATCAACTTTTCTTTGGTCTTTATTCACTGTCCAGGTTTCACATACATATGAAGTAAATGAAAATACCATGGCTTGGGCTAGGTGCTCCTTGGTCTTCAAAGTGACATCTTTGCTTCTTAACACTTTAAAAGGTCTTTTGCTGAGACTTGTGCGGTGCAAGACAACGTCTGATTTCTTGACTGCTGCTTTCATGAGCATTGATTATGGATCTAAGTAAAATGAAATTTTTGACAACTTCAATGTTTTTTCCATTTATCATGATATTACTTATTGGTCCAGTTGTGAGGATTTTTGTTTTCTTTATGTTGCAGTTAATCCATACTAAAGACTATAGTCTTTGATCTTCATTAGTAAGTGCTTCAAATCTTCTTCACTTACAGCAAGTAAGGTTGTGTCATCTGCATATCACAGGTTGTTATTAACTTCCTTCAATCCTAATGCCACATTTTTCTTCATATAATGCAGTCTCTTGGATATTTGCTCAGCATACAGATTGAACAAGTAGGATGAAAGGCTACAACACTGACACACACTCTTCCTGATTTTAAACTGTGCAGTATCCCCTTATTCTGTTCAAATGATAGCCTCTTGGTGTTTGTGCAGGTTCCTCATGAGCATAATTAAATGTCCTGGAATTCCCATTCTTCCCAATTATATCCATAATTTGTTATGATCCACACAGTCAAATGCTTTTGCATAGTCAATAAAACACAGATAAACATCTTTCTGGTATTCTTCACTTTCAGCCAAAATCTATCTGACATCAGCAATCATATCCCTCCTCCCACATCCTCTTCTGATTCCTGAATTTCTGGAAGTTCCCTATCAATATACTGCTGCAACCATTTTTGAATTGTCTTCTGCAAAATTTTACTTGTGTGTGATTGTGTTAGACTGGGTTCTCTAGAGAAGCAAAACCAGGAAAACTTATATATAGAGAGAGAAAGAGAAATTTATCTTAGGAAAATGGCTCACACATTTATAGAAGTTGGTAAGTCCCAAGTTCTTGGATCAAATGTCAAGCTGGAGGCTTTTCCTGACTCATGCAGCTGCAGGGGCTGAAGAGCTCAAGTTTATAGGCACTATACTGGCTGTTGACTCCAATGAATGATGAATCCAAGATCTCCAGGCTGAATGGTGGACTGTTCACTCACGGACAGTTGTAGGCAGCACAAAAGAATCCCAATCCATAGAAGAGTGTTTCTTTTCCCAGGATGTCCATAAATATACTGGAAGCAGGCCACACCCTTAGGGAAACTTCCTTTCAACAGATTGGCTGCTCAAAACATATCCATCTGATCCCATCATTGGAACAACCCA
>NW_006921646.1:6208091-6255908 GCF_000298275.1 Orycteropus afer afer
CTAATCTGATAAATCCATTCTAACAGGCCAATTTCCCTAAGCCTCTGGATACCTTCTTCTGCATTATACCAAGGCAGGTCTGGTACTTCAACTTGACTTAAGGTAGGCCACTGCATAATCCATGCTTCAGTAAGCCAATCAAATAAACAATTACATCCTTTCCTAACCTCTTGAGCTGAAACATTGAATGAAGAATCTGTACTTAGTGGGCCTAAATCAATAAACTCAGACTGATCCAATGTTACATTCCTTGCACCATTATCCCACACCCTTAGTAGCCATTCCCATACACATTCTCCAGGTTTCTGTCTGTACATGTTAGCAAAATTAAGTAGGTCTTTTTGGGTATAGCATACCACCTCCTCAGTCACACTTTGTATTTCACCTTTTGGGGCTCGCTTGAACTTAACTTTAGTTATAGGTCTAGCAGCAACAATGGATAGTTGGGGTAGTTCCTGAGAATATTCAGCAATGTATTCCATGGCCTCTGCCTCAGGCAATGACCCAGCAGGAACATTTGGGTTAACCCCATCAAACCGAGGTGGAGGGGATAATGGTTTTACAGTAATCCTTTCAGGTGGGAGGGATTCAACAGAATTTACAGGCTATATATCCTGATCTTCCTGACTATCTGCCCATATATCCCCATTCCAGGTTTCAAGATCCCATTTTTTTCCAATCAATGCCCTCACTTTAACTTCAGACACGATTCTGGGTTGGCAATTTAATTGGCGTTGTAATTCAACCACCCTTACAATAAGACTCGGGTTTGATTTTTGGCAATATCAGCTCTGTTACTAGAAGAAATAGGCTTTCTTTCAGAGCACAACTGGAAACATCGAGGTCTTTTATGTGGCACTTAAGCTGTGACCTCTGCATGCCTGAACTCATCTCGCTCTTCATCAGTTTGTCTAGTGTATGTAGGACCAACCAACCAGCTTCCTTACACTCCTCATGCAGAAAAGTATCAAATATCCGATCACCCAGAGCCTCACTTCTCACAAGTACTTGATCTATTGGTGGTGCTATTTTGCACATTAATGTTGCCACCTCATGCCACAGATTAGCAGGGCCCTCTTTACTAACAGAGGCAGGGTCACTGGTGCCTTTACAATTAATCAAATTGGAGAACCAATTAGGAAGCCCATCCTTATCATTTTGTCTCTCTAGAACCATTCTTGGTACCAAATGTGTTAGACTGGGTTTTCTAAAGAAGCAAAACCAGTAAAGCTTATAGAGAGAGAGAAAGAGAAAGAGAAATTAATCTTAGGAAAATGGCTCACACACTTATAGAAGCTGGCAAGTCTCAAGTTCTTGGATCAAATGTCAAGCTGGAGGCTTTTCCTAACTCATGCAGCTGCAGGGGCTGAAGAGCTCAAGGTTAACAGGCAGTATACTGGCAATTGACTCCAACAAATGACAAATCCAAGATCTCCAGGCTGAATGGTGGATCGTTCACTCACAGACAGTTATAGGCAGCACAAAAGAATCCCGATCCACAGAAGAGTGTCTCTTTTCCCAGGATGTCCATAAATATACTGGAAGCAGGCCACACCCTTAGGGAAACTTCCTTTCAACAGATTGGCTGCTCAAAACATATCCATCTGATCCCATCATTGGAACAACCCACGTCACAATTGCTTAAACCACACAGAATTGTTGTCCAGCCAAGTTGACACACAGCTCCAACTATCACAGTGATATTAATGATTTTGTTCAATTATTTCTACATTCTGTTAGGTCACTTTCTTTGGAATGGGTACAAATATGTATCTTTTCCAGTCACTTGGTCAGGTAGCAGTCTTCCAAATTATTTGGCATAAACAACTAAGTGCTTCCAGTGCTGCATCTGTTTGTTGAAACAGCTCAGTGGGTATTCCATCAATTCCTGGAGGCTTGTACTTCTCCCTTCAGTACCATTGGTTTTTGATCATATGCTACTTCCTGAAATAGTTGAACATTGACCAATCCTTTTTGGTACCGTGACTCTGTGTATTCCTTCCATCTTCTTTTGATGCTTCCTGCATCTTTCAATATTTTTCCCATAGAATCCTTCAATATTGCAGCTCAAGGCTTGAATATTTCCTTTAGTTGTTTTAGCTTGAGAAATGCTGAGTATGTTCTTCACACTTGGTTTTTTAACTTCAGGTCTTTGCACATTTCATTGTAATACTTTACTTTGTCTTCTTGAGCCACCCTTTGAAATCTGCTCAGCTCTTTTTTTCACATCATTTCTTCTATTTGTTTTAGCTACTCTCCATTCAAGAGCAAGTTTCAGAGTTTCTTCTGACATCCATTTGGTCTTTTCTTCCTTTCCTGTCTTTTTAATGACCATTTGCTTTCTTCATGTATGATGTTCTTGATGTCATCCCACAACTTGTCTGCTTTTTGGCCATCAAAGCATCAAATCTATTCTTTAGATGGTCTCTAAATCCAGGTAGGATATAATCAAGGTCATATTTTGGCTCTCGTGGACTTGTTTTAGTTTTCTGTAATTTCAACTTGAACTTGCATATGAGCAATTGATGGTCTTTTCCACAGTCAGCTCCTAGTCTTGTTTTGACTGAAGGTATTGAGCTTGTCTATTGCCTCTTTCCACAGATGTTCATTACCCACTGCCATCAAGTTGATTCTGACTCATAGTGACCCCCATTGGGTTTCTGAGATGGTAAATCTTTATGGAAGTAGATTGCCCCATTTTCCTTCTGCAGAGTGGCTGGTGGGTGTGAACCACCAGCCTTTTGGTTAGTAGTCAAATGCCTTAGGCACTGTGCCACTAGGGCTCCTTTTCCACAAGTGTAGTATTTTAAAGTCCTGTGTATTCTATCTGGCAAGGTGCACATGCGTAGATGCTGTTTACGTTGTTGATAAAAGGCATTTGCAATGGATGTCATTGGCCTTCCAAAATTCTATCATGTGATTTCTGGCTTCATTTCTATCACGAAGGCCCTATTTTCCAACTACCAATGCTTCTTATTTGTTTGCACTACCAAGTAGCCCAATGTAAATAACTGACCACACAAAGCAGATCATTTGTGAACATTATTGCAAATCTTGCAAAAGATGCAGGATCTCATGCAGTCATTTGAAGAAAATCTGGGAAAAATGCTCAAATCACATGCAAAGCTATTAGCAAACACAGATCTTACAGAGTTAGACCAGTTAGTAACCAGCAGAGAGAAAGTCAGTAAGAAGTAACAGACACTTTGATAAGTTGTTTGAGGGTGAACAATCTGCTATGTCCACCACCCATTTGTTAGTTTGTCATATTGTAGTGCTTTATGGGTTGTTACGCTACTGAAAGCTATGCCAACAGTATTTCAAATACCAGCAGGGACACCCATGGTGGGCAGGTTTCAGCAGATCTTCTAGACTAAGACTGAATAGGAAGAAAGGTCTGGTGATCTACTTCCAAAAATTAGCCAGTGAAAATCCTGGGAATCACAACAGTGCTGGTAGATGAGACTCCTGGGTTGGACCAAAAAACCAAAACCAAACCCACTGCCATCAAGTAAATTCTGACTCATAACAATCCTCATTGGGTTTCCAAGGCTGTAAATCTTTACAGAAGTTGATTGCCCCATCTTCCTTCCGCAGAGCAACTGGTGGGTTTAAATCGCTGACCTTCTGGTTAGCAGCAAAATGCCTTATCCACTATACCACCAGAACTCCTTCCTGGGTTGGAAAGTACTCAAAATACACAGTGGCCACAGCACATCCCAGAATATCAGGATCACGAAAATGGTGCAGGACCAGGCAATGTTTCCTTCTGATGTACGTGAGGTTGCCATGAGTCGGAGCCACCCTGATGGCAATTAAACACAACAAACAGCTATATGTTCACAAAGTGAAATATTAAATGGAATGACTACAGGTACACACAACAATATAGATGTGTCTTAGAAATGTAAAATTCAGTGAAAAATTAAGTACCAAAAGAAGACACACAATTAAAAATAGGCCCTGGTGGTGCATTAGTTAAAACACTAGTCTGCTAACCAAAAGATCAGCAGTTTGAAACCACCAATGGTCCCACAGAAAAAAGATATGGCAGTCTGCTTCCATAAAGATTTAAGGTTAGCTCTGGTGGCATGGTGCCTAAGGCACTGGATTGCTAACCAGAAGGTTGGTGCTTTGAACCCACTAGCCATTCCTCAAAAGGAAGACTGGGCAATCTACTTCCATGGAGATATCACCTCAGAAACTTAGGGTGGGTCGCTATGAGTCGTATTCGACTCGACGGCCCTTAGAAACCCTATGGGACAATTCTATTTTGTCCGATACGGTTGCTATGAGTTGGAATCAACTTGATGACAGTGGGTATCATATTCTTAAAATAACTAATATTTGAAAAGTAAATGAAAGAACTTTGCATAGACTGATGAGAAATATGTAATAAACTATAGATTATAATAAATCTAATTGTGAGCATATGAAGTACAATGAAAAATACTAAAATAATACAAGAATAGTAACAGCATTTACTTCATCAAGTTGCTGTGAGGATTAAATGAGTGAATATATTTAAAATACTAAAAACAATGGCTATTACATAGTAAGCACTATACTTATAAGTCTTTTGCTATCATTAATTTTACTTTATGTCAAGGGTAACTACTATTTATTAAGCTGTGTTGCAGCAGATAACATTAGCTTCCTTCCCAATACTTGTTTCTTCTTTCTTTGCTAACATAAGTCAGCTTTTGTTCAAAATGGCAAGGAGCCCAGATCTGGGCAAATATTTGCTTTTCTAGATATTTGTTTATATCAATGGTGCCCATGGGACATATTTCTAGCAAATGACACATAAGCAGAAACCTGCTGGGGGCTCTAGGAAGGTTTTTTATTTTTCCTGGAAAAGAGGATTATGTGGCTGACACCACCCCTATTTCTTTTTTTCTTGCCTTTAATATGGTTGTGATGCCTGGAGCCTCAGCAACCATTTTGTTACTATAAGGCAACGGCATGAAGACAAAAGCATATGATAAGGATGTCAACACTGAAAGAAGGATCTTATTTTACTTTTTGCATTTCATTGATTATTCCTGAGATTAAGCATTCCTCTAAGTATTGAAATGTGATTAAAAATTCTTTTTGATAATCAGAATATAAAAATTTGAAATGCTAAGAAAGCATTCAAGCATAGTTTTAAAATTCCATGTGGTGTTTTCATAAAAAATTAAATTATGGGGATTGCAATCAATGCCATGAAATAAAACATGTATGAACTGTTGTACGGAAAATGGATTTGCTCTGTAAACTTTCACCCAATCCACAATTAAAAAAAAAAAAAAAATTAGTGTCAAAGAGCAAATTGGAGTCTCTGTTAAAATTAAAGCAAATAGTCTGATTGAAAGAATAGAATGAACTGCATCAGGCAGCATATTGTGAGGATTCACAAAAATATTCCAGCAAGAGGAATTTTTCTTAGGGTTTAAGTACAGAAAACTCAGGAACTAACAAGGGAAAATTCAGATTGGTTGACATTTACAAAATTATACTATACCAGCCACTCCTCGGAAGGAAGATGGGGCAATCTACTTCTGTAGTGATACTGCCTCTGCAACCCAAGGAGGGGTCGCTATGAGTCAGGTCTGACTCCACTCGATGCACACAACAACAACGTTACCAGTCAGGCACAAAACAACAACAGGCAATTGTGAGATCCCTTAAGTACTGTTTTGTTAATCATAAAGTTTGAGTCAATCACCTTGTTAATCTATGGATATTTTGGGGCCAGTCTGAGTAAGTACTCTTCCTGTGAGCAAGCAGTAGAGGAAGGGAGGGCAGGGGAGGGGAGCCCACAGGCTTCCGGAAACATTATAGCTAGCTGAATTTTGAGTGTCAACTCAGAATGAGCAGTAAACAACAAAAATGGAGTCTGGCCTGCATTTTTTTGCAAAGATATCTCCTTATGCCAAGGACCTAGATTTTTAAGGCTATTTTAAGGCTCCTTCACAGTAGTATTTCTCTCTCAGTGGTACCTAAAATAATGGTACATTTTAGAATTGATGGCACCTTAAACTTACTCAATTACAATAAGAAACTTGCATTCTCAGATGCTATCACAATTTGACTCATGAACCCAGCAGAAGATGTTGCTGAAAGCTCCTTTCAGCTACATCTTTTGCATCAGTGGGTCAGGGAGAGGAAGGAATATTGACAATGAGCACATTATACGTTTTTAAGCATAAGGCACTTATATCAGTTAAGAATGCATTGACTGAAAGGAACAGAGCCCTAAATAACAGTAGTTTAGTAGTTTTTAAAAATAGAGAATTATTTTCTTTTCATAACAAGAAGTTTGGTGGTGGCAATCCAGCATTTGGGCAGTTGGCCTCTGGGGAAAATGTCTGGGTGGCTAAGAAAGGGTGGAACAGAATACTACTGCTTATTTATTTATTTATTTATTTATAAGCCTTTAAATAAATTTGATTGCGCCTTCCCCCTACAAAATACTATCGTTTAAATAGTTAGATAATTGTTAGATAGTTAGATAACTATTTATCTCTGTGTAACAAATTATTAAACATTAGAAGCTTGTGATGCAAATATTTATCTCACCATTTCTGTGAGTCAGGAATGTAGAAGTAGCTTAGCTTAGTGGTTCTGGCTCAGCATCATTTCAGGACGTGGCAGGCAAGCTGCTTGCTGAGCTACAGTCATCTGAACGTACTACTTAGGGGAGGGAATCCTCTTCCAAGCTCATTCACATGATTGTTGGCAAGAAGCCTCAGTTTCTTATTGGGTGTTATCCAGAGACCTCTGTTCTTCACCTTGTTGGCCTTTCTGTAGGTTGCCCGAGTGTCCTCACAACATGGCAGCTAGTTTTCCCCAGGGCAACTGATTCAAAGAGGAAAGAGAGCAACCAAAACAGAAGCTGCAGTATATTTTATAATGTAATCGCAGAAATGACCTCCACCACTTCAGCTGTATATTCAATTAGTCATACATATCAACCTTGGTACAATGTGGAAGGGGACTATAGGAGGTGAGGATTATTGAGGGCCAATTTGGGGCCTAGCAACTACAATATATATTTATATGTATGTGTCTCTCTGTGTGTGTATGAATATGAGGATCAGAGTGGTTAAAGAGTTCGGCTGCTAAACAAAAGGTCAGTGGTTCAAACCCACCAGCCACTCTGTGGGAGAAAAATGTGGCAGTCTGCTCCCATAAAGATTTACAGTCTTGGAAACTTTATGGGGCAGTTCTAATCCGCCCTATAGGATTGCTATGAGTTGGAATTGACTTGACAGGAGTGGGGTGGGTGTATATAAAATATGGTTTATATTATATCACATTATACATAACTTACATAATAACAGTGATCTACTTTCAAAAAATCAGAGAATAAAAATCCCATGGATCACAATGATCCACTCTGTTGTGCTTGGGGTCACCATGAGTCAGAGACAGCAGCTAATAACAATATATGTTATATTATATATAACGCATATACACATGTATTAACACATATACATAGAAGCACATATACATTACACATAAACAGACATCTGAATTAAGAAAATAAATTTAAAATAAGAAAGGAAACAATTTAAAAATACTAGGTAAAAATGAAACACCAAATGGTTATTACTAACTCCTTCTTCCACAAAAATATATATATGCATACCTATTTTAGTACATATTTGCCAGCATTTGGTATTATATTTAAAAATTATTCACTATTTTAATTTATTCTTTCTATCCTTTCAGAAAATTTATTCAACATGTATGCTGAGCAAATAATCTGAGAAGCTGGACTATATGAAGAAGAATGTGGCATCAAATTGGAGGAAGACTCATTAACAACCTATGATATGCAGATGACACAATCTTGCTTGCTGAAAGCAAAGAAGACTTGAAGCACTTACTGATGAAGATCAAAGACTGTAGCCTTCAGTATGGATTATACCTTTCTTTTGTTACAAAGAAAATAAAAATCCTCACAAATTGACCAATAAGCAACATCATGATAAAACGAGAAAAGAGTGAAGTCGCCAAAGATTTTGTTTTACTTGGATCCACAATCAATGTACATGGAAGCAACAATCAAGAAATCAAATGACTATTCCATGGGTAAGTCTGCTGCAAAACACCTCTTTAAAGTATTAAAAAACGAAGATGTCATTTTGAGGACTCCAGTCCCTGGAGAAGGACAGCACGCTTCGTAAAGAAGAGGTAAAGTGAAAAAGAGGAAGACCCTAAACATGACAGACTGACACAGTGGCTGGAACAATGGCTCAAACATAGCAAGGATTGTGCAGATGGTGCAGGACCGGGCAGTGTTTCGTTCTGTTGTACAAAGGGTTGCTATAAATTGGGAGCTCTGGTAGCATAATGGCTAAAGCACTTGGCTGCTAACCAGAAGGCTGGTGGTTCAAACCCACCAGCCACTCCTCGGAAGGAAGGTTGGGCAATCCTACTTCCGTAGTGATACTGCCTCGGAAACCCAAGGAGGGGTCGCTATGAGTCGGGGCCGACTCGACGGCACATAACAACAACAACAACAACATAAATTGGAACCAACTCGACAGCAGTTAACAATAACAGAAGGTGAAAAAACAATACACTAATTTTTGTATTTTATTGATTACTCCTGAAGTTGAGCATTTTAAAAGTATTTGTCAACCAATTTAACTTCCCTTTTTATAAATTATTTGCTTATACTTCACCTAATATATTCATGTATCAGGATGTTAGTGATTTTTTTCTCCTAATTTTGTATGGATTCTTTATAAAATAAAGGTATTGTCCCTTGTAAAAAAAGAAAAAGAAGGTTGCTGTCTAGGTAGTGGGGAGTGTGGAGACCATCTACTCCTCAGTTGAGCATTCTAGGGAGGTAAAAGGACCTTGAAAATGGACATCTGGGTGTCGTAGCTGGGGAAGGACCGGGCCCCAAGTGTTAGGGCCTCCCACCCAACCTCAGTAAAGATGTCTACAACTCATATGGAACTAGAAGCAGGAGCTGGTGGGCTTAAGGCCCCATTCTATGGCTTGCATGAGCTGGATATCAGTAGCCCTGTGATGGTTGCAGGTGAGAGGCTGGCCCCTGTTTCTGGCACCAGGGCCTAATCCAAATTCTGAGGCATCCCTGGCAGCCAGAAAAGCCCCAGTAATAACAGATACTGAATTGCTTCTAGCCTGGCAGTAGCAGGCCAATTTGATTAGATTTTTAGAAATGAAAATGGTATTTTATGTGTATTTATCTATTTGATTTCTCAGAGAAATACCTTCTACATTTTCTTTCAAAAAATCCATTGACTTTAAAAAAAAAAAAAAAAAAGCTATCAAGGTAATTTATGACCTCTTCTCACCCCCTTCCCTTGGCTCTGTACACCATAGTATGAATTTGGGTCATAATTGAATACTTTAATGAAAGAAATGGCTCTTTTCTTAAATTTTGAAATAAAAATCTGGTTCAGCCTTCTTCCTCAAGGAGTTAGAGAAAAATTCTATCTTTACCAGATTTGTCCACTGTCCCCTTTCCTTTCACTCCTTGCTTCAGTCACATAGAAACTCTGAGTCACATAGAAACTCTTAGAATCTTAGGAGGGGGCTCTGGATTTCAGGCTGGTGGGATTAATATGAGGTACTTAATGTCTAAGACTCAGTGGTCCCACTGCTCATAGCCCTGAATACTGGGGCTTAAGGCTCAGGCCACAGCCAAGCATCCATGCAGCCAATCTGCCACCTGGGCTGCTGGGAGAGAGTTGAACACAGGCCTCAACATGGACAGAACCAGCCACATCTCCATTCCTCCAAAGGCAAGGAAGTAACATTTGCTGTAGGCTTAGGAACCAGTCCCTTCTCTCTCAACTTTTCAAGCCAATAGCCCCTACCTACCCACTCACATAATCTAGATCTCTTCTTCAAAAGTAGAGACTTTCCAAAACAAGTCTTCTAACTTGCCAGTGAGGGAAGGGGCAAGCAGTCCCCATGAACTTGCAACAAGAACATGCCTTTTATGCTTCAGCCCTCGGAAGGAAGGTTGGGCAATCTACTTCCGTAGTGAAACTGCCTTTGAAACCCAAGGAGAGGTTGCTATGAGTCAGATCCAACTCAAGGGCAATGAGTTTGGTTTTTTGGGGAGGTAATCAGCCAACAGTTGGGAAACCAACCCCAACTCACTGAGGTAATTCTGACAAAAAATTACACACAAAATCCTCATGACTTGACTCTAATTCACTTTTCCAGCATGTGTCTGCACTTCTTCTCATGTATATAATGCTCTTACTTCCTAAAATATCTTTCCTTCCCTTCTCCAACTGGCTCATTGCTACTTGTTCCTCTGGGCTCTAGGTTGGCAGCTATAATTCCCTTGGCTTTTCTTTAAAAAAAAAAAAAATCAAAATGTATTTTTTTACATGTGCTTTTTAAATTTTATTGTGATTTGGGTGAACTTTTCAAAGAAAATTCATCTTCCATACAGCAGTTCACATACACTTTGTCTCATGACATTGACTGCAATCTCCCACAATGCAACAGCTCACCTCTTGCCTGTATCCTTCCCTTCCATGCACTCCTGCCCCGCTGAGCTGTCTCCCTGTGCATACACAGCCCTTCTATTCTCCCATGATTGATCTCTCCAAAGAGTGTATCTACCTAATGTAAACGTTCATTGGCTTTTCTTTTGTGGTCACAAACTGAGTGCCACAGTGCTTCATACAAGTTTCCCAAATACAAGTGTGTAATAAAACACTCTCCTCTGTGTATTCCTCTTTCATAGGAAGCAAAAGATTTCCTAGAAACTCCTGGTCATCTTCTTCTCATTGACTCATTGGTCAGGACTGGGTCACATAGCTACCCAGAGCTGCAGAAGAGACTGGGAAAAATAAGTTTCTGGCAAAGCAGAATGGGATTGACATAACTGACTCAGAAAAATCGTTAATTTACTCTGTTGGAGAACTCAGTTGCCCCCCCCCCCCAAAATGAGTCCCCTTAGCAAGCAGGAAAGAAAGAAATGGCTAATAAAGTCTATAGCGGTGATCTTGTTTCATTAATTAGCTCTTCTTCACCAGTGACCTAGCAGGAACTATCACTATCTTTTGCCCCTAAACCAAACTAAAAAATCAAACTCAATGCTGTCGAGTCAATTTGACTCATAGCGACCCCTCCTTGGGTTTCCAAGGCAGTTATCTCTACGGAAGTAGATTGCCCAGTCTTCCTTCCAAGGAGTGCTGGCTGCTGAAAGCAGTTCAGGAAAAAGCAAAATTATCTACAAAGGAGAACCAGTAAGACTAAGATCTTGGTGTATGTACAGGTTTCTCATGAGTACAATTAAGTGTTCTGGAATTCCTATTTTTCTCAATGTTACCCACAATTTGCTATGATTTACATAATCAAATAAATGCCTTTGCATAGTCAATAAAACACAAGTAAACATCTTTCTACAGAAGTAGATTGCCCAATCTTCCTTTCGAAGAGTAGCTAGTGGATTTGAACTGCCAGCCTTCCAATTAGCAGTCAAATATCTTAGGCACTACACCTGAGGAAGTGCATAAATTGGAAAATCCATATTGGAGAGCATTTTACAATATCTAGTAAAGTTGAATTTGTGCATATCTTGTGATCCAGCAATGCCATTCCTACGTATGTATTTTAAATAAGTGGTTTCAAACTTTCTGACCATAACCTCTTATAAAGAAATACATTTTACACTGCAACCAAGTACATCATATACACATAATTTATGCATACATACATATATAACACCCACACATCCATGCATGCATGTGTATATGTGTGTAAAGTGGGAACAAAAATTTTACAAAAAAAATGCTTATCAAAACTACATACAACACACTTTGATCTTTATTATTCCTATCTCTTCTATTCATTAAAGGTACCAATCTTAACTCACTAATAGTTGAAATTTGAAAAAGGCTTCACTAGAAAGTATTTTGCACATGGTAATGAGTAAAAATAATGTTGACTACAGCAATGTTGGGGAGCTCTGGTGGCATAGTGCCTAAGACATTTGACTGCTAACCAGAAGGCTGGCAGTTCAAACCCACCAGCCACTCCTCAGAAGGAAGGTTGGGCAATCTACTTCCATAGCGACACTGCCTCAGAAACCCCAAGGAAGGGTCACACTGCTCAAAACAACAAATGACTAGAAATGACTATTGAGAAATATTCACATAATTGAACACTATATCGCAGTTAAAATGATTAAACTAGAGCTCCATGTATCAACATAATGTTGAGCAAACAAAGCCAGCTGCTGAAGCATATGTACAGTGTGATAGCATTTATAAAGTTTCAAAACATGAAAAACATGTTGTTTATAGATACTCACATATGTAGTAAAAGCCTACAACATGCATGGGAATGCTGAACATAGAACCCAGGATAGTGGTTGCCACTGGAGAGAGCAAAGGGAACGGGATCAGGAAGAGGCTAAAAGGAAACTTTAATTGTTTCTTAAGGTTTATTGTTTCTTAGTCTGAGCAATAGGTATAGAATATGTGTATATGTTATTTGTCTTTTATTGTTTATTCTTTATTACTGCCTGTGGGTCAAATCTGGCATGCTGTTTTTATAAGTCTTGCAAGTTAAGTTCGGTTTTTATATTTTTTAATGGTTGAAGAAAAACAGAATGATATTTCATGATGTGAACACTATATGAAATTCAAATTTCAGTGCTCACAAATAAAAATGGTTTTGGAACACAGACATACTCACTCATTTATGTAGTCTAGGGTGGCTTTTGCACTACAACTGTTAAGTTGAGTAGTGGCAACAGAGACTATTTGGCCTGAAAAGCCTAATATATTTACTTTCAAGCCCTTTATAGGAGAAGTTTGCCAACCCCTGGTTTATTGTATGACCAATATATTCCATAATAATAAAAATATGGCAGCATCAAAGAAAAATTCTTACAGTAAAAGATTTATAATTCTATCATCTAACCAAAATTGCTTAATTTTTCCATGTTTTCTTCCAGTCTTTGACTAAACTCAAATATTTTTATTGAAATCAGGGAAAAACATTTTGCATTCTACTTTTTACTTGCTCTACATCATTTCATAAACCTTTCTCATGTGCTATGTAGCATTTCAATGTGCATTTTAAAAAGTTATATCTATAAATTTAAATGTATATTATATGATAATATGGTCATCAAGTTTATAAACTGCAAACCATAATTCATGTAACCACCTTCTCATGTTTAAGCCTTTATATTTATATTTTCATTTTCCCCTTACTGATTACAAGGAAAACAAGAACTTCTTTGTACACAGAGTTTTACCTCCTTTTTACTTATTTTCTTAGAATAAATTCCTAGGGATGAAATATCTAATGTTTGGCCTCACCCTTCCCCTGCCTCCCCCAACTCTAATTAATTTCTCTTCCTCTCTTTACTCCAGTAACACTTGATTCTTCAGTCTTTTGCTTATTCCTTTGCCTTCTCTAACGTAACCAATCTCTCTTATTTGGTTGTTCCTATTAGTTGCTTAGTTCCTGGGAGGGGCAAATGATTACATACTCAATTACTAGTCAAAAGGTTGGCAGTACAAACTCACCCAGAGGTGCCTTGGAAGACAGGCCTGGTGATCTGCTTCTGAAAAGTCACAGCCTTGAAAATCCTAAGGAACCGTTCTACTCTGCACACTGGGGATCACCAGGAGTTGAAATCAACTCAATGGTAATTAACAATAATAGTACACCCACTCCTCAATTATTTACATGGTCAGGTTTCAAGGAATAGGTCATTATGCGAAAACTGGCGTTATGCAAAAGCGGACAATGAGCACTCAAATCACAAAATGAGGATGACTACATCATTACAAAATTGTCAAATTTTATCATTATGTAACCGCCAAACCACTGAGAATCACGGTCCAGCCAAGCTGACACATAACCTTAACCATCATAGCCAGTGTTAACTCTTGCCTCAAACCTGGGTATTCATTACTGACAGACGTACGTTGTTAATACATAACATAGTCAGACAGTAGATTTTTTACTATTGCTGTACATACAAAAATGTCTGGTAAGATAGTTGATAAGTGAAGAATAGGTGTAGTTGCTTAGGACCATAGGTGGCAAAACCTGTTTGCGCTTGACTGCTAATATAAAGGTTGGCAGTTTGAACTCACCCAGTGGTGCCATGGAAGAAAAGGCTTGGTGATCTGCTTCTGTTAAGATTACAGCCAAGAAAACCCTAGAGTAGTTCAACTCTATAACATATGGTGTCACCATGAGTGAGAATTGTTTTGATGGCAACTAACCACAACAGTGGTTGCTTAGGTATTAGAAGAGCTCTCTTGCTCTTAAATCCCAGCTTCACCTCACCATCCCTTTGGCAGTCCACATTTTGCAGTGCATTGGGAGGGCTGCTTCTTGTTTGAATTCTCACCCCTCTGGTGGCACTGTGGTTAAGGCACTGGGCTGCCAACCCAAAGGTAGGTGGTTCGGATCCACCAGCTGCTCCATGGGAGGAAGATGAGGCAATCTACTTCCATAAAGATTTATAGCTTCAGAAACCCGATGGGGATCCCTATGAGTTGGAATTGACTTGATGGCAGTGGGTTTCCTCTCATCACAGTGTCTACCTCCTTCCACTTCACTTCTTGGCTGAGATTAAAGTCTACCAGTGATCTCTTTGTAACTAAGTCCAAAGGCTTTTTTCTCTATTTTTATCTTCCCCATGGAGCTCCTGCTCTAAAATGACCTCCCTACTATTTTTCAGGCCTTTCTCTTTTTTTCCCTGTGTGTCCCCACTCAGGCCTTACCTCTTCCATAAAACTTTCCCTGAGCATTGGGATACACCCACTTCTTTTTAGTCCACATGCAATCCCTGCATATCTTATTCTCTTAAATTTACTTTGTGCCATAGAATTCTTGTCTTCCATGCCTAAGACCCAGATTCAATTCCTGGCCAAGGCACCTCATGCGCAGCTACCACCCATGTCAACACACCTCATGTGCAGCTACAACCTGTTTATCAGTGGAGGCTTGTGTGTTGCAATGATGCTGAATAGGTATCAGCAGAGCTGATTAAGGTGGACTACTAGGGAGCTCTGGTAGCATAGTGCCTAAGGCACTTGACTGCTAATCAGAAGGCTGGCAGTTCAAACCCACCGGCCACTCCTCGGAAGGAAAGTGCGCAATCTACTTCCATAGTGATACCACGGAAACCCAAGGAGGGGTCGCTATGAGTCTGGTCAGACTTGACAGGCACATAACAGCAACAACAATAGATGAAGTTAAGGAGGGAAAAGGTGAAAACCTGCAGGCAGACAACACTGGGAGTCCTCTAATTACAGCTTCAAAATAATCAAACCCTTGGGATAAATTCAAGGATCACAGAACCATTCAGTGCTATTAACATTATCTACAGCATCCATGGCACCTGGGAGCTTGTTAGAAATGCAGGATTGTAGGCTCCACCCTGACCTACTGATTCGGAATCTAGGCTTTTAACAAGATCCCTAGGCAATTTATATGTACATTAATGTATGAGAAGCAATGGTCTAGTGGACAAGTCTGTTCCTGCCACTACGGAAGTCCATCAGAAGGGCTCCAAGGACCCCATGGGAACCTCAAACCAGTGATTTTCACCTCTAGCTAGGCAAAATTTGATATGAGGGTGATCTGGCTGCTACAGTTATCACCCCTTTGATGGACAAAGTTGATTAATTAATTGATCTCCCCTCCCTCATCACCCTGGGTACAGAAACATTCTTTAGAAGCTGCAGAGGACAATCTTCCCTAAGTGATTAGCACTGTTCTTCAGTAAAGGATATAGGCAAACTTACAGAATTTTTTAGTAAATGAACACATCCTACCAGGGGTTAGGAAACATGGTTCCCATAATCATTCCCAATCAGAAATATGTATGAACAACAACCAAAGCCAAACCAAACTCACTGCCATGGAGTTGATTCCCACTCATAGCAACCCCTTCTTGAGTTTCGGAGGAGGTATCTTTACGGTAGTTGAGCACTCAGTCTTCCTTCCGAGGAATGGCTGGTGGGTTTGAACCACCACGCTTCTGGTTAGCAGTCAAATGCCTTAGGCACTATGCCACCAGAGCGCCTATGAACAACACAGAAGACATGAATTGTTTATACTCTTCATTCTCTCACTCAATATATAAGGCATTTGACTGCTAACCAGAAGGCTGGCAGTTCAAACCCACCAGCCACTCCTCGGAAGGAAGATTGGGCAATCTACTTCTGTAGAGATACCATCTCTGAAACCCAAAGAGGGGTCACTATGAGTTGGATTCAATTCAACGGTAGTGAGTTTGGTCTTATTTTTTATGTGCCAAATAGGGAGCTCTGGTAGCGTAAGTGGTTAAGTGCTCAGCTGCTAACCAAAAAGTTGGTGGTTTGAATCCACCTAATGGCTCTGTCCACCACTTGTCTGTCAGTTTGTCATTCTGGGGTGGCTTGTGTGTTGCTGCAAGACTGGAGGCTATGCCACTGGTATTTCAAATACAAGCAGGGTTGCCCATGGTGGATAGGTTTCAGTGGAGCTTCCAGACTAAGACAGACTTGGAAGGAAAGTCGAATCTGACTCGATGGCACTTCTCAAAGAATCGACCTGGGAAAACCTTATGAATAGCAGTGAAACACTCTGATATATCACTGGATAACATTATGAATAGCTCTGAAACATTGTCTGATACAGTTCCAGAACGATAACCCCCTTGAAACCGAGTAAAGTAAAAATTATTGCCCCCACTCTGGTACTCTGGTACTCTGGTATTACGGATGGAATAGATAAGTAAACTAAATTATCCCCAACTATTTCCCCCACCCTGGTTAAGACAGATAATTAGATAGGACCCTGGATGGGAATAGATAAGTAAACTAAATTACCCCCAACTATTTCCCCCACCCTGGTTAAGACAGATAATTAGATAAGACCCCCCCCACGGGAATAGATAAGTAAACTAAATTACCCCCAACTATTTCCCCACAAGCAAGTATTCAATTCCCTAAAGAACTGAATGGAAGGAAAACACTCTTTCCTGCCGGTGATGGACTTGCTAAAAGTGTCTTAGAAAACAACATGTAAATTAACTCTGGCCCAGGGACTTGTGCAATAGAGCAGAAAGGAACAAAAGTCAATGGGAACGGACCCTCTCCCCTCTGCCCAAGCCCCTAACAACTGATGACAGGAAGCTGGTGTGACTCATCTGCCTCCAGGTGCAATATCAACCATTTCACGCCCCAAATTCCTCAACCTTTTGTGAATGTGCATAACTCCCTTTCCTGAAATCTACAAAAGTATTTCGATGGCATCTCGGGGAGTCTGAGCTGGGTACAGGATACCCCTACTCCTTGCATTGCCGCTTTGCAATAAATAATTTCCTCTCCTCTTAATCACTCGGTGTGTAAACTGTTTCAGCCTGACTGTGCACTGGGCAGGGACCGTGTTAGGTCCGATAACACCCTCATGTTGGAAGGCACTCAAAATATGACCTGGGAAGAGCTGCCTCCTCAAAGTAGAGTCGACCTTAATGATGTGGATGCAGTAAAGCCTTTGGGACTCCCATTTGATGATGGGGCATGACTCAGAATGGGAAGAAACAGCTGTAAACATCCATTAATAACTGGAGCATTGAATGTATGACATATACATCTAGGAAAATTGTTGTTGTTGTTGTTGTTTGCCATCGAGTCGGCCCCGACTCATAGCGAAATTAGGAGTTGTCAAAAATGAAATGGAACTCATAAAGATTGATATCCTAGGCATTGTTGTTGTTATGTGCCGTCGAGTCGGCCCCGACTCATAGCGACCCCTCCTTGGGTTTCTGAGGCAGCATTACTACGGAAGTAGGATTGCCCAACCTTCCTTCCGAGGAGTGGCTGGTGGGTTTGAACCGCCAGCCTTCTGGTTAGCAGTCAAGTGCTTTAGCCACTATGCTACCAGAGAAATGGACTGGTTTTGGCCATTTTGAATCAGACACCAATATGATCCACTCTGCCAGGAATGACAAACTGAAGAGAAATGGCGTGACATTGATTGCCACAAAAAAATGTTTCCAGATCTATCCTAAAGTGCAGTGTTCAGTGATAGGATAATATACATACTCCTACAAGGAAAGCAGTTAATACTACTATTATTCAAATTTATGCACCTACCACAAAGCCAAAGATGAGGAAATTGAAGATTTTTACCAACTTCTGCAGTCTGAAATTGACCAAACATGCAATCAAGATGTGTTGATTATTACTGGTGATTGCAATGCAAAAGTCAGAAACAAAGAAGAATCACCCGTAGTTGGAAAATAAGGGTTTGGTGATAGAAATGACACCAGAGATCACATCATAAAATTTTGCAAGATGAGTGACTTATTCATTGCAAATACTTTTCTTCCACAACAAAAATGGTGGCTATACATGTAGACTTCACCAGATGGAATACATAGGAATTAGACTGACCACATCTGTGGCAACAGGCGATGGAAAAGCTCAGTATCTTCAGCCAAAATAAGGCCAGGAGCTGACTGTGGAACAGACCATCAACTGCTCGTATGCAAATTCAAGTTGAAGCTGAAGATAATTAAAACAAGACCACATGAGTCAAAATATGACCTTGAATATATCCCACCTGAATTTAGAGACTATCTGAAGAACAGATTTGACACATTGAACACCAATGACTAAAAACCAGACAAACTGTGGGATGACATCAAGAACATCATGCATGAAGAAAGCAAATGGTCATAGAAAAGATAGGAAGAAAAGACCAAAATGGTTGTCACAAAAGACTGTGAAACTTGCCCTTAAACAGATAGTAGCTAAAGTAAATGGAAGAAATTGACAAGATAAAAAAGCTGAACAGAAAATTTCAAAGAACAGATTAAGAAGACAAAGTCAGTTATTATAATGAAATGTGCAGACCTGGAGTTAGAAAACAAAAAGGGAAGAACATAGTTGACATTTCTCAAGCTGAAAGAACTGAAGAAAAAATTCAAGCCTTGAGATGCAATATTGAAAGATACTATGGGCCAAATATTGAATGATGCAGAAACATCAAAAGAAGGTGAAAGGAATACACAGTCACTATACCAAAAAGAATTGGCCAATGTTCATCTATTTCAGGAGGTGGCATATGATTAAGAACTGATAATATTGAAGGAAGAAGTCGAAGCTGCACTGAAGGAATTAGCAAAAAAAGAAGGCTCCAGGAACTGACAGAATATCCACTGAGATGTTTCAACAAACAGATGCCATGCTGGAGGCACTTACTGGTCTATGTCAAGAAATTTGGAAGACAGCTCCCTGGCCAACTGACTGGAAGAGATCCGTATTTGTACTTGGTGATCTGCTTCCATAAAGATTATAGTCAAGAAAACCCTATGAAGCAGTTCTACTCTGTAGCACACGGCATTGCCATAAGTCAGAATACACTCAATACACTCGATAGCAATGGATTTGATTTGAATATGCCAAACATTAATCTATGTTGTGGCAATACAGCAGAGAACAAAACAGGCAAAGTCCCTGCCCGAGGAGGGTGGAATTTTCATTCTAATGGGCAGAGAAGACAACAAACAGGTACATAATACGTCAAGTAGCATTAAGTGCCTAAAGCATTTGACTGCTAACCAGAAGGCTGGTGGTTCAAACTCACCAGGCACTCCTCAGAAGACTGGGCAATCTACTTCCATAGAGATACCACCTGAGAAACCCAAGGAAGAGTCACTATGAGTTGGAAACGACTTGATGGCAGTGAGTTTAGTAATAAGTGTTATTAAAAAAATAAATAAATAAAAAGAGTGGCCGGAACCCACTATTTAAGATGGGTGGTCAGAGAAGTCTTTTCCAAGTTGAAGACATTTGAGAATATTCCTAAATGAAATGAAGGAGATTGCCATTCTGATATCTGGGGAAAGAGAATTCCAAGCAGAGGAAACAGTTAATGCAAAGGCCTTGAAGTAGGCACATGCGTGGAGTGTTCAAGGAACAGCACAAAAGTCAGTGTGTTTGGAGAGGATTAAGGAGGGAAAAGAGTGGAATGAGATTAGACTGGAAAAGTAGAATCATATCACATGAGGCATTTAAGAAATTTGGATTTTATATCAAATGTGATGGGAGCCATTACAAGGTCTTGAGCAGAGGAATAACATAATCTGACCTGTATTTTAAGAGGATCTCTCTGGGTGTTGGGTGGAAGATAGACTAGAGGGAAAAAGGTAGAAGCAGAGAGGCCTAATAGGAAGCTGATATAATGGTCCAAGTAAAGATGTGGTTGGTTCAGATTAGATTTGTCATGGTGGTGGTGATGAGAAAAGCATCCAATGACTCTCGAATTTCCTACCAAAGACTATTTTAAAATTTATGTCACTAGGAGACTGGGGTGGATTTTTTTTTTCTGTCTTGTATTCAAAACTGACTTAAATGTAGAAGATAAAGAATAGAAATAATTTGGGTTCTCTGGGTTGAACAATGTTAACAGCATCCCCTGGGTATCAGTGTTATTTAACATTTGATAAATGATTAAGAAAAGGAATATTTAGAAACATGTCTAGGTACACAAATTATACTCTGCTTTCCACATAGTGAAATGTCAAGTCAATAGGGAGCCATCTTCTGAAACATTTCTAAAGCAATGTGAATAGGCTGGAAAGTAGCAGATATCTTACTAGGTAGACACGTATAAGGCAGCTTACATAGGAAAAGAAAATTCAGAGGGTACCTTTAAGAGAATGAACTCTGAACTGCCAGTTACCACCAAAGAAAGTGACATAGAAGTGACTGTAGATCATTCCTTCAAAACGACAGCTTTCCTAAAGTTCAAAAGTCCAGCACAAGTTCTGGATGTCCAGAATAAAGAGAAAACATCAGCTTCAACTAACACTCGGGACATCCATCTCTGGGCTCAGTGTGCAGTGCTGGCCACTGCATCCTAGGAAAGAAAAGAGCCTTAGAAAGGCAGCTAAAATGGTAAAAAGGATAGAGGGCCTTTTGTTTGAGGCATTAAAAGCCCATAAAGGTAACTATCTGAGAGAAGGATAAAAGTCTGTAAAAGCACGAAAGATTTGGAGAGTATAAAAATAGCCCTTTTCACACAATCCCTTAATTCTGGAATTAGGAGGAAAACAGCTTGAAAACGGAGGAAAAGTCTTCGTAGAAAGTCGCTCTGGTGGGGCTGTGGTTAAAGCATTGGGCTGGTAAACCAAAAGGTCAGCGGTTTGAACCCACCAGCCACTTCGCAGGAGAAAGATGAGGTGGTCTGCTTTCATAAAGATTTACAACGTTGGAAACCCTATGGGGGCGGTTTTAGTCAGTCCTATACACTGTCAGCATTTGAGTTCTCATAGTCAGAAAGTGAGAGTTATTGACTGAAACAAGAATGAGATCATTTGAATTTCACCCAAAGCACAAGTCCTTTACAAGTGTTCCATTAACAGAGGCCAGGGAGACTGCTGAATCAACCGTTACTCACGTGTCGAACAGTTCTACTCTAGGCTAAGGAATCCAAATTGATCCTACTTCACAGATTAAAAAGCTCAAGCCCAAGAAGGAAAGGTGAAGGTAATAACCAGAGAGTTATTGAGTTGGGAGATGTTAAAAATGGGCTGTAACCAATACAAAAGCCTTTACTTTTAGGATAGAGATTTATGTCCATAAATACATTATCAAGCTCTCTCCTTCCTAAAAAATATTAGATTCAGGAACCCAAGAGACATCCTTCCCCCTCAGAGAAAACGGAGCCCTTTCCTCCTTCCCATAGGTCTCTTACTTTACCTGTTTCTTACCCTCCCCGGAGGGTAGGAACTTTCAGCTCCGCCTCCCCTACTGGTCCAAGCTCCGCCTTCCCGGTCCACCTGTGTGCCCGGCCCCTGACGTTACCGTTCGGCTTCAGCGGCCTGCAGGATTTCGGCTTCCTATTGGTCCGTCCTTTCGAGGCCTGCATAGTCCACCAATGGCAGCGGCGCTGGGTTGGGGGTTGCCCATTTCCAAGATGGCGCCCCCAAGAGCTGGGAGCGGGTGACCAGCGGCGGGGAAGCGGCCTGGATTGGCCCTCCGGTTGCGGGGTCCTGGGGGCGTCTCGCCGGGTGCCCCCCGCCCCCCGGCCCGCCCACCACACCTTCCCCGGTCTAGAGCAATGGCCTCCGAGAACAGCAAGCAGTTTTGGAAGAGGAGCGCCAAGCTGCCAGGGAGGTGAGCCCAGGACGCTGAGAGGGAGAGGACTGGACCAAACCCCTCCAGATCCTAAGGTCTAAATCCTGCAGGCCTGGGGCGCCACGGATTGTGGAATCCTGATTTGGGGAACCCTGGCTGGGGTATAGGGGACCGCCTAGTGGCGGTAGGGCAGCTGTCAGGCAGAGGAGCGAGCAGCGAGCTTTGGGGGACAGCTGTGTGTGGGTGCAGACCAGGATCTGGGGGCGGAGGTCTCTGGATGCGCTGCCCTCAGCTGGGAGGTGGCAAGAGACCCGGCGTAAGGGGCAGTGGTTGGGTGAGTAGCTAGAGTCTGTTCTTGGTCCGGAGGGTTGCTTCTCACTTTCAACAGAACTCCCTCTCGAGGGTCTTCACCACGCACAGGTGGTTGCTTGGATGGGGATGGCCGCTTTCCTTGCACCCCCAGTTCCGCACGTACGAATCTTTCTCCTGGGCTCTCCAAAGATTCTGTTGGGGCCGCCTGCGGAAGTGACAGGAGAATCTCCAACCAGACCATACTTTATCTTGAGTTGGCTCTTTCCCATTAGAAATTATTACAAGGTGACCCCAGAATTGGGGCTATTGATTTGGCCAACCCTAGTGACTTCTTCCTCGCTTGCGTCGTAATGCTCATCTTGTGCAAATGTAAGAATCCTATCAATTTCAATTGTTTGGTAGGAGAGCCGAGCTTCTAAGCTACTTTTCTCTTATTTTTCCTTTTTGCTGTATGTTGAGACTCCTCGCAATTGTCCATCTATCGCTGTGCTGTTGGCTTACAGTCTTAATTTGTTTTGGGTAGTTCTGAGAAGTACAAGGTGGATCGTGTGTTTTAGTGGTGCATTTAGGATTTCTGCTAGTCACAGTCTGCTTGACCGTAAAATTCACGTTTGGTTGTATCCACATGCTACATTTCCTAATTGATTTAGTTGTTTCACTCTGGAATAATCCTTTGGATTTGTGACTTTTAGCAAGAGAGAAATGAGGGTCAGTGGTGACTATATAGCACTTATTTATTTAAGATCCTAGTAGACCTATGGAGAGTAATGTGGGAACCAGCTTTTATATTGTAATATTAAAATAATACAAGGGAATGCAAAGATAACTTCAGATTAAGTACTGTGGAATTGCAGTGTTAATGCTAAAGATGTTTTATGTTTTTAGATTAGCACCACTTCCTGCCAACTGATTCCTTTTCCTTCCTGGTCTAGTGACCTCTCCAGTTGTTCTAACTGTCCTTCTCTGGGGTTTTCCAAAGTGAGATCATTTCATTATATTTTGACATCCTAAGATACTACTCAAAATCAGTGGGAAAACTGTTAAGTCAGGAAGGAATGTATGTATGAGATGTGGGACATGGCATGGCTCTTTTGTGCCTGCTGACTGCTCCTTGCTACTGATGATTTTTTTTTTTTTTTCCCCTTTCCATATTTTCTCTCTTGGAGTCTAGGAATAGTCAACATTTTTAAAGCACTACTTTTATGAGATAGGAAGAGGAGTCTATTCAGTTTGTTCAAGTTTGTTCAAGTTTCTAGCTTCCCTTTTCATTTTAAAAAGGAATGTAGAGGCATAGAGGAAAGAATATTTGACTGCAGAAAGACCTGGGCTATTGTTTGGACTTTCTTACTTACCTTTGTGACCAAGGACAAATAATTTACTTAATCTCTCTGAGCCTCAGCTTCCATATCTATGAGATGAGAATAAGAATACTTTCCTCAGGGTTATTATGAGGACTAAATGAAATACTCTATTTATAAAAAACCTAAGTCAGTGTTTGTTTAGCACATTGTAGTTGCTCAATACATGTTAATTATTAATATTACTGTTATTAGTAGAATAAGCAAACGTTTAAAGAATGTCCTTACCCTTGTTATTGTTATGTGCCGCGTCGAGTCGGACCCGACTCATAGTGACCCCTCTTTGAGCTTCCGAGGAAGTATCACTACGAAGTAGATTGCCCCACCTTCCTTCCGAGGAGTGCCTGGTGGGTTTGAACTGCCATCCTTCTGGTTAGCAGTCAAGTGCCTTTAGGCACTATGCTACCAGAGCTCCCTGTCCTTACCCTGTTGTTGTTATGTGCCTTCGAGTCGCCCTGACTCATAGCGACCCCTCCTTGGGTTTCCGAGGCAGTATCACTACGGAAGTAGGATTGCCCAACCGTCCTTCTGAGGAGTGGCTGGTGGGTTTGAACCGCCAGCCTTCTGGTTAGCAGTCAAGTGCTTTAGCCACTATGCTACCAGAGCTCCTTACCCTAGTACTAGTTATTTGTCTTCATTGTTTATTCTTAAGGCATTAAAATGTTGCCACAATTCACAATAGTTTTTGCTACCTTGCTTGTTGAAGAGAAATATTGTTCAGCATTATGATTTCAGCAAGGAAGCCGCAAGGGTCCTGGTTATGGGAGAAAATCAAGATTATTTTAGATAGAAAGGTACTTTAACTTAAGGAAAATATTAGGATATTTTCTCAAGAATAGAACTTTTGCACTTGTCCCTTGTGGTCTTAGTGAAGAAAAACTTTCTTCTGAGTGGGAAACGACATAAATGACTATGTACTAACTAGGTCCATACAACCTAAAAGTGAAGCTAGTTTACTCTTACTTGCAAATTGAAAGGTAAAAAAATCAAAGTGACCACAGATTATTTCCTGTTTCCTTCATCATGACCTGGAGACTTTAACGACAACAAATAGGAATTTTATTTAATACACATAATCTAAGTTCAAAATGCATTAAGCATCCTTTAAAACAGAAAACAATAACTTTATTGATAGAATTTATATTACATAGAATTTATCCTTTTAAAGTATATAACCCAGTGTTTTTTAAATATATTCACCGAGTTGTATAACCATCACCACTGATTTCAGCACATTTTCATCACTCCAAAAAGAAGCCCAAACCCATTGGCAGTCAGTCAGTCCCCATTCATTTCTCTATCCAGCCCATCACAAGCACTAATCTACTTTCTGTTTTTAGAGATTTGTATTCTAGACATTTCATATAAATGAGATCCATATAATATATGGCCTTTTGTAACTGTCATCTTTCATTAAGCATAATATTTTGTACACTCATCTATGTTGTAGTAACAAAAAAAGCAATGCACTGCCATTGAGTGGGATCCGACTCATAGTGACTCCTTCTTGGGTTTTGAAGCAATATCACTATGGAAGGAGATTGCCCATCCTTCCTCCGAGGAGTGGCTGGTGGGTTTGAACAGCCAGCCTTTTGGTTAGCAGTCAAATGCCTTAGGCACTATGCCACCAGATCTCCTCTATGTTGTAGTATGGGTCAATAAATCATCCTTTTTATGGCTAAATAATAGTCCATTGTATGGATATACCACATTTTGTTTATCCATTCATCAGCTGATGGGCCTTTGTGTTGTTTCCACTTTTTGACTATTGTGAATTATGTTGCTATGAATATTTTTGTAGAGGTCTTTGTGTGGACATACATTTTCTGTTCTTTTGAGTGTGTACCTAGGAGTGTTATAGCTGGGTTATATGCATGGAATTAGATATCCTTATAGGTTTTCTCAGTTGAAAATTTCTTAGCTATAACCAAAGACCTTGAGGGAATGAGTTGGTTGGTCTGGGGGCTAGAACCATAGTCTTGGGGAACACTAACTTGTTGCACAAAGGTAATTGTCTACATCTTACTTTGGTGAATAATGACTGGGTTCTTAAAAGCTTGTGAGCAGTCCTCTAAGGTGCAATTATTGGTCTTTCCTCATCTGGAGCAAAGAAGAGTAAAGAAAATCAAAGACACAAGGAAACAGGCCAGAGGACTTATGGACTACATGAACCCTGGCCTCTGTGATTCTGAGACCAGAAGAACTAGATGGTGGCTATTGCAACTGACAGCTCTGAAAGGGATCACAAGAGGACATTCCAGAGAGAGTGGGAGAAAATGTGGAGCAACTCAAAATCATAAGAAAAGACCAGGCTTACTGATCTGATAAGAGACTGGTAGAACTCCCAAGACTATGGCCCTTAGACACCCTTCAAGCCTGGAACTGAACCTGCCACTTGGCACAACTATCAACCAAACGGTTAGGTGAACTATAACACTAGGGAAGTACCTACTCATTAATCAACTGAAGGAGCTCAAAAGTGCAGCTCAGAAGGCAGGAATGGATGGGGAAGAAGTATGATTGGAAATGGTAAACACAGGGAGCAAGTAGGAAGAGTGCAATTACATTGTGGGGATTGCAGTCAATGTCACAAAACAAAATGTGTATACATTGTTGAATAGAAAACCAATTTGCTCTGTAAACTTTCACCAAAATCACAATAAAGAAATAAGTTTTCTCAATTATTTACAAGAGTCCAGGTGTTTAATATATCAAATAGTCTTTATATTGATGACTAGGAAGATTAGAGGCAGTATATACCATTGTGAAAAAGAATGCAGGCTTTGGCTGAAGCAGACACTTGTAACAGTGTTCATTACAGCACTATTCACAGTAACCAAAAGGTGGGAACAACCCAAGTGTCCATCAACAGATGAATGGATAAACAAAGTGTGGTAGATGCATACAATGGAGTATTATCCAGCCATAAGTGAAGTTCTGATACATGCTGTAACATGGATGAACCTTGAAAACCTTATGTCAGAAGGAAGATTGGGCAGTCTACTTCTGTAATGATACCATCTCGGAAAACGAGGATGAGTCACTATGAGTCGGATCCAACTCGATGGCACTGAGTTTGGTTTTGGAAGTGAAATAAGTCAGATATAAAAGGACACATATGGTATCATTTCACTTATATAAAATATCTAGAATATTCAAATGCATAGAAACAAAAGTTTATTAATGGTTATCAGGGGCTGCAGTATGGATTACATCTCAACATAAAATGAAAATCCTCTCAACTGGACCAGTAATCAGCATCACGATAAATGATGAAAAGCTTGAAGTTGTCAAAGATTTCATATTACTTGGTTCCACAATCAACACCAATGGAAGCAGCAGTCAAAAATCAGATGTTGTATTGCACTGGGTGAATCTGCTGCATAAACCTCTTTAAGGTACTGAAGAACAAAGATGTATCTTTGAAAACTAAGGTGTGCCTAACCCAAGCCACAATATTTTCAGTTGCCTCATATACAAGTGAAAGCTGGACAATGAATAAGGAAGTCCAAAGAAGAGTTGATACTTTTGAGTTGTGGTGTTGGTGAAGAATACTGAAAGTACCCAGGACTGCCAGAAGAACTAAGAAATCTGTCCTGGAAGAGGTGCAGCCAGAATGCTCCTTGGAAGCGAGAATGGCCAGACATCATCTCAGCTACTTTGGTCATGTTATCAGAAGAGACCATTCCCTGGAGAAGGATATCATGCTCCGTAAAGTGGAGGGTCAGTGAAAAAGGGGAAGGCCCTCAACAAGATGGATTGACGCAGTGGCTACAACATTGGGCTCAGGTGTAGCAAGGATTTTGAAGCTGGCACAAGACCAGGCAGTGTTTTGTTCTGTTGTACATAGGGTCGTTATGAGTCGGAGCTGACTTGATGGCACCTAACAACAGCAAGGGCTAGAGAAAACAGGAAATGGGGGGTTACTATTTAAGGGGTACTAGTTTATAATTTGGGATCTCTGGTAGCGTAGTGCCTAAAGCACGTGACTGCTAACCAGAAGGCTGGCGGTTCAAACTCGCTAGCCACTCCTCGGAAGGAAGATGGGGCAATCTACTTCCGTAGCGATACTGCCTCGGAAACTCAAGGAAACACTGCGGAAGTAGATTGCCCGTCTTCCCTCCGAGGAGTGGCTGGTGGGTTTGAACTGCCAGCCTTCTGGTTAGCAGTCAAATGCCTTAGGCACTACGCCACTAGAGCTCCCAAATACAAACTGTTGTTGTTGTTATGTGCCAATGAGTCGGATCCGACTCACAATGACCCCTCCGGGGTTTCTGAGGTGGTATCACTACAGAAGTAGATTGCCCAACCTTCCTTCCAAGGAGTGGCTGGTGGGTTTGAACTGCCCCTCTAGGAAACCCAAGGATGAGTCTCTATGAGTTGAAATAGACTCCATGGCAGTGAGTTTGGGTTTTTTTTTGTTGTTGTTGTTTTGGTTTAGTTTATATTTGAGGTGATGAAAGCTTTTGGAAATAGATAGTGGTGATGGTTGTACAACATGATGAATGTAATTAATGTCACTGAAATGAACACTTAAAATGGTTAAAATGGCACATTTTTTGTTGTATATATTTTTCCACCATAAGATTATTAAAAGAAAAAAGGAAAAAAAAAAAAAAAGAATACAGGCTCTGAAACCTGACTCCCTGGGTTCAAATCCCAGCTCTGCCACTTTCTAGCTGTGTGACCTTAGGCAAGTTACTTAACCTCTCTGTGCCTTGATCTCTTCCTGTATCATGGAGACAACCAGAATAAATACCCCGTAAGGCACAGAGCCATTAAGTTATGTGAATTAAATGAGATTATGCATAGAAAGTACTTAGGAGGTACTCAATATGAGTTATGTTATGAGCTCTGGTAGCATAGTGCCTAAGGCACTTGACTGCTAACCCGAAGGCTGGCGGTTCAAACCAGCCACTCCTCAGAAGGAAGGTTGGGCAATCCTACTTCTATAGTGATACTGCCTCGGAAACCCAAGGGGAGGGGTCACTATGAGTCGGGGCCAACTCCACGGCACATAACAACACAATAATGTTAGCTTTTATTATGATATTAATAATTATGATTGTAGTAGTTCCAAATTTTATCTTATCCTTCTTCCCCTTGCTCTAGTTTATTTCTGAAACTAGAATTGAAAAAGAAAGCTTGATCAGTGGTGTGTCTTAAGCCATTAGTAAGCTCTGCATGAAAAAAAATCACGATCCATTTTAATTAGGCAGAGGGCTTATGAAGGCACAAAGAAGCCTAATGCTGAGCAGCTGTGACTATCAGGTATTCACTAATGATGAGGAGTATGATTTTGAACGGGAGCTCTGGTAGCATAGTGGCTAAGACACTTGCCTGCTAACCAGACGGCTGGCGGTTCAAACCCACCAGCCACTCCTCGGAAGGAAGGTTGGGCAATCCTACTTCCGTAGTGATACTGCCTCGGAAACCCAAGGAGGGGTCGCTATGAGTCGGGGCCGACTCGACGGCACATAACAACAACAACAACATGATTTTGAACAGTGATTCTCATACTTTAGCGCGAATGAGTAACCTAGGCCTATTAAAACATAAATTGCTGGGCCCACTACCAGAGTTTCAGATTCAGTAGGTCTGGGGTGGGGCCTAAGAAGTTGAGTTTCCAACCAATCCCCAAGTGATACTGTTGGTTTGGGCATACACTGTGAGAACCACTGGGAAAAGGGCCCTATATTAGATTGAAAGAAACCTGTGTCCTCATGCTGGGGGCTTTTGCTGTATGGGTCTTGAGCAATTAATGCATCTCTTCACTTGGCTGTCTAATTGGCATCTCAAATTTAATATGTCCAAACAGAACTCTTACTTTCTGCATCTGCCTACTCCACAAAGCTACTATTTTCGTTTCACTTAATAGTCTCACCATTCACCAAGTTCTTCTCTCATTGCCACATCCAGTTCATCAGCAAGTCCTGTTGACTTATGAAAATATATCACAAATCTGAGCAGTTTCACCACTTCACTTCTACTACCCTGGATCAAATTTAGTCTCTTCTTGCCTTGAATACTGTTGTATCTTCCTCATTACCTGGTCTTCCTGCTTCTCTTCCTGCCCCTCTACAGGCCTCACATTTGCCATTAAAATCCAAACTCTCACAGGCCTTTCGTGGAAAGATAGGCAAGTTAAGGACTTTGATCTTTATCCTAAGAGCAGTGGGATGCCATTAAAAGGTCAATGGTGGTGAAGTGTGACAACAATCAGATTTGCATTTATAAAAATTTCATCCTGGCTGCCCTGAGAGAACGGCTTGGAGAAATGTTTCTCAGTAAAGGTGGGGGTGGGAGTATATAGTAGTATTTGAGTCAAGTTAACTCTGGTTTATATTGGACCATACGATGTTTAATATCCTTGGACCCTGCCTACTCAATGCCAGTAATGCCCCCCAGTTACTGGGACAGACACTCCAGCCCCCATCCTCAGCTCCCATTGGGGATCAGAGTGAGTGTAGGAGGCGAGTTAGAAGGCAACTGCTGTCAGTGGTGGAAGAGGCGATTATGTCTTGGACTAGGGCAGTCGTAATGGAAATGAAAATAGAGGTCAAGTTTAAGAGCAAGAACCAGAAACCAAACTCCCTACCATCAAGTCGATTTCAACTCATAGTGACCCCCTCCTTGGGTTTCCAAGGCAGTATCACTATGGAAGTAGATTGCCCCATCTTTCGAGGAGTGGCTGGTGGGTTTGAACTGCCAGACTTCTGGTTAGCAGTCAAATGCCTTAGGCACTATGCCACCAGAGCTCCTTTAAGAGCAAGAGGACTTGGTAAATCTTCAGATTTAGAGAGTGAGAGAAAAGGAGGTGTCACTCCAGGTTTCTGCCTTAGATGGTGTGATAGTTAAGGTTTTGTGTCAGTTTGGCTGGGTTGTGGTTTTGAGTGCTTGGCAACTGGATGTAGTTATTCCCTGTGATGAGACTGTAATCATCACCATGGTGGAATCTGCTGTGAGCAGCTAAGTAGTTGCCTTTGGGGTATGGCCTGCTCCCAGTAAGTAAGGAGAATCTTTGAGGAAGGTTTCTAGCTTACAGCACATTTTACATCTTACGTTTTTGGCCAAGTCTTCATTTCTAGTTCCTGGACCTGAACCATGCATGGCCTGCTGTGTTGCCTACTGATCTTGGCATTATTCCTGGACTTGAATTAGTAGTCTGCCATGTTGCCTGCTGATCTTGGCATTATTCCTGGACTTGAATCAGTAGTCTGCCATGTTGCCTGCCTATTTTGGGATTGTGCCATTTCACTTGTTGATCTTGGATTCATCAGCCTCAGAAGCCAGCAGCTGTGTGAGTCAGGAGATGACTCCAGCTTGCTCAGTGGGCCTCGAACAAGAGGCAAAGCTGAAGCCCAAGGTTGAGGAGCCTTCCCCAAGAGGCAGGACTCTGAATTCAGACTTCTAGCCCCCTAAACTGTAAGAGAATAAATGCCTGTTTGTTAAAGCCACTCATTTGTGGTATTTCTGTTATAGCAGCACTAGAGAACTAAGGTAGTCAGGTAGATTGTGATATCTTGAGAGAAAAAGCCAAGCTTTTAGACAAGGCACTTAAATACTTCAAGCTCAGTTTCCTTAGCAATGAAATGAGAGGTTTGAGTAAGAGATACCTAAAGTTCTTACTGCTTCTGAAGTTCTGTGTTGAGTTTAATTTATCAACTCCATCCAATTCATGTCAGTGGATATTTCCATTTTGCTCTGTCAGTTACACCAGGCATAGTTGATATATAGGAGTAGTTTTTTGTTTTGTTTTTGGCTAAAGGTAGGTTTTCCTATTTTGTGCCTTAAATACTAGCTTTGGAAAGTTGCAAATTGCTGGCCCTGCTAAACATATGAGGGTCACAGAACTGTAGAATGTTACAACTTGAGTCTAACACCATTGCTGATCAGGAAACTGAGGCCCAGAGAGAGAAGATGACTTGCCCCAAATCACACTGCAGATTTCTTGACTTCTGGTCCAGAAGCTCTTTGTACTACTGTCTCCCCTTCCCTTTGTCTCTGTTAAGATTAAGACATCCTCTCTCACCTTGTCCCATCCAATCCAAGAGTGTGCACACTAGTAGTAGAAGGATATAGACAAGACTTGGAACAGGAGAAACAAATCCGACTCTGGCTCACTCCTCTCTTTCTCATTTCCAGTCCTGCTGGGAAGGCCTGCTCCCTCTTTTTAAGCAAAAATGTTTATTGTTAAAGTCAGGATGAGCTTATTAGCATTAAACGAAGTTGATAAAAATGTCTGACCACTTCAATTACTTAGGAGCTCATATATTTTTAACTAAAGCTTTCTCTGTCATTTGGTCATTTTCATAGCGTTAATGAATCTGCTACGTGGCTCTGTGTAATGGTCCCAGCTTGCCTGGTCAGATCATTACAACTTACTCTTGGCTTAGAAATGTTATCCTGATAAAGTAAGTGACTAGAAAATACTAAATTACTGCTAACACAGCACAGATCCCCAGTTCTGGAAGACTTCCATCAAGCAAGTATGTGAATCTCAATCAGTTGCCAACATGTTTGGCTTTAAATTGGATAGCTCTGTTCCTGTATTTGCTTTAGCTCCTTTGTCAGTGCTAAACAAACACTTGTTGATTTTTTTTTTTTTTTTTTAAACCAAGGTTTTTGCACTGTTCTAACTAGAGAAAGGTTGGGCAATCCTACTTCCGTAGTGACACTGCCTCGAAAACCCAAGGAGGGGTCGCTATGAGTCAGGGCTGACTCGACGGCAAATAACAACAACAACAACAACAACTAGAGAAAGCAGCCATGCAAATACATCCTGTGGTATTGATTTTACTAAGGAGACTGACTGGGAGGTTGACGGGGATTTTTGCTCCCTTTGGTCCCAGTTGCAGCATGCCCCGTGGCATTTCTCTTCTCTGCATATCTGAGTTACAGTGTATTTGACTCTAGAAGACTGGACAATCTACTTCCATAAAGATTTACTGCCTCATAAACCCAATGGGAGTCACTGTGAGTTGGAGTGGACTTGATGGCAGTGGGTTTGGTTTTTTGTTTTTTATAAGAAGGGGCAAGGAGCCTTGGTGGAGCAAGTGGTTAAGCGCTCAGCTGCTAACGAGATCTGGGTTGTTCCAGTCCACCAGCCACTCTGTGGGAGGAAGATGTGGCAGTCTGCTTCCATAAAGATTTACAGTCTGGGAAATCCTATGGAAGTTCTACTCTGTCCTATAGGGTCACTGTGAGTTGGAATTGACTTGATGGTAGTGGGTTTAGGTAGAGAAGGGGCAGCTTATGCAGGGGTTGGGTTTTGTAAAGTCTCAATCTTCATTCAGTAAGTATTAAGTGTCTGCCTGGTGTGTTGGTGCTCTGTCAGGCAGTGAGGTGACCTGGCCTGGACAAATGCTTTCTAGAAGAGGAAAATCTAGTTGACACCATGGTTTCCCCTGGGTGAGGAAGCTGTGTGTTGTTGTCTTTCCAGATTTTCTGCTAAGCAAATATTACTTTTTATGATCTGAAAAGCTTAAAAGTGAAGCTGGGCCAAAACACATTGTTGAGGGAAAGAAGCAATATGTAGAATGCTGTGTATAGTATGCTCTCTTTTATGTAAAGTTTAAAAACAAAAAAATTATTGTATGTTGTTTATAGATTCATAAATATATAGTAAAAGTATAACAACAGATGGGAAGGATTCATACCAGCTTCAAGGATAGCCATTATCTCTTAGGGAGGAAGGTTAAAATGTAAATAAAGTTTTAAAAACATATGAAATAATATTACACACTGTTTAGTGATACCTCTAGTGGTGTAGTGGTTAAGGCATTTGGCTGCTAACCCGAAAGTCGGTGGTTCAAACCCACCAGACACTCCATGGAAGAAAGATGAGGTAGTCTGCTTCTATAAAAGATCTACAGCCTTGGGAACCCCATGGGGGTCGCTATGAGTCAGAATCAACTCGATAGTAGTGAGTTTTGAGTTTGTGACACAGAAAATAAAATTGTGAAAACAAAAATGGGGAATGTTTGAATTGCCAGATTCAATTTGCTAGTAAGGGTGTGCTAGGGGTTTTAACTCCATGATGTCATATTTCTTGAACTAGGTGGTGGGCATCTACCTAAGTATGCCTTATACTATGATCTCAACTATGTATCTAAAATAATTCATTGAATGGAAGTAATTTAAACCCTGATTACGTATTTTAGGGGCTCAAAGAAGATGGGTTAGGGGATGCTGAAGGTAGAGTCAAGGGAAGTCTCATGTGGGGGTGGAAGGTGAAGGGACTAGTTCAGGATGGATATGATTTTTGAAAAGAGATGTAGAAAAGCATCCCAAATAGGGAAAGAGCCCAATTTAGTAATAAGGGTATACCTGGAGGGTGAGTGGAGACCAGCTTATCCTACAGTTGAGTTTGAGTCTGAGAGGAGTGGGGATGGTCCAGGTTGATAGGGGAATGCCAGGAGATTGAGCTTCATAATCACTGGGCTCTTTCAGTCTACCTTCATTTAGTCTCTATCATCATCTTACTTTCTCTTCCTTTTCTAAGTTGTTGCCTGTCTTTTTTGAAGTGCAATAAGCTGATTTCTTATACAAAGTGTTCCAGGAACAGATACATTGTAGTTTATTTCAAGATTATGTTAACAAATTCAGTTTGGGCTTTGATACCTTTGTTGATGAAGTACATCATTTATCAGCTTTTCTGGCGGTGCCAGCACATTGGGCTGATAACTTTAAAAGATAGCATGATTTTAAGTGCCCTTTCTTGCATGGTGATTGATGGTCCAGGCCTCTTAAACCTACACAATTAGGTTAGTTTTTTTCCTCATGGATAATTGTTGGGTGGTAATACTCATTTAAGGAAAGGATCTATGGATCTTCTCATTTTTCTACTCAGTCACCTAATCTAACCGGCCAGTTGAGATCTTCCTGCATTTTATCCCCTGATCTTTATATTTTACTACAAAGAGGACTTGTGGACTTGGTAAATGCAAATGTACTCAGAATATTTACAAACACCAAAATTTAAACCAATGATTCATTCTTTGTTGGGTTTTAATTTTTGTTTTGTCTAAGCCCTCTCTTTCTGAACCACAGTTTCCCTTCACCCTTTGACCCCTCTTATTTTCCTCGGCCTAGGAAGCCCTTGAAACACATTAAAGTAGTATTGTTTGCTTTTCAGAGTTTGTATTTCTATAGTATATCTAATGGTTTAGGGAGTAGGGATTCTTAGAGCTAAAAAGGAGCTATATTTATAACCAATGATTGTACGCAAGAAGATTCCCTCTGAAATCTTAGTAGAAATTGGTGAATGTTTGAATTGATTGCATTTTTACTTAAAACCAACTTTAGGATCACATCTATTATGTCAAGCAAGGTACTTGATGAACTTGGTTCTGTTTTTAAGTACCAGGTAAGGATTAAATTGCAGAAATGTGTGGGAAGAAGAAAACCAACATTTCTTGAGCACTTAACGTGTGCCAGGTAGTGTTCTGTTTGCTTACCTACATCACTACCTGCTTTTGTTAAATGAGTATTACCACCTTCCAGGAATTGTGCAAAGGGGATTTTTATACATTATTCCATTTAAACCTCCTAACCCTCTTTAGGATTGTTTAATTTATGTTTCAAAAAGGTGCTGCATGTCTTGGTACGAAATTGGAAAGTTACAAAAAGGCTTGCAATGAACACTAACATTCTCTGTGCCCAGTCCTCCAGTTATCCTGTTCTTCCTGGAGGCAAACCACTGCCACTTGTGTCTTGTGTACTCTTTCTGACACTCTATGAATATATAGACCTGATCATATGTAAGTATGTATATGTATTTTAAAGATTTTTACATAAATGACATTTTAAGCATACAATTTTGTGCCTTTTTTAAATTACTGTCTTAGAGTTTGTTTCATGCCACTGGATGTAGAACTGAGGAGCTCTGGTGGCATAGTGCCTAAGGCATTTGAGTGGTAACCAGAAGGTTGGCAGTTCTAATCTGCCAGCCACTCCGTGGAAGGAAGACTGGGCAATCTACTTCCATAAAGATTTACCACCTCGGAAACCCAAAGGGTGTCTCTGTGAGTCTGAATCCACTCGATGGCAGTGAGGTTTCTGTTTTTTTTTTTTTTTTTTGGTTTGGTAGAATTGCTTCGTTCTTTTTTTAACAAATGCCCTGTAATTTAATCTGTCTCCTATTGATAGTAATCCTTTTTTAAAAAAATAGATAAGTTTAGCCCATTTATATTGATTGAAATGACTGATATGTTTGGTCTTAGTTCTATTTTTAATGTCTTTTTTAAAAAAAACCCTTTCTGTATATGGACTATATTTGCTTTTTTTTTTTTGAGGGAGAAGGCACATGTATGCATATAGTCTTTTTCTTTTTTCCTCATTCATTTTATTTATTTATTTTGTAAATTTTTATTGTGATTTCAGTGAAAGTTTACAGAGCAAATTCATTTTCCATACAGCGTTCATACACATTTTGTCTCATGACATTGACTGCAATTCCCCACAATGTAACAGCTCTCTCCTTACTTCCTCCCCATAGTTACTTCTTCCCTATGTCCTTCTCTCCCACGCACTCCCCGCCCTCCAAGCTGTCTCTCTGTGCAAATACTGCCCTTCTGTTCTCCCATGATTGCTTGCTCCAAGCAGGTACTTACCTGATGTGAATATTCAGCCCATATGCCTGTTGTTTGACTACAAGCCACAAGAGTGAGTTCCAATTCCAGACTTGAAGGGTGGCTAAGGGCCATAGTCTCAGGGGTCTCTCCAGGTGCTATCAGACCAGCAAACCTGGTCTTTTTTTTTTTTAATGATTTTGAGTTTTGTTCCACATTGTTCTCCCACTATCCAGGATCTCCTGCACTGATACTGATCCCCCTCTGAGCAGCTGACAGTGATAGCCAGGCACCATCTAGTCCTTCTGGTCTCATGGTCGTATAAGCTGAGGATTGCATGGTTGACCAGTCCCTTGCACTAGTTGTTTCCATGTGTCTTTGGTTTTCTTTGTTCTTCTTTGCTCTGGATGAGGAGAGACCCATTGTTGCATCTAGATGGCTGCTTGTACGCTTTTAAGATCTTAGTCACTACTCAACCAAAGTAGGATATAGGACAATGTTTTTGTGCAGTATATTATGCCAGTTGAACTTGATGTCCCCTATGACCATGGTCCCAAGCCCACAGGTCCAACTACTCACTCCCTCTGGGTAAATGGCTGTGGCTAAGAAGCCACCACAGCCTTGCCCCTTGTCAGCTCTACTATACACCTGGACATTCTTTCAGTGCATACAAATACGTATGTAGAAACATTGTTTGCTAACGCTATACATGGTCATGGGCACACTACCCCCTGTCTGCATATATTCTGATAATTTGGAAAGTTAACTTTTTTATTCTAGAAGTTGAATTATAAGTATGACTTTATACCATATTTCATCAGAAAATATCTGACTCTCTACCATGAGCAATGATAAATTAGTAGTTATCTTTTCTGCTCTTTTTCCTCCCTGCCAGCTTTTAGCTGATTATATTATTTTTCTTAGATTTTCTTTATATCTTTAAATATACCTCTGTTACTTGAGCTGTCAACTTTAAATATCTTTTGAGACCTGTCAATGAAAGATAAGGAAATCAGTGTACTTATTTGTCTGCTTTTTCCTCCTCTTCATCTTAACATTTGCCAATTTAATTATATTTACATTCTCTTCTGCACCCATAAAACCTCAAAGACTTAGTCCTAAGATTAAATCCATTAAATAGTCTCCGCCACTCCTTTGGCCATGGTTTCTCCTTTGACCTCATGATTAGTTAAAATTTGTCCTCTAGTGGGAGCTCTGGTAGCATAGTGCCTAAGGCACTTGACTGCTAACCAGAAGGCTGGTGGTTCAAACCCACCAACCACCCCTCGGAAGGAAGATGGGGCAATCTACTTCCGTAGTGATACTGTCTCGGAAACCCAAGGTGGGGTTGCTATGAGTCGGGCCAACTCGACGGCACATAACAACAACAACAGTGGTTTCTTCAGGAAGAAGTCAAATTTACCATATTGCCTGAGTTTTCACATATTAAAAATTACCTTTCTTTTGTGTTTATTTTTGAGCAGTTTGATTTGATATCACTTATTTTCTGGTTGCTCTCTTTTTTATTGTGAAATATTACACACAGAAGAGTGCATAAAACAGATGCGTAGGGTGATCACCTGTGAATAATTGTAAAGTGAACACCTGTGTAACCACCACTGAAGTCATGAGTTAGAACTTTCCCAACAGCCTAAAAGTCCCTTGTTTGTTCCCTGTCACACCTTCCTTCTCCCCAGAGATAACCATATCCTTTTATGCTGATCATTTTCGTGCTTTCTTTATAACTTTACTACCATGTATGCGTCCCTAAATAATACAAATCATTTTTGCCAGTTTTGAAGTGTATATTAACAAAATCATACAGTATTTACTCTTTTATACTTTTTTCTTTCGCTCAACATGTTTGTAAGGTTCACCCACATTATTATTTGCAGCCCTAGTTCATTTATTTATGTTGCTGTATAGTATTCTATGAGTGTATTATAATTCATTTCTCTACTCAGTGTTGATGGATATTTCTATTTTGGGGCTAACAGGAGCCATGGTATCATGAATACTTTAATTCATGTCTCCTGATTGATATGTGTGTGTATGCATATACATGTATACACATATACATGCACACACACAAATACACACATGTTTTTCTTAAGATACATACTTGGGAGTGAAAATACTAGCTCTTAGGATATGCATATTTCATTTTTTTCTGGATATGGCCAAACCTGTTTTTGAAAGTAATTGTAGTAATTTATACCTAACCAGCAATGTGTGAGAATTCCTTCCTTGGGTCATTCCTTCCTTGCTATATAGTGTTGTTTCATTGTCTTTAGCCTAGTGATCCTTTGAGGTAGGTGATATTCCCATTTTACAGATGAGAAAACAAATTCAAAGTGGTAGGGTAATTTGGAGGAAGATTACAGTGATAGTAGATGGCAGAACTAATATTTGAACTCTGCTCTCTTCAATTCTAAAGTCCATTTTCTTTCCACAATGCCTTCTTTACAGATAGGACTTTCTGGCAATCAGATAAAGAAGGCACTGAAACTTCACCAGGAAAAATTAAACGTTCTTAAAGACTTCTTTACTTCTATGTAAAGAATAGGTTGTTATCTTCTGGGAGTGGCTTGGAGGATAGCCCTTCTTGGAAGTAACCTATTTCTCAAAGTCCTTTTTAATTTTGTAAGGTACACATCCAACGTACTTAGTTTGCTAACAGTTTGCTTTTCCTTTTTTTTGCTTTTAGCATCCAGCCTGTGTATGGAGCACAGCATCCTCCTCTGGACCCTCGGCTCACCAAACAGTAAGTCAAGACTTTTTTTTTCCATGCAGGTACTTTTTCTACCCCCCACCCTAGTACCCTATCCTAATTTATTGAAATTGTCTTTCAAATTTGACCTTTGACCTTTCCACTTGGACCTCTCCTAGCTTCTCTTTTGTCCTAATTAAGCAATTTAAAAACAAAGAAACAACCAACCTCCAAATGATCTATTACTAAGTGAGAAAGTAGCTTACATCAGAAATGTGTTTTCCTGCATTGGAATCTGGTATAGGTAGGGTTTGGTGTTAGGTTCTGTGTTCTGATCAAAAGGTCTTTATTTTTTAAATATTGTCTGAAACTGGATGATTGATGTCTTCTTCTAGCTGGGGATCTGGTTTCTGGGGCTTACTGTTTTGGATATGGATAAGTGTGCCACCTTTCCCTCACTTATGAAAACTAGGGCAAATAAAATGTACTGTAAGCCTGGCATTCTTTATTTTGTCTTTTCTCTTTGACATACTCAAGGAAACCCAAGCATACAGTAGAGTAAAAAGTCCCTGGAGGCTATTTCTCTAGTAAAATTGTAGAGTTATTTTCAAACACAACAGAGACCCTAGTTAAATCTGAGATGTTTGGGCATGTATCCATACCCCCAATTACCGCTTTTAGCACACCATTCTCTCCAGAGCCATCACTCAGCCACAGTGAATTTAAATGAGTCAGGAGGTGAGTTTCCTTCTCAGATTCTCTAAAAACTATGGCCTCTGTTTTTGTGCATGCTTAATCTTAGTGACTTCTTTTTAGGAAAGCTGCAGTTTGAACAAAATGATTTAGGAGGTATGGAGCCCTAGGTTCTCATCTTCCTGGGGCTGTGTAATCTTCCTTCACCTTCAGTGGGGAAGTAAAGATACAATGTGTATTAAAGTATTTTGAGTACCTAGAAAAAATGCTGCATTAAATAGGCATTAACAATATCTTAAATTTTTAAAAATAGCTTAATGCATAGCTGGGAGCTCAGGTGACATAGTGCCTAAGGTATTTGACTGCTAAGCAGAAGGCTGGCAGTTCAAACCCACCAGACACTCCTCGGAAGGAGGACTGGACAATCTACTTCCGTAGAGATACTGCCTTGGAAACCCAAGGAGGGGTCACTATGAGTCGATTCAAATAGATCAAATAGACGGCAGTGAGTTTGATTTTTGGTTTTTTAATGTATAGCTATAATTCTACCAACTCATTCTTGTAATTTAGCCAGTATGTAGAAGGTACTGTCTTATGAATTATTATGGAAGCATGACTGCTATTTTTTCTGTTAGACACACAATTTGTATTTCTGAAGCCACTGGAATGTAAGCACCTTGAGGGTAAATGCAATGCAACGCACTGCTGTGGAGTTGGACCCGACTCATAGGAACCCCTTCTTGGGTTTCCGAGGTGGTATCACTATGGAAGTAGATTGCCCAACCTTCCTTTTGTGGAGTGGCTGGTGGGTTTGAACTGCCAGCCTTCTGGGTAGCAGTCAAATGCCTTAGGCATTACACCACCAGAGCTGCCTCCTTGAGGATAGGGCATTTGTTTTGTTCGCCACTATACTCTTAGCACCTAGAATAGTGTCTGGCACACAGTAGCACTGAGTAAACAGTTATGGAATGAAGGAATGAAACCATCTTGTTTACTTAGACAATGGGCTTTTCTCTTTCTTTTTTTAAAATTTTTATTGTGATTTAGGTGAAAGTTGACAGAGCAAGTTCATTTTCCATACAACAGTTCACATACACTTTGTCTCATGACATTGACTGCAATTTCCTACAGTGCAACAGCTCTCCTGCCACTTCCTCCCCGTAGTTACCTCTTCCCTGTGTACTTCCCTCCCATGCACTCCTGCCCTCCGAACTGTCTCCCTGTGCATACACAGCCCTTCTATTCTCTGTTGATTGATCTCTCCAAGGAGTGTATCTACCCAATGTAAATGTTCAGCTCATATGCTTGTCTTTTGTTTGGCTGGAAGCCATAGGAGTGGGTTCAATTCCAGACCTGAAGAGCAGCTAGGGGCCATAGTCTCAGGGGTTCCACCAGGCTCTATCAGACCAGCAAACTTGGTCCCTTTTTTTTTTTTCTCATGATTTTGAGTTTTGTTCCACATTATTCTTCCACTCTATCCAGGATCTCCTACATAGATCCCCCTCCAAGTGGTTGACAGTGATACTGGGGACCATCTAGTTCTTCTGGTCTCACAGTCATCTAGGCTGAGGATTGCTTGGTCTACCAGTCCCTTGGCCTAATTGTTTCCATGTGTCCCTGGTTTTCTTCATTCTTCTTTGCTCTGGACAAGGAGAGACCCATCATTGCATCTAGATGGCCACTTGCAAGCTTTTAAGGTGCCAGTCGCTACTCGCCAAAGTAGGGTGTAGAATGATGTTTTTGTGTAGTATGTCATAAGTTATGCCAATTTTTGTGTAGTATGTTATACCAGTTGAGGTTGATGTCCCCTGTGACCATGGTTGACAATGGATTTTTCTTTAATGTTTCTTAATTTTCACCTTGTATTACCATTTCTTCTTAAGGAGCAGCATGCTTTCTGTGATATTTCTAGTAAATAGAATGAATTCTACTATTTCCTTGGTTTTATCAAGAGTGAAGGGAGCTCTGGTGACATAGTGCCTAAGGTATTTGACTGCTAACCAGAAGGCTGACAGTTCAAACCCACAAGCCACTTCTTGGAAGGAAGGTTGGGCAATCTACTTCTGTAGTGATACCACCTCAGAAACCTAAGGAGGGGTCTCTAGTAGTCGGACCTGACTCGACAGTATTGAGTTTGGTTTTTGGTTTGGTATCAAGAGTAGAAGGGGCTCTGTTGATGCTGTGGTAAGACATTCAGCTGCTAACCAAAAGGTCAGTGTTTTCAAACCCACTGGCTGCTCCACAGGAGAAAAGATGAGGCTGTCTGCTTCTATATAGATTTACAGCTTTGGAAACCTCATGGGGGTTGCTTTGAGTCCTTATTGACTTGAGGGCAGTTGATTTGGTGGGATGAAGAATAGACTATCTGATCATTGGCCACTGTGGCAGGCACTGTTGATTACCACCTAACAGTCTTCTCTGCTCCTGTTGCTTCCTTGCTCAGGAGCCATAATTTTATTCAGATATTGAGCAGATGGTAATGCATTTAGAGCAGGTATCAGGATTGGCTTAAGCCTTTTATAGTTCCGCGGGAAATAGCAGGGTGGGTTTGTGATCTAGTTTTGGACAATGATATATATATCTGTGTATATATATATATATATATGTTGTTGTTGTTTGCCATCGAGTCAGACTCGACTCATAGCGATCTCTCCTTGGGTTTCCCAGGCAGTATCACTACGGAAGTTGATTGCCCCATCTTCCTTCCGAGGAGTGGCTGGTGGGTTTGAACCTCCAGCCTTCTGGTTAGCAGTCAAGTGCCTTAGGCACTATGCTACCAGAGCCCAAATATATATATATATATCATTGTTTTCTGCTTTTGAATGTGGTACTGTGAAAATGAGATCTAAAAGCTATAGTTATTGAACTTATAACCCTGAGAGAAACAGCCAGAAGAATTGCAGAGACATCAGCCAGTGGCCTGGCATCATGATCTTTATTATTTAAGCATCATAGTTGAGTATTGTTACTTGTAGCCAAAAGTGTTCCTTTTGTCATAGCCAGGATTTATTCATTGGTAATAGATCCATCCCAGCACATTTTATAATACCCTTTGATGAACACATGACTAGCAAATTAATTGTACATCTACTCATATTCTTTAGGCAGTGGGGTGTACTATCCCATTTTATATTTGGGCCAGGGTCACCAAACCTTGTCTATATCTGTCATCAACTGAGTTTTCCCTTAGCCTGTGTTTAGGACAGGTCTTAAGGAATATCGTGATATCCCAAACTACCAAGACAAACTTTATACAGTCTTGTTTTTTCACCTATTAATAATGTAAAAGCATGGATGTTTTTCACTGATATAGAGCAGAGTTATAATTATACTCTCAATAGACATAATCACTTACCTTGTCAATCTGGGCGGATTATAATTGTCACTGAATTAATTGCTTCTCTTTTTCATGCACACGGTGATTTGGCATTAATGCTCTCCAACATGGGATAGCATCTAGGCCTGCATGGACCATTTTACAATTCCAGATTGTTACTATAAAACATTTATTGCCCTTATTTTAGTACCTTTGTTGGGACATTTTTATTACTTTCTCTACTACACGATTATCATTCTATTTCACACTGTCATTAATTACCATGTGGTTATCCCCATCATAGCAGAAGCCTTTACATTGAGTCTTCAATCACCTAAACTGCATAAGCACAGTAAGTCATTGCCCTTCCATGTATATTGACTCCAATTAGCCAAATTATTGCCATTAGTGATAATATTACCTGCATTAATTTTTATAGCTCAGATAAAATAAGTCTTACTGCAGAGCAGCCCCATTGGCCACTTGATGTTATGACACCAAACCAAACCAAACTCGCTGCTATTGAGTTGAATCTGACTCATGGCAATCCCTCCTTATGGCAAGGTTCTAAATTTATTGTTTTCTGAATTGGTACTGAAGTATGATAGGTCTTAGTTCTGAGTTATAAAACTAGTTCACATGAAGGCACAGTAGTTACTGAGATGACTGAGTTTATTTGAATGTTATTAAAATTTCCCACTTCACATCCCTTATCAATACCAGATGTTATTTTTCTAAATAAAATTGTATCATATTTCTATTAAGTGCAGCAGCCATATCTGTAAAACAGTGTAGTATTATCAAATTATTAGGCACTGTGGTGGTGCAGTGGTTAAGCATTTGCCTGCTAACTGAAATGTTGGTGGTTCAAACCCACCAGTGGCTCAGTGGGAGAAAAGACTTGGTGTTCTTGGTGGAACCCCTGAGACTATGGCCCCGGGTTACTCTTTGGGCCTAGAAATGGACTCCCTTCCATGGATTGGCCCTCAGCCCAACAGTAGAAAGACCTACATGCAGAACACTTACCCAGAGGTGATGTACCTACCTACTCTAGGAAGATGCACCCCTTAGATCAATCAGCCATGAGATAGCAGAGAGGCAACATTCATGCAGAGAGAAAGCTGGACAGACAGGATTGCATAGTTAAGAAGAGGGGTGAGGGTAATCATGGGGAGGGGAGTAGAATTTTTTATGGTTGGAGATGGTAATTGGCTGTGAAATCAAACGTGCATGAGCTATTGAATGTAAAACAAATTTGCTTTGTAAAGTTGCACCCAAAGGGCACACACACACACACACACACATAAAAGACCTGGTGTTCTGCTCCACAAAAAATTATAGCCTAGGGGGTAGTTCTAATCTGCCACATGGGGTCACTATGGGTCAGAATCAACTTGATGGGCTTAATGATACCACCAACATTATCAACTTGTAGAATGATTGATCTTTTGTGTTCCTAACTAGAATAGCCTGTGACTACTCTTTTGCAAAATATCCATATACGTTTGTGTTACCATTTAGCAAGCTCCTCTTCCCCAACCAACCAAGTTGCTCTCAGTGTACCGTATATTGTGTTTTTGAGAGTTTTTAGTGTCATCGTAGCTTCTTGATTTTCTTTGCCATTTCCTAGCACCATGACCTTGGGCAAATTACTTAACCTCTCTAAGCCTCAGTTTCCTCATCCATACAATAGAAGACTGGCATCACAGACTTGTGAAAGTGTTTTCTGAGCTGTAATTTGGCATATAGTTATAAGGAGGAATGGGGAAGATGCCTATCGGGTCATAGTTCTGTTTCACTAATCTTAGTTGGACTTCCACTCATACTGTGGCATTCTTGTACCCTTGAATTAGGTATAAATTAGTTGGGACCATGTTAAAATGAGGCAGCCTATAAACTGAAGGCGCTCCCAGCTAGAGTATCTGAGTTAACTTTTTGCTAAGACTTTTTTTTTTTCTTTCAGTTGCTGTTGAGTTGTTTCCGACTCATGGTGATCCCATGTGCACCAGAGTAGAATTGTGCTCCGTAGGGTTTTCAGTGGCTGGTTTTTCAGACTGACAGACTCTTCCCAGACACCTCTAGATAGATTTGAACCATCAACCTTTCACAACCATTTGGGGTCAAATGGGAGGAGAGAGATTAATCCTCCAAGGATCACATTTCTAGTCGTAGCTTCTACTCAGAGCAGCCACACAACCTACTGGGAATAGATCGGAAGGTTTTCATACAAGGTGAAAAGAGTTGGGGCTGTTAGCCATGTACACTTAGGGAAAGTTATAGCCATGATTTGGGTGACTCAGTGTGCTTGGTAGTGCCCTTTCTCAGGGTGCAGATCCCTCTATGCCTCCATCATCTTCTTTTTTAGCCAGTTTTTCTAGGTGGAGTAGAGTGCATGCAGACTGTAGAGTCAGGTAAAACTGGATTTGAGTCCAGACTCTGCTGCCTGCTATGTGTGACCCAACCTCAGTAAGCTTCAGTTTCCTCATCTGTAGATGGGAATAATAATAGTATCTATCTATCTCATAGGCTTATTAATTAGCATTAAATGAGAAAATGGGTATATATAAAAGCTTGCACCTACTAAGTAGCCAATAAACGTTAACTATTATTTATGTATGTATGTATGAACTTATTTCCTCCTGAGAGAACAAAATAATAAACATGGGAAACCTTCTGTTCTGGTTACCTTGTGCCACTCTGACAAGAATATGCCACAAATGGGATGGCCTTAATAAACAGGAGTTTATTCTTACAATTTGGAGGCTTTAAGTCCAAGTGCAAAGTGCCAGGTTCTAGGGGCTGAGTGAAAGCCCCTCAACCTTGGGGTCCAGCTCTGCCTCCTGCTCCCGGCCCACTAGAGCTAGAGGCGTTTTCTTCACTCAGACAGCTGCTGGCTGCTGGGGCTGAGAAGCCCCAAGGTTGACAAGTAAAAAGGCACAGTCCCGATGTTACCAATCCACACGGCAGGCCATTAACTTAAGTCCATTGCAAGTCCCAAGGTCGGCAGAGCATAGCAGGCTGCTGAGTAATGACACAGCTACATGCAGGGTCCAAGCGTGCCATAGGCTAGAGACCATTCTCAAAGCTTCTTAAATATAGGAAACAGACCACATCTCAAAGGCAACTAATCAGCTACTTATGGTAGATCCCACCATGGAGTTGATTGCCAGTCTTACCGTGGGGAATAACTACCACCAGCTGCCCAGCCACTCAACCAGGCCCAGCCAAGTTGACTCACAAACATAACTACCACAACTTGCAAGTCATAAATCTTCATGTCATTATCCCTGAACTATAGACTGTTTTGCCTCCTTTCCACTGGTGACCCAAAGTCCTTTCTCACCCTCCACTCTTCTTTCATTCTTTTTTTGCATGTATGTAGTTTAAAATGAGAGAGTATTTATTCAGTACATTTCCACTTGCAATCTCAATCTTGCTTGAGGCCCTCTGGACATTCCCTCGCCCACACACACACACACACACACACACACAAATCTGTAAACATTAATCGTGCTTTAGGTGAAAGTTTACACAGCAAATTAGTTTTCTATTCAATAATCATGTGCCAGTTGTTCTGTGACATTGGTTGCAATCCTCCACAGTGTGTTAGCGTTCTCCCCGTTTCCACCCTAGTTTCCCCATTTCCATTCATCAAGTTTCCCTGCCCCTCCCTGGCTTCTCATCTTTGGTTTTGGATGAATGTTTCCCTTTTGGACTGGCATAGTTAACTGTTCTAAGGAGCACATTCCTCATAGGTGTTATTGTTTATTTTATAGGCCAGTCTATTATTTGGTTTAGAGATGGCCTCTGGGAGTAGCTTTTGTTCCAAGTTAGAAGGGTGACACAGGACAGTAGTGTCAGGGGTTCCTCCAGTCTCTATCAGATCAGTAAGTCTGGTCTTTTTTATGGATTTGAATTTTGTTTTATAATTTTTATTCATTCTAACCAGGATCTTCTATTGTTTTCCTGGTCAGAATGGTCAATAATGGTGACTGGGCATTATCTAGTTCTGGTCTCAGGCTGGATGAGGCTGTGTGTGGTTCATGTGAGCCGTTAGTCCTTTGGATTAATTGCTTCCTTAAGTCTTTAGTATTTTTCACTCTCCTTTGCTCCAGATGGGAAGATACCAATAGTTGTGTCTTAGATGGCTGCTTGCAAGCTTTTTTTTAAATTTTATTTTTAAAATGCATTTTTTTGAAATATAATTTATGTACAGGGAAATACACAAAACTAAAGTGACATGGGTCAATGCATTTTTTTTTCTTTGCAGTTTTTCTCCTCTTCCCTCCCACACCTTGCAACCAACAAAGTTTCCCTCCATATATAAACCTTTCCTTAACCCTTCACAACAACGAACTAATACTATATTTGTCCTTCTGTGATTGACTTATTTCACTCAGCATAATGTCCTCCAAGTTCACCCATATTATGCGGTGTTTTGCAGACTCTACATTATTATTTAGTGCTGCATAGCATTCCAGTATGTGTATGTACCATAGTTTGGTCATCCATTCTTCTGCTGATGGGCACATAGGTTGTTTCCATCTTTTTGCTATTGTATATAGTGCTGCAATGAACATGACTGTGCGTACATCTATTCCTGTCCTGGCTCTCACCTCTCTAGTTGTTGTTGTTGTTGTTATGTGCCGTCGAGTCGGCCCTGACTCATAGAGACCCCTCCTTGGGTTTTCGAGGCAGTATCACTACGGAAGTAGGATTGCCCAACCTTCCTTCCGAGGAGTGGCTGGTGGGTTTGAAC